>NC_137943.1:26780527-27980527 GCF_963969265.1 Rhamphochromis sp. 'chilingali' | reverse complement strand
TGTATCAACCCGCACATTGTTGGCTGAGTTTCCCATCAAATGTGTACAGCATCAGTGGCACCATGACACATGACTGTGTCTGTCACACACCATAGCCTTGGACTCAGTGCAGCTGCAGTGGAATATGGATACACGCACAGGAATGCACAGGGTAACGTGCACATGCACTTCGCCTCAACCACATGGAGATAAAAAGCATCTCATAAATCACACAGATACACACGCTTCTTCCCACGTATTTGTGCACAAACAGATATATTCCTAGCCACAAAACAAAACAACCAAATACCACTGTGTGCTTGAGCGCTAACACGCACTAGCATGCAAACATCTTCGATAATAAGATTCTCGGGGCTCGCACACACACGCGCAGACGTGCACATACTGAGACACAGTCAGATAATTACCTCCCTGCAAAGCAACAAATACGCTCTGCTTACAAATATAAACCACACGTGCGCAAATATGAGGATAAAAATCTTATCACATAAACACAAATGCGCACTTAGACCAGACCTACATGTGAAGGTACTCTCACACGCATACGCACACACCCGCACACAGTTGTTTAACAGTAAATAAAGTTTATTAACCTGAGTTAATTAGCAACAACATCGTAAATCCACCCTGGGGGACCAAAAAACTGAGGAAAACAAGGAATTAAGGATGGGGAGAATTAAGCGAGTTGATCAGTAATAGAGGAGGAGGGGAAGGAGGCTTGACAGAAGGGCGAGGAGGTGAGGGGGCACGATAGGAAAGCAGGGAGGACATCAGGGCAGATGGAGAGAAGGAGGGGGGAGAAGCTAGAGGGAGACAGATGGAGTAAGAAGGAAAAAGAGGGTGAACATGGAGATGTGCAAGGTGGTTTGAATTTTTCACTGTCTGTTCTTTGTAAGGAGAGAAATTGGAGGAATAAAGAGGGAACTTTTTTTCTTATTAAGGCAGTAGTTCAAACTTTTTGGGAAACACACTTCCAGAGAGTGAAATAAGGTGACTAAAATTAATCCAGTGTGTGTGTGTGTGTGAGTCTGTGTGTGGTACCGAGCTGAAGTCAGGACCTGGTTAAACTAGTTTCACCTGTTCTTATTCATACATATTTATGTAGTTTAGCTTAAATACATAGATACCAGGCTAACATTGGGCCATACAGGATGAACTTAAGCCTCACAGTATTGTATTTTATCATTAAAGCTGCTTGTTTGCAGAAGTTTGTAAAGGCAAAGAAAAAACACGTTTGCTTAATTTCATTCTAACGTAAAGCCTGGGGAGTACGGTTCATTGTCAACATTCAAAACATTATGGCAACACTCTTCTTCAGCACTGTGTGAACAATTTGTGTTTGACTGAATAAGTACCTTCTGTCTAGACATCTTCACAGATTGACTTTGAATTTTTGAAGTTAACCACAAGCTGAAAATGATATCCAAACTCAGTGCGCATGAATACATTTTCACAATAAACCGCCCAAAACGTAATTAAATGTGATATGAAATGCAGCTAACTGTAACAGAAGAGAGGTTTTAGTTGGTATATTGTCTCTCTTTGGATAAACTGAACAAGTTTGCAGTGCAGCTCTATATGTAATGCACACACATGAGATTGATAGCGATCTTCTCATCTAACTCTCTGACAGAAAACAAATAAACCATATGTTTAAAAAAATGTGGAATTATTCTTTCAGGTTGTTCCCTCTCTCTCTCTGTTTTTCTTTTTTTGTCACTGGAGATCTCTCGAGCGCTTCTCACTTCCTCTGTTGTCTCACTAGCTCCTTCTTTCCCCTCCCTCTCATTTTTTTTCACACACGCGCACAGTTTCCCACCTCGTTTTATCACCCACCCTGCATACTCTTATCCATCCATCTTTCTCTCTGTGTCCTCCTTCCTCCCTCCCTCATTCCATTGACTTGATATCCCAGTCAGCCTTCTCCCCTTGCGTTCTCTCACCTTGTTTCTGGCTAGGGAAAGTGTAAATTGTGTTGCTTTAAATACCCGTGTCTTACTCTGGCTCTAAGCTTGGTGAGGGAAGGCGTGGATGTGAGGAGGGAAAGAAAGAGCAGCAAACCACAGAGTTTAACTTAACGTCTGCTAAGGATAGATAGGTCTCTCCTTTTATTTTTGCAGCTTGAGTGTTTAACCTGACTTAACAGTTTAAACTCTGGATGAACTTCATTTCCCTCCTTTAACTTTGCTGCTAAGGAGATTCAAAGGTAAAAAGCACAGCCGTATCTGAATCCCAGGATTATTGGAGCCAGATTCTAGTGGCGAGTGACTCTTTAGCACTTGTATGAACCAGTTTCAAACAGCAGATGGTTTGGGTGCGCCACACTGGACTGTATCATAAAATATGTTAACCACAAACTTTTTAATAACTCATTTCAAATACTGTAATATCTCTAGCATCCATCTTAATACCCACTGCTTCTAACCGCACCCCTCTGACCATATAATAACGGTTTAAGTCGATTTGAGATATTGCTAAAAGATTGATAAATTATGCTCTTGCAGTTAAATTCTACACACATGGTCCTTCAACTTAATTAAGCCAAACTTTTCTTTGATTAATATTTGACCAACTGTGCTAAAAACGTCAGCATGCTCGTATACTGTACAATTCAAATAATTTGTATACATTAGTGGAGCTTTAAATTTAAGATGTAGAATGCCTGTTAATCATGATTAAAGCATTTTAGGCCTTATGGTCCATAAGAGTGAGATTAACCTTTATTTGTTAGCTTTCATTAATTTACACACAATGTTTTTGTAGCTAACAACAACCGGAGCCTGATGTATTGGGCGTACTGGAGTAGCTGAAAATTATGTTTTGCTCCAAGACACTCCAGCAGTGTTAATGAACGAGCTACAAGTGCAGCTTTCACATTTACCATGCCAGTTCATGGATCGAATCTGCAATCTTCCTCAGACCCTTTCACTTCTCTAACCTTTAACAAACCGGCACCCCAGATCAATAATTTTAAATGAAAATAAAAGACCGATATATGACAAATAACCACGAGACAAACAAACAGGTATAATAACAAAGGCCGCTACCTTTCTGGAAGTTAACCTCCTTGGCTCTGGGTCGTTCTTTATTACAGGGGCGTGCTTAGTTTGAAACCTTGAGACATTTAATTGTTGCGCTTTTGAGTTTTTATTTCAGATTGAAGTTTGGAGAAACATCTGGGAGATAAAGTGTAATTTATGCAAAAAATGTGACGTGATGGCTTTGAAAACTTTACTCCCACACAAATTTGATGAAATGATTAACTGGTTGATATTACCTTGACTAAAGGAAAAGCTTTGTCTGGTGTGATCAGGAGATATTTTATTTTGTATTCTCATAATCAGTTATCATTGATTAATCATTTACCATTGTGGAATCTGATGACAGTATAATCTTTGTTTTATATCTATGGTAATCTGAGGAAAGAGTAATGGATGCATATTATCATCATTGTAATCAAGTCTCAAATGGTATCCACAGCATTGTATTCACCGTCCAAACTGGAGGGTCCAGCAGGACCTTGTTCTAATTCATTTGCAGGCCTACATCAGAACATGCACATACAGAGTTATGTAAACACGCACGTTCGCATACACACTTATTTACACAGGGAGGTCATGTCAGGACATTCTCTAGTTGGACACAGACAGAATTGCACAACATGACATGTCACACACTTGTTTTTCTCTACAGTATCATCTGATGTTTGTATAAGGAGAACTTTGGACTATGGGGAGACTGTTATCATTTCCAGTAAAGATCCAACTGTGATGTCATAATGGCAATATAAGGAGTCGGGATGGTTCAGTTGACGAAGGATTGGATTGCAAATTGTCTTCCCACACTGACTGCGCAAAGTGTGTAATAAAGGTCACTATTTTTTGAAACCTACTTCGGCTTGGGCTTGCTTTCTTCTCTTCCCTAAATCGAACGAACCTTAACACTGGCATTTAGTGTTCCACTGATAAAAAGCGACATTTCTGGGTTTTTTCTGGTGATAAATATTCAACATTATGTAAAGGATCCTTAAAATATGTCCACTTTAAAAGCATGTCTCCTCGCTGAAAAGTCACTAATTGGCTACTGATATTGTTTTACCAGCACAAATGTCACACTGAGCCTCAAACTCAGGTTGTCCTTGATCAGAAAATGCCAGCACTCTGTGGCAGCTAGACAACGCAAGATTGGCTAACTTGTCAGCGTTCATTGCGGTTGGCTTGATGGGTAGTGCAGTGGGACAGCCAATTTACCCAAAGTGTTCATGCCAAGTGGAGGAGCTTGTGCGATCAGCCACAAGAATTAGCCCAAGATGCTATTAAAGGAGACACTAATCCGTGGTACACTTGACCACACATTCAGCCCTCAGCCATCATGGTGCTTAGATAAACTAACCACAAGGTCAGAGCTGCAGTAAAACAGGAGAGAGAGCAAGTGAGCGACTTCCTGACATGAAGGGCTCTGGAAGTCTCTGAGTGTCTTTTGAATCCCGCTGGCAAAGAGCAGCTGTACCTTTATTATCGCTCTGAAACCTTATAGCCCAGAGGCAAACCTGAAGCCTTTTTTTTTTGCCTGATGTTTTCTGTGATGCTGGACTTGCTGGCCAGTTTTAAAATGAAAAAAAAAAAAGATGCCTATAGTTTCTCCCAGGTGCTCTTGGCTCATGTACCGCAAACGTGTGTTTTTGATGCTACATTCAGTTAGTTTGCTCTCCTCCTCTTCTGCAACCTTTCTTTGTGTGCCCCTCCTTTGCGTGTCTTGATGGGAGTTCCGCTGAAGCGCACTTAAGCAGATGTTCTTCCTGCAGAAAAAAAAAAAATCCATTCCACCGCCGGTGCAAGGATGCGATAACGCTCCACACCGAATATAAACCTGTCTCCCGCTTGACAATTTGGTTCCAATTAAACTATTTATATGCGCCGTATTTTCAGGGGTGAGGAGACCGCTTTGAGGCATATTTTCTTATAAGAAGTTCCCCCACGTTGGCTTGGTCTTGTTGTCAATTATGTCATATTTTCCTTTTGGTTGAGATTTGAATGAGTGAGCACCGGCATATTTGGAAGATAGTAGGAGAGGAGAGGGCGCGAAGGGTGCACACGAGGCCGAGATATGTGGAACTTCACGTGGCAAACAAACGAAACCGCAGCTACCATGTTAGGCTTTACTTACCGTAACGAGGGACTCCATGTTTTAGTATAGATCTCTGGTTCTGATTCACAATTTGTCACCCTCATTGAATGCAGAGGAGAATTAGCTTGCCTCATCACCCGTTATCAAGGGAGCGCTGTTAAATACCATAATTTGAGCCAATTTGAATACTGTTATACACCCAGACAGTTCACTCTTCAGTGATTTTTGCGGTGTTCCAGTTTCAGCTACAGCCTTTAGAATCCCTTCATTATGTCGGGTCATTTATATTCTCATTCTCCTTTTCCTCTGACCTGCTCATTTCCATAATGCCTGTCCTGTTTGAGCTTCCTCTGGACCAGCCGATGCATATGCATGGAGTTAAAAACTGACACAGATATTGACAAAGGAGAGTTAGAATGCCATTAGAGGTATGAGACAGCGCTCTTGTTGTTGCTTTGACCCGTCGAGAGCCACTGTCTGCTGTAGTCGCTTCATCTTTGCTGGTCCCTCAGGTCGCATGGTCCCTGGATGCCAGGGCTGCAACTGACTCATTGCTCTTACACTGGCCTCGCAGACATACAAGTAGATAGCCATTTGTCTACTTTTTTGTCCCTCTGACAGCTTGTCTGTGTGTCGGTGTGTGTGCGTATTGTGTCTGAGCTTTCAGAAAGACAGATAGAGATATATAGATAATCTGACAAGCAGAGAAAGAGATGGGCGGGGGGAGATAGAGAGAAAGAGTGAGATCGAGGCGGGTAATGCACTTTGTGGGTTTATCTGATTTGTGTGTTTGTGTGTGCTACTATTTTTGCCTGTGTTTTCATATGAGCACTGCATCTCACTAACTTATGATGCATTTATATCACTCAGTCTCGTGATTTTTTTCTTCCCTCTCTCCTGTTACCTAGAAGACGACCCCTTGCAGCCAATGACCTCCGATGAGACGGTGCCCGTGGGGGGTACGGTGACATTGACCTGTCGGGTGGCAGAGAGCGACAATTCCTCACTGCAGTGGTCCAACACTGCACAGCAGACCCTGTACTTTGGAGAGAAGAGAGGTGAGAGGAAGTCAGGGATGGAGTATCATTAGGAGCTAATTACAGAATATGTACAAATTCTGCTAATTTACTTTGCCAAATGTGCTTTGGATCAGTGCTTTTCAAACCACTTGTGCTCAAGTCACACCAAAGGGCAGACCAACATTTCAGTGCGCACCTTAATCCTCAAAATGTGACACAAAATAGTCACCAGTTCTTATTTGGTTTGATTTTTGTCACCTCACTTGCAGCATCTGGTCTCAGCCTGACACCTGAATTTCAGATACTTTCATATAAAAGTCTTGCTGCCTCTGGTTTCTATCCAGTGCTCTTTTTAAAAAAGCCAAGGTTCTCTCAGAAGGATGTTTAGTTTCTAAGTGCCTCTTTAGCTTGCACCGTGTTAGCTTTAGCCAGCTTTTCCTGACAGATGACTTTCAGGCTGAGGGCTGTTAACATCCCCTGTCCAGCTGTCGAAGCCAAAAGAAGCGGGTTTTTTTCCCTCCCATAAGGCAGCAGATTTTTTGCACTGATGGTTATTTAGAGAAAATTAGTATGTAAAAAGTACTAAACAACCTATTAGTTTATCCATAGCTTTTTGTGCAATTCAAACCTGAAATCATGGCAAAGCGTGCAATAGACACGCCGTTTGGCATGCAGAAGTTGCCGTAACAGCAAGGGGAGATAATATATTTAAAGCCAAAAAGTCGCTAGTGACCAAGGAAGGTATGAAGTAGGTTTCAGGGTCCTTAATCACCAGAAATCATGAAGCTAGGTGGTTAATATGTATATACATGTAAATGTGCTAAAAATGTCTGTTTAAACGCTCGTATTCTTGTTGGCTTAAAATAAAACATCTCCCTCTGCTGGTACTCCAGCTTACTGCAACTTCTACATGCGTGTCCATTTCACACTTAGAAGAAGCAAAGTGTGGAATGGACACGGTGGACCGGCATGTCTATTACACATTTTTCTGTGATACGGGGTTGGCAATAATATATTGTGATAATAACATATGTTGGACACCTGGACTTACCCCAGTGGACACTATATGGGGATCATGGGTGTCAAATTGATGTTAGTACATCAGCCACACATATATATATCTATGTTGGCCCAGTAAAGACCCATTGCATAATAACATATAAAAAACAAAAACACATAAAATTTTCCCTTCCTTGGTACAATCTGAAAAAAACAAAACAAAACAAAAAAACGTGAACTTTCAACATCCTGTATCAGTTTTCCATTTTTTAATATCATTGTTAGAAAGAAGGCTGTAAAACTGAGATCGAGTCAGACTTCTGGGTCAGATGAAAAAACACCTTAGATAAAACTAAATATATATATGTATGTATTCTTTTTCTTCTTTCTTGTATTAACCACTCCTGTAAGACATCCAGGACACTATTTGAGGCCACTTCTCACCCCAGTCCATTCCTATTTGATGATTTGTTATGGGGACTGATGGAATGCACAGGGCTTACACAGCTGTGACATAAATTTTGTTTTAGTGTGAGACCACAACCCTAAAACAAAAGTCACAGTTTGGTGAAGCATTTTAAAGCTCATGTCCTGGCTGTACCCTGCCTTTAACCCAATGACAGCTGGGATAGGCTCCAGCTCCCCACAGGAGGATCCTTAGCTTCTTATCCAAACCTGGATAAGGAGATAAGAAAATGAATGGATGGGGTTTAAAAGCTCAGTGCACCCCTGTTTGTGTCACAAGTAGGTGTAATTGAGAAAAGGAAAAAAGAAGAATTTGTGCACTTTCTGATTGTCGCTATAGCAGACAAGCAAACAGAATTAACAGCTAACAACTGCTCACAAACTGCTAGTGTCACAAATGAATTGTATTTGTGAACTATAAGGATATAAATGGTGAAGTAGTGTCATCCGCCACGTTGCTCCAAGGCTTAGATTACTAGTTTTGAGCTTGAGTAGTCATCGTGGCTCCAGCTTTTCCTCGCGCTACTCATTCTGTCCCTCAAGCAAAGTAATTGCTTAAAGACGAAGACACACATACACAAGTTGTCTCACGCACACACAGATCATTAAGCCCCTGAACTGTTAAAGGATCAAAAAACTTGGAAAAACAATGGCTATTTTCACTTTAGCTGTGATGTGTGTTATTGCAAGGGAACCCATGTAAAGGCTACTTTAATGATGCTTTCTAACACAGAGTGATGTCAAGAAGTTCAGTTCTGCACTTTTCTCTGTATTACCCATCAGAGATGTACGTGAGAACAGACATTAAACGGTCTTTAACCTTCCCACTCTGTAGTACAATGTGATGTCTGATTGTGCTCATGTGAGAATAGCACAGTTAATTCTCTGGTGAATTCACAGCAAATGAGTGGGCGTCATGTGTCCTGCCTCCGGCTCGCTCTACTCAGGCAGCTCCCTCACCTAAAGCAAACGGATGGAGAGAGAGTGAGGATGGCTGTGAAACTGACTGGCTGCTGTACATTTGAGAAAAGACAACTGCAGGCAAAGTCACAACCTAGCATGTTGAAAAAAAAACACCCCAGCTATAGTAACAATTGGAAGGCGTAAAAATTATGGATATGCCTTGGACAGATGGCTGCACTTATGATTTTTCAGCAGCTTGCTTCACTAAAATGACCCCTAAAAGTGAATTAAACAATAGGATTTCACTCCCTCTTGAATATGTCTTGATTGCATTTGCATATTGCACACTATCTCATGTATCAAGGATGCATGAAGTATCATAACTAGATGTAAATAGAGTCTTATTTAGATTTTTTTAAAGGTATATGCTTCCAATATATTTTCTGAAGAATATTAATTCTGTTTGAATGGAATTTTTGGAGGATGGGTGTGCAATAAAGATGTCTCCTGCTGCAATGTTGTTGAATGAGGCACCATAATTACTTCATATAAACAGGGTCAAGTGCTTTGTTCGAGAAAAGCCTCAACGACATTAGGAGACCGAGATGGCAAGCAACATATTTTTCTAATATTGCACAGTGCCAAAAGCGCTCAGTTAGTGCAACAAATGAAAACTGACGACATAAACAAACTTCTGGGGGGCTAAAGTGCATCTTAGCGAAAAATTCAAACTGTTTTTAAGAAAATCTGTCACAGTTTTTTAATAACCCATTTTGTGCAACTTGATGGGCGAACTAGCTTTTGTGCCAGGCTGGCTTTTATTGACATTTTGAAAAGAGAGACTTCCCACTCAATGATACAGTGGTCAAAAAAAAAATATCACACAACAGACCTCACATTTGAAAAGGGAAAAAAAAAGAGGTGCTGCTGGTGGGGTTAAAAAAATGACACTGTAAATAAGGACTGACATTAAATATGGATTTTTGGCTCTAATCATGCCTGTTGACTGTGCTCAAACCCATGGCTCAAAACATCATGAGGAGTGAAAAGGAGCATGCCCAGCAGCTAGTTGGAGTGACATTAATAGGCTATGATTGTGAGAAAAAAAATTGCTTTTTCTTTATTTGACATTATGACAAAAAATACTGCCAAAGTGGTGGTTAAAGACAAATACATTAAAAAAAAAAATCTCTGAAACTTTCTTGTAGTTTGTCCATTTTCTGTAGTCCAGCATCACAGAGCAGGCTTGGCACTTGGGAGTGAAAAAAGGAGAGAGTGGTACAGATGGAAGGAGTGATAGGATAGTTGGGGAATTACAAACGAGCCAGACGAGAGTGCTAGAAAGCCTCCCATATGCAGTAATACACGCTTAACAGTGGAAGTCAAGTAATTGAGAGATGGAGTTGAGAATTGCGAGAGTATAGATGGCTACAGGCTGAGAAGTTTTCACTGCAAAGGGCCAGACTTTTTGAAACAAACAATTTGGAAAACAGAGAGAGGCGCGAGAGAATGGGGAACAGAGGTGGGGAAGGGCAAATTGAAAGCGCAGCGAGTCTTTACTCCAGACGGAGCTTCAACCACAGTGTAGAGATTGAAGACAGAAAGTGAGGCTCTTCTCTGCAGTGATACAACACTTACAGATCGAACCCCTACTTGGTAGGGAATTGAGACGAGTATTGGAGAAGGAGGTGGTGGTGGAAGCTGAGAAGCAACCCATTGTAGTGGGTTAAAAAGCTGAGTTAAGAACCAGATCTGGGTGAATGGTGGTGCTGGAGGGGTGGAAGGTGTGACGGGAGTTGAGAAATCTTCGACCATGTCTTTTCTTTAAAGTGAAGCAGATGGGGGGAAGAAGGAAGGTAACGTCAGGTTCTTGTCTTTTTTACAGTAATGATATAAAAAGATAAAGCTACGGAGGTATTGAGTAAGATTAAGATAATGACGATAATGACGAGGCTGAAGGGAGACTGGATAGTAAATAGAAGACAACGGTTGTCTAAGAGGAAAGAGAAAGAAGATGAGAGAGCATTTTGACTTTAAGCAGATGCTATTACTGTGATGGAAGCATTGAAAAGCAGAAAAGCATGTCCAAGATGCACAAGGAAATGGCCTTGAAGGACGGATTGCAAGAATTCAAATGAGAGGAGACTTTTTTTTTTTCGGTAGTTGTTGAAATGTATGATTTCACCTCCCATGTCTAGTCATTTGAATTTCTTATAACGCCATTTTAGTATGCTTAGGATAAATGCTTGCACTGTTTTATGTGGTATCACCTGCCGTTTTCTGTCATTAGTTTTAAGCAGGTAGCAGTAAAGCTTTTACTGGAAACAGCTGGAAACAAAGCTTATGAGATTTAAGTGAAACAGTGATGTAGTATAGTGGAAAATAAAAACAATGAGCATCTGCCCTCTTCCATAGTATGATTCAAACCAGAAATTTCAAATTGGGATTCATCACTGAATAATAGAATAATAGAAATCATTTTCAGGCCAGTTTTTGTGTAACTGAGCATACCGCAGCATTTTCTCCCTGCTTCTCTTCCTTATCAACGACTCCTTGACAGCCACTAACCTGAGCTGCCCTCTGATTATACTCATTCCTAGTCCCATTCCTCCAAAATGACAAGAAAGCCTTGCTCAACACTTTTGTACAGCACCATATATATTTCAAAAAAAGTGTCAAAAGCTTTCAGTGTTTAGTTATAACAGTAATTTGTGAAAATGTTCTTCCTCTTTCAGTTAACGCCCTCCACACATTACCATTCCCGCCCCAAATTGTCTTGGTAGTTCACTGTAATTGTCGAGCCAAGAAAGAAAAAAGTCAAAGTCAGATTAAAAAGGTTAAATGAAAGGATGCTTGGCTCTAAAAAAGTGCAGTATGAGAGCGGGAAAAGAGTGACTTAAAATTCCTCAGTTGTCCAGTTTGGACATGATAGATAGAAATGAGGCAGCAAGTCATCTCTGCGGTTGGCCCAGACAGTAAAGCGCAGGCAGTGCACTTCAGAACTGAGACAGCAAGACATAGATGGATGAGAGTGAGGAGAAAAAAGAAGGGCATATCAGAACAGGAATAAAAAAGCGGAAAAAATTAGAGATACGATTGAAAAAAAAATCAGAGGGGGAGAAAAGAAAAGGAGACGAGAACGGGGAATGAGAGGAATCAGAACTTCTCACCATCATGTTTCAACATAGCACAGCATGCAGCAGGCTTTGTAGCGGGAGGGAGTGAGGGATGAGCGAAGAGCATGGTGAGCGATAAAAGAAGACGCACAAGAAAGGACGAAGCAAATGATGAGTGACAACTCCTTACAGAGATAGCCACCACACAGCAGACTGTGGAACTGACGAAACTGTTCTGTGACAAAATCTGAGATGGCAAAGGAGAAAAGGGAATAATCAAAGATGGAATGACAGATGCTTGTTTTTCTTTAAACAGGTATCCCTATTAAAATGAAAACCTTGCCGTTGATGCATACATGACAGTTTCACCATCATTAAAGCAAGGAGAAGAACAGGAGGGGAGGAGATAAAGAGAGATGTGATGCAAAAATGAACGGAGGGTATGAGGGCAGAGTGGTAGATGTGACACTATAGAGAGAGCAGAATTGGGTTTATAAAAATGATACAGGGAAAGTAACTTGGAAAGAGACCTGGAATTCAATTTATAAATACATTTTTATTCACAAGTAATATGAAAAATGAAACATCTAAGCCCATGCTGTGATATATGAAATGTTCACGTTGTTGGCATTATCACAGGGTCACATCAATTCAATCCAATTCTCCATGGTAGATTGAAAGCTCAAGCTGACTTTTATCATTAATCACTTAGCCAAAACCATTGATATCAGTTAAATTTGATCCTGCTTTCACAGATGAGAGGTGATACAGAGAGGCAGTGACACAGAGAAGGGAACAGAGAAAAGGGGCACATTTAAAAAAAAAAAGAAATACAAATCCTTTTTAAAGCTTCATGGAAGTGAATTGAAAGAGAACACGTTAAAAAATAGAGTAAAAGAACAAAACTGAGGAAACCAGTCTGGTTCCAGTGGAGCAGAGCTAATGAGAGTTCTGCAGCTATAACAGACCAGATAAAGATGAAGCAAAACAGGAAATTAATTGTTGAGGGACATAAAGCCCAGTTGTGTTTATTAAAGCAGATACAATTACAAAAAAAATGCTTTTTACAGCTAATCCTGTCCTGCATTAATCCAAGCGTGCACATTTAGTGCAAAGGAGCCTGTCACTGCATGGCATAAATAAATGATCTGATAACTGTAGCCAACACAGGATATTTTGATACATTTAAGGCTTTAATTTGAGATCATTTATTTTAAGACCCTTTTAAGGACTCACATACACCCTGGAGGGAACATGTGCAAGTGAATGGATGGATGGATGAGTGAAAAAAAGACCTTTTGCTGCTAATAGAAGAGATTAGCCAGCTAGGAAGGCATGAAAACAGATGGGTTCATACATTAATGCTGAACTGTCAGGAGACAAGCCAGGGGAAAGGAGGGGGGCAGAGATACTGAGACCAAATGATGGACATGAGGGAGTTAAATATTCACAGAAAGTTGCTTCTGTATGAGAACTTTCAGTTTGTTATTTTATCAAAAACAACCCTTAAGTAGAATCATTTCAGTACATCTGTGAAAGGTCTCTTAGTCATTTCTTACAGTAGCTTTAGATAGAGTCACTAAGTTTAAAAAAAAATAGTTGTGAAACTTTGTTTTAGCGTGCTTGACATAGTTGTTTGGTTGTCTGAACTCCCAGCTGTGGGTGAGCTTGCTACAATATAGTTAGCAAGACCACCGGAAGGCAAGATGAGGCTGAGTGACTTGTGTATTCTGTCAGAAAAGAGACAAACCTGTGAGCATCCTGATAATAATTTTTCATACTTTATTGTGAAACCCTAACCTCTGGGGGACCTGGCATCGTTTTCCCACAGTACACTGTGACATCCTTGGGATTAAATAAATGTTGCAGTAAATGAGCAAAATCCCCCCAAATTCAGAAAAAAATAATTTTAAAGTGAATAAAAATGAGCTCAGAGGCAGAACTTTCAATAAAATTATACAAGAGTGAGAGTTTGATTATAATATTGCCTCCTTGTTTCCCCTGATACAGACTTCTCTCCTGCGGTGACTTTCTCCGGTTTGTCGGCTCAGTTTTGTGGTTTTGGTTCATTTTTTCTTCCAGTTTTACTTCTGATGCAAACACCTAACAGGAGCAGGTGTGACAAGTCTATGTCTCAGTTGCCCCAATGCAATAGGATAGACAGTTTAATAGACAGGAAATGCAATATAAAGGAGTCAAATTTATTTTGCATTTCCCCCTAGGTTTTGTAACTAGCAGTCATAATATAAGAACAGACTCTTCTTCCTTATTTGTCTTAGGTTAGAAGGACCCTAACATTACTGCTAATAAAATAAAATGTGATATGATATCCAGTTCCAAGCTATGGAAGAAGTTGCGAAGGAAAAGGCATTAAGCATTATAACTTGTTGCACTGCTGACCCATTGACCTCCATAGTCCAGTGGGAATGTAGTGCTGTATTAATCAGTGTTGGAACTGAAACTGCAGAAATGATCCAGCGAAACAGAAGAAAGTGCCCACATGAAGAAATCCCCTCATTAAAAGCAGGCAAGAGCGTAATCAAACATCACTCTTGCATAATGTGATTGAACGCTCTGCCTTTGAGCTCATCTTGCCATTCACTTTTTTTTTTTTTAGATTGACTTTTAATTTATTTCTTTTTGTTCAGTTCTTGTGGGATTTCATTGAATTATCATGACACGGATTTAATCACATAAACATCTTTTTATTCATTGCTTTATTTAAACTGCAGTCCAAAAGCAACAATTTTCACTGTCTATACTGTCAAGCAGAGAAAAACAGAAACGGGAATGTGCTGCTTCTACATTTCACTTGAGGCACTTTTCCACTTTGTTTCACCATAAGTTGTATTTTTATGAGAGAAATTCAATTATGTTATGCGCCAATTAGCGTTTAACTAGCTAGACAGTTATATTAAGAACAAGCTTAAAATGTGAAATGATCTTAATGCATTTCTACATTTGCCCATGACTTTCTCTTGTAACAAAAAAAACAGTGTTATACACATTGTGCTTCAGAAATGTCTTAACAGACTAAATAGCAGTAGGACAGAGCAGTACATTCCCACAGAAGTAAAATTAAATAGCATCTCAGAACGACTTCAAACATTAAGCACAAACTCTGAAATGCATATTGCGTGACGTCTCCAAAAATATGAAGATTGGTTCCCTCCATCTTGAAAGGATTATATGACAACAGAACAAATTAGACACTTTATATTTACGTGCTACACAATGATTAACCTTCAGCCTATGAAAGAAGGATTAATAGGGGTAGTTTGTTTGGTTGGTTGCGATTAAAAAAATAAACTCTGTAAGGAGAAAAAAACAGCCGAGTCATACTAAACTGTGTTGTATGATTGACAAAAGTGTTAAAACTGCGTAGACTAACAGGTATGTGGAACTAGGTCAGGTCTTTCCAGCCGCGTCTCCACCGCATCGCACACTTACTATTTGCTCTATTTTTAAAATAGAGAGGATGGCTATGATATTTTAAGATGTCTTTATTCCATTCAGCTTTACGGCACCATGTTTGCAGCGTAGTTAGCCCTCATATGCTTTACAGCGTAGAATAATAAAAAGAGGCCTGCAGCATAAATACTCAGTTTAAGATTTTGCAGGCACATTTCCTTACCTGAAAGTTGTGTATACGCTCTCAGTCCATCTATAAATTTATTTATTTGTGATGTGGCTTCCTTCCTTCCTTTCCATAAAAGCATATGAGCAGACATCAGACAGCTATCATCTGCCTCGGTGCAATTTAACAAGGTAATGGCTCTCTGGTGATTTACAAACCATAGTGGACAGGAAGGGCTTGTGCCTTTTGGGAGGGTGTGTAGTAGGAAGACTTTAACTGTGGTGAATTTGACTGTAACTTGTACATCATTTAATTATAAACGCATACTAAGCACTTTTAAAGTTTACAGTGTTAAGCAATCTTAAGTGAAACGAGCACAGAATTATTGAAATTGATTGCATGAGCTCCCCACTCAGCCTCTCACAGATGGAGACAAACTGACAATGAGTGCTCACAACACAGCGCGAGGCGGTACTCCAAATGCAGCGCATGAGATGTTTTTTTGACATTTTCTGAAAAACTATTGATCCACATCACATCAGTCAGAGTTTTCCTGGTGTCTTGGAAGGCTCTCTCGAGAATGTATTAACAACAACCATCACAGGACCGAAAGACTGCAGGAGATGCTTTTGAAATCCAGCACTTGAAAGATGGCTTTTTATACAGTTTCTCTCTGTATTATTTGAACTCTTATTTTTCCGCGTGTCCTTAAAATAATCAGCTATACTGGCAGATAAGCACGAGGAGAAGAAAGAGAAAGGCACACAGGGAATTCAAAGTCAAATATACAGTCATATTTTTCAGGTTAATGAAGTAAATATATGAAGAAATTCACTGTGTGATTCGAAAATTGGCCTTTTGCCACTCACCCTCAGAAATAAAATTAAGTTGAATAAATCACACATAAAGCAGTGCAGGCATACATATGCTGCTACTGTATTTGTTTATTTTTTATCTTTTCTTTTCCTTGGATTATTTTTTTTCTCCCTTATTTTTAAATCAATAAAGTGACATTTTGCCACTTACGACCTTCCTCAGCTTGCACTGAACCCTGATTCATAGAATTATAAATAAAAAGCTGAAACTGAGAGTTGTGACTGTGAACATCTCATCTTTATAATGTAATATTTCACCAACACGTCATTAGTGCAAGTGTGTTTTTCCTTTTGTTCTTCTACAGTTTAATGCCTACCTTCACTATAAAAGAGCAGAGCCCCCCTTTAAGGAATTGTTTGGCATTTATGTAAATAGGGTCCTCACTTATTTGATGATTAGAGGATCTGTTCTAGAATACTAAAAATGAAGCCAGCAGCTGGTTATTGTAGCGTAGAAAAAAGACAATCACTTCAGACTTTGCTTTGCTCAAAGTAAAAGAAATAATGCCTCTAAAACCTCATATAAAAATTGTTTTATATTATGTTCTTGTCATTCTCAAAATCACTCTGAAGTCATTGTCTTAGTCATACCAGAGTAAAAATAGAACCTTATAACTCGGAAAAAGTGTTGGCTGTCTGGTAATTATATTGAACTTTTCTTGCAAGTAGCTGTAGTGACTGCCTGGTTGCCCAGAGGTTGAGCGTGCAGCATCGTCTGCCTCTAGGCAACAACTTTTAATCACAAGGTGATTGCACGGGTCGAGCAGCCTGTATCCAAGCAGCCGTGGTCTCACCCAGACTGACCGTCATCGCTCGCAGACAGATTGCCGAGGGTTTGCAAATAACTGCAAACTAATTTATAAATGCAGACACATTGCCAAGATGTTGCAGTCAATTTGAGTCTGCACCAATCAGCACAACTTCTCTTGTAGATCTAAGTGTTTGCCAACAGGCTTTATTCTGGTTATAGTCTTTTGTAAAGGCAGGGCTGCTGAGCAGTTCTGTATTTTGCAGTTAGATTGCTTTTCTGCAGCGTTGATGTTATTATTTGTGCAGGAATTTCAGAATTTCTTCTTCGAATATACATTTTTATGAATTACAGCAGACTGACAGACTCCATCTTGTTGCCATTTTATCACTTAATGCACCAAAGTGACTTTGAGGACGTCAACAGAGCGCAAGTTGTCGCTGACATGGTCACCCATTTTTGAAGCAACACTTTTCAAAATCAATGAGACTGCAAGTTCATTGTGCACAGTTGTAGTAATTTTAGTTGTTTCACGATCTGCAAACTCTGTTTTCCCTAGTGTGACTGTAGCATTGTTCATCTTTGGACAAAACTTGTAACAGGTTTGTCCAGTGGTGAAATTTCGTCTCTTTACAGGCTGCAGATTCAAATACATCAGTGAGACATTAGTTTGGGACCATTATTTACAAATTAACATGGTGCGTTGTTGTTGTAGTTGGTTGTGAATATAGCAAATGAAACCTTAATCCCTGCAGGAAAGAGTTTACTGAGGTCAGAGAACACGTGAGCATTACAGTTGGTTTCCCCATAGACTTTGACAACTTCACTTCACAGGAAACCTCGTCAAGGGTAAATCTATGGTATTGATGTTTTTGAAGGCATGCAAAAAAGCCTGTATCCAAAACCTTTTCCTTAGTAATAACAAACCATGTGAGGAATTCTCACCCTTATAAAAAGAAGATAAAAAGAAAAAACTGTATCAACTAGCTGTCCAGTCAAAACACTGTGGGACATAAATGGACATCAGGGGAAAATAATCTCACTTTACTTTGCATGAATCTGATCTTTTGACTTAGAAAATTGAGCAAGTTAATGATAGCATGCAGACATTCAAAAGCAGCAGGCTGACAGTGACAGCTATTATGATAATGATCGTCTTGACTTTTTTTTTTTCTATAAAGGTGAAGAAAGTTGAGAAAATATTCTGTGCTTTATTGTTATACTTCATTCTGATGTGCTTCCTTTTTAATCCTTTTGGACCGGGCTCCCAGCTGAAGCCATGGCTTCGCTAGGGTCTTAGGATGTGTCATCGGTCAGTGTTATTTGCAAGAAATCCCCAGTGGACATTTTTCACTTCTGTAAAAACTACATGGGAGGATTTCGTTGGCATGTTGCTTGAAGCCGCTACACCATTGGGAACATTTCTCTCTCAAGTTTCAACTGGAACTAATGCCTCCTTGCTTCAGTTTGCACCACCTTGGGCAAAGTTTAGTTCATCTGCCTCAGCTTGCTTCTTTCCATTGATTTTGCATACATTCATGCCGCTGCCTCTAAATTACTATTTTTGAAATCTTAAAGTAGGGTGAGAAGGACAAGTGAATTTAGAGGCAGCAAAAGGCAGTAGGAAGGATGGCAAAGTAGATAAAACAGACAGGGATGTGCGTTTATCAAGCGTTTCGTAGTTGGCGCACTGATCCAGGTTCAATTGACGCTCTCAGATCAGTGGGGACGGCTTGATCAAGGGAAGCCTGTGGTCACTGAACCCAGATCAGCTGTTGTTAGGATGGATAATTAGGGAGCTGGAAAGAATATTCAGAAACAGATGGTAGGATGGGTGAGACGTGTGGGAGAAAGACAGAGAGAGAAGAAAGAATGGAGGCTGTCTCTTTCGATGAGAGTGTGAGCTAAATGCATGAAATGTAAAACAAAATGGGAAAATGAGAGAGTGATGGAGAGGAAGATGGGGGATGGACAGGAGAAGTGGAAAGAGAAGAACAAGGCAGGGTTGGAGAAAGAATGGATTGATGACAAGAACAATTGTGACAGACGTAGGAGGGAGGGGTGAAATGCTGATTCGGTTTGAACCGAAGAGGAGGATAAGGACACGGAGAAGCCGGGTGGAAGACAGACGCAGACATATAAAAACTATATATGAAAAAAAATATTAGTCTGTAACTTACGTACTTTTTTTCAACAACACGGGTTTCTCTCCTGTTGTGCCAAAAAAGCAATTTTGAATATGAAAGAGTTCTCAGCATAGTGGAAACTTGGCTGGAAAGGCATAAAGAGGCAGATGAAAAAAAAAAATACATGGATTTGCACTCGGTATGTGTTGCGAGAGAAACCCCACTACCAGCCCACCCCACCTGAATGTTTGAAGTTGAAAGAGCATGAGGAAGATTGAGGGAGGAGGAAGAGGAGGAGGTGCAGGAGGAAGATGAGTAGGCGAAAATAGCTACTGTGACCAGATCAACAGTTAGACCTTTGGGGAGTATCAACTCTCGAGTTTGAGCGGCAGACAAGAACCAACGTCTGGCCAAAGAACTACAAACACACACACATAAGCACAAGATGAAAAGACACCATCAGCACGGATGTAAAAAATATGTGTACACTGATAAACACATCTTGTAGTTGGTATGTAAGAGCGCACAAAGGCTAAATCTATCCGTCCGATACCATTTAGAAACCACTTACACTTCCCAACCACTTGTTTAGGCTGGTAGCACAAGGGTTTCTTGATCCTGTATATAGCTATTCAGTAATAAATTGTGAGGAAGTTTTACACAGTAATGTGCATTTCCTTGTGAATACAGTCAAATACTACGAATGCTACAGACACATGTGAGGAAAAAGTAGAACAACATACTTTTACAGTATGCAGCCTCTCTTTTCTTTGACTAAAGAATCAAACAGACAGAAATTTTTAAATTCAAGTGAATAATCTAGAATTGATTGCTACTGATTGCATTTAGGCTTTAAACATTGTTGATTAGTCACTATTACTGCGAGCGATTTAGTGATAAATCCCATCAGGCCGCCGTTTCATTCAAGAGCATTACTATAACTGTATGGTGCAAGGAGCAGGGTAATTGGGACAGAGCTGATATCGTGTCACCGTTGTTCACAGTGACACCTTGGCAAGGACACAAATGATACTTTCCGGTAGTAAACTGTTTATGGAGTTTGCAGTAGAAAAACTAAAACAACAATATAGTTGCAACTAAAAAGCAGATAATATGATACTTGCTTGCTAGATTTTAATCACTGAAGTGCTTTTATTAGAGATGGCGGTAGTTCTACTGTAATAATACTTGGTGTGAGTCCTGCACTGTGATTAATGTGGAAATTTCTTACTCTTTAGTGCCAATGTGTGTGTGTTTCCATTGCACCTCTGGACAAAGTGTGGCTAAAGCATGAAATCCCTTTGTGAATGCATGTAATTTTCTGTAGCTGTTAGTAATTGATACAGAATTAAGATTTAATTATGCACTTTGGTTATTGATTTTTGTTCCTGTTTATCATATTGTGTTTCCTCCCTGAGATTTGTGAAGCTTTAGAATGAAAGGTGAAATACCTGATGGAGCGCAGAACAAAAAGTGACACAGTATGCAGTGTTAAACAAGTAAAGTGCATCTGCACAGGATCAGAATATACTGTGTATTAATCATAAATGTTACGTGCTGTCATGTTTTCAATATGAGATTTTAATACAAAAATGTTAAATGATTCTACCCAGGAATGGAAAAGAGGCTGGCAAGAACAGACTTCTACATGGTAGCATGTTCTCCTTCTGAAACACTTAATTATTTCAGCTTTATTACTGAGAATTCATGGTTATTGTCTGGTTAGCAGATGGCTCTCTGTGCTGTGAAACCTGTGAGCTGCAGCTGAAGCTGCTATGCTGAAGAACCCAGTCAGAGGCACAAAAAGCAACTGTAACAAATTCAAAAGGAGCCTTTGTTACAAATTGGAACAAAATACTGCGCAACAGTCTCTGAATTCAACCAGAATTAAAAGGGAAATCAACAGCTGTATATTTCGTCACTTCTAAAAATGCATCTTTAACTTTAGCTTCCGAATACTGGTGCATGCAGCAAAATGTTAAGCTTGAAGACTGCATGCTCCTGGGAGACATAGATAATAAAGGGAATACTTTATTCATTTGGTGGCAACTGAAGCCAAAGATGCACAAAAGAAATACCAGCTGGACTTGTTGATTATTTTATTTTACAGTAGACTATATAGAAAGATGGACATTGCTTCCAGGACCTATTGGTTTATGAAACCCTGTTTTGAAGCCTTAGCTTGACTGTCCCTCTTTTGCATTTTTAAAATCCTGACGCAACGTGTGAGTGAGAAACCGAGGACCCTAACATGGTAGTGGCTTGCCCATCACAAAGAAGCTTCTTCCTAAATCAAACACTGTTTTATCATCTGTTTTACTTCAAATTGAACAATACGTTTTTAAAATGAAGCTGGTGTTGTTTTCAATAAGGCTAATGATTGACTTCATAAACTGATAAGGGAAGCTTTTACTGTGGCCCTAAATCAAGTGATGGCCTTTTTTAAAATAGAATTAAGCATTTTTTGCAGGCAGTGGATTTGCCACCTTCTGACCATTTATCAGAATGTAGGTTTGAGGCGCTTCTAAATTAGCTTCATTTTTCAGACCGAGAGGCTACGTCCATCATTGATATGCAGTGTATTTTTTTTTTTGCCCTTTTGGCCTCCTGACAGGCTGCTAATGCCAGGCTATGTTTCTGTCATATATCCATACCACTGAGAACGTTAACATCTTAATCTTTGCAAATAGTGCAGAGTTTTGGATATTCTGCTTTCTAAACATTCGGATTCAGCAGAGGAGACTAGAGCACTGCCTTCCTTTGGTTCAGAAAGTTTGAAAAAATGTCTGTGTGTGTTTAAAGTTGTGAAGTCTAATCTTAGATGTTCAGAGTTTCATGTCTGTCCAAGCTTTGGATGTGTTCCAAATGTCAGCCACCTAACAAGTTCTGTGAGAAAATGAGCAGGGGCCTGTTCTTCGTACCGCGCTAAGTGAGTTAGCTGGATGAGATTGTTGACGATTTCGCGTGATCCTGGATCGTTCGGTTCCCCGAAGCCCATCCGGGACTTGCTGTCATAGCAACAGAGCCGTAAGCGTAAACCTGCTGGGGAGCAGGTTTACTTTATGTAAACAGGATTAGATCGCGGCCACGCAGGTATGCCCGCGTCATTCATACGAAAGCAACAGCGATATTCCACCACTGTTTCACCATAAATAAATAACATCAATGTAACTAAAGACAATGCAGCACCTGATCCATTTATTGATTTCACACAGGTCATTTCCTAAAAAAGGGAAATGTACTATTAACATTCTATTACATGTATGTGATTATTACAGATTTAATTCATATTTCAGAGTAGCAATTGTAAATTACTTCGTGTAATCAAGATGAGAGACCACGGCTATAAAAGCCAAGGTGGATTTGGGAAGTCTGTCGCAGCCATGTCCTGTCCGTATACGCGAGCCACCCATTGCGGAAGGTGCAAGATTGATAAGGAGAGTCCTCAGAATCCAGCGTATATTGCGGGACAGACAGGATCCTTTAGCTCAGCGCGACAGTGTGCTCATAGAGAGATATCGATTTTCCCGTGAGGGTATTATTTACTTAACCAACTTGTTGACGAGGGGGTGCAGGACCACCACCTGTCTTTTGTTGCTCTGCCCTTTTCTTGGTTGCTGTTATAAACAAACAGAGTATTCCAGGGTCTCTTTCCAAGAGACTAAAAGCAATATAAGTGATAAATATTACCATTCTGTAGAACATTCTTATATTTCACTTTTACCTGTTCCCATGTTCTAGTGGGTCCTGTCGTGGCTCTAATGTGAAAGAGGATAAAATATAACATATTATAATATAATGTAATATAATATTGGATAATATAGTGTAATATAATAAATCTACCCTACCGCCTACTGGTGTTGGCCAGAGGGGCCGATGGCGCGATATGGCAGCCTGGCTTCTGTCAGTCTGCCCCAGGGCAGCTGTGGCTACAACTGTAGCTGCCTCCACCAGTGTGTGAATGTGAGAGTGACTGAATAGTGGCATTGTAAAGCGCTTTGGGTGCCTTGAAAAGCGCTATATCAATCCACTCCATTATTATTGTTATTATTAAATTACTTACGAGTTTAATTTGTCAGCAACTTCCTGCCAGCCCTCGCTCCTTGCTTTTGCAGCCTTTGCAGTGTTCCCTTGCGTTCTGATTAAACTCTGAAACTCCTGAAATCCCTCACTCAAGAGTTCTTGCTCTGCTGCCGAAAAATACCGAGCCGAGCGCGCTCCGTCGACATTTTCGCCGACCAATCAGAGGGTTGCCGATCAATGTTTCTACTATCGATGCGTAGCCCCTTTTACGACACCCAGTGATGTCACATTACTGCGTCCAGCTGTACTAATCGTCAACAGCAGGTGTGTTCGGGGAACCGGATTAGCGCGCTCACGGTTAGCGCGATGGTTTGGTCTTGGATGTTTCATTTGATCTTGGATGTAGTAAGCGACGTACGAAGCACAGGGCCCAGGCCTTCACTTCTGAGCTATATTCCTCTACCATAAAGCAGCCACACTCATATATAACGTTTGCGCCAATCCAGTTTATCTCAAAACTAAGAAATTCATTATATCGAAGGAACAACAACCAAACATCAGTGTGTGACCTATTGACAGACTATTTATGTTGCCCACATCAGCAAGGCACAGCACATGTACAATTTTCAGGTGCTTCTGGATCGATACGTCCCCGTAACTAGATATCATATCGTTTTCGAAAATCCATCACACCTGTACTGGCAAGAAATATACATCGTTTATAATGAAAGAAGAAATAACCCCCCAAAAGAGAGAGAGAGAGAGAGAGTAAGAGCCTGGAATGATTAGAAATGGGTGAGATGTAAGAGAGAAAGACGAAGAACAAGATGTGGGGGTGGGGGGGATGAGTAGAGATGAGGGGGAAGAGAATTAAGGAGACTGATAGTTGAGCACAAGGTCCAGGGGGCATGGATAAGTGTTTGTGTGTGTCTGTGTGTGCGAGAGTGAGTGACCGTATGCCTCACACACACCTACACACACACACCCACACAGAGAGGGTAGCTCACGAAGACAAATGTAGTGACCTTGCTTAGTGATAAGGCATGAAGATAAAGTAGTGTTGGATGAAATAACGGAAAAAAAATGCCAAGAGAAACAAAGGTGTGTGTGTGTCTGTGTGTGCGCATGTGTGCATGTTTGTGGGAGTGTGCAAGACAAAGATGGGAGAATAGACAGATGGAGTGATGAAGAGAAAGGGTGACAATAGTGAGACAGAAAGAATGACAAAAGGGTGATGAGACAAGCAGCCACAGATGTGGCTCAATACCGAGAACGCCAGATAAACAATAAGAAAAGAAAACAGAGGCAAGACAATATGAAACTTGACACACATGTTTGGACTGACCTACCTAATGCTCTCTCTTCAAGATTTCCAAGATCAAATAGCTTCTTACCCCCTGGAACTCTTGTTTTTGCTGACCACTTGTAGTTTCTGCAGGGTTTCACCTAATACACTGAAATCACTGATAAGTGTGATTTGTTAGAGGTGCAAGATCAACAGGAAGAGGTGAACAGTGTTGCCAAGTTAGCTGTTTTCTTCCTAGATTGTGACTTTCAATACCTTTGCTCTTTTGTGAACAAGTTATAGTGACAAAAGTATTCTACTTGGGCTGGTATTTGAGGAGAGGAGAACTATATTTTTTAAAATAAGGTGGTCAACCAAAGAGCCAGACAGATGTGTAAATAAGCTGTACGTGTACCTACCTCCTGTCCACAAGTTTTTCATTTTGAACTTTAGCTTGACCATTTAAATTCAATTATTCTTTCTCAAAGAACACATTTTAGCAGAGTGGGTAAACTGTTTTTGGATTCTTCCATGACTCTTCCACGACAGCTCAAATATATATATTTTTTTAAGTTACAGGTGAATAATCTGAAGCAATTAAAACACTTTATAAAATTATAATAACTTAAGCTAAAGCTAGCTAACTTGAATTTTTGACCTGAATCAGCCACGAAAAGTTCTTCTGCAGGCAGTCGTGTGACCTGCCAGGAGGTCCCTCCAAAGCAAGCCTTGACTCTTAGCAAACATCTTGGTCAGAGAGCAGTGTGATTATATGGTCAGTTATTTTGACTACGCTTTATAAATGAGTGGGGTGGGTGCAGTAACATGAATTTTAATGGTCTCTAGAATATTAAAAACTCGCACATAATTAGCAGTAATAGTAAACACTGCTTAAAAAGTTTGTCTCAAAATGAGATTTAAAGATTCATTTTGGGTAGAGAAAATCAAGAGAAAATACTAATTAGGCACACTTACATCTTTACTATGATAACAAGTAGATATCTCTCTCGACACCCATTTGAGGCTGTTGAACCTCTGCTGTCCAATTTTGTATTTTATTGAATATCTTTTCATGTGAAAGCACACATCCACTACTCTTTCTATTGCTGGATCTTGGACTCAGCCAGGGTAGCCCATTGTCACTGATTCTATTCATGATTTTTTCATGACCAGAATTTATAGATGCAGCTGTGGAGGGTGTTAGCTGCCTTGGTCTCAGAATGTCATCTCTGCTTTTGCAGATGATGTGGTTCTGTTCAATTCCATTTTATTCATGTAGCACCAAATCACAACAACTGTTGCCTCAAGGTGCTTGTTACCCTCATCAAATGACCTCATACAGGGCAGTTTCCGGCCGAGCGTGAAGTAGCACCTGCGGAACAGGCTGAGACGATACACCATGCTCAGGTGGACTGGCAGACACTGGCAAGGCCACTATTCCTTTCTCCACCAATCCAGACACAAGAGCAGCTTTCAGCTCAGCCTTACGCAGAGCTGTGGAGACACAAATGCCATAAAATGCTGCCACCTCATGCAAATCCCTCTTCTTACAGGCGTCCAGCTGGACGCCTGTAAAAAGGTAGGTAGCCATTCAAAACCACAACAAAAAACTACCTGAGGCTAACAATAACAACAAAGAAGAACCATCTCCAACACGCAAATCAAAAACAGGTGGGAAATATGTGTGGCCACAGGTTAACCAATAAATAAAAATACCACCGACCCTCTCCCCAGACCTACCTACTAAAATCTTAGCCTAGTTAGCTTCTGGAGTGTACCAGGCTCGAGGCAACTTTAAAGGCTAAGCATCAAGTGCACAAAGCATCGACAAGCCTACCCCCGACAGGGAACTAAACATCACCCGCGATTACTCCAAAAATAAAAAAGGCAAAATAAAAAATGAGTGCCTGAAGGAGGAGCTGACGCTCAGCTAGACACTGTGCTAACCGGAGAGAGAGCGCAGCAGATGCAATACAACCAAATAAGCCACTGGCAAACAACTCACTAATACTCAATTGCTCTTCCTTCCATTCATATCCCGGACGAGCCCCCACATTGTTACGTCCCCACAATGAAGGTCCAGGGGTGTGTGTGGGGACTGGTAACAAATTGGTACAGAATGAAAGGAAAACAGACAGAGGTGTTTAGTAAATAAAATAGTTTTTATTATAGATAAACTTAACATAAAGAGCCGGCAATGCCGTTTTACCAATAACACTAGAAAAAGAAAAAGGTCGCAACAACAAAGAACATAACAGCCACACTACTCACGTGAAGCAGCTACACTGCTTCCAAAACTCCACACTATAGGATCACCTTCGACACACAATGTGGGAACACCAGAGAAAAACCACCCTCTCACATCCAGTTCATCCCCAGTTTCTATGACCTCAGAGAGGTGTTTGCTAACTGGGCCCAGGTGGTAAATGAGGCCAATGAGCAGACGCTGTGTCCTGGGAAGAGAGAAGAGCAAGAGAGAGACAGAGGGGTGGAGCAAGAGAGGAAGAGGCGGAGAGAAAACACCACACCCACAGAAGGGCGGTTTCAGGAGGCCCAGCTAGGGCCGTAACAACCTCCTAGTCTGGTTCTCAGCTCCGACTTTGCGTTGGAATTGAGTTGCTGCCCAAGTGGAGTAGTATCTCTCATTCACAAGAGAGCGAAGGAGGGCGTGTGGTACTGGTAGACATAATGGTGCTGGATTGGTCTTTTGCGATGACGAAACAGCTGAGCGTGAAAGCTGAGCTGATTTACATTTCCATCTTCATCTAAGGCAACTAGTTGTGGTTAGTGACCAAAATCTCAGTCATTCATTCCCAAACCACTTCAACCACCAGTTGACTTCAAAGTGGGACGTTTTGGGCATGGCTAGCCTGGAGTAGGCTCTGGGGTAGACCCAGGACAAATGGATAGAATAGCTTAGATAGCTCAGTGTCTCACCAGAAGAGCTGAAGGAGGTGACTGGGAAGAGGGTAGACTGAGGCCCTCACAGCTAGAACTCGTAGAAGCAGTATATGATGGTTGGAAGAATGGATGGATCCTTCTAAGGATTGAGATCCTTATCTCGCTCTCCTCCTCTCTTATAATTATTCTGTCTGCACTGACTTTCCATTTTATTGTAGTTAAGCTAACATAGCTGTCCTAGTTTGAAACTGGGAGAAAACACAAAGAAGAACTTGCTAAAAAAACAAAAACTTTGAATGTGAAAACAAATCTGACTATTCACTGTACTTAAGCATGATGGCTTTTTCCAGGTGTCTGCTTTATCACAGCCTGCTTGTTTTGCGTTTAGCCATTATTTGCAGAGAGCCAGCTCTGCACAGAGAACAAAGCTGAAAAGTTTTTCTTGAGACAGAGAGATAGACAGATATACATCTAGATAGACAGACAGATAGGAAGGCAGGGAGACCGGCAGCAATCACAGAGCACAAACACTGCAGAGGTCAATGCTATCACGGAAACGAGCGGTTATTTCGTAGCATTTCATCATCATCATCTATCTCGGTCGCTTGCGCTCTCTCCCTCTTTCATGGCTGGATTTCTCATTGATGACAAAGCCATTTATGTCTCTCTTATTCCCCCTTCTCGCCTCCCTCCTCTTTATCCCCCCCATTCCCTTTCCTCTCCCTTCTGTTCCTCCTGGTCTCTCTCTAACTCTCCTCGCTATTTATGCTTCCTCTGTTTTATTTTTCAGCTTTTTTTTCCCTCTTGCACTTTTCCTCGTCTCTCATTCTCAATTTGCGTCTCCTTTCCATTCTCTCTTTGCTCTTTGTCTTCCTTTGCCTCGTTTGCACTTGCATCTCTATTTTTTACTCCTCTCGCACCTCATCTTCGTCACTCGTCCTTCTCCTCTCCGCCTTACATCATTTTTTCTTTCTCTAAACACCTCTCCCCCTCCCTCCTCCTTCTTCTCATTTTACCTTTCTCTTTCCCATGATTTAAATTCTGCGGATCATCTTTCTTACTTTCCTCTTTGCTTCTCACTCTGCCCTTCCCCTCCTTGCTCATCCTCCTTAGCGCACTTTCTTTCTCTCTTCCCACCTCCTGTTTTCCTCACTTCAGCTCCACCACCCCTTTCATTATTGTTTCTTTTCGTACTTTTTTCGAACTTGTGCATTTGCTGTTCCCCCTCATATATTCCTTACAAACATTTATCAGCCTTTTCTTTCCTTCATCTTCACCATTACCTTCTTAACTATTCATTTCTCTTCTCTCCCTATGTACCTTCCTTTCTAACTCATTCCCCTCCTTCTAACTCCCATTTTCTTGTTCTTTCAGTCTTTCTCCCTACTGTCTCACCTCTTGTACACCCTCCTCTCTATCACCATCCTCCCTGCTTCACTTTATTTTTTTTAACTGTCTGTGACGGTATTCTTTCTTCCCATACCTCTGTCACCTCCCTCCTTTTTTCATAATTTCTTTTATCGCATCCTTTTTCCTTTCCATTCTTGCCTCTTTCCTTTTCTCTGCTGTGTTTGATCATGCTCCACTCTCTTCTGTCTTCTTTCTTTTTAAAAAAAAATTTCTTTCTCTTTTATTTCATTAAAAAAAGAAACCCATATATAGCAGTCATTGGAAAAAAAAAACACTATTTCGCTCTCTAACTAAAGTTTAAAGGCAAAAATAACTGATAAATCAAACAAACACAGCTAATACAAGCTAAATCTCCTCAAACACTTCATAAAGTACATTTCTAATAATTGATATTCTCTTCCTCAGCGCTGAGAGACAACCGCATCCAGCTGTATCGCTCGACATCCACCGAGCTTTCCATCACCATCTCGGAGGTGCAGCTGTCTGACGAGGGAGAGTACACCTGCTCCATCTTCACCATGCCAGTCCGCACCGCCCGCGCCACCGTCACAGTGCTAGGTGGGTCACAAAAATATGTATAAAGCACACACTGTCAGTCACTCTTCATATTGTGGGAGAAATCTGTCATTTTGTATAGAAACTGCTTTACCTTTGATACTGTCAAACATATTTTTATATGAACTTATCCAGAAAGAAACCTGTGGATTTTTCATGTCTTAACTTGGTAAAGAGATAAAAGGACAAAAGTATAAAAGAAAGACGCTTTGCTAATTTTTTGATTTCAATAAAACCTTATTTGCTATAAGTCTAACCTTCCTGTCTCCTGTATGTCCTTGAAGGATCCCTAGGTTTTCATATTTTTCATATTTCTCTGTCTCTTGTAGGCTTTTCTAAAATATCTCTTTGTTCACACTCAGGGCTAATGGTCCACAATGGCATTCTTGTCTCCATTGTTCACCCTCAGCTTGCCTCTTTTGAGGCTGATTGACATTTGTACAAATCAGCTTGACTGCAGTCTGTCTTAATTTGTGACAAATTAAAATGGATTATTCAAAGCTTCTGACATATGCTATTATCACCCCACTCAGTTTTCAAGTTGTTTATTCCCACTTTCATGGGAAATACTACTACAATTATTCCAAGCTGCATTCAGAGTGCACATTCAGAAAGTAAACGCAGGTGTTTTAAATTGCAGAAAAGTCCAACTTGACTTGTCGAGCTGTAAACAACTGGCTTCAATTCATCTTGATACATCGCCGTGGTATTTTGCTAGTGCGACCTACTCGCAGAGTTTACCCCCATGCTAAATGAAATTTTCCTTTGTTAATGTCAAACTTGCTTGCACTGGTACGCTAGCATTTTAATGCTGAATCTTCACAAAGTTTGGTGAATGATTGAATCAAATAGAATGTGTTTAATTTGTGCAGTAAAAGACAGAGAGATCCCCACCTTTAGTTCAGAGTATAGATGAAGTTGGAAAAGCACCTAAAACAACCATTTCCCATTAAGCTACCCAACTTCAAATCAAAAGGTCTACTCTGCCAATCTTCTGTGCCACTAAATAAAACAAGAAAACATGTTTAAATATTTAACAGAACATCTGAATGCTAGTACTCAATAGTCTTCCATGTAATGGTTTCATACTGTTGCTTAAATCTGTGCATAAGGTTGTGGAGATATTATTGAGAGATATTATTGCCAATAAATCAAAGAATTAAAAACATCCAGATTTTCCAAAATTGAAATAAAGTTTAGGTCACCAAAAAGTGAAAAGTTATGCAAGTTTAACAGAACAGTTTGCACAATGATAAATGTGTTATCTTCCAGTTCCTACAGGTGTCCCAGTGTTTGCTGCTTTGTTTTTGCTTCTGTCCACTTCATCTCAAACCAGCTCAATGACTTTTAAGTCTGGTCTTCCATCATTTAAAGACTACCATCTAGTTCTTTTCTCCTAATGTTTTGGGTCATTACCTTGTTGTAGAATGAGCCCCGGATAAACCAATGTGTCTTCCGCTGCCTTTTTCCCACCATTTGGACAGCAGTATACAGTACTAAAAATACACCAGTGGGTGTCATAACAGTTTCTTTCAACATTGCCCTCATATGGACACAGGTTTAGGTAAGTAAGCTGGGGCATCTATAAGAACTGTTAATTTAGTTCCACAGCTACAAAGCATTAGATGAATAGGTTTGTAATCAGTGAAAGAAGTGTGTTTAATCGGAAATTGAGCTTTTAAAACTTCTTTACCTTACTTTTCTACATTTTGGTATTTTTACATTGGAATTAAACTGCACATATTAGCCCCCCCCCAAAAAAAAGTCAAAATAAAAATAAAATTGAATACATTGGTGCAATCTGAAGGGTAATGCAAGTGTAATGAATGCCTGCAGCCTTGAATAAATTGCCATCATCCCGTCAGTGGAGAGTAGGCTGTTTTATTGATTGGATATTGGCGTAATTGGCTTTGGACGCTCTTTCAGGTATTGACTTTTATTAGCTGAGTTTTTACTGGCTCTCTGTGTCAGCTTATTCTGTCTATATTTAATGATTTTACTTTGCATGCTTGGCAATAGTGGAATGCACCAACGCATAAACAAAAGATAATTATTTTATACATGGAAAAAGCAACTGGCGGGATATTTCTGGGAGGCAATGATGGACAAATTCACAGCCAACACTTAAGGGCATCTAGTGCCACTTCTAAATTGGTGTGTAATGAATTTAAGTCATTATTTGTGCTGAAAACTCTCACATTAGTATGTATTCAATAAAGTGGACTTCCATTATTTCATTTTGCATTTCCTTCTAACATGGAGATAGAATTAATATTTACTGTAAGTTAATTTGTGATATTGATGAGATGCAATTTCCTCTCGCTTTTGATTCAGCACTTTATAATTTGCCAGCAAATTCCTGGCTGAAAAACCAAGCTGCAGAGGGTTTCGGCCTAATTCTCTTGGAGAATGCACTTAGTGGAAACAAGAGATTTACATTTAGGGTGGGGCATGATTGCTCTGTGATTGTTCTGTGGCTCAGCGGGCAAAGGCTTTTCCCCCATATTTGAAATTAGTCAATCAACAACACCAAAATGATGGATTCAATCACTATTGTTGAAACGTATCCCAAATGTTTTGTCAGTGCTACAATATTGAAAATAATAAAACCTAGTTCCCCTGGACAACATAAGCAGTGTGCTCAATAATGATTTTTTTTAATTCATATGGGGGGGGGGGGGGGGGGGGGGGGGGGGGGGAGGTATACTTTGAAGCAAGCATGAGGGCGGGTCCACTTGAGCTCTTAAGAGCCAAATTAACACGAGAATCATTTCTCAGTATTTACTTAAGTTTTGCAGTAATTGTGTTTCAAGCATCTTTTATTCTCTGTAATTGACGGCTGTGACACTGTATTCTGCGTTCAATAAATATTTCATGGCTCCTGAGAGGGAGCAAACCCATTAAAAATGTATGGTAAAATGTCTAAAAAAACGCATGGACCCCCTATGGGAAAATCAAGCAAAGATATCGAGTTTTGGCAGAGCAGCATTTGTGTGTGCATGTTTCATCCTTGTTTTGACTTGTTCTGACCGTCGTGCACAATCACACATCAGCACATAACTGGTGAGCGTGGCCAGTTTGCATGTGTCTGTGAGAAGGAAACGTGTGGCATGCCTCCGCTCTTGAGCTAACCATAGAATAATTTATAATGGCTTTATTCTCTTTTATTCTACTTGTAGAGGAAAGGGTCTCAACAGGACTTCTCCAGCCAATTCTATATATCCAGTATTATTCCCTTATTAATATTCAATGCTACTTTACTGCCAGAGAGCTTCTGCACACAGTGCACTACATCAAATACCGCTACATTAAAAATTGACCACATTTTTTTTTAATGTATACCATGGCTAGTTCACAGCACTTTTTTTTGACACTTCTGTTCGTCTTTTTGCAGTGGTTTGGACAAAATACTATAAATACATTCTGTTAATCTGTTTTCTGTCATTTGCTGTTTCCTGAATTTTATAAATATTTTGGAACAAAAAGTAATAAAATATAAATTTTCTTTCTTTCCTTTATGGCCTGGTCCTAAATCCATCTAAACTGTTGGCTTAACCATCTCCGCTTTCTCTCCTGCTATATAAGCAACTCTGTCTTTCCTGCCTTAATGCATAAGAAGGCAGTTTGCAGTCAAACCGAATGTTTATTATTTGCAAAAGCAGAATGACAGTAAGCGCCGCCAACATTTAGAGAAATGTGCCGCTCGCAAAAGCTGCAGATGGTGTATTGCAAGTTTAGAAATTTTTCTCCTCTTACCTTCAGCCATGGTGGTGAAGAAAAGTGGATACTGAAATATTTGGCAGAATGGATGTTTAGTCTTTTTTCTGCTTGCATTGTTTTCACTTGTGCTCCAAGTTAAAATAGCAGTTAAGCAAAAAATGTGTTTAACCAACTGTGCCAGAATCTGGAAGAACACCCTCTGGGAGAGTAGCATGAAATTTTGGTTTGGCAGCAGGGCATCTGGTGTTTCACTTGGCTAAAGTTTTTTGGTTTTTTTTCACCTGACCTTTGGCTCATGCTGTGTTTCTGTCCCTCTCTTTCACTCCTGTAAATGGTCATCCAGGCCACCAGTATTCTTGCACAAATTGCGTTCACCTTGTCTTTTAGATAATGAATCCTGGAAGTTGCAATTAATATTGTATGCAAAATATGATCTACTTGACATTATGAGCTGACCTGAGAATGAATGCAATGCTGACTGAAACTGTAGAAATACATACATGCAGAACCCTTGCTGCTGATTTTGAAGGGATAATGCGTTATTATTATTCTCACTGAATTAATTGCTTTTCCATGATCATCAGTAGACAGCCGTCGTGCCATTTGGGGCTTCACTGCGACTGTTGGAATACTTAATATGTGTGCCACAAGTACTGTTGTAATGTTAAGTTAATGAAGGATTTAATCGTTTTCCTTTGGGAATATTTTCTTCTATATTTGGTTTCTGTAAGCTACCGTCGTGTTTTGAAGTCTTGTTAAAAATGTGGTGAGCGTTTACCTCACCCCTGACGTCGTTGCCCACCTCTCAATTTTAAATACACTTAGTCATTGAGGGTTAGCAGGAGGGACTATGCGCTTACCTGCTGCTCCTTGGCAGGTAGCTCCATGCCCTCCTGGGTTTTAATTGCACCTTAGAACACATATGCATCAACACTACAATGAGCGGGTGGAGGGAGGTTTGGAGTCTTCTCCCACCCCCATTCTCTGCGGCCTGCTGGAGCGGGAGGGCTAGTAGGAGGAGTTGGCCGTCCGACTGCGGTCTGGGGTGTGGGGCCTCCCTGCTGCTGCGGAGTCGGGGTGGTCTGCCTCTCCCCACCGCAGGGAAAAGGGTAACACCACCTGGGTCTGGGTGCAATTCCCCCCTCCAGGGGCAAGGGTACCTAGACCCGGTTTGTAGAGTACGCTTGGGGAGTGTGATTGTGTGTACAGCGTCTCTTTATGTCTGTCTCCACGTTGGTTGAGTGTGGAGTGAGTGCATATGAGAGCATGAGGGTGGGAATGGATGTTTGTGTCTGTGTGTGCCTGTATGTCTGTGTCTATATGTCAGGTTGGGTATCAGACGCCACCTCTCTGGGGACACCTCAGGCCCTCCAAGGTTTGGAGGCCTATCTCCACCCACCACCACTTCCCCTGCCGGTGGCGGACTCCCTCAGGTGTCGGTGTGTTGGTGGTTCTTTGTGTCTGGGGGTGGGCGTCCGGGTACACACCGGCTCACTCCTTGGCGGCCGCTTGTCGGGGCCTGGGGCCTGGGGCTCGCTCGGGCCCCTTTGGAGGTGGGGTGCCCCCGGCCTCTCGGCCTAGGGCTCGGTCACTCAGGCGCAGCTGGGGGCCGGCGGAGCTCACGGGCGCGTCACTGCAACTCCCCCTGACTTCTGCTCCGCGGCTGCTGGGCGAGCCCTCATCTGGGACTCTCCTCAGCTCTTACTGGAACAGTGGCGCGGCTGCCCCTCTGTTGGTCTTCCATGGTCTCTTGTGTTCTGGGGGCCTCTGGATGTCTGGAGTTTTGATCTCCTCCATACCCGCTTCACACCCTGGAGGACGGGGCTGTGGCCCCCCCACACTCCCTAGCAGATCATTACATGGAGAAACCTTTGGAATGCAAGCATGCTGATCCACACAGGTATGCACACATGGGTATTCACAGACACGGACTAAAGCTTTCTTGGCTGCTGCCTCAAAGCACACTGTGCGCTGTCTATCTTGCGTGCTGCACAATATCGTTTATTATTTAGTAAATATTGATATCTATGACTAGCTAGTTTATTGTGATGGTGCTTTGTTTTCTCTATTATTATGTTGCTCTTTGTTGTTTGCTGTCTCCTCTGTTTGTTTTTTTTGTTTGTTTTTTTTTTTTTTTTTTTCTCCATACAGGTGACCCAGGAGTTCTTTTTTTTTTCTCTCTCTTCCCCCCCCTTCTCACCGTCTCTTCTCCTCTTTGGTTTTCTGTCTTTCTCTCCCCCTCTCTCTCTCATTCATTCCCCCTGTCCTATTTATTAAAAAAAAAAAAAAAAAAAAAAAAAAAAAAAAAAGACAAAGGATGAACTGAAGCTCTGCCATCACGTAATGTCGCATACTGCTGTTTCTGATGTCATTTAAAAAAAAAAAAGAAAAAAAAAAAATGTGGTGAGCGTTTCAAATTTTTCATGAGACTGTGAAATGCGCAGGAGAATATGACCTTTTTTTGTGGATAAAGAGAAAAATTAGACAGAGTTAAGGGTTTGTTGTATGTTTTTTGTGTAATTACCCAGTGAAATGTGTTTTGCAGTTAATTCAAACATAAATTTAAAAAACAAAACACTTTTGTTCTTGTAATTGATTTACTGTACACTTTTTTGCAATAAAAGGCATTGCTATAAATTTCCTTACAGCCCCATGCATGGGGTGGGTCCTTTGGCAGTTTTATAGAGACGAGTTTCTTTCCGAATGTTCTAAATGTATTGTTTGTGCTAACACCAACATCTATTTCATCCGAAGTATTTTCCCCTCACTGCATCAAATACTGGCCTTCTGTCAGATGCTGATTGTGTCCCTCTCGGCGATATTGGACACTGATGGATCACGGCCATGTTTTAAAAAGTGATAATGTCTGCTTTAGGAAGCTGCAAAGTTGGAGGTTTTCGCAGGTTTCTTAGCCAGGAGACTGCAGTTTGTGTCCCATTTGGAATGCTGTGCTTTGCATTTTTTCCTTTATTTTCCCTCACCGATTTGTTATCATCTGACTCATATCCACTAGTTTAGATACTTAAAACTGCTGGCCTTGGTTCAGTTGGGTTCAGGAAAATATTGTAACATGTGTTAAAGTACATGGCTAGGCTGCTGCCTCTGCGACTCTGCCCCAGATAAGCGCAAGAGAATGGATGGATGGATTGTGTTAAAGTATACCCCTTCACAACATCAACCCTGCAAGTTGAACAATTACACTGGTCATTTAAATATGACACAAGCATCCCTAAGTGACGGGTTGGGAGTGAAAGATGTGAGACACCAGCAGCTTTGACGAAAACGTCAGTATTTGACAGCCTAGTAATGAGAATGAGCTGTTTAGTCACAGCAGTTCACCAACTGAGCTTAAATGCTTCTGCAAGTTATGCCATCTTACTGCTTTTCAGACAGGCATGCAGATTTCTTGTTTTCTCATTTTATTTTAAAAGACAAAACAAAAAACTGAGATATTTGCTCTGGGAAGCTGGAACTGGGGGAGTGTTTTGCCTCTGGGCTGCAAACATTAAACTCGGATGCCCATTCAGCCCAAAGAGGTGTAACTGTGCTGTGTTTAGCTAACAGAAGCAAGTCACTTCCTTCTGAGACTGAAACAGTCATTATCTGCACATCCTAATTGGCCGCCTGTTAGCAAAACTGGGGGGAAAAAATGTCTAGTGCACCAGTCATGGCAGATACTTATAATAGAGACAGCATGTTCTGATTCTTCTGGAAGGTCAGAGCTGCTGTGAAATGGTTAAGAACCATATTGGGTGCAAATCATAGCAAGCCTGCATCATTATTTTTCTCCCAGCTGGATTCTATCAGAGCTTTCCAAGTTGCCCAAATAGATTCAAGCTTGTCTGCGATATTGTGGATGCTGCTGCACATTTTGCTGATAGGCCACAACTTTGCAGACACATGCAGTACTTGTTAGAAACTCAGCAACTGGCCTTAATTTTACAAGGTTAGCCCTGCTGCATAAAAGTCTTCTCCTTCTCTCTTTCTAACTCTAAAACTCTTTACTCTTTAGGTGTGCCCGGCAAGCCTCAGATCTCAGGCTTTGAGCATGCAGTGAAGGAGGGGGAAAAAGTCACCCTGACCTGCACCAGCACTGGCAGCAAACCCCCCGCCACGTTGCACTGGTACAAAGGAGACCAGCTGCTGAAAGGTGAGAGATACGGACAGTGCGTGCAATGCTTTGTGTCTCTCTTTATAATTTTGTGTTATGTGCACGAGGATGTTGTGAGGTCAAGAAAAATGTGTGTTGCACATGTTAGTTTTTGTACTCTAGCTTGTACTCCTGGTGAGGATTGTATGGGTGTGGCTGTGTGTTTGTTTAGGAAAGCTTGTGTGTCATTATGCAGCTGGAAGGATACTCTGAAGGAATGCAAGGATGTGTGTTTTTACTTGTGGTGTGTTTGTGTGAGGTTTCTGTGGTCACAAGTGTTTATGGGTGACTGTCATCCTTGATTGTACGCTGTGTATGGGTATTTGCAAGCGCGTATGCGACATTGGTGCGCATATGCCTCACGTTTGAGCATTTGCAAGATCATGCTGCGTGTGTATTGCGTCCTTGCCATATTGCCTGCTGTCTCTCTGTGTGCCCTGAACCTGTGTGTGCATATGTGTGTGTGCATGTGCGAGAGCAAGCTGCTTGTGAGCCCGAGTCCAGAAACGTGCTGCGTGTGTGCCCTTCTTTCCCATCATTCGTTCACACATGTGGTGGCTTTTATTATATTTTGTGTGTGTTGTTCCATAGCTTATTTGCACAAGTGCACGTGTATGTTGAGCCGCAGCATATCTGCAACTGGGAGTGACACAACAGAGAGCAAGAGATAGCGTGGGTCGGATCTAGCTAGGGATAACGAAAGAATCCAGCAATAAAAGGCAGGGCGGAGGAGAGGATGAAGGGATGAGGTTGAACAGAGAAACTGAGGTAGGGAGAGCTTTGCATGAGGTCAGGCTGACTAGTCTTTTGTTACAGATAAACGGGAGAAATGAGAAGGGAAGAAAGAGGAAGAGGCACAGCAAAGACAGAGAGGATGTCATGAGAGGACAAATTAACTGGCTTCTTCCAAACAGATAAGCTGAAAATCAAGGAGACGATTGGCAGCTTCTGACTCACAGTGGTATTGGCCGTGCTTTCGTTTCTCCAAATTGCAACCATCTTTCCCATAACCCCCCCGCTTCTTGTTTCTAAATCAGTCAGAGGTTTTCTGTTTTGCTTTACCGAGCAGAACAAACATGTTTGAAGTGTTGTTTCTGTCGCCCTTTCGCTCCTTCCACCATCTGCCCTCACACGAAAAAACAAAACAAAACTCTGTAAGCTTTAAGCTCTCATTGTCCTGGAAGAACAGCGCTCTCTGTCTGTCGTCACAGCTCTCCAACAGATGCCGCAAATCCTACTTTATATACAGTACTTTTTTCCAGTAATTACATTAATATAATAAGATAAAGATTTATTGATGTAAAAATGGACGCTCAGGCTTTGTAATGCAAAAATGCCCATCATTTGCCCTGATGCTTTGGCACTGTGTTAGTGTTTGCTATAATTATGGATTGAAAGGACTCAAAAGAATGGACTAAAGCTACAAAGTGAAGGAGTAATGGGAGAGCTGCCCGCCTGAGGACAGATTATCTGGTCCTTTTGTTACAGCTGAACTAAAAGCAGGAGACAGAAAGGAAGGAGATTGTTGCTTTTTAGAAACTGGATTTCTGTTTAAAGGCTCACTTCACCCAAAATACAAATAGATGCTTTTTTCCTGTATGTACCTGTAATGCCACTTCAAAGCATTCACAGCCCAAATACTGCCGTTCTGTTTGATGCCACTGCCATCACAGAGATACACACAATATTGTCCTTGTCACTAGTGCCATTGTATACAGAGAGATAGCACTCCTTTTTTGCAAAGTGGCAACATTTCCATTTAGAGGCTGGAGTGGTGGTCACAAGTTTGCCGGCCAGGCTTGGGACTTTATTTTTAACTTTAATGTCAATTGCTTATTGGATTGTCTTCCTCTTGCATTTTAATTTTGCTTTTACTTCATAATTATCATTAGTAATAAATCTTTGCCTTTTTTTTTTTCTTAAATAAAAGGTTGCGGTAAGGTTTAAATATGTCCCTTTCTCAACATAAGTCCTGCATATCATCTAATGATGCTTATCCATTGCTTTTAAATGCAACGGCAATGAGAACAGGCTAGCTACACCAATAATTTTGGTCTTATTTGCCCAGTTTTTGAGATAAAAACTGTAAGTGAATGTTATTTTGTTTGTAGCGCTCTATTGCGTATATTAGAGCAGGGCGATATGACCAAAAATATTTATCACGATATACATTTGAAAATTTGCGATAACGATATAACTGACGATATAATTGACACTAGACAAAATACTTTACAACTCCACAACTTTATTAGTGCAAAAAACCCCATCAATGTATTTTCACTTAAACAAGCAGCTGTTTTTTATGTGCATTAAAGTTATATAAAAATATAACAGTGCAAATTCCTTGCTGACAGTTTAACCAAAAGGCATTTCCAGTGGAAATTGGCCGACATATCCTCAGCATAACCATGTATAATATCCACAAAACTTAAAAAGAGGTTATACACACACAACATGGTAATATTATGTTGAAGCACAGTACGTATCACTCCGCGAGGCTCCTGCCTACGATAGCCGTAATGCTCCGACAATCCATCAAGCGGTGCGGGTTCGTAGCTTAGCAAAGTCGTACTAAAACATTTGACAGATTTTCAAGCGTCGTGTACATGAAATCGTTTTGAGGTCAGTAAACACAACCAGAACTCATACATAAGGCACACGGGATTATAAGGGGCACTGTCGATTTTCAGAAAAATCAAAGGATTGATTTTAAGTGTGTCGTATTTTCCAAACAACACAGTAATAACGACGGCCCGCTAGCATGCTCTACCAAAAATAGTACTTTGTTGTGTATCTGATGGACGAAAGCTAAACCAGTTCCACACCACTGAAGTTGCAGCATTTTTACAAACCAATTCTGGTTCATCCGTTTCATTCAACGATCCACTTTTGCTCTTCTCATTCTGCGTCACCGCCATGTGCGTATGTAAACAAAGGCACTTCGCATGCGCGTTTTACCCATATTCTATCGCGATTTCATTTTCCTATCGTTGCCCGGAATTACACCGGTATTACCGTGAACGGTATGATATAGCCCAGCCCTAGCGTATATGTTTCATTTAGAAATTCAACAGCAGCATGTCTTTCCACAGACATGGTGGCGATTTCATATGCTAAAGAAACAGTCGTATCCCCGGGAGTTATGTATTTGCATTGCACATAGCCACACTGCATGATTTACATACATAGTGTTTAATGTCATTCCACAGAGTAGGGAGGCTTTTACACAGCAAGACGGAAATTAAAGGTGTGGAAGTTCTGAGACTTGATAGAAAGAAAGTTTGTATTCTGTGATTTGCTCATTTCACTGTCATCAGAACCTTTCCCAATTCTTGTGTGTGTGTGTCTTAGCTACTGTATATGCACATCTTAAATGGCCACTCTAGCAGACTTCTAGTGGAAAAACAGAATGTTACGTGACTCAAAACTGATGCATTCACAATTTGTTCCATTTATGGGCTAAATTCTGAAATACTTCATCCTATAGTTCCCATAATGCAATATAAAGGTGTTGTTCAGACTTTCTTATTCCTGCTAAAGCCACATGGTTGTGGTTAAATAGTCAAATTTTCTTAGGAAGGTTCTCAGCTGAGTGACCCAGAAGTGTCAGACAGAATAACATGTTCCATAACATTCTCCTGATGTTATGGTAAGGTGTTTTTGAGCCTCTGTTATCTCCTGTAGCACTGGATACTGGGCCATCCTTTATAAAAGGTGAGCAGATAATGCTGTCCTAGAATTCAAAGTGACACACTATCAGACGGCGCAGGAACAGAAACAATCAACATAATTGACAAGCTAGAGATCATCATATAATTTACTGCTGTCTCCCTCGTGCCGTAATTTGCTGTTTTGCCAGCTTTTAGGATAATCGATAATTAATTTTACTTCAGAGATGCCAGAAGCCTTAAAAAGGCAATTTTCAATGTAGATAATGTCTTCAGCAGGAGAACAAAATAGGAGTGGACAGCGGGTGAGCAGCATTTCCTAACACAACCATTTAATTTCACCGTTGTTGCTGATATTTTGTAAACCAACATAGTAAAAAAGCATGAGGTGTAATTACAGTTCATTTTCAGGATGTTGTAGTTTTAACATAACAGATTCATGTCAGCAAGCAGCCAGGATGTAAATTTATCTTTGTCAAACTCCTTATCTCTCAACCTTCATCACGTTTCCCACTAAGGTCAAGGAAAACTCATGAGTAAAAACACATAGGCGGTAAATTTTTTGACTTTTTGACTCCAGTCCTTTTCTTTTGAACTTTGCCCTCTTCATTTAGCAGCTTCATTTCCTCCCACTGAAATAGCCCAGATGACATCATTCACCTTGTCATAATTAGGATATTAAACACCATGTACAAAATTACCGGGTCCGTGCCCCTGCCTTGTACAGATATCGCAAAAATTAATGAATTTGTAAAACATTAAGTGTTCCTCGAGGTTTTGCTGAATCACTGATCTGGCTTGGTGAAAGGGTTGCATGTAAAGTATACAGACATAGTTTATTTTGTAGAATTTGGATGAACCCAGCTTTTGAAATGGAGTGAGCACAGAGAGTAATAGAGACACACCAAGAGAGATTTGAAGGAGATCAACTCCATATGAATGATGTTGTGTTTGAGGCCTCGCTCAGCCATCCTGACACTGCGCAACACCAATCAGTCATTGCTGGAATGACACACACTCTGTCACAAACACAAAGACAAACCCACACACACACACACAGAAACACAAACCCATTCGGTTCAATACACAAACATTAGTAATGGACAGATAATAATCATACACACACAAAGTGCTCATCTCCGGCTATATCACAGAAGAGCACCACGGGTCAGTGTGCTATTATTACAGGTTCTCATTCATGCAGCTGCGGTGTTTGTTTGTGTGCGAGTCCAAGCGTGTGGATGTTGGAAAGATGAGCCAATAGACTGTTTCTCACCAATGTCTGTGACAGCTTCACTGACAGTAAAAGGAAAGATGGAGAGAGATGAAGAGAAGGGAATGAGGGCAGCACAGTAAAGTGTGTGTGAGAAAGACGAGAAAGACTCTTTGTATCAAGTAAGTGACAGCGAGGGGCTGCTGAGAAAACAGTGAACAGAGAGAGAGGTGAATGAATGAACGGGAGCACGTGCGTGTGCGTGCATAAAAATAGACAGAGTGACTGCAAGTATTCTGAGAGAGTGATGGAAGCTGCAAAAGCCGATGTTGAGAGAGACAGAAGGAAGAAGAGAGAGCTGAAGGGGAATTAAGAAAACTGCAGAAGAAGTGAGGCAGCTTTATGTCTGAGTGGGAGTAGATTGGGGGGGGGCAAGGATGAAGCAAAGGGGGACCAGTTTTAAAGAAGAGGGGACTAGGGAGCGCAACAGGAGAGGGAAGTAGAAAAGAAGGGAAGGCTGACGAAATGGAGAGAGAAATCCAGAAAGAGGATTTAGCAGTGAGTCGAGAGAGCAAGAGAGAATGCGGGTAAGGGAGTGGTAATTGAGAAGAATGAAAGTCTAAGAGCTTTGAAGACTGTATTAGTTGTACTGTGTGAAAGGGCTATGGATCATTTAGTGACATCGATGTATTGGATTGGGGATAATGGGGATTTATGGCGGCACTTAATGCCATACCGGTTGAATTCCAACCTAAATTGTCATAATGCAGAACGTAGGGCGGATGGTGAAGGGTACATGGGCGTGTGTCTGTGTGTAGCAACATAATGGACGAGAAAGGAAAGGTAGAGAAACAGTGATGGAAAAAGTTTTTCAGTTTCTTAAAGTGTAAAAATCACAGCACTTGGAGAAAAGTGGACTGTAGGTAATGATTAATAATGATCATTAATGAGCAGAGTTTGCCTGGTCATGAAACTACTTTTAAGCCTCAGAAAACTATGCATCAAAATGGCTCTAATTCCCAAACAGTTCATGTGAAACTTGTTGAATTAAACCTGTGAATTAAAGTTGATGGTCTGAACTTCAACTACTTTGTTTGATTTAAAATCAACTGCGATAATGTAGAGAAGCAAAATCACAAAAATCGTGTCACTGTCCAAAACTAAATACATGTTTAAGTCTGAGAGGTCTTAGAAAAGAGCCCGAACTGCAAATATACAGGGAGTGCAGAATTATTAGGCAAGTTGTATTTTTGAGGAATAATTTTATTATTGAACAACAACCATGTTCTCAATGAACCCAAAAAACTCATTAATATCAAAGCTGAATGTTTTTGGAAGTAGTTTTTAGTTTGTTTCTAGTTTTAGCTATTTTAGGGGGATATCTGTGTGTGCAGGTGACTATTACTGTGCATAATTATTAGGCAACTTAACAAAAAACAAATATATACCCATTTCAATTATTTATTTTTACCGGTGAAACCAATATAACATCTCCACATTCACAAATATACATTTCTGACATTCAAAAACAAAACAAAAACAAATCAGCGACCAATATAGCCACCTTTCTTTGCAAGGACACTCAAAAGCCTGCCATCCATGGATTCTGTCAGTGTTTTGATCTGTTCACCATCAACATTGCGTGCAGCAGCAACCACAGCCTCCCAGACACTGTTCAGAGAGGTGTACTGTTTTCCCTCCTTGTAAATCTCACATTTGATGATGGACCACAGGTTCTCAATGGGGTTCAGATCAGGTGAACAAGGTGGCCATGTCATTAGTTTTTCTTCTTTTATACCCTTTCTTGCCAGCCACGCTGTGGAGTACTTGGACGCGTGTGATGGAGCATTGTCCTGCATGAAAATCATGTTTTTCTTGAAGGATGCAGATGAGATATTTCTTGGCCCAGTCTTGACGTTTCAGCTTGTGTGTCTTGTTCAGTGGTGGTCGTCTTTCAGCCTTTCTTACCTTGGCCATGTCTCTGAGTATTGCACACCTTGTGCTTTTGGGCACTCCAGTGATGTTGCAGCTCTGAAATATGGCCAAACTGGTGGCAAGTGGCATCTTGGCAGCTGCACGCTTGACTTTTCTCAGTTCATGGGCAGTTATTTTGCGCCTTGGTTTTTCCACACGCTTCTTGCGACCCTGTTGACTATTTTGAATGAAACGCTTGATTGTTCGATGATCACGCTTCAGAAGCTTTGCAATTTTGAGACTGCTGCATCCCTCTGCAAGATATCTCACTATTTTTGACTTTTCTGAGCCTGTCAAGTCCTTCTTTTGACCCATTTTGCCAAAGGAAAGGACGTTGCCTAATAATTATGCACACCTGATATAGGGTGTTGATGTCATTAGACCACACCCCTTCTCATTACAGAGATGCACATCACCTAATATGCTTAATTGGTAGTAGGCTTTCGAGCCTATACAGCTTGGAGTAAGACAACATGCATGAAGAGGATGATGTGGACAAAATACTCATTTGCCTAATAATTCTGCACTCCCTGTAAATTACTGCAGATGGGAAAAAATAGTGTCCTTTTCAATGTAGTGGTTCTGAGTAAAAACTTAATTGAAGTGAAGTTAAACTAGTAAGTGGAAGAAAATGGAAATACTATATCTTAAACCTGAGTATAGCACTTTGTCATCTGAACCACTGAATATGGACACACATGGACACAGCAAGACAGATGCATCCCATCAGCTTCACTCAGTAATTCAGTAACAAGACTAATTAACTTTCTTTCCAAATTAGATGACCTCATATGAACACTTAAATCAGACTTCAGTGCTTTCTCTGGACCTAATCCACTTAAAGATTAAATCTGATGACTGTTTCGATTATTTTAAAACCTTCTACTCTTTCACAGGAAGGCTTTTTGCTGAGCATTTGTTTCTTCCTATTCATAGTCATGTATTTTCACACCTTTGAGAAACTGGAGTCTTATAATCAGCTCAACTGGTCGTGGTGGGGGGTAAAGTACTTACTGAATAAGAGAACTTATTCACTAATTTCATTTAGCTCCCCACACTGAACTGAGCTGTTTTTCTTCTTTTTTTAGTAATGGATTAATTTTGCTCGCACCTTTGTCTAAAAAGAGTCACTAAATACTCGTAGCATATTGAAAATAAAATATCATCCTTATGATTCAAGATACGCATTAAGATATTGTAAAGTCATATTGTAAAAAATTAGGTTTAAAAGTGAAAGCATTGGCAAAATGATGATCGTTTTTCCTCCGTTAATGTTTTCAAATGTTAAATTATCAGTTTATTTATTATCAGTGGAATTTTTTTTCAAACAAAAAAAGTCACAGTTTGATTTGATAATATCACATTTTCCCAGCGCAATAATTAAAGGACACCACACAGTCGAGTCTGTCTTTAGCACAAACAAAACAATTTAATCTCACTGGCAGCTTAATTTCTTTGATTACGAAAGCAGCGATTTTGGGACATTTGGTCCATGAACTAATGGATTCATTTAATAATTTTTTCCGCTCTAATCTGGACCTTCTGGTCACAAACACGCTTCTTTAGCCATGAAGTCCCAAACACGCTGGTCACAGTAATTGCTGCATCCAGTTGTTTGATTTTCATAATATGATTATTTTATAGCAGATTGGACGCTTGAGGGTTGATGCATCAGCAGCTCCACCACCTCATCTGCATGGCATCACCACCTTGGGGGAAGTTAGTTTCAAGGATGTGCCGATTGGCCACCTTTTTTTTAATCGAGGAATACGAGTTCTATAGAAAAGTGTCAGTATCCCATGAAATTTTTAGCAGGTGCTGGAGTATCGTTGAGCTTAAATATTAATGAAGCAGAATGCTGCACACACTTTTCCTAACACTGAATATTAAGATTTAGTTTAAAGATTTAGCAGTCATTAAAGGCATTACTTTGATCGTATGAGATGTTTTTGTAATTATTTTGTGTTTTTGTGAAGTATTTTGTGACATTAACTTTTAAACTGTTGTTAATTATAATGAATCATGTAATATATAACGGGCATAAATGCTAGCAGCAGGGTGACTCACAGGATGCCATTCTCATGGAAGGGAATGTGGAGAACAGGCTGAGGTAGGTCAAATTACTCAAGAACTGAACTCTAAATCAGTGGCAACAGTTCTAATGATGTAATTAATCCAAATTTGAAGTTGTTTTGTCTTAATGTTCATCAGTATTGGTCAGGAGAGAGATGCAAAAGTGAGCGTAAAGCACTGTCAAGTTCATGGTTTGGAGCTGCTTTTCAGCCAGTCGTGTTTGGGATCGTGCCAAAACTGATTGAATTATGAAGCCAGAAAAGATTTTGATCCACCATGCAATGCCATCTGGAAAGCACCTAATTGGCAAGAGCTTCATCATTTACTTCATTATTATGAAGGCTACTTAAAGAAATTGCAAGAAAGCTTGCTTAATAGAGTTCAGGCAGTGTTAAAGAATGATGGTGGTTATACCAAATATTTACTTTCAGGCTTGTTGAGATTATACGTACTCTATTTTTGCCTTATATAATGTATTTCCACTTAAGTTTGCACATGTTTTAATGAATTGCTGCTCTTATTTATCACTTTCCTGGCAAAATATAAAGAAATTAGAGCTAGCTCTTACTGTATACCAGACACTTGTGCTGCCTTTCTGTTTGAACCAAGCTGTTTTAGCTCTCTTTGCCACTTTCATTAAGCCAAATGTCTGCTCATTGGTCGCCCATCATTAACAGCAGATTTGCTGTGCTTGGTGTGACCATATTAAGGACATCTCCTCTCATTGATGTTATACAAACCCAAAGATTGAGAACACTGTCTGAAACCACCATAACAGTGAGGGGAAAAGAAGAACGAACTCTGAAGAAAGTTGATGTTGGTTGATGGAGCCAAAAGAAATAGCAAACCTGGATTCGCTTTCATAGTGTTACGAAATCAGTTTCACCCCGGTTCTTTTATTCCGGGACGGCACCGGAACTCAGTAGTCCTTTTTCACAAAACCTTTATTCATCTTCATTCATCTTCATTTAAGCATGCATCTTCTAGAAGGGGAGATGTGCAAGGCCGGTGTCCCTCTGCAAATCTTCCACTCCTTTGTTTGTTACAGTCAGCTTTATAGACGCGACCCCGTCATAAAACCCCCACGGTGTGCTGCAAACTCTGTGTCTCTGTGTGTATGCACGAGCACGTGAGTGCCTGTGTGTGCGCGTACCCGTATGTCTATGTGAGTGCACGTGAGTGAGTGTGCATGTGGGTGTGGGTGCGTCATAACAGTCAAAGCACTGTGTGTGTGTCTCTGTGTACGTGACTTCCTGCCGGTCATAAATGTAATCTCCTCACCCAAGCTACACCAAATTCCTCTACACAACATAGAAAACAGAGTTAACATATTACAAACACTGAGACTCCCACTCTGCATCCACTGGGCCATTGGCCTCTTGTTGTCTTACATTTACAGATAAGGTGGAGAGTCTCCTACAAACCTACTTCTAAGTTTATAACAATTATGAGTTTTATTAAAGGTACAAGCATCAGCATCAGCAACCCCCAACTGTAGCTTCCTGTCGCCTTCTATGGCAGGCAGACCCCCAGTGTCCATAAATTCCTTTCTCTCTAAACAATTACACACACTCTCAGGCCTACAACTAACAGTTTGTGACAACAGCTGTGTGCAGATCAACAATGGATCATATATCGAGTGCGGGAGAGAGTATGAGCATGCAGCGTTTAAAGCGTGGAAGTACTGACCTTACTTTGAGTTTGATTCCATAAAAAGTGACAAAAACATTAGCGTCCGTTGTGCGTGGGAAGAAAACTTCTTTTTACACCGAAAAAAACCCCCTAAACATGCTCCGAGTGCGCAACGACGTAATGGGAAATTCACAGAGAAACTTGCGGATTCTTCAACTGACCGCTGCGTAGGAATGGGTACCGGTATCTGGTGCCAAGGCGAAGCGGTCAAAGTCTGGCTGTACTTCACAGGAAAAGATGCAAACTCAGCAGCCTGCAACAAGTGCTTTAAGCTGATACTGTGATGCTGTGCAAAGGAGGTAACACGAGGTAACACCTCGAATCTGATGAAACACCTGGCGACATATAGCATTTTGTTAAAAGCCGAGAAATGCGCAGATACTCCCTTCACCCTGGCCAAAAAAGGCTAAAATGACCAAAGGAAAAGTGGAAAAGAGGTAAACATGAGAGGTTTTTGGACAAAGTTTGTGTTTGTCCATTGTTTAAGCACTGCTTCCAGCCAAGAGTGATACTATATATGCCCTATAGCTGCAAAGAAGACTAACATTGTTATCTTTTTACAAAAAAACAGCTAAACATGAGAGGTTTCAGGACAAAGTTTGTGTTTTCCATTGTTTAAGTACCGGTTCGAGCACTGTTTAAGCACCGGCACTGTTTCAAAAGTACCGGTTTGGCACCGGTATCGGATAAAACCTAAACGATACCCATCCCTACCGCTGCGGCACACCTGCACCAGAGCACATCTCCGCCTACCCCACTCCTGCTTTACAGGTGAAAATAGAGCAACAGGACCGCTAGTCTTTGATTTTATTTATTTTCTGCTGTGTTTTACTTGCATCTATTTGAAAGACTGAGTGTAAACACAAAAAATATTTTATTTTATGTGCTGGAATGTGCAGAAAATAGGTTTAAATGTTAAACTAATTTCTTCAAGTCAGAGAATGGTGCATATAATTAAATTTTTGCTTGATGCATAAAGTTAAAAGATTAAAACTGATAAAACAAGTTTAAAAAAAAGAGACTTTTCCATTTGATTACATTTTGTATGATGGATTATGCAGAAAAAGTAGAATTGGGCTGATAGAGCTATCGCTTTAGTATCTATTCTGGTTGTAAATCGTGTGTTTAAAAAGTAACCAAGTAACTAAGTAATTAATTACTTTTGAAAATAAGTAATCAGTAAAGTAACCGGATTACTTTTTTGGGGAAGTAATCAGTAATTAGTTACTGATTACTTTTTTCAAGTAACTTGACCAACACTGGTACTCACAATAGCCATAATGCTCAGGTAAACTATAGCAACAGATTACTCTCCCATGTTGACCAGTTGCTCTCCAAGATAGATGGACTGGTTCTTATACAGTGCTTTTCTACTCTGCCTGAGCACTCAGGGCACTTTCTACAACTTGCGTCATTCATCCATTCACACCCATTCATACAACTACTTTTTTTTTCTATGCTTAAGTGCTTTCTATCTAACATTCACACTCCAGTGAATACATTGGAGTGCAACTTGGAGTTGGGTACGTTTCCTGATGATATTTGGCTACAGCCTGAGTTACAGGCACCCCACCCCAGATAAGCTTTGAATGCTTCCCAGATTGTGGGAGAGACTTCCCTGCTAGAATCCACCCCAATCACAGAGTCATGTAGGCCATTGTTAATAGAAAAAGTACTCATTATAGCAGCTTTCAGTACATATTATATCCATTATCTTGTTCAGGTTTTGAGTTTGTCTGAAGATTTCTGTCTCATCTTCAGTTCGGTGATGATGAATAGAGTTTCATGCCCACAGCAGTCAGAAGTAAAATATTTAAAAAATTTAACAATGACCTATGTTTCCAGAAATAACATCCTAGTTATTCCACTATGAACCACTTTAATTGGAGAAACAGTAACGAGGACCTTGTTTCTGCGGAGAATTTTTTGTTCTTTTTAGATTCGCTCTCTAATGCTGTGTGCACCAGATTCTATTAAAGTTCACATTATATGGATGGAGACAGGAGTCCTCAAGATGAATATCACAGACCAAGGGGACAAAACAAATTGATCTGCATGGATATGCTTATGTGTTACAGTTAAAAAGACTTCAGAGTGTCTCTGTATGTTGCTACAATCACTCTGAAATAAAACAACCAAGACTTGAATTCAAAGGGATGAACAAAGTGTTTTAACTATTAAATAATTATAGCCATTTTCAGGTTCTTGGTAAACTGACCCTTTAGAATATGCTAGCTGATGCATAATCCAATGTAGCAAAATATTTTGCTATTTTCCAGTCTGATTTGGTTATTGCTCTGCTTGCAGCAGCTGACATGCAAATCTGCACTGATTATCTAATAATGAACTGAGGAAATGTGAATTATGGGCAAATGTGCATCACAGCTGTCTAGGGAAAACGCACTTAAACTGACTGCATCTTGTTTTTTCCTTAATGAATATGTTGAATCGGTACCATGACCCCTTGGGCACAAAAACCGTATTAAAACTCAATTGCACAAATTCAAAAATACTGTACACAAGAGTCAAGGAGTAAACAAATAGGGCTTCACCATTCCCAAGTCTGGTTTTGGAGATCTGTGGTCTTTAATAAAGGCAATATACTGCCTGTATTTGTGTGTGGATTGAGAGAGAGAGAAGATAGTGAGAGAGACAGAAAGTGACTCCTTAGAGTGGCATACGATTATTGAAATGCACCTGGAAAGTAAACTAATTTTCTCTGTGGGTCAGAGGACTGGTCATGGTAATAAAAAGAGAGATGTCATTAGATTCAGTGGTATTTGAAGAGTTCTCTGGGGGAGGAAGGAGAAGAGAGGGAGGTGTCTATAATATCTGAGGTTTTGAGAGAAAGTGTGAGACAGTGGGGGGAAAAAACAAAACAAAAAAAAAACAGGTGTGTGTTTTTCAATCCTCTTTCCTGCCACTATCTGTCTCCGCTGTGTATATGTTATTCATGAGCTTGACCTACATGTGCCCATGCTTGTGCGTGCATGTGTGAGTGTGTGCGTCAACCCATGCAGGAGTAAATGATAAGGTTCTGGTCCACTTTCCCAGATTCACCAACCACTTTCACGGTCTGACCACCCAGTTTGATATCTCTTCTTACAATAGAATGCGATTTCTGGCTGACAACAACTCAACTGTGTTTATGCTTTCATACTATGACTGCAGCGATGCTGCTGTTGCTCGCTCAGGCGCAGGCACGTCTGCCCAGTTCTTCTTCAGCACAGTTTTTCGTGGCAGCTTCCATGAATTTAAAGGAAAGAAGTATAACAGCTTTTGAAATGTTTCTACAGTATATGCAAATTGGAGCATATTGTTACTTTAAAGTTTTTCTATAATATCTGACCTGTTTCATCATTTTAAATTGAGAAATAGAGCTTCAACAGATTGTGTGGAAGATGTTGCAGATGCTCTTTATTTGCCAGGATAAATTCTTTGCTTCAGTACAGTTGCTTGTCTGTCTACAGTGATGGATCAAATCATATGCAATGCAATCCGTCTCCTAAGCAACAGCGAGCAAGCGAGTCCAAAGAAAGCTGGACTTAGCAGCATTAGATCTTTAGCCTCTCTTGTCCCTTTGGTGTCCTTCAGCATGAAACATCACAGACTGGCCTGGTTAGTAAACATGAGAGTGCTGTGTGCAGTTTACTGATGTTACATTGCAGTGGCTGTGGGTGCTGAAGAGAGCTGAAATTTGGAGCTGCCATTGTGCAAGTTTTACCCTTACAGAAAACACATGTGAAGATAGATACAAAGCTTTGAGATGTGTTTTGATTACATGAGAATTTAAAAGAAGTGTTGCCAGAAGAAACAGTTTCCATGTGTTCAACTGTCAATGGATGAGTTTGAGGAAATTCAACCACAACCACAGTAGTTGATTGCAAAATGGAACAAATGTGGTGCTGCAGTTAACAATTATAAGACTATTTTCAAACAGTGGAAAGAAGATGTCTTCGATTGACATCCTATTATTGACAAAGAAGAACATGTGCAATGATTTGGCTTGGTTAATCACTTAAAATATGGATCAATTATAAGTGTTGTTGAGTAATTTTCTGTCGACTCACTAATGCCTGCTCTGGTTAAGGTACCATAAGCTAATTATTTTGAACACAAAGATTCTCTGTGATGTGAAGTCTTATTGGACAGAATGATTTATGCATTGCTGAATGAGTCAGCAGGGAAAAGAAATGATGATGACGAGAGAAAACAATGATATTTTCTCACATTGCTAAAATATGGTTTGAAATGGATTGTCAGACATACAGTGTATGCGGAACAAAATGATACATCGCAGAACAAAACACCCGAGGGCACAAGGTAACTGCAAAAGCATTTTTCATTTAATGGGAACAAATGGGGGTCATTGTCGTTCTGCACATGAAACCGCCACATCCTAATTACAGTGCAAAGTCCTTTTCTGTGTCATAGCTTGTGAGTTGTGTGAATTTTTTGTTCAAGACTACTGTACCAGTGCCAGTTTGAGATGCAGGCGCTCTCCTCCTAACCGTATTCTTCTTGTTCTCTTCACCTCAGGCGGTCCACAGGTGGTGGAGACTGTTGATGGCAACCCCACGTACAACGTGAGCAGCGAGCTCACCCTGGAGGTGAGCGCCAGCGATGACAACACGCTCATCACCTGCGCCGTCAACCACCCCTCTCTTTCTCCGGGGGACAAGAGGAGCGAGCAGGCTCTGCGGGTGTTGTGTAAGTCAACTGGGAAATTGGGGGGAAGGAAGGCAGGTACAGAAGCTACTCGGGGATGGGTGAGAAGCAGTGGAAAACCTCAGACTGCTCTGTTTCTTTATTTCTATCCTGACCTTTTCTTTTATTGGGCAGTATAAGCCCATTTTCCCCTTTTTCGGTTTGATCTTTGCTCCAATAATTCCACATTAGCTGCCTGTAATCATGACCACACAGGAAATTCACCTTCCTCTGCTGGTGCACTTAGCCAGAGTTGAGTCACAGTGAATAAGGAGAGAGGGTTATCATCTAAAATGAAACTATAATTGGAGTTATGGAGTCTGTGTCACTGCTGCCACCCTGTGGGAAATATGACAGTACTGCATCGCCGGTGGAAAGTGATGTTGTGTAAGGGGTTATGTCATAGTGGGAGGCAGAGAGATGGTGACGCCTACAGGATGCAGATGGGAGGAGATGGAGATGGGGATGAATGGGATTGTGCATATTCGCACGGTTACAAGTCTTCTGTTATATAACTTTAATTTGTGTCTCTGTGTATATTTGTGGGTGTGTCTGTCGTACACTTACAGATTCCCCGAACGTGATGATACACCCTGAGAGCACTCTGCCTAGAGAGGGGGAGAAGTTTTCTCTTCGGTGTGTCGGCAACGGCAACCCCGAGTAAGACAAACAGATTCCTCAGTGCTTAAACACATACAGTGCTCTCTGATTTAGCCGGAGTCTAGACACCACTTGCACCCAGTCACACGTACCCCGTTCGAGGCACAATTATTAGTCAGAACAACAATATTTTAAAAAGTGAATAAAAAAGATACTATCCCAAACAATATCCTATATCTGGTTTAACTATGTAGCACATAATGTCATGGTCATGTTTCAGCATTTTCCAGCAGCTTGCGAGAAAACCAAGGCTCTCCTCTTTGCCCAAACTCAATGATTCACAGCTGAAATATTTTTAAATGACTGGAGTGAGTGAACCTTGTCATTGACTGAATTGGCAGTAAAGCTCCTCCCACTTGTGACTGATGGCGCTCTTGTATGCTGAGCTGTGATTCACAGTGTGTCACAGAACAAAGAAAAAAATGATTGTGAAAGACACAAAAACATCACAAAAACGACAATCACAGTGACTCTTTTAGAACCGAAGAATCCCGCTGAATGAGCGGTAAAGCAATCAAGTTGCACCTTTTTTTTTCAAGGTTTAACTATCAGTAACTAATAATTCAGTCCAACATAACAGGATGCTGAACTACCATCTCTCTATGCAACGCTAATAATTGCTAGTTTTGTGCTCAACTGATCCTGACAGGTTAGACCGAGCAACAGGCTGAATTCACTCTTACTGAACTGAAGACAGCAGGATCACTGCTGAATGTCGACACTAATGGATTCACCTATTGTTGTAGTTACCGAAAAGCTTTTAAAACTAATATGATCAGTCGCTGACAAACAAAAACCCAAAGTTAAAGGTGTTGCAACCACTTAGCTTCACACTTCCACCCTGGTATTAAAGTTGCGTAAGTGTTACTCTGATCTCTACTTTGTGGGCTTTAAAAGCCATGATGCCAGGTCTCTGTTGCCATGATGCCAGGTCTCTCTTGGAAATGAGATTTTTAATCTCAATGAGATTTTTTTGCCTGGATAAATAAAGGATTAATAAAAAAGGCAGGCTAAAATGGACTAAATAAAGACGTAACAGTGCTACGATTGGTTATAGAATCATTAGTGGTCATGGTTAAGAGACATCAGCTTTTACTCTTGGTGCGAGATGTCATTGTATTTGATGTCAAAAAATACTTTTTAAGTCGCATTCCTTGCACCTCTTCCTGCTTGCAATGATCATTAAAGCAGAAATATTTTCTAAAATTTCAACATGTGCTACCATTTTTTTTTCTTGACAGTTAATTCAGGGTTTATATGCCTTTTGTGGAGTGCCTGTAGCTTTTCTGAAGTAAGTGCAATTGCTTGACATGATTCCTGTCTAGTAAACCCGAGTTCATGACCACAGATAAATGCTGCCTCTTATATAGCACTTTGGCCTGTTTTACTGTAAGATATATGGATGGGAGCCCTGCCTGTAATGAACAGTTCAGGCTGGCTTTACTGTAATCGAAGCTCTCACCCTGGTTGTGTGGAGGACCTCAATCGAATTTTGAGGCATTTTAGAGCAACATACAATGAAACAGACACGCGTGTAAATACTGTCACATTTTCTCACTGTAAAGGTGTCAGGTCACACAGCATAGGTACACAATCGTATAATAAAAAAAGCACACGCACACTCACACTAATTATGCGGGTAACAGCAGTCACAGTAAGTACACACACACACAGAAACACTTGTAAGCAATCAAAAATTAACATGTTCGGTTTCTGATGCCTTCTTGTGCAAATGGTCTCTTGTTCAAACAGGACTTGTGTGCGAGCACACACGGACAAAAACAAAAATCTGCTCAAACAAGCTCTGGTGTGTTCACTGATACAGCGTGTACATGTTTTTTCTGATACCCGCATGCACACAGAAACAAACTGCAAGCCGCGTCTTAAATCCTGCCCACACAAAAGCACTTTCCCCTGGCCTTTCTGCATTATAGATGAATCTCCATCGATCTGTAGTTCTTCTCCCTCTTCTTCCTCCTTCCATCATCACGTATCTCTCTGCCGCCTTGTCACTCATAGCTCGTTCGCGCCTCTTCGCCTTGTCATGCCTCCACCCTTTGGTCTCCTCCTCCTCCTCCACCTCCTCCTCCTAACTTCGTCCTTTCCTATAACTCTCATCTATCTCTCCTCACACCTTTTCCCTCTAAACCCCCCATCCCTCCCCTCCTCACTCTCCCTCCCACTCTACTCTGCTGTCATCCCTTCCCTACTCATTCTCTTTCCCTGTCAGCTCATCACAGGAGTGGCTAGGAAGAAGACTAGCTGGTAAGTTTGATTGGCAGGTGGAATGCACAGGGGGCGGGGGAGGAGGAGGTGACTGTCATTGCATGTACGTGCTGTAACAGGCAGCATGGTTGTGGATAAATTATAGGCAGCATGGAAGCAAGGCATGGAGAGTGTGCCACAGTCAGGGGACCACCAATGCTAGAAATCCATTTGTTTGGGAAACATTTCAACCGTCCACTGAATCATGTTTGTTCTGCATAAGGAATAGTCTTGTTCTGTTATAATAAATGGATCTGCAGTGTCTACTTTGAAATGGCTTTGACAGGGCAAACGTTCAGGGTGCTCCTATTGGGATCACCCACTGTAAAAATTTACATGGAGTACATGGAGAGGCTTTAGATAAGAATGACTGCTGAGTGGCAGTGGAAAAAACACACACAGAAGAAGTGAAGAGAGAAAAAAAGAGGCAAAGAAAATAAAGGTAGAGAGGAAAGGAAAACAAACTGACAGGAGGGGAGAGGTAAGCGGAGAAAAGCGTGGGCAGAGGGGAGACAGAAAGATATGGTGACAAGCAGAGAATGACTAAGACAGAAAGGGGGAGCGCAAACAAGAGTGTGTGTGTGTGAGGGAGAGAGAGGGGAGTGTGCTCAGTTATGTGCACCGCTGCTTGTGGATGAGCTAGTGTCCAATCGAGTCAGATACAGGTTGCCCCTGCAGCTGTCAGTCAAAACCCAATCACTGCAACAACACCTTTCCTCCGACACACCCAGCCACTCAGCTCCCTGTCCTCCTTTTTAACCGCCCGCCCCAATCAAATTCAATGAATGTCACACTCTATTCCAGGATACACACTTTTCTCTCTGTGGTCACATACTGTCAGGTTCAAAAGAATAACAGCGTATCAAATTCTATACTGTGTTTCCTTGACACCCAGCGGCAAGAACTTTCTAATAGAAGAGAAAAGGATTTGTGCGCTACATTCTATTATAGTTCCCATTTATTTGATCAGGAACACGGGGTAGTGCTCACAATCGCTTTACATTTCTATTCTTCAAGTCACATAACTGAGTTAATCTCTCCCCAGACTTTTCACTTAACATGTTTACAGCTTAAAAGCCTGACATAACCTTGACCTAATGCTTGCAAGCTTCCTTAAGTCTGCAAGGTTGTGGCTATGTTTAGAAAACAGCAGGTGACACGTTACAAGATTACTAACCTGTGGCTTGTTAACGGACAAGGCCGTCCATGTCCTGTAGTTCAGTTTTCTTAAAAAGACCAAATATTTGTAGCCAAAGCGTAATATAGCTTACAGTACTGTGCAAAAGTCTTGATCCACATCTTATTTCTTTATATGTTGCTAGGAAAATGGGAAATAGGTGCAGCAGTTTATTTAGACATGCAAACATAGATGGAAATGCAGTAAGCAAGGCAAAAACAAAGCTCATACTATAATTCTAATCAGCTTGAAAGTCAATATTTGGTATGACCACCTCTATTCTTCTACATAGACTCTCTCAGGCACACTTTCTTGTAATTTATTCAAGTAGTCTCAAGAAATAGTTTCTCCAGGCTTCTGGAAGGACATTCAGAGCTCTTATTTGGATGTTGGCTGTGTTTTGTTCGATACTCTGTCAAGATGATCCCACACTGCTTCAATAATGCTGAGCCCTTGGGAGACTCAATCCATGACTGATACTGTTCCATTGTTTGTTTGTTTTTATCCAGGTTTGCTTTTACTATGTTGGCAGTGTGTTTGGGATCATTGTCATGCTGAAAAATGAGGTTGTTGCCAATCAGATGCTTTCCAGATGGTATTGCATGGTGGATCAAAATCTTTTCTGCTTTCATAATTCCATCAATTTTGACAAGATCCCCAACACCACAGTCTGAAGTGCAGCTCCAAACTACGACAGTGTTTTTTACAGATGGCTGTGGGGACTCACTGTTGTACCTCTTTCCTGACATTTCATGACTGTGCATCATGACAAAAATTTCAACTAAAAATTTCTCATTTGGATCCAAATCCAGGCATGTTTTTCACAGATTTTCAGTCCAGTTTTTTGTGTAACTTAGCACATTCATTTGCCAATATCATTTCGAGAACATTTTTGACGTGGCTTCGGCAAACAGGAATCAGCTTAAGGACTAGATGCATCTTTCTGGTCCTGTGTCAGGTCTTCGCTGGATTTTTTCCTATTTTTTAAAGATGTGACTTTTACATAATGTTCATCTGCTGCAGGTATCTTTTTGCACTGCGACCTCTTCATTTGTCCTATACTTGTGCAGTTTCTCAAAATTTTTAAAGGACACGCTGCAGAGATGTGCCAGGTTTTAAGTTATTAACTCTTTGAAAATCACCTTACTGTTGCAAAAGTACTATTTCATGGTAATCACAATGTGTTATCATTGGCATTTTATTTTATATTAAATGAGGCAGCCTGCTGTTTGTGCAACAGGCTGCTAGTAGTTAAATGCATGAAGATTGAAAATAGTTTCTTTTGTTGTTTGCTATGCGTAGACACCGGTTTATCAGAAGTGGCAAAAGTACAGATATTCTATACTGATTTAAATTATTTACTCAAGTAAAGGTGAAAAAGTACAGGCTCTGAAATGTACTCAGAGCAAGAAAGTAAAAAGTCATTTTTAGGACCTCTCTATCAGCTATTTTTGTGCAACTGAACCTTGTGCTATATTAATGTAATAAAATAATGTTAGCAAACAGGAATATAAACTTTACTTTAGTCTAAATTTTATTCAGGTGTAGTGGCTCACAGTGGGGAAAAGAATAATAGCTTACAATAATTTATATTGTGGGCTCCAGTAGATTCTTTTAGTATATAGGCTGTGATGAGCTGATCTGTGCTCCTGCTGACCTTTGTGGAGTTACACAACTGTATTCAAAAAGATGCAAGCAGTCCTATCTTGGCTGATTCCTATCCTCTACACCGACATTGTTTATTCTGTCTTTATACCAGTATAAAGTTGGTATGAAGGTGGAATTCAGTGAATTAAGTGTCATCAGCTAAAATTCATATTAATCTCTGCTATCCTTCATGTAACCTAACTATAACCAGGAACACCACATCCACTATGCAACCTGCCAATAACACACAGTTAGTATAACTCTGTTTGTTTGAGTGAAGTTATTTTGCACTCTTTTCTCTCCCTGTGAAGAACAGCAGCTGGACCCTTAGCAGGCAGACACACTGTGTGACAAACTGCACACTTTGTGCGCTTGCTGATATTTGTTGAGCTGATAATAACGTTACATTTGAAATTACCTGCCACTCAAAAAATGTTACTGCCTTTGTACTTGCTCTTCTTCTGTAGGGTTAGCTAGAAGTACTGAAGTACTGCGAACACAACTTAAAAACATCTCCACTTGTTCAAAGAAAAAAACAAACGCCGGCCCACCTTGACTGGCAATATAAATTATGCATAGCTTGTATGGTTTTGCCTCTTTCATCTTTTTTTTAATGCAATAACCCCTGGTGATTGATATGCTATTAGGATTGTCTTTTATGTGTTTAATGTTTGAAGGCCCGCAGTGACATGAAATAAAAACTCCCTTCAAATGTGTTAAACCGAAAGTAACAAGTCTGTTTTGAAAATCTAAAGAGTAGAAAGTACCGATATTTGTTTAAAAAATTTAGTAAACGTAAAAAAAAATACTCAAGTAAAGTACAGATAATCTGGAAATTCTACATTAACAGATTTGTAATTCCCAAAATTCCTCTGAAAAAGATCAGGTACAACAACTGAGTTGAGAGTGAGTAGAAAAAGCAGAAAAACCGTAAAAGATCAAAATGCCTCGAGAGCTATTGCCTAAGACCACTTTAAAAAATACAAGAAAGTCTGCTTGGAAGGAAAGTATAAAGACATGAGGAGTAGCATTTGCAACGCACTGTTTGTCACTAACATACAGCCACATTGCTGGCAGGTATACTCAGCCTTGAGGACCTTTCCATACACTTCTTTGCCTGGGGGTAATTTTTTTTAAATGACAGGAAATCAGGGTCCAGTTAATTATCCTAACAGCACTAAATAAATAAAGAGTGAATAATGATTAAAAGGCCTCCAAGTCATCAATTTTATTTTCAGATTTAGTGACTTTTAAACTGCATTAATTTCATGGAAGCATAGATATGATGCCTGTGGATACGGATAAAGCACATATTTTACTTTATTTATTATCTGAATTAGTTACAAATGCTTTGGTTACAACTGAAGTAGGGCTGCCACAAACGATTATTTTGATAGTCGACTAGTCACCGATTATTTTTGCGATTAGTCGACTAATCAGATCATCATCCATTAGACGTAAAACTACAGCTTATTGCACCAGCAGCATCTGCTCTTATATAACTATCATTAGCTTACAGCAGGGGTGCTCACACTTTTTCCGCATGTGAGCTACTTATAAAATGACCAAGTCAAAATGATCTACCCACTACAAAAATCCAAAACATATACTTATTTATAAATATATTGAGGATTCTTTATATCTACAATGTATATACATGCATAACCGCAATATCCAATATTTCACAACACAATTAACTATGTAAATTTTTTGTCATTACCTGAGTTTACTCTGATGACTTGCACTGAATTGAATCAGCCAGGGATGCATAGTCCGGACAGTAGCTGCTGACGGCCAGGTTTAAGAGAAAAAACCGAGAGCTAAAAATTGGAGTTAACTCGCTGACTAGCTTGTCAGTTTTACTACACTTCGCGCCGCTGTTTGCGCATGCGCAGCGACCTAAGCGTCAGAAAAAATCTGCTGTCATCTGACTGGCTTCCCTGTATCAATCAAGTGATGGGATGGATGATAGGCTGGCATCTATTTTTTTAATGCCATGCGATCTACCAATACTACCTTTGCGATCGACTGGTCGATCGCGATCGACGTATTGAGCACCCCTGGCTTACAGCTTTAAGTGTTTAAGGTCTGTGCTAACTAAAAATAAAGACAAGATGATAGTTTATTGAATTTTAATGAAGTTTGCAGATTGTTTCGGTGAAGATTAATAAACTCCTTGCTATCTAAAATATAACAGGACACTGGAGTATATTCTGGAGCATCTCACACTTCTGATAATCAGCTGTCTGCTTGACGTTTATTCAGCTGTGTAAAAACTATAACTTTAATCTCAGACAAACTGATTTACTCAGGAACAAATAAAATACTAAAAAAAAAAAGCCAAACAATAACATTTTAAGTTATCTAAGTGACTCATATATATTTAACCTGAGTAGCAAAAGACGGCAGTGGGTTTGAAAACGATTTGCGGGGAGTCCGGTGTTCTCACGGCGCTAGTGACCTAGCCCCCGGCTCGCTAACGAGCTAGTGGGTAACAGATGTCTCCGAAAACGTCGGAGCGCTTTTGAAAATATGTGGTGTCCTGATAAACTGAGCAGATATTTGAGGTTTACACAGCTACATTCTCGCCTGAAAATATGTTAAACGTTTATTTTGTGACCCAGAAAGAATAATAAGAGTAACATTAAAACTAACTAGCTGCCGCCACTGTTGGAAACTGCGCTGGGCCGCGCTATGAATTCTGGGACACAGCTGCTTCTTCTTCTTCTTCTTCGGGGTTTAACGGTAGCTGACATCCTTGTACATGCAATGCTGCCATCTTCTGTTTCAGTCCGTTATTACACTCTTAAATCCTGCCACTTATTCCTGCGTCTTTTGTGATCGTACAAAGTTTCAAACGACGCGTCGACTATTAAATCAGTCGTCGACGATTTTGATAGTCGACGTAATCGTGACTAATCGACAAATCGTGGCAGCCCTAAACTGAAGGAGTTCAAACAACATTAAACGTAGCTGGAGCCTCTTTAGTAAATTTGATTTAATGAATAAGTGCACCAGCCGGCAGCCTGTGGTGGGCCCAGTTTGGCCCACTGGCTGTAAGTTAAATACCGCTGTTGTGTTTCTACAGCACACAGGTTGTCAAACAGAAGTTTATTTATACACATGCACACACAGAGCAACATTGCCATTCATTTGTAAGTTGAGTCTGCTGAGCGATGTTCTTTTACCTTTGCTGATTTAGTCTCTAAAAACTCCCAAAGGGTCGGCTGTGGCTCTTTAGCATCTAAATCCTCCAAATCTTTGCAAGCTTCAACTGCTGAATTTGTCTGTCTGATGAAAACAGAAAAAAAAAATTAGTAGCATAATCATTTCACCCATTGTTAATACAAAAAAGGTAATTAGAGCAGCTTCAAGGCTGTCTATATTCTGCAGGAAACAGTGACCTTGGGACTGAGCGCCACAGAGTGGGTTGGAAAGAGCGAGAGTAACAGTGTAGTCTCTGGGATTTAATCAAAAATAAAAACAACATAAAAAAAATCACAAGGCTTATCCATTTATAATCTCTAATTGTAAAAATACCATTATCTGTTGACATGATATGTTCGGTTGAAATAACTCTTGAATTACAAAGATTTTATAAATTAGCTTAATTTAACAAATCTTATATTAATAATTTAGCAGAAATACCCAAAAGCTCATTCTTCTCAGTGATAATGATTACAACTGGGAGAGGGAGGCGTATGCAGCTCCAAAGTACCCATAATTGCAATAAGGAATGTCTTCAAGCGTATCATGACTTTTGTACAGTGTTTACTAATGCATGTGTGCTAATTGAAAACTTTCCACCTAAGCGGGGCTCACAGCCAAGAATAAAGCGCAGAGTTTAGACCTGCATGCTGGGAATTATCAGATCATTATCGTGATCTCACCAATCCGCTTTCTCCACTTAAGCTGCCCCGCTGTACGTAAACGTATATCGAGCATTATGTTTAATATTACTACACGAGTCACAGCCTGTAAATGTGGAGTTAATTGTTCGGTTAATTGCACATTATCAAGCATTTGGAAGCGGTGTAAAACAACAGAAGATTACATTTTATTGCAGGTAACCACACAATGCACTGAAACGACATGCTGATTTTTAAACATTTTATGGTTGAATAATCATCTTTTATTTGCCTCGGGGCACTGAAAGGCTTTCCCTTCAGGGTTGTTAGGATTTCTTTGCCTAAAATGAAGCATACTCGAAACTTTGACACTTGGTCTTTCCAAGCGTTATCTCCGCAGGAAGTGTCAAGGGAGCAGATTGTGTTTTTCATTAGCTTTCAGCCATTTGGAGAATTTTACCCAGCAGCAAAGACCAACAGAGTTACTCCTTTACAGCTGCGACTCATCCAGCTAGGTTTTAAATACTGGTTTGAAGTAGCTTATTCAAAGAGGCTCATTATTCCTGCCATTTACAGTTAGCGTACGAATGCCAACCTGGCCAAAGCCGTGAAGTTACGGATCGCACCTTTAGGTGTCGCTAGGAGTTTTTTCACATTTCCAAGAGTGATTAATCAGTCCAGTATATTCAGGTCTGTGCCCGATTCAGACTCCCCGTCATCCTAATTACTGTACAGTGCTTAAGGACTTGCACATTTACATAATTGATTCTTTTATCAAAGCTCGTCTCGCTATCTCTCTCGTTCACAATCTGTTATGCAGAATGGATTTTTTAGCGCAGCCTGATTTGAAATGCTGATCTTCACTCTGTTGTCTTCTTCTCTTTCTGTCGCTTTTAAGTGCCTTTCTTCTTCAAGCCGTGCCATTATTTTTTCCATCTTTCTTTTTTATTCATCTACTTTGCTGTCTCCTGCAACAACTTCCCTATCCCTCCTTTTTTCTCCTCCTGTTTCTCCTCGTGTCTCCTCTGCTCTGCTCTCCTGCTTTTATCTTTTCTTTTTCTGTCTTTATTCCTCCCAGTTTCCCCGCTCCTTTGACCCTTCCTTCTTTTCGCCTGTCTCGCTCAACCTTTTTTTCTTTCTCCTGAAGCACTTGTCACAGCTCCCCTCTCTCATCACTGTAGAATCTTTTGATTGTTCAGACTGTATATGTTTCAGCTGAGGTCTCTCATTCTCTCTGTCTGCCAGGCCCACTATCTACACATGGGACAAGAAAGATGGAGGGCTCCCCTTACAGGCCAAACCTGATGGTGCTGTCCTGCATTTCTCGATGCTCAACAAATCAGATAATGGCGTCTACGTGTGCCACGCTGACAACGGCATTGGAAGCAGCGAGGGGGAGTACACACTCTTGGTGCAAGGTAAGGAGAAAAAGCAAAAAGAGGGAAAAAAGGGATGTGTGGTGACAGAAAGAGGAAGGAGAGGGACTCTGGGATGTTTTCTTTCTTCATCACGTTTTTTTATTCCTTCTTTTGTTTGTTGTGGCTTTGCTTGTACTTCCATCTTTTTTCTCTTCTGATTTTCTTTTGTTTCTTTCCTCCTCTCTTTGTTTTTTCTTTTTGTTTTTTTCTCATCCAACCGCGCCTGACCACAACCATCCAACCGCTTTCGTTCATTTCTTGCGCTTCTCTCCCTTTGCTTTTATGTGACCCGTTCATTCAATTCGTGGTCGTTTTTGCGCTTTGCTCACCCGTTTTTTTCTCCTGCTGCGCTTCATTTTTTTTCTCGACCTCCTCAAAGATCCCATGGACCCAGACTCCCCAAAAGTCACAGTTCCCTCACTTGGTTCTTCATCTTTCACCCCCTCTTCCTCCCTCCCATCTTCCTCTCCTACCGACAGCTTCTTCGGCTCTGGCTCTGATTCCATTTACTCTGACCCCTTTTCCACTACTGACCCCTTCACCACCTCCTCTTCCTCAAACTCCTCCCCTTCATCAACTGATGTGTCAACCACCATCTCTGAATCCTCCACCATGACCCTCTCCAACGCTCTCTTCCCCAACCTGCCATTCTCTCCAGACTCCTCTTCCCCCCACCCCACTTCATCCCCAACTCCTCCTTCCACCAGCTCTTCTAGCATCACTGCCACTCCCGCCTACTCATCCCCTGCCTCCTCCCTTACGCCCCCAGTTTCAGTCCAGCTGAATGGAGTTAACACTTTCACAGGTAAAACCAGTTACACACTTACGCACACACACCTGTAAGCAAAGAGATGCGAGAATCTTAATATAACCGAGAAAATCCAAAACGTTTGAAGCTTTCTTATGTTTTCCCGCTGTACCAAAAATTGATCTTGAATTGTGTAGCAGTCAAAAATATTCTGACCTTGTGTTACATGCGCGCACACACGCAAACACAGAAAAAAGCGTGGCAACAAAGGAAATGACGGAGCACTCCATAAAGGAAAAAATGGCATTTGTTTGGCTGTGTCACAGCTGTTTCACATTTTTTTCTTGTCTTCCTCTTTCCTCCCGTTGATTATCCTGAACCCCAAATCTCTTCCTTAACAAACATTCCTCCACTTACCTAACCACCAACCATCCCTCCCTCCATCCATACATTCAACAATCCATCCACCCATCCACTTCTGAAGATGAAGCACGCAACATTACAGGTATAACTTTTCCACCAGTCACCTGTGGTCTTTTTGTTTTCTGTCGTTCCAACTTTTCGTCCACCTGTCTGTCCGCCTGACTCTTTGTAGTTTTGTTTTTGACTGTCTGTGATTCTGGGGGGAAAAAGTAGTCTGGCGACACTTTGAACTTGTGAGTAGAGGGATGAATATTTTATACTCTGCCCACATAATGCTTTGTTGTTGCCCATACATACACAGACTGGCTCCAGACACAAGTACCCACCATTCCCACGTGCTGCACACACTCACATCCACACTCACTTCTATCTCCCAAAGACACACAGACTAGCATGACCCCTTAAGTGGTACAAGTCATTTACACAGTGTTCCACTTCCTCTGTGTGTGTTTCTCTCTGTGTGTGTGTGTATGTGCGCGTACCAAGGAGGGAGGGGGGTCAGGCTTCGAGGTGTTCTTGGGTCTTGTCTGCTTTCCTTTGATGCTGACAGCAGGATTTATGGGCTCATTCTCAGTCTCGCCTCGTCAGCATGCCCCTCTCTCACCTCCACGCTGGCCAACCAGAGTGTGTGCCCGACTCTCTGTGTTTGTGTGTTATTCTGATCGACGTACAGAGTCCTACCCTCCGCTTTCCCCTTTTCCTCTTTTCTCCCATTCTCTTGTCTAGAGCTGGCCTCTGGTTCACCACTGTCAGGCCCTTCACGTCTCCAATTGGCTGAAATATATTTCTCCTACAAAAAGGCCCTTCACTACATCCTTTGGTGACCCAGCTGGTTGTAAAATGTTCTTTTCTTCCATGTTCACTTTCAGTTTTATTTCTGGTTGACAGTAGCTATTGCTGTGCTTTAGTGTCTCTGTTCTGCAATCCAATTGAGTGTAAAGAAAAATAGCTTGTCCTCCACATTGTTTTAACTTGCTGATTGCCAGGTAAAAAAACAGCCTCTCCAAAATCGTTCCTTTTTATTCCTCTAATATCTTTTTAAGGTGTGTTTTTTGTGTTTTTTGGTATAAGACACGCTGCATTTCAGTTGTTCCTGCCTAAGTGACTTTCAAATAATGAACACCCAGTGTCTGATCAGTTCTAAAAAGCCAGGCGAAATGATTGATGTATTGTGTTATTTCCACTTAGATCGCTTTCTCTTCTGAAGAGTAAGTTGATTAAGTGGCTGATTTGAGGCAACAAGAGGAACTCAAAATTTTCTGTTGTTGGCTGAAAAGCCTTCATCTCTTCAAAACATAACAAACAAACAAACAGAAAAAAAAACACTTTAAAGAAGAGAAAAGGATGTCTTCTCTTAAAGTCAACTGAACATTATTCAGAAACTTACCCAAGTCAAGAAAAAAAGAAAAATGAAAAACTGTTCTGAAATAATTGTGTTGAAGTGTAGACGCTACATAAATGAAATTTTTGTTAAGTTGTTAGCACTTTTATAATTATGAACATTATTATGGCGTTAGCACGCGCTTAATCCATCATTTATATAGCATTACTCCTCCTTAGTTTGACGTTTAAAAAATACAGATAAATACTTATGACTATGATCATGATTATCATTGTTACTAGCTGTTATGTAGTAGCAATGATAGGTGTTACTGGTGTAACAGATCGACAAACATATTTGTGTTTATAAATGGCATACTAACGAGGAGTAATGTTATATGAATGATGAATTAAGCACTTGCTAATACCTTTATAATATCTTGCAAATGCTTAATAGTGTGACATTATCCTAAAGTGCTACCGTTAGGTCTTTCCTGTATTTTTATGACACTTCTTTTATGTCATGTACAGCGTGACTTGGCTGAGCTATTTGCTGATTTGATGGTGTCAGCTGTTATAACGGCCAATAAATGAAGATTAACAAAATAAAGAAGAGACGTGAGAAGCAGCCTTCATCTCTAGGTGTTGATGTTGCATAGTTTGTCTATCTGAAGGTGGCCTGCAACTTCCCTGGTGGCAGCATTTGTTTGGAACACCACAAACACAACAACAAGCTGATCCAAGCAGAGTCGTGTAGAGCATAAGCAATCAATAAAAAACAAGATTATTTTTAAACTGTTGTGTCATATTATCTTAGTAAGGACTCATAGATAACTACACATAATGGTTAGGGAAATCTATTTATGTGTAATGAGTCTGCAGAGCTTGCAAACTCCTGTGGAGAGAAGGAAACTCAGGATTCAGATACCGATATGTAGACACAGAAAAAGTAAAATGAAAATACGCAGTCCAGCAATAAAGTTCATGATCAAAGTAACAGAAATCCAGAAGGAAGCAGGAATAACAGACTGGCAGAAAACAGACTGGGAGGGTAAACGGACTCTGTGACACTGGACAAAGGAATGATAGGATTATATTAGCTCACAATGAGGGCTGATGGGGATTAGACACAGCTGGACAGAAACAAGACGCGGGTGCAGACAATATAAAACACTCACGGAGGGAATAAAACTAAATACAAGACACAACTAGCTAGCAGAGCAAAACACTAAATGGGTAAAAACAACTAAACAGGGAAACACAGACATAAGAATAAACTTGACACAGGAGGGGAAAAAAGGAAATACAGAGGCAAATACTGCACAAAGTACTGGATTAAAACTAAACTGAAGAATCATAAACTTCAAAAGATGCAACAAATAAATTATCTGCTGCATTTTCTGGTTGCACTGCAATTTCAACTTGTATATATTTTTTTAAACATATATTCATAATACAGCTTTTAAATCATTAAAAAGCTAAGTGTTACTATCCTGCAATACATGACAATCATTTTAAACTGTAGTAAGTTATGAAGAACTCTTACTCATTACTTGTTTGATGGAATGTCAATGATTTAAAATTAACAACAAGAAGTTCTGAAATGTGCTAGAGTATATGAAACATATTCATTCTAAATCCTCCGTGATTGAATGAATCTGCTAGATAAATGTATACTTAATCAAATCATCCTAAAAGCAGAATCTGGGGCTTTGGGAGCCCCTGGAGGTTTGGGACTCTGGTACAGTTTGGTGCATTGCCTTGGATTTCTCAAGACCGAACATTTTAATTCAAAGAGGAGCATAAAATCAATCAGTCACAGTGAAATCACCACGGCTGAAGGGGTCAGGATTTCAGCCAACATCAAGAGTCTGTGTGTGTTCCCGCAAGGTTCCCACGAAGTGATTGGTACTTGGTTTGTAGACTGCAAACAATTTTTAAGGTGACTCAGTGGCCTTCTTTCTTTCGCCTGGCTTTTTCACATCCCTGTCTTTGTCTTCTGAAACTTTGCCTCAGTGGGTTTTATATATTGACAAGTCTTCTCTGCTCCCCTGTTCTTGTCATTTCGCTCTGTATTCTCTCTGTCACTCTCCCCATTATTCTCTCTCTCACTCTCTTTATTTCTACCGCCTTTCATCATCCGTTTCCACCAATATTCCTCCACCCCCTCGTCTCCCCCTCTGTTCTCAATCTCTGTCTCTCTGTCATGCTCTCCCCTTATTTCTCGCTGCTTCTACCTCATTTTCTCTTGCTTTTTTTTCTCTTTTTCTTTATCATGCCTTCTCTTTTTTTCCCCTTCCCCCCTTTCTTCTTCTTTCTTCCACACTGCTCGACCTTTTCTTAAGACCCCACAGCCATGTCGACGACTTCGGGGGTGGACCACGCCGTGATCGGAGGGGTAGTGGCTGTCATCGTCTTTATCTTGCTTTGCCTCCTCATCGTCCTCGGCAGATACCTCATCAGACACAAAGGTCACTGCCTCCCACAAACACGGACTCATGAACACACGGACGCACACTCATTCATGCGTGCACGAGTATACACAGAGATACACTTGCATAAATATGGATACATGAGCTCCAAGACTGGATCTCGCACCTGCAAATATGCAAACAAATGAAGGAACACAAAGAAATGCAAATGCAGTTACACCTACAGTATATGTGAGTTATAAGCTTAAAACTTGGAATTAATGAATTTATTTATGCTCAAATCAGAATAAGAAGATGAATGACTCACACAAAGAGAATGTTTATTTCTTTTTAAAACATTTTGGTTCACATAACCCCCCTTTTTAAATTAGACTGCCTGTCATCGGCGATGTGTCACCAGCCTTTTCTTTTCGTTACATCACCAACTTTTATTTGGAATTTAAAATAATGCGTTCAGTCCAATTTTAGGACGGAAACAGTAAATACTGTAATGCAAAGTTCAGAGGCAATAAAGACCTGTTTCAGTACCCAGGTGGGGTGGTTGATTAAAACAAACTCCACCACCACTCAACCAGATTCAATCCCTGAGTTAGGTGCTTCAAGCTGGTAGAATATTGAAAGCGACTGCCTGCTGGCTGTTGTTTACAAGTGCCAGATCTACTAGGAATGATGTCCGTTTCCCTTCACTACCAATTACCTCTGACTGTTTCAGGCAATTGTTTGTCAGCAAATGGATATGGTTTCTAATTTGTGATGAGTATAGTGGGCACAATGCTAGTTATCCTATTCATTAGACGTAAACTACCAGTACATGCAATAAAAAGCTAATAACACTCAGACCTTTACATTTAAATTTGTGTAAGAAGTAAAAGCCTTATAGGTGATGGGGTTATTTACCTAACTACCTTTGATTCAACAGACTTATGATGACCTAACATTATTTTAAAATAGGCACCAACATCATATTAAAACGGTAATAGTAATAAACTGGTTCTTAAATAGCGCTTCTCTGCTCTACCTGAGCATTCACCCATTCTTACCCATTCACACAATCACTTTTTCTCTGCTTTCTAGCTAACATTTATACACATTCATGCTGCGATGGAGGCATCAGAGAGCAACTTGGGGTTTGTCTCTTCCCTAGAGATATTTGGCATGAAGACGTTCTGTACTTAAGTAGAAATACTGCTGTTAATAATTACTCCAGTAAAAGTTGAAGTACTGATTTAACTTCTTTACTAATGTAAAAGCAAAATAGCAGGCTCTGAAATGTACTCAAAGTAAGAAAGTAACAAGGATGTTTCTATTTTTGTGCAAAGTTAACTGAACCTTGTGCTATATTAACATAATGATAAAATGAATGGCTAGATGGGAATGCATACTTTTTGTTATTCTAATTATACTCGAGAGCTCTCGTAGATTTTCTTAGTGTGCAGGCTGTGATCAGCTGACCTGCTGCTCTTTGTCATTTGCACACCTGAATTGAACCAGGTGTCAGCAGATGTTTCATGAGTTGTTCTGGCTGATTTCCATCTACACTGTCAGTACACTCTTTTTTCTAGATGGTATAAAGTTGGTATGAAGATAGAGTTCAGTCAATGGATCTCAGCATCATCAGCAAAAATCCATATTAATCTCTGCTACACTTGATGTAACCTAACTCTGGCCATGAAACCACAGCCACTGTGCACCAGTCACACACTTTACTTTAATCCATCACAGTACAGCAAGCTCACCTGTTTATCTGCAGAGTATTTTCATGCAGCCTTATAATAGCACAGTTAGTCTGCCTCAGTTTGTTTAGCAGCACATTTCACAATATGAAAAAACATAATTTCATGATCTGATTTAAAAACGGCAGCACGGTGGCACGGTGGTTAGCACTGTTGCCACACAGCAAGAAGGTCCTGAGTTCAATTCCACCATCAGGCCGGGGTCTTTCTGTGTGGAGTTTGCATGTTCTCCCCGTGTTTGCGTGGGTTCCCTCCTGGTACTCCGGCTTCCTCCCACTGTCCAAAGACATGCAACTTGTGGGGATAGGTTAATTGGATAATCCAAATTGCCACTAGGTGTGAATGTGCAAGTGAAAGTGAGTGCGAATGGTTGTCTGTCTCTGTGTGTTGGCCCTGCGACAGACTGGCGACCTGTCCAGGGTGTACCCCGCCTCTCGCCCTATGACAGCTGGGATAGGCTCCAGCGCCCCCCGCGACCCTGAAAAGGATAAGCGGAAGTGAATGGATGGATGGATGGATGATTTAAAAACACGAGAACTTGCATGTAAGGTTTAAATAAAGCAGCTGGACCTTTAGCTAGCAACACACTGTGTAGCAAACTGCAATGGTTTATTTTCTGCTGGTCTTTGTCTGGTTAATTTTTACAGTTACAATGTTGCACTTTCGCTGCCTTATTTAATCTTACTTCTCCAAATTTTTCTCTCTCCTGCCACAGGAACGTATCTGACCCACGAGGCCAAGGGCTCAGATGATGCCCCGGATGCCGACACAGCCATCATCAACGCAGAAGGAGGTCACTCCGGAGCAGAGGACAAGAAAGAGTACTTTATCTAGATAGAGAACAGAGTGGTGGAGGAAAGAAGCGGGAGGAGGCGGAGAAAAAGTTGGAGGACGTGGATTGGAGGAGAGGGGAAGAGTGAAGGAAAGGAAACTTCGATTTTTTTTCACGATGCTTCAGTTCTTCACTCTGTTGGAGGGATGATTGGGATGGGAATGGGGGGAAAGGACTCTGGGCTGAGTTGAGCTTCAGCTGGTACTACCCTCTTTGCATTGATACAGGGAAGTGAGATTTTGCACTGACATATGGATGAACTAATGTTACACTCAAACACACACACGAACATGTAACATACTTGTGTCAGTTAAGGGGTGAATCTGTTTTCACACAGACGTGAATGCTCATAGATGCTCAGAATAACAAACGGGAGCCTCCTACTAACACGCATCCGAATTCTGACACATTAACACATTGTCACACAAGTCTTCTCAACATTTAATCCAAACCAGGTCTGTCTATTCACTTTTTTTTCTCCTCATTCTCTACATCTAACAAGGCAGAATCCCTCTATAAGCCTCCTCGTGACAGAGAAATCCATCTAAAGCAAATTATTACTGACAAACATAATCTCCCTCTCTCACGGTTTAATCTTTTTATGCCATCAAACCTCTTCCTACATCCTCGCAAACCCCGGTACGAGCCATCGAGTTTTCCACAATGCAACGCCACAAAAACATGCAACACCCATGCAAAAACAGCATTCCCACCTTGTGCTACAAAGCCCAGGGGCTCCAGTATACATATATAAATATATATATATATAGAATTATATAGCATTCTTTTTACTTGACAGAAAATGTTTGGTGTGCTGTAAATACACTCTCTCTGTCCTGTTTCTGCCTTCTGTCTCTCCTTCTATCCCCCTTCTCTTTCTCTCTCCACCCCCCCTCTCCTGTAACTCATACAGTCTGTTACTGCATTACAGTAACTTATATACTCAAAAAAAGCCTGCCTGTTTTTATTACATGCGTGGAAATGCAGAGTCGAAATATCAATATCTGGGTAAAAAATAGAAACATAACAACAATGATGTTGCGATGAAGACTAACATTAACTGCAAATATTTGTATATTCTGATTTTCTTTGATCTTTTTTTCTTTTTTTCTTTGATCTCTTGGGGACTCGTGAGGGATTTTCTCTCGTCAGTGTCTCAGTATGTTATTGTCAGTGTTAACATTTTTACAGTGTTTGTCAGTTTGTCAGCCCAGGAGTCCATGAATCGAATTCCTAACTTGTATTTTGATTTTGATGTTCAGGTTTTCAACAATGTTTATGTACTTAGTTCCTTTTTTCGCTGATGAATGGAGTTTCTCCCTGCTTTGTCGGCTCTCTGCTCCTAAATGCTAATCAGCAGCACACCTTCGGTCGAGAGCTTTGAACGGCGACAAGTTGGTGGTGGAGTTTATCTTGAATTCTGCTGCCCAGTGTTTGTACTTGTGGACCACTGTGGCTTTCCTTCCAGCTGGCCCCGCTGATCCCACGGTTCACCTTCGCCGTTTTTCTCTCTGCAGCAGACTGCTTGTCTTGGCGAGGCCACCTGGCGCTAAATTCATTGAGTAGTGACATCATGACTTCCTCTAAGAGGTTGGCACATTTGCTGCTTTCAGAGGTGAAAATGCTTGCTTGCTTTTCCACTACAGGGCCAAATAGGACTGGCTACATGCATTATGACAAACTTCCCGGCAAAAAACCTTTCTGTTACTGTTTGTTTTTTTGTGTGTGTGTGTGTGTGTGTGTGTGTGTGTGTGTGTGTGTGTGTGTGTGTGTGTGTGTGTGTGTGTGTGTGTGTGTGTGTGTGTGTTATTGCAAGCAGGAATCATTTACCAGCTTAGCAAAAGGTTCCCATAAATGCACAGTGTTTTATTAAGGTTGGAAGTTCGCCTTAGCACTGAAAGCTCCACTTGGCCCGGTCATTGAAATTGATTGCAATCTAACTAAGAGGCTCTGGGCTCTAGACTGTACACATGCCAAGCTTTGGTTTGGTGGGCAGGGTGCCGAGTCTGGGCGGCACTAACCCTGAAGAAAGTCATTTAGTAACTTAAATGTCCTCTTCTCTTTTTTTCCCCCTCTGCTCTGCCCGTCCATTTCTTGCATTCTTTAATCAATCATCCCGTCTGCGTCCTGATCCACCTTCACCCCATGTCCCCTCCTCTCATCACTCGTCTCCCCCACTCCATCTCTGATTGATGTCTGATTCTCCTTCCTGGTCTCTCATCCACGAGTTCACATAGACGTACAGTAGAAGTAGCGTCTATAGCTTTGCTGGCGTGTGCTGATGGCTCTTCGAAGCACTGTTTGGGAGTGTTTGGAGAGGAATCCACTTGCTGTTGTTGTCAGTCTACCTGTAGACAGTTATGTCTTTGATAGTTTTTGTACACATTTTATGGGAATGTTCAGGGAATGTGATTTTGCATTCCTTTCCCCGTGTTGTTGTTAACCGCTACCTAGCTTTCTTCTTTGTGAGCAAGTAGTATGTCTATAAGCTAGCTATTCTACAAAGGGTAATGCGACCTGAAGCAGGGTCAGCTGTTGTTCTTTTTTTCTGCCGAGAGCTCTTGGTGAGACTATTTAGTGACTGGTGATGTAGTAGCGAACCCGGGTTAAACAGTGCTTGGATTCTGTGTGTTTGAGCTTGCACTGTTTATCTGATGTTTGCTCTACAACACTCTTCTGCTATCATTTCACTGCTATCATGCCTGCAGATCAGAGGATTGGCTCTGTCTCACAGAGATTGTTGTCCACTTTGAAGATGTTACCATTGATTTGTATTTAACCTCAGTCTAGTTCTGCTCTGTGAATGGAGAAAGGAATATCTGACTCATACTCACCAAAGTGTAGTGTCTTTTAAAAACTAATGGACCTGTATTTGCCTGTAATTTATTGTCCTGTCCTTTGTCTTAGTTAGTCTGCTAGCATGTAGCTTGCATGAGAAATGGTTGGAAAGTGTAGATAGTGTTGCAGATGAGCAGTGATGACAAGTTCGTCTCCTGAGACGAGAAGCAGCGGCCTAACCGGCTGACCTCCCTGCTTTTCTCTGATCTGCAAACATGTCCCAGTGAAATCCGTCTGCACCGCCTCAACACAGCAGAAAAGCAGTGAAGCAACTGGCAAAGGACTCGTTATGCCCTTATCAAAACCACGTAGGGGTATAGTGTTGGACTGAGATTTGCACTCACGTCTAATTGCATTTCAGTGCATCAGTGCAGTAATGATTGACTGTCACCAGATGCCAGCAAACAACAGCTTTTCTTCTCCCTCCTCGGTCGGTACGAGCTGTCCTGCCCTTCCACCAGACGCGCCACCTCCTCTTCAGGCAGCCGCACACTAGCTGCCGCCCATCTCTTTTCATTTTGTAGAATAAGCCAATTAATTTTTAAATTATGTTTCATTAAAGTTGTGCATAATCTCATTGTTTTCATTTCAATTGATATCTTTTTTTCTTTCCTTGAATTTAGATGTTCCAAAACTTGAAGGTTAGACATTTAGTTTTTTGCATATGTTATTGTTTCAACAACGATTTTTAATTAATTTCATGTATATAGTGTTGCCTTTTACCAGATACTCTTACGAGCTACATACTTTGCACATACACTTTGGATACAAACACATCCACACACACATTTGGATATGCACAGCAGGCTTGATGTCTGTTACTATGGTGTATTTGTACATATGTGTGTGTGTGTGTGTGTGTTTGTGTATGAGTGTGAAGCGTGTAATAATTGACCCAGACAAACTTCAGATTTACTCTCATGTGTGTTGCATTCACAAAAATGTTCTTATTTCAGTAACTCAGACAATGTCTTTGTTCTTATCATTATTATTTTGAATGACAAGTCTTCCTTTTGAATAAATATCCATATCACATGGGAGTAGTGCTGTCATGTATGTTAATTTGTACTATGGCTGATGATGTCATCAAGGTGAGGCCCAACCGCATGCAGTGGTGGGTTTTGCATCTGTTGGCTGTTACGTTCATAAAGTATTTGTTTTTCGGGGTTACTTTTGTTAAAATAACAGTTCAGTTGTTGACTTCAATAAACATGCATTTGGGTTAATTTCACGTGTCTTATCATTTGTTCTTTATGCTGGGAAACAGTAAAAATTCCAGGTCTGAAATGCCCATTAGAGCTTTCTTATGAAACTTTTTTTTAATATGAAAGTGTGGTTAAACACATATTTTGCTAATCACATTTAATAACTCAGCACAGACTCGTCTTTAATGTTATTAGTACCTGTGTTTACTGTTTCACGCTGTAAAATTTTGTGGTCCCGGCAGTTTACTGCATCATTGAAAAATGCAACATTTTCTTAAAAAACTGAGACTTTTCAAGATCAAAGACCTCTAAGGCGCTCTCTGTTATTTAAGATTTTAAATGCCTTCATATTCATCATATCAGAGAAATATTTGTTGAGAATAGCTTCCTATCTCTCTCTGAACTAGATGGACTGGACAGTTTCTGATTCTAGACTCAATTTGAATCGAAGCATTGTGCCTATGGAAATACTCTTCAGCTAAAATATAAGAAATATATACATATATATATATATTTAAAAGAATATTATATGCTAGATCTGTAGTGATTTGATTAGGACTTTAAACAGGCTTATGAGATTTATGAGCTTTCTTTTCTTTGTCAGCGGATTCTGGGGTTTTTTTTTCCTGTTTTTTTTTTCTTTCTTTCCAGTGATTAAACATCTTACTTTTCATCAGTCTCTGTGCTTGAAAAACACTTTTCCCCCCAGAAAGTAATTGATGTGATAAAATGGCTCATAAATCTAAAAGCCACAGAATGAAGTTATCAACAGGTCCAGATGAGCCACACTGCATATTTTGTTTCTAGCATGCAGCTAAAAAGAAGGTCCAACAGATGGCAGTGCAACATAGTAAACTGAACACTCTTGTTTAAACAGAAATGATCTTTGGTTATAAAACTAAGAAAGCTACTGACTGATGTTCTCACTTAATTCTATTAACTTACATTGGACACTGGCAACAAAATTCATCTTATTATGTCTGAAACCGATTATTAAGTCTTTCTTTCTTCTGTGTGGTTTCCTTTCATTGCTCTTATCTTTCCCTTGCGTCCTCTCATTTAGTTTGCTCTGCGGTTTGGGGAAAATTGTTAGCACATGTTGGTACTGGAGGTTAATAATCAGCCTTATATTGTGCACATGCTACTGGTTAATTGCACAGTATGTAGTCGCATCAAAACAGATGGATGATGCGTGCTCTCCATTCATTTAAAGATAAAGAACTATTTTTTTGCGGAAGTTGTTCTACATATAAAAGCGCAGTTGGGATGAATAAACAGAATGCCGTTATAATAAATTAATTAGTTTTCACCCTCAGAAATGTGATCCCGCTCAAACTGAACAAAAATGCATTGATGTAGGTGCCAACAAATGCGTGCACTGCCAAAGCTGACCTCATTTGGGTGGTGAATTATGCAATTTTAACGCAATTTACATGTTGCTGTATTTGCAGGCAATGAAACTTCTTAGCTGCAATTAAACAGGTGTTCTGGTGGCTTTTACGCTTTAAAAATAAATAAATACAAATGAATACGAATTCCCTCTATAAGCAGATATTCCCATTAGCACACTGGATACGATCGGGCCACTGTTATTGCACTAGTCCTAATAGTAACAGTAATAGCAACATGTATAAATATTCAACATTCATGATTTTTTATGGTTTAGCTCTCAAAAGCTATTCAAAAACTCTTTTGCTGTGATTTGATGAGCAAAGAATTTACTCTAGTATTTTAAAACTATGATCGGCACATGAAAATCTGTAGTCCTGTCATCCATAGCCAGATATACACAATCTGGTATGAAATGATCAAGACGCCTAAAGCTTTGAACAATGCAAATTTCTGATCGTTTTTTATGTGAATCGAATTAATGTCCAGAATATCTGGCTTAAACATTTAACTATCTACACTATCTACACTGCTTTGCTACTTTAATTTAAAGGTTACAAACTATTCACATCCATAATCTGCATAATCTGTGTTTTCATCCTTAAAGCAGCATTCATTTGTAAAGTTTAACACCTGACTTTTGGGTTTCTTTTTATGTTTTAAACGCAGTTCTTGTTGTGGCCGCAGCAGCGCCCTCCTCTCTGTTCTCTCTAAAACCGAGATTTGGAGCGGGAGGGGTGGAAGAGGTGGAGGTGGTGGTAGTGAAGGAGGGAGGGGGTGTGTGCTACTGATTGTATGAAAGGGGGGGGGGGCACATAGGAAGAGAGAGAGAGAGTAAGAGAAGAGAGGGAGAGAGGAATTCAGTCCTATTTAAATGGGAATCAAAAGCGCACAGAGGAAAAGGGACCAAGAGTGAGAAACAAAAAAAAGTGGAGTCAGGTTTAATTTACGCACGGAAAAAACTGAGACATAGTTTAAGAAAGACAAGGGCAATAGAATTAAAGAAGCATTGGATTTTTTTTTTCTAAATGTGTGTTTTTGCACTCTCATGACTCAAAGAGGATTCCGGTTAAATTCACCCGATCGGGAGGAATTGATGGTGTCTTGTTGGGGAGGCAGAGCCGAGGGGAGGAATCTGAATGCGCTCGGCTGAACCATGCCAGCTTTGTGGATCATAACTTTGGCGATCACTTTAAACCAAGGTGAGTGATGTTTAAAGACGCTCAGTTTGACCTGACTAAGACACGAGAAACTGAAAGTTTCTGATAAATACCCGATTTTCCACCCTTTTATTGTTCCCACTGTTTGTGCGGGCGTCTGTGAGCTTTGTGGGTCTCTTTCGGTCTGCGCTGGCAGTGCTTGTATATTTTGGATTTATGTCTGGCGATGAGTCCGTGCGCATGGTTCTCTGTGCGCGTGTTGTTACAGATTTGTGCCGCCCTGGACATCATCATCAGCCCCTCAGCCCGCAGAAGCTGAAGGGAAAGAGTCGTGGGGTTTTCGGGGTCTTTGCCCTGTTGGGGAAAATTAGATTTTAGAGTGCAGACACAAACGGCCCAGAGTGGCTGCATTCATTTTTCTTCAGTTACACGTTTGTGGGAGAGATGTGGAGCATCTGCAAACGACATTTCTTTGACGTGACCTTTAAAACGCATGGATAGAATTGGTTGACACATACGAAAACGCAGTGTGGGTCACACATGCGCGCTTGCCCATGCAAACACACATTGCGCATAACCTGCCAGCCGGGGGATGATTGATGAGGCGAGGATCCAATGCACAGTCTGGTCGCTGGGTTTTAACATAAGTCACACTGAATCAATTTCCAACACGTACGCGCACACACACATGCAGCATGCACGCGCTTGGCGCGATCGTGCCCTCAGTCTCTGTATCGAGCCTGTGTGCAGTGAGAGTAGTGTAAAGACCAGCGCAGACAACTGTCCCTCGAGAGAGAAAGTCGATGTGTGCGTGCGTGCGTGTGTGTCTGTCTCTCTGTGTGTGTTAGTACTCCTTCTTAGCATGCAGGTAGAGTCTTGCGTGCTCGTGTCCGTGTGCGCGGTCCTGCTGCAAACGTTCAGGTGCCAAGAAAAATTCATATTTTACCTTAAAGACGGAGACATATTCAGTGGACTGAAAGAGAGTCCCATTACTAATATTAATGTTCCTATTTATCGATCACCTTGATAGATTGCCCTCTCTCACACACACAGCGACACACACACACACACACACACCTCAGTGAATGAGCAGATGAGTGTGCGTTTGTGTTTGAGGGCAGTCACTGCTCCAAAGACAGAGGTGATTAATTGAGGTGGCCTGATGTGAACAGTTCAACCGTGTGTGAGAGAGTGTGTGTGTGTACCTGCTTCAGCACCTGGGTCCCTGGTGCTGCAGGCCGAGGGTGTGATGAACCACAGACAATGATCTACCTAGACAGTCAGAGGAGCTCCCAGAATGGAGCTGAGCCGACCACCCCATAGGTTTATAACAGAGCAGGACATTCGTGCTTCACGCAAGAAGGTTAAAGATGTTACAGAATAATATGTCAAAGTCAGAATATCTGAAATTGAAGATTAGAAAAGATATCTGATTAACTGGTGTCATGGCTACAAGGAGCACTGGTAATAAGCTTAATTGAAGAGAAGGAGAGACATGGGTGAAGTATATTAAAGTTTGTTTTTTTGTAGAATAAAGAGAGAATAAAGCAAACCAAACAGAGCAGGGTCACCAAAGAAAATAACAGAACAGCAAAACAGCAGAGAAGCTCTCAGCTCAGAGGAAAGGTGACCAGAACTGAGTTATGTCAGATGGAGGAGAACAAGAAGAAACATAATGAAGTAAAAACACGGGAGAGAACAGAAGCAAAATGGATCACGACAAATTAGAAAAGAATATAAGAAGGAGCAGAACAGAAGAAATGAGAGAAAGGACGAACAAAACAACAGAACCAGCAGAGGAGGTTAGAAAAAGTGTACATCAGGGGTTTCAGACATGATACCTGCTGGCCAAAATCACCATAATCCAGTGCAGTGGATGTCTTTGCAAGGTTTTTGGGCTTTTTGCTGTATTTTGAAATGCTGTGCTGCAAGTCACCTTCTTCGTGGCAAAAACATTACCATACTACGTCAAAGCAAAGTTGTTAAGTGAAGGAGTCAATCCTAAACATGTTGTTGATGACAGAAGCATTTCTTTGTCATGACACTAGAATGACTTAGAAGGAAAATTTAGACATATCTTTCTTAAGTCATCACCATCTGTTTACAAAATGAACTGCCTGGAAATTCATGGTTTATTACATGTGAACTTTTAGAAAAGCTCACTTGTATTTCTTTATGCTAAAAGAAAGAGAACATTTTGTAGACTTTTTAGGAGATTCTACTGGTCTGGCCCACTGGGACGCTTGTGGCCGATGAACCAAGGTGATTTTGACAACACAGGCACAGAACCTGAGAGCAGAGAACAGAGCAGAACAAAAACATAAAGAGAACAGCAGCGAACAGACGAGAACGGAGCAGAGAAGCAGATCAGTGTTTCCTGCTGAGCTGGTGTAAGCCTGTAAATGTGATCAGAGGGAATCCGTCCCCTACATGCAGCATCTGCAGCTTAATGTGTGTTTAGCCTGTTTGGACTCTTCCAGGTGCCTTTTTGCTTGAGTTGAACATTTTTGCAGCCTGATCATGCAAGCAAGGCAAGGAAAGCAATTCTTGCACTGCAAGCACCTGTCCCATCTCTCGTCTCTCTCTTTCACACACACACACACACACACACACACACACACACACACACACACACACACACACACACACACACACACACACACACACACACACACACACACGCATAGACACACATATATACACTTTCTTTTTCTCCTATATCTCCCCCTCCTCTTCCTTCCACTCTTTTCGCTCATCACAAGAATAGAGCAGAAGCGCAGATGTAAAGAGACAGGCCAAAAGACAGAGAGATGGAGGCAGAGAGAGACGACGAAAGGAAGAGACAGCGGGGTTCAGTCCTAATCTGTTGACAAGAGGGGATGCTTGAGGATAAACAGAGGCAGAGCAGAAGTGCTCAGGAAGCAGAGAGGGAGAGAAAGAGAAAAGAGCCCTACTGGCTTCAGTCTCTGCTTCCACAGCAACCCAGCTGGACCATCAATGTTTGATGGTTTACATCAGCAAAGATTTACACCCAAACTGGGCTCCAGGGGCACCCAAGGATCCTCAGAAAGGCTTCTCAAGATGTATTTAGAAATGTTCAGTCAAAAGCAACCGGACTTCCTTTTTACCTTCAACCGAAAACACTTTCATTCAAATCATCTTCAAAAAATGTAAACTTTAAGATGACCTGGATAACGGCAAATCTTTACAATCCCTCGAATTGTTGATTTGACTCGCTATGACTTCGTACAGTAATAGACTCTGTGAGGCAAATGATTAGTTTCAAGCTCTCTACTGTAACGCCCTCAAACAGTTGTATAATTCCTCTCTGAATCATCAAGATAACAAAAATACTCTCTGATGGGGGTTTATGGGTGAAGACATAAATCTTTTTTGGCATTTACAGCATGTAAAGATTTGGAAAACTGCACAACAACACAGTTATAGCCCGTGTAGTTAACAGGAACATTTATATGTAATGAAACTATCTATTTAAAAATTAAGTTTCACGTCTCAAAGATAAATACTAATGGATTTCTTCTACCACTACTACCTAACAGTAACAACTGTTACACTCGATCTGTGATTTTATTACAGTGTTTCAAGTAGGTGTGTCCGGAAAGTTCTGACATCAGTATGAGTGAAGAGGGTCATGTTGATGGGTGTAACATGGCAGCCAAGGCGGGCTGGACCTTTGATGCTCGTTGTTTCCCTCTTCTCTTTCCCTATATTTCCATTTTCCCTCAATTCTCACTGTCATTACAAAGGCAAAATACCAAAACTAAAAAACTAAAACAACAAGAAATTTTAGGCTGATTTGACCTAATTTTGTTTTAGTATTTTTGGCCAAACTTTTCCTCATTGTATGGATGGGATACTCATTTTTACATGACACAATAAACCTGAGCGTTAAACAGTGTTTTAAATAAAAATTGAGGTTTCATATTATCACTACTGAAATAAGTAGTTCCCCTATTTATATCAGTAGAATTCATTCAGAACTCTTCTAAGGAGCTTAGAAAGAAAAGCGTCTGGACTTTGTTAAGTTGCTTGAAGACATTTCACCTCTTATCCGAGAAGCTTCTTCAGTTCATTTTTCATTTACAGTTCTTTCTCGGATGAGAGGTAAAACATCTTCAAGCAACTTAAAGAAGTCCAGACATTTTTCTTTCCAAGCTCCTTAGACTATGATGACCTGGATGACTGAGAACCTTCACAGACATTCAGAACTCTTGTTATTGCATTTGGGATGCCACTGTGCAAAATTAATAAATTAATAAGTCAAGGTCATCTGCAAAGAAGTTGAACCTTCTTACCTTATCCTGTTAAATGCACCCTGCAGTAGGCTGCTGGCTTTTGCAAGTCACATATCTGCATGGCATGATAAGCGTTTGAAATTAGTTAATCATGACATCAATTATATTTGATTGCCTCAACTTGTTCCTACCACTGCATCGCCTTGTGTTTTTTGTTTTTAGACCCAGTACTTTTATACAAACAAATCTACAGTCTACAATGAAATTACAAAAACAAAGAACACTTTGAATTTCAGCCTTCAAAGGTCTGGGGCCTCAGAGCAGCACCTCACTTTACAACAGATTACAAAAGAGCTTTTGTCAGCACCAAATCCAAACAAATGGCTTCTTGTGCACCGTTGTAAATATCAAAACTTTTGAACAGATATTAGATACATGCGCGAGCAATATTTATTTGCACCGGTGCTTCTATTCACTATACACAGCTACTGCACATGCACTTCACTTTAATGACTTTTATCATCTAAAGCACAACTGATGAGTGTTTCTTGCATGAGCGGCTTCAGGATGAATCAACCTTGGCCATTAGTGCCATAGTGTACTGATCGTACCATAAAAACAAGTATACAAGGTTGGATGACTCTGTTGTTCTAATTGGGTTGTAAAAAAAACACATCACTGAAGAAAACTCTGTACTCGCCAATGAAAATAATTAAAAATAGCATGAGAAACCTTGTTTAAGAGCAGAGGTTCAGACAACATGATGGCAAGTGGAGCTTCTCTGTATATGTGTGTGTGTGTGGGCCTCTTCCCAAAGCCCTGCAGTACCTGACAGATCTGATATCCTTATGGTTGGAGAAGCATAATCTGAGGTGACAAGGAGCAGCAATTAAAATAAATAAATAAAATAACCGCCACAATTAGTTGCCGCTTAATTCACTACGATGCCCCAATAATCCAGTGATCTAAAATGATGGCGGCAAATTCCCCCTTCCCTCCTTTGCACAGGCTGATGTGTTTGTTGGAGTGAAAGACGGAAGAGTCTGCAGAGGCTAACAGAGGGCTTCTGCTGGTATTAGGGCTGACACCCATCAATCTGTCTATAGATATGTCATCCTAGATGAGGAAGGGGTCATAAACTGAGAGAGAAAGGGGAATGAAGAGAAGAATACATATACATGAGAAGATAAAATAAGGGACAAGAGATGAGAAGGAGAAGAGAGAAGAAAAGAGGATGATGGCAGGAGAGTAATTCAAACTGGAAAAAGAGTAGTGTGAGCTGGATTGAGAGATCAGAGGGGGAAAGTGGTGGGATAAGATGAGAGAACACGAGAACAAGAGAAGGGGATCTGGGTTAGAGAGATAGAATTGGAGGAATAGGACAGATAAGGAGTGAAGGAAACTGGTAAAATAAAGAAAGGAAAGGAAAGGAAAGGAAGCTTTGCGGGAATGAAAAAATGAAGAGGAGGAAAATGAACTATATGAGGGCAAAATAGGAAAGGATTTTTGGTGGGAGAACCAGGGTAGAAAGGTGAAAGAGCCATAGAAATGATGTGAGCCATTTGTGTGGAGATAGAGGAGAAGAAAATAGAGGAGGAATGGATGATTGCGAGACATAAATCTGGAAGACAGAAGAGCAACAGTCTTCTATCTATGATTAGAGGAGGCAGGAAGATATATGAAAGAAACATGAACAGAAGGAGAGCACAAGGAAAAGGAAGAAATGAGATTCTGAAGTGTAGCCGAGATGCGTAGTATGAGGTGAATTTGGCTTAGAAGAGTAAAAAAGACTGACTGAATATAGCAGAGTAGGAGACTATAAAGGGGAAGTGGAGATTAAGGGTGAAAGAGGAGAAGAGAAGGGCTGTTGGAGCAATGGAGGGGAAGAAATGAGGAAGACGATAAAATAGAGGCGCAGAACAGAAGAGAAGGAGTGGGTAGATTAGTAGTATAGGGGGCGACAAACAGGAGATGAATAGTTAAAGGAAGCAGAGAGACGGAGAAAATGCTGAATAGAGGGAGAAAGAAGCATTAAGAGGGGAGTTTGGACATAAGAGGACAGCAGGATTATAGATTAGGGAAGGATATACATTTTGGTAGGAAAGACTAAGAGGAGGATGAAGGAAATTCTAAAAAGATGGCAGAAAGAGAAAAGGCAGCAGGGTTGGAGAGGCCAATGCAATATATGGATTGGAGCAAAGGAGCAAGAAAATGGAGAAGTACATCAGGCATGAGAAGAAAAGTGGGTGAGACTGGAGAGAAATTTGCAACGAAGGAGAGAGAAAGGATGTGGAACCTAAAAAAGGGCACTAATAGAAGAAGAAGAAAAAACGGAGGAAGAAGGAAGATGCAGTAGTGTTGATGAAGGCAGGAATGAAATGCAGAGGAGGAGTGGGAGTTAACGGGAGTGAAAGAGGGGGAGAGCAGGTTTGGGGAGCAGAGATTTATGTGTGGAGAGGGTTGCTGCTCGGGAGCACAGGGAAACAGCCAGGCCTATTATAGATGGGGCTCTCCTGGGAGAGCAGGGCCTGGAGTTTTCCAGGCATTTCCAGCATATTTCACCGCTGTTCCAAGCAGCACGCTGCAATGCACAAAGCGCCGCCTTCGACCACAGTCCTCAGCCCTCCAAGGATAAATAAAGTGGGTCTCCTTTCTCTGCATGAGTATTCAATAAAAGTGATAAAAGGCTGGAAGTAACCCTTCTTAGCTTTTTTGGATGGAAAAGTGAGAAACCAAACTGGCCACCCTCTCCAAGGAGAGGCTTTCAAAGAAATGCAGACATCAAGCATAAAAGCACCAAAAGCATAAAAGTGCTTCCTTTTATATGAGGAAGAATGTCAACGAAAAAGGGCTGTGAGATCAAATAAGCTCAGTGTGGAGGTAGTTTATGTTTCTGCCTCTCTCTCTCTCCCCCTCCGTTTCTTTGTCTGCCTGTGTTTTCTCTCGCTCGCTGGCTGTCTGAGAGACTCGTGTGGAGGTGAGAGAGAACAATTGAATGGGCCTCCCACATAAAATCCATTCAGAGACATCTTGAGGAATAAGAATGAGAAATTGTCCGGCGCAGTGAATTAAATCAATCTGATCCATTACAAGATCACTATCACAAGGTTTTCCCTTTTGTCTTTGCCCTGGATTATGCATGCTGCTGGATAAATGTGTGTGTTTGTACCTTATGCAACACCGTATTACAGCATTCCTCGTAATCAATGAAACAATTACTCAATTAAACGAGGTCGTAGCAAAAGGATTATTGACTTGTCACATTTACATTTTTGATAATTGACTATGCTTGCTGGGTATTAGGCTTAATGCTTTGACTAAAAGGTGGCCAAAGGGTCTCCGAAAACAGAAAATCATGCAAAAACTGTGGAATAAAATTTTTAAAAAGTAGCAAAATCTTTTTTGCGCTGAATGGTATGTAAGTGGTAAGAGTTTATCATGGTTTAAACTTTAAATTGTCTCAGGATTACATATCTATTTCAAAGAAAAATAAAACTTTCCAGTTGTGAATTTCCTAACCCTTACCCTTATCAGAAACATTATCAGGTAGAAATCAATGAGAATATTTGTCTTGTCTCTGTTCTCAAAAAGCCAAAAAGGGAAATGTGAACCAATCATGTTGCTGGACGGATGCACAGATGTTTCAATTGTGGGTATATCTACTCACTGAGCAGTGATTCTATCTATAGATGCAGTGTTTTTTTTTACATCCCAGTGATGACTGAAGTAAAAGTTGTGGTTCTCATACCACTAATTCAATGCTTGGACTAGACTGAAGTAGCTGCTGTTTCTAAGAAGACTGCTGAGTGACAAGACTTGCTCTTAAAAGGACTTTGCCAATATCGGTTTTACACACCTTACTGAATCCCAACCACAACAGAAACAGTTGAGATAATATTTCCTTCCAGTCGAAAAGGAAACCTTCAAATCAACTGTCATTCCTGAGATTTTTGTTGTCTTAGCTACTTGATCTCGATCCAACCAGAAAGCTATGAATAAAAAGAAAAACAGAAACAAATCTCATGTTCAGTTATTGCAAAAGGTCTGACTGTGTGTTTCAATATGTAATTCAGCATACATTGGATCTATGAAAAGCAGGTGGTACAATGATGCAGTGATGTACCTCTTTTTGCATGGTCGTAGCAGGAACAGGCTTCGTCTCTCTGAATTAGATGAGCGGCTGAAAAGATGGATGGACGGCAGTAGAGCCAACTCTTTATTGCCGTTGTAGAAATGCTCCTCAGTGCAACAAGTTCTACACTACACCAACTACATACACTGAATATATAACACCAGGTCTTTGCATTTCAAGTTATTTCTTGACTAAGTTACTAAAGTCTACGAAGACCACATATCGTACTTAAACGAAAGCATTTGCCAAAGGAAAAGTTTGCCATTTTTAATAATTTCTTTTTCACATATCCAGTGTGTAGTGAACATAATTCCAATTTTTCACACCCTACAGACCGAGTATCCACTGGCACCATTTTCACTTAATTTAAAATTTAGCGCCTTCCAATCTTTTCCACTGAGACTTTTTCAAACTTATTTCCCTTATCAGAACTTGTGTAACCAAATGATTTTATTGCGTAGGCACCACCACCAAGACATTTTTTTTTTTTGATGGCTCAAAGTATCTCTTTTATTTCTTTTCCTTTGGTGGATTTTAAATGGTGATAAAAGAAGCAGCAGCAATTTAAAGATGGAGATGGACAACATGATTACAGATGATGAAAGCCGGTATCCATCACCACCCACTCTGTGTGTGTTTCCATCCAGCCTATGTCTGTCTATCTGCGTGTTCCTCCTCTCTCCCCTCTTATGTTTTAATGTAAGTCGATAGCCATCAGGAACTGATAACACCCCGGGCTCCACTTCACTTGGCAAGGCTAGATGAGGCAAAGAGAGCGAGGAGAAGGCGAGAGCCGGGTTGGCTGAGGTGTTGGTGTGGGTGGGGAGGGTGGTGACACTATCTCCCCTCGGTGAAGCCTGATACGCTCCAGTGCAGGAGAGATAAGCGAGCAGCTCTCAGCGGTGGCAGCGAAGGGGGACGGTGACGTCACGCTGCTTGTCTCTTGTTCCCTGTGGCGCTGGAAGAAGTGATGGCGTCACAGGTGGAGATTATGTCAGTGGAAGATTTGCTATTGTTCAGGAAAGGAAATTTGACTGAATCGTTGTGACTTTATACTTTTGGAAGAGCTGCACGTGTGCACTGGTTGTCGTGATGTTTGTTTGTAACTGGGTGTTTTTGCAGGAAACTTGCAGGAAAAGTAAACAGGTGTTACTCATGATACAATATAATCATTCAGCTGTGAAGGTGCCTGCAACCAAGGTAGCTAATTGAATTGAATTAAATCCAGTCACTGTGAATTTTATTATTTATACCTGTGCTTTTCCTTCTGTGAAATGTCATAATGTATTTTATGAAAAACACTTTATGCTCTGTCTCAGATTGTGTCCTCCTGTACTTGTGCTCTCTATTCTGGGAGCATAAATGCGCTCACACTACCAAGTGCAGCTACATGAAGTGCTCTATGAGTACAAAGATGGTGTACTAATAATGGTCATAAAGTTCAGATGGAATGCTGTACACTCCTTGCCCTCAGTGGTTGCCACTTTGGCTATACAGTGACAAGGTGGGAGACCACCACCAACAGTTTTCAGCCATCAGGGAGGATACAATGCCAGCTTTGATGAAGCTTTTCAGGCATTACAGGTAAACCTTGCATTATCAGCACTTTTAAGTATTTTTGTGTAAAACTGGCTTCACTGTACAAGAATTTTTTATGATGTGCTGTCAGATGCACAACAAGTTGCAAATGTAGGCAATAGCCAGTGTAAGAGTGCAAACATAATTTCTGGTAAGTGCCCAATGAATCATGTTTGATTTGAGATAATATTAGTCTGTATAGTCTAGGCCTACTACACAAAAGTAACTAAACTGAGACACACTATTAAAGTGCTTACATAAACATTTTAGGGACCTAAGTCCCTTTTTGTGGACTAAAATCAGATTTTCCAAAGGTAAACAGTTAAATTTAGAGTTACCGTTTTTATACTAGTGAGAAAACAATGTTGTTCTTGAAGCCTCTTTATTCAGGACCCAACATGAAATGCCTCTGAACAGTTATTTTGAAGCATTAAGTTAAACTTCTGTATGTTAAACATTATGTTAACCATTACCTTTAATTTCAGTGGTGACTTGAACATAAAACCACTGTGCACACAATCACTGTCAAATCTCAAATCAAAAGCTCTTAGCCTTTCTTTCTTTTTCTTTTCTTTTTATTATTGTGGATGTTTTACGTCTACCACTGTGTTTGCTTTTTGCAGAATTAGATTCTGATGGATTCAGTTCTGGGTTGTTTGAGTGCCCCGTTTCTCTTTCATAATGTCTCCAGCGCAAAAGACAGAAGGCAGTTTTGTCACGCTGAAAGAGAAGTTTGTATTATGCATGTTCATTAAGAAAAGGCACTTTCAGGACAGATTTTGTATATTCATATTAAGTGTGCGTGTGTGTGCAACAGTAGGACCGTTGAAAGCGGCTGTGTGTGCGTGCGTGTATAGGGTGGATGCGGCAGGTGGAGGTGGGGGGAAGGTGAAGAAAGAAAGAGATTGCAAGTTGTTGGTTTATGTGTATGTTCTTGTGCGAAAATGAAAACCAGCATCATACAGAGAGGGCCAAATGGGAATAAAAGAGTAGGTCTGCTCGCTTGTGATTGAGGCAAAGCAAGGAAATGAGAGAGGGAGAGAGGGGGAGGGAGGTGGGTGAAAGAGAGAGGAAGTGAGGGAGCAAAAGTGAGCGTGTTGGGGAGAGCTAGAGAAAATGATAATTTCTTAGCTCTTCTTTTAAATAAGTCTGTTTCTATAGCAACCATCCAACCAGCCACTGGAGAGAGAGAGGAAGAGGGAGAGCGAAAAGGAGGGAGAGCGAGAGAGAGAGAGAGAGAGAGAGAGGGGGGTGGGGGAAGAGGGGGTGCACCGGAGAGATAGAGGGAAGGATAGAAAGAGAGAGAGAGTTACCATAGCAACGGAGGAAGAGGGAGAAAAAGAACTTGAAGAAACTTTAAAAAAACATGTTGGGAGAAAAGGTAGAAGGAGAGATATGCAAAGGAAGAGTGAATTTACAGCAGATAGTGCTGGGTAAATTAATTAAAAAGGCAATGAATTACTCTGTGAAAAGGGGGATATAAATAAATAAATAAATAAATTCAAATTTTATTTGTCACGTACACAGTCATACACAGTACGATATGTAGTGAAATGCTTGGACAACTGCTCGTGACCTAAAGAGAACAAAAAAGGAAAAGGCTATGAATAAGATAGGAAATAAATATGAAAAATTAAAAAGGGTAAATTTAACTAGGAAGGAATAAAATATAAATTAAGGTTAAAAATGAAATAACTGTACAACACAAATTAGAATGAAGGGTAAATTTAACTGGGAAGAATAAGATAAAGATAAATATATAAATTAAAGTTGAAAATAAAATAACTGTACAACAAAATACACAATACACAATATAGAACTATATAAGAATGTATGAAGAAATCTAAATATAAATAAATATATACACAATAACAGCAGCTGTACAAGTATTAACCGGAAATGAAGAATATAGTGACCAGTGTTGTGCAAAACCAAAGTCCAGAAAGTCCAGTGTGTGTGTAAGAACTGTATGTGTGGGTCAGTACTGTGTGGTGGTGTGATTGAGAGACCATATCGCCTGCGGGAAGAAGCTCCTCCTCAGTCTCTCTGTGTTGGTCTTCAGGGAGCGGAATCGCTTTCCTGACCTCAACAGAGAGAACAGTCTGTTGTTGGGATGGCTGAGGTCCTTCACGATCTTCCTGGCCTTGGTCCAGCACCACCTGCTGTAGATTGAGTGCAGGTCAGGGAGCTCGGAGCGGATGGTGCGCTCAGCTGACCACACAACCCTCTGTAGAGCTCGTCTGTCCTGCATGGTGCTGTTCCCGAACCAGGTTAAGATGTTTCCCGCCAGGATGCTCTCTATGGTGCACGAGTAAAAGTTCCTGAGCACCTTGGAGGGCAGTTGGAAGTCTCTCAAGCGTCTGAGGTGGTAGAGACGCTGTCGGGCCTTTTTCACCACGGTGTTGATGTGACAGGACCATGACAGGTCCTGCGTGATGTGAACTCCGAGGTATTTGAAGCTGTCCACTCTCTCCACTGGGCACTCGTTGATGACGGGGGTCTGGTAGTTCCTCTCCTGCTTAGTGCTGAAGTCCACTATCAGCTCCTTTGTCTTACTGACGTTTAGAAGGAGGTTGTTCCTCTGGCACCAGTTCTCCAGATTCCTAATCTCCTTCAGGTAGGCCGTCTCGTTGTTATCAGAGATCAGGCCCACCACGACGGTGTCGTCAGCAAACTTGATGATGGTGGTGGAGCTGGTAGTGGCCACACAGTCATATGTGTACAAAGAGTACAGCAGGGGGCTCAGAACACACCCCTGGGGGGCTCCAGTGCTGAGAGTGGTGGAGGCTGAGACATGTCCGCCCATCCTTACTGCCTGTGGTCTGCCAGTTAGGAAGTTGGAGATCCACTGACACATAGATGAGCTGAGTCCCAGATGCTCCAGCTTGGTGGTGAGTGTGGAGGGAATTATGGTGTTAAATGCAGAGCTGTAGTCTATGAAGAGCATTTTAACATAATTCCCCCTTCTAGTGTCCAAGTGAGTGAGTGATGTGTGGAGGAGATGAGAGATGGCATAGTCTGTGGAACGATTTGGACGGTAAGCGAACTGTAGTGGGTCCAGTGTGTCTGGTAGTGAAGAAATGATGAAGTCTCTGACCAGGCGTTCAAAGCACTTCATCACTACTGAGGTGAGGGCTACAGGGCGATAGTCATTGAGAGAAGCAGGGTGGGGTTTCTTCGGGACAGGAACAATGATGGACTCTTTGAAGCATGTGGGGATCACCGACTGAGATAAAGAGATGTTGACTATCTCAGTGAACACAGGAGCTAGCTGGTATGCGCAGTCTCTTAGGATACGACCTGGGATGCCGTCTGGTCCTGCTGCTTTCCTGGTGTTCACTCTTTTGAAGGCTCTCCTTACTTCATGCTCGGAGATGACGAGCACGTTTCCGGTGCTGGCAGTATCTTCCTGTCTGCAGCCGTTAGCGCCGCTAACACTAGCATTGTTGGAGACCTTAGCTGCAGCCTCGAAGCGAGCATAGAAAGTGTTCAGCTCGTCTGCCAGAGTCACGGCCGCGTTCGTCATACCGGTTGTTGGTGCTTTATAGTCCGTTATTGTCCTTAGTCCCCGCCACAGGCTCCTAGAGTCACTCTGTTGGAGTTGTGACTCTAGTTTCCTCCCGTAGCGCTGCTTCGCCTCTTTCACCGCCCTCCGCACGTTATATGACGCGGCTTTGTACGGGTCCATGTCCCCCGTAATGAGTCCCGTGTTGTAGGCAGCGGTGCGGGATCTCAGAGCGTCGCGGATGGTTTTATCCACCCACGGCTTCTGGTTGGGAAACGTTGTGATAGTCTTTGTCTCCACGGTATCATCCGCTAGTTTCCCGATGAATCCCACAACCGCTTCCGTAAACACGTTGACGTCATCGTCGGAGCTGTTTCTGAACATGCCCCAGTCTGCGTCATCGAGTGCGTCCTGTAACGCGGCCACCGATTGATCCGTCCAGCGCGCGACCTTCCTCTGAACCGGAACTTCCTGTTTCAGCCTTTGTTTGTATTTTGGCATGAGGAAGATGGCGGCGTGATCAGATTTGCCAAACGGGGGGCGGGATTGTGCCTTGTAGCCGTCCTTGACCGTAGTGTAGCAGTGGTCCAGTGTCCTTTCACCCCTGGTGGGGCAGGTGATGTGTTGATAAAAGTTCGGCGCTGCGCGTTTGAGGTTGGCGCTATTAAAGTCCCCCGTCACAATAAGCGCAGCGTCCCGGTGTTGTGTCTGGTGCTGTGTGAGTGCCTCATGCAGCTCGCATAAGGCGGTGACCGTGTCCGCTTGTGGTGGAATATAAACGGCACTTACAATGACCGATGTAAATTCCCGAGGTAGATAAAAAGGACGACACATGATGGACAGTAGTTCCAGATTTGGTGTGCAGGAGCGTGTGAGAGGAACAACGTTCGCACTGTTGCACCAGTTGTTGTTCACCATTAAACACACGCCGCCTCCCCTTGACTTCCCCGAGTCCCGTGTCCTGTCCATGCGGTGAACCGAGAAGAACTCGGCCGGCTGGATGGCGTGGTCCGGCACCGCTGGGTTCAGCCATGTCTCGGTGAAGCAGAGGAGATTGCAGTCCCGAATGTCTCTCTGGAACTTTATCCTGGCCCTGAGGTCGTCAAGCTTGTTCTCCAGTGACTGGACGTTGGCGAGCAGGATGCTAGGCAGAGGTGTGCGGTGTGCACGAGCTCTCAGCCTGTTCCTGACGCCGGCTCGCTTCCCTCTATATATATATCACTTTACTTATGGAAATAGGAGTTAGTTTAAATGAAGTGGGTTCAGGACTTCCTGCTTAACTTGCAATTGGCCACCATGCCAACACTTCTGTAGCAATTAATCACGTCCAACCAGGATATTTGTCGAAATACTGAAGACTGTGAAGTGTACAAAAAACAAAAATTAAGTGACGTTATCCAGTGGTAGTGAATTGCCACTTCTGTCTTAGCATTTCTAAAACTAGATGTGACAAATGAAACTGAGTGAGCATGCACCCAGGGGCGTGAATTATCTTGAATTATCTTGCATAAATAGGCTGTTGATTTTCTTTACTCATTTCAGTTATTACCAGCAAAATAGTTGCATGTTTAATCATCTGGGAATTTACCCAGATTTATTTATTTATTTAGACAGAGATCTTGACTTCTCGACAGCCAGACTTCTTTTTGGGACCAAGTGGAGTCTCCCCCTGCTGGCCATCAGAAAGAATGCAGGTTTGCGACACATCAGCCTTGCTGCAAAATCTAGCTGATCATAATAAAATTATTATGAGTAGCTGTTTTAAAAAATGTATTTTTTTAAACATGAGTCTGGTAAGTTTTGTTCCGCTTTAATAATTTTTAATATGATACAAATTGTTTTAAAATGAAATTCATCAGAAAGAAATTAAAATAAATTTATAAATGTGTTTTTTCAGGACACTATTTTTGAAACAAACTTCCACTTTCTTTGTGGAAGTTTGCATGTTCTACCTGTACATGGGTTTTGTCAGGTTCTCCAACATCTTTCCACAGTCCAAAGACGTGTATGTTAGCTTAACTGGTCATTCTAAATGGTTGTCTGTCTTGATGTTAGCCCAGTATGAAACCTGCCTCTCATCCTATCAGAGCTGCGATAGGTTTCACATAAGGAGTCAAGAAAATGGATGGATGGATAAGAGCAGCTTCCAGTCCTTCTGTCCAAATCCTCTACAACCATGGGACATTCTTCATATTTAAAAAGGGCAAACTGTGTCTTAACAAGCAGTCAGCAAACAATTCCGATGAGTGTTCGTAGCCTCCAAAAGTCATGTTCAAGGCTGGACAAACAATTTCTTATTTTATTCTCAACAGTATCAAATCAGTTGACTGAGACGTGTAAAAGTAAAAAAGGTTTTGTTGCCTTACTGCTCAAAACTATAAAAGTGAAATAAAAAAATAGTAAGTAGAGTGGTATGACTGCACTGTATAGAGAGAGGGAGACAGTGATATGAGCTGTAGTGATAACAGTGGGTATATGGCTGCTGCCTGATTGTCCATTCTCAACTCTTGACCACACATGACCTCCATCATTGTGTGAGTGAGCAGAGAGAAACACAGACAGGGAGACAGAGAGAGGGGGAGAGGATTGGGAGGATTGGGAGTCCCAGAGTTCAGACAGCTCTGACCACAGAGGCCTCGAACTGTTTCCCTGAAAGCGCCGAAGCTACATGGTGATCCAAAATAGGAACCGACAAGGGTCGTGTGGGGAGAGAGGGTCAGAATTCATTATCCTGCTGGAAACTTTAGTGCTGTCAATATAAGTGGCAAATTTAATATACGAAACATATAAGAATTTAAAGCTAATTGCCTAAACAAGCGAACAGAAAGAAGACTAATTTAATGGTTTTGTGACAAGAACGATTTTCATTTAGCACTATGAATGACCTTATGGTTTGGGCGTGGATAATGTGTGGCAATCAAGAATATTGTTTTGGGCACAATGGTGATCAAAAGGGAAGTAAAGTGACATGGGGTGCATTAGGATAGTGCTATTCGATGCTTGTTGCACATACAGTGCCAGTGCACCATCAGTGTTGAAAACTATGAGCTCTATGCATTTATATGGCATCATGGCAACAAATGCAGGTCCTGCAAAATCAGGAGGAAGCAACACAGCGCAAATGTTTTATTATTTATTATATATAGCATAAACACCAAAACACGAAAGTCCATAGACGAGTCAACTGAATTCACTGCAGTCATCAAACCATCACCAATCACGAAAAAACTCTCTGGTCAAAGGCCTATGACCATGACACAATGATGATGTGGGTGTTGAAAAGCAACAGCAGGTGTGCTTCTGCTACAAATAGGCAGGGGTCATGTACAGTCGACCCCTGCCTATTTGCAATTCAGTATTTGCGGATTTGTGGATTTTAAAGTTATTTGTGGAAAATTCGCCTATTTGCTGATTTTTTTCGTCGAGCATATCTAAAATATTTATTAATTATTTACATGTAATTTTCATGTCTAAATACATTTTTCATGATTTAAAAAAAGTTGTGTTTCTCTACATGGGGAGATAGCATCGACAGACACGGAAGTGTCAGTAAAATGTTCTGAGCCAGATGGCTTTGAAATGATATTGAAGTGTTTTAGGATGATAGTTTAAGGTATATTTGGTGTTGAACTAGTATAATAGGCATTTATAAGTGTTTTTAGAGGTGGTCTCAGCTAATCGTGTGCCGTTGTGGTCCCTAACCCCCGCCTATACCGGGGGTCGACTGTACTTTCGACTACTTTCGCTGCTACATGTCATCCATGAGTCATAGATGGTATTCATTATCCTCTAATGCACTTATTTATGGGTGTTTTTATCCCAAGGTGACAAATACTATTGTAGTGCCAGAAGTTGCTGGTGTCACAAAGAGATAGGCACATGATGTACTAGCTGTGGTAGTGTTGGAGCCAAATAAATGACAGAGAAGGCAAGAGGGGCAGAGGTGGCAAAAATGAAGTTTGTGGATCATGAAGGATCGTGCTGTGCTTGTGAGCTTTCCATTTGATCTTATTACCTACTTTTAACAATCATTTTTACTCACCTCTTACACTTTTGAAGCCTGGTCACTGTCTCTTCACACTGCATATTAAAAAGGCCCTTAAAGATGGCTAGTGTATTTTAATGGGATGCTGAAGGGTACTGAAAGAGAGGTCGCTTATGATGAGTTCAGTAAAAGAATCAACTGTAAAACAACCACCTCCATCTGGTTGGAACGAAGGTCCGTGCTCGAACAATCCTAAATGGGCTTTATCAACACAAAGGTCGCTTAAGTCCTCACTCACATCACTGATCTGTGCACCAGGAGCTTTGTTTAATTGATCAAAACAAAGGTTTCCAAAAACATCAGGAAACAGAGATATTTGTACATCAGGTTTAAAGTTGTGCAAACAGTCAGTATTGTTTCAGTTTTCATATGTGTCATTTTCTACTTCAAATGTAGTAAGGATGCAGTCAGTACACTGCATAACTTGTCTCTGAAACAGAGACAATCTTCACTATATTTTCCAAACCTCAAGACAAGATTCTGTCTTTTAAAAAGTGATACAAGCTCACACTTTTTATACTTTTTTTTTTGCAAAGCACACTAGCAGCCTAAGAATTATTTCGTTTTGAATTATTAAAAAGGTAGTCTACTTTTATCAAACTTTCTCTAACATGAAATCCTTCCTCTGCAAAGTTAGAGTGTGGGTGCACGACTTTTCAGCCTCACTCAACCTGAGCCTTTCACACTGAGGCTTTCTATGCTTCTGCCTTCATAAACGGATGTTATTCTTAACAGCACAGAAAATATCTTGCAGATTTGACCCATTATACACTAGACCGAGGTCTAGTGTAATGAGTGCTGGGGTTTGGAACAAAAGGTTTTTGAGCAAGATTTCCTGACTATTCCCCACGCAGTTACTTAATCCCTTGTAATTAGTCTCCTTGTTTGAAAGGGAATATACATTCTCTGTCTCCATCTTTTTCCCTGTTGAGTTGGAAGATAAAATTGCTCAAAAACAGCACAAATGTTATTTCATGGAGCTCACTGCATATAAACATCCACACAGTTTTGGCTTTGAACAACAGTTCCGCTTTGTCTTTATCAATTTACATTTGTTATAGAGAGCTGCACAAGGATAATTATTTGTTTCAGGAGGCATGGCCATTATAATTAAACATAAACACAGTCCAGTTTTGTTGCATGAATGAAGCTTTTTGGATTGAGCCTCAGTGCACTCAGACATCGAACAGGAAAAAAGGGGGGGAAAAAGATCATTTTCTTCTTTTGCTTTTGTGGTCCATTGTTGTGTGGCAAATTCACAGAAGCAGATAATGAGGAGTACATAGTCTTTTCAATTCTGGCTTTGCCTACACAGGACAGCTGTCTATTTTAAGCTATAGCTGCTGGCCAGTGAACCATTAGCCTGTTTTACACCGATAGCAAATAGCCATTAGGCGTAACTGCAAGCCAGTTAGCCAACAGCCATCTGCGGCACGCTGCAATTATGCTGCCTTAAAATGCTGTTGGAAATATAGTAATTATGAGTTGAGAGTGCATTAATGACCCGACACAATGGTAAATATGCCTTGGAAAGGGGGAAATTTCAACGATACCTGCAGTAACACTCTATGCTGTGAAGAGCGTGGAGGCAGTGTGAATACTGATGGTTTGTCAGGATGTGTGTGTATCTATGTGTGTGTTTTTTAAACAGCTTTTCTGACACTTTTAACAGTATTGTCCAAAAGCAAATATGCACACAAAGTTACTTTTAGATCGTGTGAGCTCAGCTGTTGCAGCTCCTGACAAGCTTTAAAAACAGAAGGCGCCAACAGAAGTAGCTTGTTAGCTGTTAGCTTCTGCTCTCTGTGGTGTTTCGCATGTTGGGCTCAGTTCTGTTCAGTGACAGTGGGCTCATTGAGACCCTGCTGCTGCTACTAGCTCTCTGTGTAAATCCTCAGGCTGTGTTTGGTGAGTCTTTTCCTGGCAATGACAGTTGCTGTAGTCAGCAGTGCATTCAGGTCAAGCAACTTGACTCATTTCGTCACATTCTGCCACAAGCCTTTTTGCCTTCACAATGCTCTGATTAAGTGCTACAATAGTTGCAAATGTGCTGGCGTGTTTGCTGAAGAGTAATTACTAGCGTCTGATAAGCGTTCTGGGGAAGTTTCCCAACTACATGATTTCCACTGAGACTTTATCTCAATTGAATGTGATTGTCTTTGCAGAATTGGCTCAGCCATGATCCTGGAAACTGGCCTTGTCTCACAGACATGATAAGACAACAGATTGCCTTGTATGCTGTCCAACCAAGAATAATGCCGCAAGCTGTAATGATTTACACCATCCATCAGGGTTTCTTCACAACTACATGCATTCTTCATCACAGAGATAAAACTGCTTCTCACTGGCAAACTCTGAGAATCACGAAGTGGCATGTTGGAGACACTAATTGGCCACATTCAGAGAAGCGCTTTCAGCTTTTGCACAAACATATCATACAACATAAAGACAGCGATGCAAATCAAGCTGAAACTCTGCTCAGGGATGACAGGAAGGATGCTGAAATATGAAGAATAAGGTTTCTCGCTTAGGACTTCTTCACAAACAGACCACAGACACTTCAGATGGGGGAGTCACACAATCTGCACTGTAGTGCTAAGCAAAGGAACTCTCCTAAGGGCTGTGTGCTCACCCCCCTCCTGTTCATGCTGTATATCCATGACTGGATTCCCAGACACAGGGAGAATTATTGTGAAATTGTGAACGACATCATGAACATCAGCCAGATTACAAACAGTGACGAGAGTTCATATCAGGAGAGAATCGCTGATCTTTCATTTTGGTGCACAGAGAACAACCCACTACTGAACATCAACAACACTAAGAAGATAAGTGTTGATTTTAGAGACACTGAGCCAAAGAGACACCCCTGTTTACTTCAGTGGGGCTGAAGCGGAGCAGGTGAACAGCATCGAGCGTACCTGTCATAGTCATCACACATCTGTACCCTGGTGAAGAAAGCTAGAAACATCTGTGCTTCTTAAGGAACCATGAAAAGACTAAAGGATCCTAAAAAAAATCATAAAGTGAATAAAGCCCTCCCAGAACATCACCGGCACTCATCTATTGAGCATCAGCAAGTTAAAGTTTCTCAGAAATTACAGACACATACAGTTCCTACTCAGTTCCTACTTAAGTGACCACTGTGTTGTTGCTGCTATTAGAAATACTAAAGTGGCCAAGTCACAACATCGTATTATTTTTAAAAGAACTCTTAAACATTTTAATGAGCAAGCATTTTATCATGATTTGTCAAATTATGACTGGAAGAAAATAGGATTGATCCCTGATGTAGAATTAGCGTGGGCATTCTTTAAGGATGGGTTTATGCAAATTGTGAATAAACATGCTCCATTAAGAAGATATAGGATAAAAGGTCGTGAAAACCCCTGGTTCTCCCAAGAGCTGGCAGATATCATTCATGAGCGTAACCTGGCTTGGGCCAAAGCGAGGAAAACAGGCTACCCCAGTGATTGGCTTCTTTTCAGACAACTAAGAAACAGATGTACTTCCTCTATTAAGAAAGCTAAAACAGAATATTATCTGTCTGTCACCACTGAGAACCTAAATAATCCACAGAAGTTCTGGAAAATCATTAAGTCTCTTTCAGTGAGTAAAAGCTCCCACGCTCTACCCACCTATGTTTTTAAGGATTCTGTTCCTGTTTATGATAGGAAGGAGATTATGAATTGTTTTAACAAGCACTTTATATCTTCTGGCTCTTTGTTTGACTCTCTGAACCCAGTCTCTGTAAAATCTGGCACAAACCTTCCGGTGTACACTGGTCAGCCATTTAACTTTGTTCCTTTCTCTGTGCAGGAGGTCTGTAAAGCTCTTAAACTGTTAGATCCTAGAAAATCTCCAGGGCCAGACTTACTAGATCCTTACTTCTTGAAACTGGCAGCTGATTTTGTAGCAGAGCCTCTCACAACACTTTTCAACCTCACACTGGACATGAATAAAATTCCCTCAGTATGGAAATCAGCTTTTGTTGTTCCTCTATTAAAAGGGGGCGACCCAGCAGTGTTAACTAATTACAGACCAATATCTAATCTATCTGTGCTGGCCAAAGTTCTTGAAGCTCTTGTGTGTGAGCAGTTAAAGGAGTTTTTGCACATCAATGCCATTTTATCTGAATATCAATCAGGCTTTAGGAAGAATCACAGTACTATCACAGCTGCAATTAGAGTGGTAAATGATATTACTATTGCACTTGATAAAAAACAACACTGTGCATCCCTTTTTATTGATTTGTCAAAAGCATTTGACACTGTTGATCATTGTATTTTAAAACTTAGACTCTTCCAGTCAGGACTCTCTGAGAGAGCAGTGGCATGGTTCTCAAACTACCTCAGTAACAGGACTCAGTGCATTAAATCTGACGGTCTATGTTCTGACTTTGTTACAGTGCACAGCGGAGTGCCACAGGGTTCTGTATTAGGTCCCCTTCTATTTATCATTTACGTAAACAATCTTAGTCTACATGTGCCAGATGCAAACTTGCACTTCTATGCTGATGATACAGTTATTTACAGCTGTGGTTCAACTCTTGTCCAAGCCATCGACTCCTTGCAGAAAGCCTTTTCTGCTGTCCAGCACTCATTACATCAGCTTAAACTTGTTCTCAACGCAGACAAAACAAAGCTCATGTTGTTTTCTAAATCAAGGAGACGAGCCCAAACAATCCCATCAGTAACCACTCTTGAAGGTAATAAAATAGAGTTGGTTCACACCTATAAATATCTGGGAATCTTAATTGATGACTCGCTTACCTTCAAACCACATGTAGAGAATCTTGTGAAAAACCTGAAGTTAAAACTGAGATTTTATTTTCAAAATAAGTTGTGTTTCTCTTTTAATACAAAGAAGCGGCTTGTTGCTGCAACATTCTTGCCTGTGCTGGATTATGGTGATATTCTATATATGAATGCTTCTGCTCAATGTCTTCGAATGGTTGATTCTGTGTATCATGCTTCTCTGAGGTTCATCACTAACTGTAAATTTCAGACTCACCACTGTGAGTTATACTCTCAGGTAGGATGGCCTGCTTTGGTAAGTCGGAGGAACTCTCATTTATACAGTTTTATATATAAGGCGATACTTGGGTTGCTGCCTTCTTATATATGTTCCCTGCTTGTAATGAAACATGCTGGTCGGTATTCTCTTCGTCCGCATGGTTACTTGTTGCTTTCTGTTCCATTTGCCCGAACTGAACTTGGTAAAAGAGCTTTTGTCCATTTAGCACCCTCGGCCTGGAACAAACTGCAGAAGGAATGGAAAATGACTGAATTCATTTCATTAAGTGATTTTAAATCTAAACTACGAATCCTTGAGGCCAAGTCCATAACATGCAACTGTTTCAATTAGATTGATTGTCATTTTAACTGACTTTTTATTTTATTTGAATTTTATTGAATTTTATTTTTATTTTATTTGTATTCTTTCACTTATTGTTGCATGTGTGTTGTTGCTGCCTGTGTTTGAGTAATTTCTGTAACTGTGAGACATCTGCTGCTGCCTATCTTGGCCAGGTCTCCCTTGAAAAAGAGGTTTTTAATCTCAATGGGATCTTCCTGGTTAAATAAAGGTTAATAAATAAATAAATAAATAAATTTCACCAAAAAAATTAGCTTTGTTCATGATTATTTTTTATGACGAAATGATTTATTATTCGTTCATATTTTTTGTTGGTAGCATAAAGGGACTGCAGCTCAAATTTCACTGTGTTGCATAATGAGAATTAAATGAATGTGGAATCATGTGTCTTTTGTCTCTTTTGTGATGTTTGTGTGTGAGCATGTGCCGGCCTCGCTTCCCCTCTTTCAGGATCCCTCCGTTTGTGTTACCATGGGGACGGCATGCTTCCTATATCTCCCCCTCTGAACCCCCACTCACCCTCCTCACAGCCACCACCAACCATCACCAACACCACTACCTCTTTCTCTCTCTCTCCCCTTTCCTGGTTTCAGTGTTACCATGGCGACACATGTCTGTCTCCTCTCTTGTGTTACCTGTTTCACGTGCTGCCCTGTTTCACTGGGTCAGTCTCTCTGTGTGTCTGTCTGTCTCATTCTCTGTTTGTCTGTGTGCCCTTGGCTTGCCTTTCTTTGCTTGCTCTTTGTTTATTTGTTTTCTGTTTTATGTATCTGCACGACCGTCTGACTGGCTGTTTTTCTGTGTCTGTCCCTGCCTGTGTTTGCTTTCTGTCTCATTCTTTTTTCTCTTTTTCTCTCCGGCTCACTGGCTGCCTGTCTGGCCACCAGGCTTTTCCACCTCTAATCCCTCCTCTCCTCTTTCTGCTCTGCTGCTCTGCTCCAACGTTCCCCCTAACATCAACCTCTCTCCCCTCTCCTTTTCACCCCCAACTCATTTGTTTGTTCCCACATCAAAACAGTATCCATTGAATGTCACTGGGAACACACAGTATAAAAAAGAGAGCGAGAGAGAGAGAAAAAAGGGAGGGATTTAGGTAATTTTCGCAGACGGCAGCTGTTGCTATGGCGACACAACTTTTGGATTTGCTGGGGAGAGATGAATAGAGGGATGGAAGGAGGGAGAGAAAATGTGTGATGAAAGAAAATGAGGAGGTGAAAGAAAGAGAGAAATAAAGAAAGAAACAGAAAGGAAGTCTTTGGCTATGGTAGCACATGCTGGCTGTGGTTGGTCCTTTTAAACAGGGTAAGTTTAAAAGCAAAATAAGGACAAAGAGGGAAGAAGCATTACCTGAGAAGAAACTCTAAACTCCGCAAGGTTGAAACACAACATGTGACTAGGCTACAATTATATTACCATGAAACTTTCTGAAAATCAATACAAAATCACATGTCTAACTGTGTTTGGAAAATGTTTAAATATGCAAGCCAGGCTTTTGCAGAGAACAAATCTGAAACACTTGTTTCGTTTTTGTTATTTCGACTGTGAAGCCCTGAACTTTTGTAGATTTTAATTAATAGAGAATGACATAATGATGTCTGACACAGCTGGCTAAGACATTATCCAGAGTTTAATCTGCTAACTACAACAAAATCTGTAATAGTGCACTGACGTTGCGCAGATAACTATCCATATGTTCATCATTAGCGAGCATCGTGTGTGCTACTTGCTGCGTCCACAATTAGCCCAGCCCTTAAACTCTATTTCTAGTGGTGTGAATGGTCCTGAAGTGGACCGTTACCTGCTGTGTGCTAGGGGTGAGTAGTGCTGGGTCTAACACGTTGCAATGACACAGTAACCCCAAGTGCAATTAAATTCAGTAATCACGTTACTGTAACAATTGGTTTCTTTGCAAAGATTCTCAGCTGTCTGCCCAAAGGGCATCTAGAACAAACCCCCATACCATTTTTTGCTATAATCACCTGTTTCAGTTGTTCTGCAGGGGAGAAAGGAAATATTAGTGCATCTAAAACTTTTGAGGCATTGCAATATGGACATTACTTTTATTTTAATAGCATGAAAGCAAGAGAAAGAAATGCTTGTATGTGATTGTATGTTTGTCAACATTAGGATAGGGATATGTGTCAGTGTGTACAAAGTAATGCGCAAATAATCTAAGGACTAGTGTAACGAATTTCTGTTTCCAGGGAGTAATAAAGTAATGTACTGCATTATTTTTTTAAATTAATAAGTAATGTGTAATACATTACTTTTCTGAGTATTGGCCCCAACACTGTGTATGAAAAACAAAAACTGTATGAGAAAATCTACAAACTGATTCTTCATCAAGTTTGTATTTTTGACACTTTTCCCCCGGGGGGGATTTTAGAATTCTTTCTTTAAAACAATACTATGCTATCACTAAATACTATTCACAGCCAAAAAGAAAAAATCACCATGTTTTTAGGAATATTATGTTCTAATTAGTTCCTGAATTATGCATGAACACATTCTTTAGTAAAAACCTTCAGAATACAGATAGGAAAAACACTGAAAGGTTGGTAACACTGGATGTAAGTGTTATCAAAGTGGAATTTTCTGGCTCCGAACCAGCATCACTTGTTACAGCGCTGCTCTGTCAATCATTTTGTTTGTACCAGTTAAATCTTTGCTCGGTAATGTGTGTGAAAAACCACTTCATTAAGCTCTCAGTGGTACTCTCTGGCCTTTCCTTCTTCTGCCCGTTCTGCAGATTTAACAAAAAAAACTGTTGAAAAACATCATCATAAACAAGGCGAGAAGATCTAGAGACTCTAAATGGAGCAGAAGTAACCTATCATCTCTTATAAAGCATCCTCTTCTTGGTTTCTGTAAGTCATGTTGCAAATGGGCTTCCCTCTACTCACTTCTCTCAAAATGGTGAAAACCTCATTTTGGACGGACCCCTCCTCTCCCTTCTGCGTGCTAATGCATTTAGAAAAACCACTTTATTATAACACGCATTTGAATATTCATAGTAGGAAGGCAGGGGGTGATGGAGGAGACTGGAGCCTTTGGGTATTGATGCAGAGCTGTGGAATTAGCTGCGAAACTGCTATTGATTCAAGCTGTGAGGACTGGAATATGAAACACAAGGGGGGAAGAAAAAGGGCAAAAGACCTTATCAATGAACTTGGAGAATGAAAGAGAGAGTATAAGAGAACGAGAGTGCTCAGTGGAGAGGGGGAAAAGAAGGAAAAACAGATTATCAGTCAGCAGAGAATTGAATTAAAGTGAGACAGAAGGAGAGAGTGGGTGAAGAAAGAAAAGGAGATTATGAAGCAACACAGAAGGGGAATGAAAGAGACAAAGTACAACAAAACTAAAGGAAAGAAAGAACAGGCACAAAGAAAACAGGAGGGAGAGGAGAAACATGATGAGATTAGAGGAAAAATCAAATAAACAAACGAGTGAAGGAACGGGGTGAGGGGTCAGGGCTCGCCGCATGTGGTGCTTTAGCTGCTCCAATAAACCCACAACCTCCGGACACTGCAAATTGTTGATAGGAGGACTAAGTTGACAAATGTCAAAGTTTACATTTCATTACAGAAAGCGGGGGCTGGAGAGAGATGGGAAAAAGAGGAGGACAGAAGGAGAAGAAGAACCAGGGGGAGGGAGAAAAGGAGGAAATGCCATGCATTCCATTAAGTGGCCAGAGAAAACCTCAGAAAGAGGGGAGGGGAGGAAATGGCAGAAATGAGAGAGAAATACAGGAAACAGTGGAGGGGGAGGAGGAGAAGAAGTACAAGGGGGGTTGGGGGTGGGGGTACAGGGATTAGACAGATAGCAACAGAAAGGGGAGGTTTATAAGCAAAGGAATGAAGTGCTTGATTCATCACCGCCTCAACTGCGGTCCTGACCTTTGAAAATGGAGTTTAATGTTAGACAAGGCAGCACTTAACATTCTGGTAGCCTCCATGTTTGTTCTGAAGTTGTCAAGGCGGCGCCTCAGATTTGTTGATCTCAAAATTGCCAGGCTTTACCTCTTGCTTGCTTTGTGATGACAAGTTGACTCAGCATTGTTTTGCATTCTTACGGTTAGCAATCATCCAAATGTTTCTAATTGTTAAGAAATCCCGAAAACTTACACTAAATTGATTCTTCTGAATGTAGTCGGGCTCTGATGAAGCTCATTCCTCCATGCCTCAGACCTTTGCAGTAGTTCTAAAACTATTGAAAACACATTAAACTGAATGACATGTTCCTTTATTACCATGATGGCTGCTGTAGTTTATTTTGAATCAATTCCACTAGAGCACCAAATGTGTATTGATCCACAGTTGAAAATAGTCCCTGCAAATTTTACTATTCACTCCTGTTAGAGTACATTCAAAGCGGGTGAGGGAGTGTTTAAAGAAATCATTCTGTTTTTCCCCCACATTTTTTTGTGGACCATTATAGCAGATTTATTTCTCAGTGCCATGCGGGGTATGGCAGAGGAGGAGAGTAGGGCAAAGCGGGGTCCCAGACTTTTAATGGATTTCCTTTTATATAAAGAAATTACAGACTATTTCCAACTTTTGTGAGTTTTAAACCTTGCTACAAGACACAAGTTCACGACTGTGTGTCTTTAATGTCTTCAATCTAACTTTATATTGTGTACCAAGTTTTAAGTTCCTATCTAAACATGCTCCCAATCCATGATCACAGTGAACCCGACTTCAGCCCTAACCCCTTACTCTATGTGTTAGAGAAGAGCAACACAGACCTCACAAGTATAAGCCTTTAACAGAGCGTTTTCCTGAGGTTCCAGACACATTCGAGCAACAAATTGCACAATTTTACAAACAAACAATATAAAAAATACAAATACAAATAATCAGGTACATAATCTCAGAAATGACTTAATTTTATTACCTTGTTACCAAATGTTTAGGAGACCAAAGCTGTCTCTCAAATGATCTTCAAAAATGAAAATCTGAGTATAAAGGAGGATCTCCTACTGTTGGCAAATGGTGATTTCTTTTAACTCATTTTTGTATAACCTTGTGTTTCTGTTATTGTAACCCACAAAAGGCACCAAACCTGAACAAGTAGAAATCAAAGGATCAGTGCTGGCTATTAGCGTTGAAACTCAGTGCTTCAAATGATCAGCATGAAACTATGGAGTAATTACGCGTACCCATTCTGCTACATCAGGTCATTGTTAGCGCTGACAACAATGAAACAGATTAGAAGTGTGCATTCCTAACGTAGTCTGTAGAAGAAGTGGATGTAGCCACTGTGAACAGACAGTCAACTATACCCACGCCCTGAAGCTGCTTTATCATCTATGTTACTTTACATAAGGCACCTACACGTAGCTTCACCATTCAGACCACAGGCCATTGACATGTTTTCTGTACACTCTGAATCAGTCTAAATCAGGGGTGGGCAATTCCAGGCCTCGAGGGCCGGTGTCCTGCAGGTTTCAGATCTCACCTTGAATCACATGATTAGTTCGTTACCAGACCTCTGGAGAACTGCAGGACATGTTGAGGAGCTAATTTAGCCATTTAAATCAGCTGTGTTGGTTCGAGGACACATCTAAAACCTGCAGGGACACCGGCCCTCGAGTTGCCCACCCCTGGTCTAAATGATCCCAAAATGCTGTAGCCATAATGCATTTAGATTTAAGAGTTTGCTTGCGAAATTAAATTTCCCCTTTACACCAAACAATAGATTCTTGCTAATGACTGATTGCGCAAAGTGAAAACACCTTTGTTCAACGAAAGGAATCGACACAGTGGATCATTTACTGCATCAGGCAAGTAAATAAGTATCTTTTTCCTAAGTCAGTGGTCCTGTGTTTGAGATAACTTTGACTCTAGTTCGGTAGCTAGTTTTAGTTCTTTTCTCTTTCACCTTTTCAGACTGAAAATACTGTACTTTCTCATACACTTACCTTTGTCAGCCAGTGTTATAACCTTGAATCAAAATGCAGTTTTTCAGCAAACCCATTCCATTCCCTTGTAGCTGCATTGATATTAGAGTTGTTCCTGCTGAGGAAGACAGGAGAAAGTGGATGTTTTTTTCACCGCTCTAGCCCAGTAACAATTTCCTAGTAGGATTCAGGCCAAGATGAGTCAGTTTGAGGCTTGGGTAAGCTTTGAACAAATGCCATGGATGCACAGTGAACCTGGTAGTAACAGATTTTTACATTCATAAATATCTGGTCAAAGCCAAAATTATTACCGTATTACATATTGCCATGCTGTATTTTGTACATTGTCTAGTTTTTAAAAGTTCAGAAGCTCTAACCGCCTTTTTTGCTGTCTTTTTATTTAATTTTGATTCAGTCTTCTTACAGTTAAATTTCCCTTGTGGACACATGTTTACTGCCTTTACATGCACAGTATGTAGACCCATAATTACTTTAAATTCTAGTGAAGCTCTCAAAGTTTCCAAGACTACCAAATGTGTCAGCTTAAATTTGGTAGAAACATATATAAGAGGATGCACAAGGCAGCAAAAATTTGTGCATCTGATGTAACCGTGCCGCCATAAAAATATTGTGAATAAACAGCTTGACTTTTAACATTTCTCTCAGTATGAACAACACAGAGCATCAGACCAAACATACATATAATAAATCTACAGTGTGGAGAGCGTACTTTCATAATTTGAAGAAAGTTATGGCTAATGTCGAGCATTAAAATGTTTAATGTTCTTAAATCCACCTCCAGGCAGAGTTAAAAAGCTTTAGAAAAGTACGGTTTGAAATATGCAGCTAACCCTGTTACTTAGCACCAGCCGGTAGACGTGAACAAAATGGATAGAGGCGCTATAAAACTAAATGATAGCATATTGTTGTCTCTGCAGTGGATGGGGCAGTTTATTTGTTGAAAACAGAGCAGAAAGTTGAGGTAAACTGCACTTAAGCACAGACAAGAGTTTATAAGTAGTATTGAGGAACAAAATAAAAAGAGACAAAGACAAGAATCTTTTTATATTATAAGGTTGTGCTCAAGATGCAACTCCTCTGCAAACCACGCTAGTTGTATTGTCTAAAGTAGGTTTATCCTCATTTCAATTTACCTTTAACTCGTTTCAGATTGAGTTGATATTGGTTGTACCTTTTTTTTGTTATCCCATAACCATCAACAAGCTCATTAATTTGCCTTGCAGTGACAGCTTTCGCTAAATTAAAAACTAGCTGGTGTTGGTGCTGAGGAGCTGTTGCACTTGCATTATTATCCTTCTCAATGAGCCACCAGTGAAGAGGTGCTTCTTCAGATTTGAAGTAGAGCTCCAACAGACACTTATCACCCAGGAACGATTTGCATTTCAGTCAGTCGACTTACATGCGACTCATTTATTTCACCAGCAGAATATAATTAGAGTTCGGTAGCTAGGCTCTAAACGTGTTACATGGAAAAGTGGGGAGTGATAAATAAATATCCTCCCAGAGCCTGCAGGTGGATGCTGGGTTGGTGGAGGGGTTGAGGGCAGCTGCAGCACTAACATGTCAGTTTTTGATGTGATTTTGATGCAGTCCAGCTCAAGTTACTTGGACCTACTAGCTTTCAGGGCTTTATGGCTGTTGTTATTGTTTTTTCCTCAAAAACGTGCATTCAAAATAATGCAAATAATTCCTAAACGTAAATGTAAGTTGCACGTGGGCTATGATAGCAGCCTGTTCAGCTACTGGACATGGAGAGGGAGAGAAATAGAAATGTATGTGTCAGGTTTTTCTCTTTTCTTGACAATAAAAGGTTAAAAGGAGCAACAGTAAAAAATTAACTATGATAAGTTGCTCATTTGAAAATTGAACTAAAGGAAGCGCTTTAACTCGTTACACACAAACAGTAATCTGTTCATAATTAGGGACATTTTTACTTGTTTTTGTTGGCTCACATGAACCTGCGTACTGCTGCAGAGCTCCTCTTCAAGCCCTTCAGTTTTTTCATCAGCTTACTGAGTGCGTATACTGAATATAGAGTATAGTGTATCTGTGTGTATGTATGTCTGAAGTTCAGTTTCCCTGCTGATAGTCCTGTGACTCGGCTCTGCTCCTTGCCAGCCTCCTTCGCATCTTCCTTGACCTCCTTCATACTTTGTCTAATGAAAAACCTTCTGCTTTGTGTGTCCCTGTCTCCCTTACACACACACACACACACACACACACACACACACACACACACACACACACACACACACACACACACACACACACACACACACACACACACACACACAATCATGTAAACACACAGAACCCTGCACCCACATTGACAGAGATATATTTGCAGACACAAGCTCTTGGTGCACACACACCCACACACACAAAGCACATGAACACACATGGATAAGACGCTCAGAAATCCTGCTAACAAAAAACATATACTTGCATAAAGTGCACATACACACACTAGTCCCACGACTCCACGTCTGGGAGCAAAGAGACGTCTTTAAAAAGCCAGTCCTCTGGTCCATCTCCACAGAGATTTCATTTCCCTTCTCCCTGCAGCAGTCGGTCACAAAAACAAGATTTTTCTCACTGATGATTTTAGAGTAAAAAAACCCCAAATGAAAAATTCATCAAATTGGAAGAGAAGTCCACGATTTTTTTCTTTTCCTTTCTTTTTTTTATTGAAGAGGAAGTAGTGTGTGTGTGTGTGTGTGTGTGTGTGTGTGTGTGTGTGTGTGTGTGTGTGTGTGCATATTAGTGTGTGCAACATGAAATGGGAGTAATGCACCTTTTCTGTGTCACTGCTAATGTCGCATGTTGCAAGAACCTCCAGAGGGCTGCAGTCTACACACACACACACACACACACACATTCATAAACATCATACAAGACTAGACATACTCACATATTATTATACATGTAGTACACACTAACGGATACACGCTACACATGCCCACTCGTATTGCACACACACACACACACACTCGTGCATGTGCACCCTTTCTGTCATATTCCTGCTCAGCATCATGGGAGTTCCGGCTCTTCTACTCTGAACATGAAAGCAGGAAGCAGTACATTTATCTGCTGTTAAAGTAAAGTGACGGAAATCAATTTGGCTTGTCATAACCCACACTCACATAGATACTAACACATATATAAAAAGTGAATGCGCGTGCATGTGTGTGTGTGTGCATGTGTGTGTGCTAATGCGGAGGAGCAGAGGTTGACCTCAGGCTACCAGCTAATTAAAACTGTTCCAGAGAAATAAGGGAGGGAGAGAAAAAAAGAGAGGAGAGAAGGAAAACACAGAGAAAGAGGAGTAGTTAGAAAAGAGATTGAAAAGAACGAGACATGGGGAAGAAGGAGGAAGAGATGAGAGGAAAAAGACCAGGAGGGAGAGGGAGAGAGGGCTTTCTGAGGTTTTTTTTCAGTTTTTGGTGGAGTTCTGACTTGAGGAAGAAGAGAGGTTGTTGTGTGGTTTATGGAAAAACCTTTGAGACAAAACTTGTGATTCTGTGCTACATAAACTCTGACACACTAATTTGACTCACAGATGAATAATTTGTTTGTTAATTTATAGAAACATTAAACAGTATTGTTGAAATTAGACACAGAAATAGGACTTGGTTGGTGTAAATGCCACAGGATGTCAAATGTAGTCATTCTGTCAGAAGATGTGCACAAAGTGTGCTTTGACACTGGTGCACTGGCTGTCACGCTAGTTGCAGTAAGGCAGTGATAACAGTCCTCTATTTGGTATGAAGTCACAAGTTTGTCAGCAAAGAGATTCACTTTGTAGCTCATTTGGGAGCTTTGTGTTTTACTCTCTTTTCATTCAATAATTGGTTTTGTTTCCACTCACTTTTTCTAACTAGTAGCTGCTTAATTAGTTTTAGCCAGCAAAAGCTATGTGGTAAAGTTTAGGTACCAAAGGCTACTTGGTTAACCTTACAACTTTATAAGCATGCATATTTCTGCTCAAAATACACATTGTTACTCAAAAAAGAATTACGTTACTTTAAAAAAACAAAAAAACAAAGAAATGCATTACGCTACTTAATTACTCCCTGGGGAAAGTAATTTGTTCTTCTTCCCATTTCACTTCTTTTGACTATTGCATTACTCCGTAACATGGCCTGAAATGTATTGTCACATAATTACAGTTACAATTACAACAATATAAATTTTAGGCTACAGTCCCACACACTGACACAAAACCTTATCCTAAGCCAACATCACAAAGCAAATGGGAAAACCAGCTCAAAGTGATCGCCACAGTGATTCTGCTATACTGTTGTGACTGCTGGCTGGAGTCGGTATAAACTGATTTTTAACATCACTCTGGGTTTTTCCACTAGCTTTGTGTTAGCATGTTGTTTATGCAGATGCTTATTGTTTAAGCACCAGCAGCAGCAGTTTGCACTTTACCATCCGGCTCTTGCTAATCTCCATTTCTCTACTCCTCAAAAGTTGTAGACTGCTCCATCATTTTTTTCTGCTTATCTGAAATCAGCTGATTGTAGCACAAGTGCAACAGGAAAAACAGGTTTTATGTTTTTTTTTCTCTTACTATCAGCCTATTGTACAGATGCTTGAAGAACGTTTACAATGCAAGCATGTGACATGATTTTAACTCTAATGGGATTAGTGAGTTTAGTGTAGTAGTTATTTATCTTTAAAAAAGCAACCTGAATACAGAAATGCATTACGTTGTAATGTGCTGCATTAAAAAATGGGGATTTACTGACTTTACTTACTTTGACGCTTCTTCGTCACCTTTATTTTTCAGCACCGTACAGCAGATTGTAGAAAGAAAGAGAGAGGTGGAGAGAGAGGAGTGCGAACAGACTGAGCCACCTGGATGGGTGGAGTAGAGGTGGGAAGTGAGCGAGAAAACAAAGTAGATTGCTGTGAATTTTGAAAGTTTTTTGAGAGCGTCTCCATAGTTTGTTGTATTCACTTTACTTTATGTTTTGTTCAAACAAACCTAATGCCGGTAAAGCTTTATTGAACTGAATTTAATTTAGATACGAGAAGTGGGGTGAGAGCGGGGGAAGAGAGAGAAAAAACACGGGGCATTCATGTTTTACTCACACAGCAAATATACAGTCGATGTCTCTTTATATTATTCATGGTTCATTTTAAATATTTCACTGTCAACAAGCCAATTAGCAGTTTAAAAAGGAAGTGTGTGTATGTGTGTGTTTGCACTTTTTAATGTGTCTCTATGGCTGCGTGTGCTTGTTTGTATGTTTTTCAAGTATTTCCCCATATATTTATATGTGTGCGTGTCTGTGCGTGTGGGTGTGTGTCTGTGGAGGCACATGTGCACCGGTTGTTGTGTATCTGCCCTGCCAAACAGCCTGCCGGGTCTGGGCAAAGGGGAGAGCGTGTCTTGAGGAAGAGGAGGAGAGGAAGAAGGAGGGGAGGAGAATGAGGAGGAGGCGAGCGCACATGTGTGAGTGCGTGTGTTCAGGGGTTGGGGTTTGTAGAAGGAGGAGGAAAGAGTGAAAAGCCTAGATTGAAGTTTGATATGTTTGTTCTCTCCCCCCTTGTCCCACATACATGTCCCCATGGAGCTCAGAGAAGGAAAGCAGGATGATGTATGTTCGTGTGTGTTGATGTTTATGTGCGTGTCAAACACAGCAACACAAGCTCAAAGAGGGGGGAAAAAAAATGAGCCAAAACAGATCAAGATAAACAGATAAACAGATGGATTGAAATAGACAGACTGACAGCAAGATGGGGAAAGATAAGAGAGAGGAGAGGGCACAGAGTTAGAGAGAAGAAGACAGTGGGAGATGAGTTTAGAAAAATCATACTCGCTCACAGATGTGCACACACACCCCCACGCACAAACAACAGCAGTGCCGATTGATTGACAGAGACCGACAGACACGCCTACAGACTGAAAAAAGGATGAGCGGAAAGAGAGTGACAGAGGGAAAGGGAAAGACAGAGAGAGACGCAGTGATCCACAGCCAGATACAAATTGAAGCAGACAGCGAAGAGACAAACAAAAAGAAAGACAGACAGATGGACCGAGCGACAATCACTGGCTCTGTTTGTCCGTTCGCGTCCTCGGCTGCTCGGTTAAACGTGTTGTGACCAACTGGTTTGGTTTAAGTAATGACCTGAAACATTTGGATGGTAACTGTAGTGTCAGTTTTGCCTACAGTGTGCCTCAACAGCAATGATTCATGTGAAAGCCCATTTCACGAGAGCTGCCACATTTGCTGTTATAAAACTTTCAGTGTTGGGTAATGCCTTTTTCAGGGAAATCATCTGGAGCACAAGAAATGAACAATTTTCTGTTTATTTGTTTCTGAATATGTGGGAGAACGCAAGAGGCAGCCACCCCGGTCTCATGAGCCAAAGTAGAAATTCCCTAATTTCTGCTGCAGAGTTCAGGGGCACATCCTTCAAAGTCAGCATTTCTTCACTGATAATGTCCTGAGAAGTCACCAAGGTCTGCCCAATTTCACATGCTTGTTTTTATGTGGGGTTCATGAGGAAGGAACGCAGAAATCAAACATGCAAATACAATGTTTATTCATAGTGAAGATGGCTATGATAACGGATAAATGAAGACCAGTTGACTCAGCTGAGGATAAGCTCCCAGCTATCGAGAGATCCTCTGGTACCTATGAAAAGGATGATAGACAGCAAAAGTGAACAAAGGAGGACAACTGGTGGCATGGAAACCAGAACACATTGTTGCATTGGCCAATTAGACAATTTTTAGGTGTATGAGAAGGAAGGATGAAGTTCGGTCCTGCTTCTGAATTTTTAATTCAGTTATTTTCAATTTGGACCAATGTCTTTGTCACCTATGAAATCAAATCCAAATGACAGGGATTAAGAGTGCTTTGGACTATGTACAGTCCCTACAGTAAATGCACCATAAACTATACCCCAAAACACCTTGTATAAACACAGCAGAATCAACTAGATGTAGTAAAATTAGGTATACTTTTTAAAATATTTCTAAATACAATATGACAGACATACACAGAATTATTGTCAGACATACAGACTGTCAGTCTGAAGGTGATACCTGAACTGTTCCGGCCCCTAAAACTAGCAAGATGATGGCAGTAATGGTATTTCTACATTTTTTGTACACTGAAAATTGCCAGCAAGTCTGATATCAGGCTCATCGGTTTTGCAGAAAAAAACCTCAAAACAAAAGTTCCTCTCAAGTTTCATCAGCAGAAAATAAAACTCCATTTACAGGAAAGCTGTGCAGCAGTCTGAGCTCTGCGATTCTGTCACCGTCTTTGCTCTGAGAGGCTACAGCTGTGCTTGTCCTTCGCTAATGCTGTGATAGTGAGAGAGAGCAAGACCAGCTAGAGCAGTGGTAAAATCCTATTACCTTAATTCTGCCCTGGCAGCAAATTTCACAAAGATCACTTTTAAAAATGTATCTTTCCAAAGACAAACCTCATTCAGCCTTATTATTAAGGCCATGAGCTTCCCGGTGCCCTCGAGACAAATTCTTGAAAATCGGGAGTCCCCTGATGGAGTTGAGCTGCCTGGTCACTTTACCGCATCACTGTTTGACTGACAGATGATCCCTGAGAAACGTAGCCCAGTAATGGAGGAGTACCAAGTTGTCAGAAGCGTTGATCTCACTAAATATTCAAAAAATACAGAAACATTAAAGTTTAATGTTCTTATTTATAATTACATCTCTTTGCCTGACAGTGGCAATGATAGCCTGATAGTGATGCAGGCTATCAAAAAAAGAAAATCGATTACTGAACCCAAATTCTCAATACTGCCTCAACATTGTTCCTAAATAAAGCATTAGACAGTGAAAGCAGAGATTCAGTCAACTCTAACTCCACATTTCAGATATAAAACATATAGTGACACAGTCGAAATTAGCACCCACAGACCTGAAAGAGCCTTTTCATATTTTACATTCTTTGCAATACCGAGATCAGATCTTCAAAGTCTGTAGTAGCAGAGGTATCTTGCACTTACATCAGAGAAAAAAAATGATGAATGTTGAATGCTGCTGGGCTGTGAAGTTCTGACAAAAAAGGGCCTCCAATGCAACAGCAATGGCAAGCTTTCAGACTCTCGCTATGCAGCTCTATTATATCTTTGCATTAAGAAATGAAGGAACTGCAAGTAAAATGTCAGGCAGTCGCCGTGGGAAAAGGAATTTTTGAAATGCAGGGGATCAAAATTCTAATTACACGTCTTTCTATCAGCCGCGCTAAAAAAATAAATAAATTGAATTCACAAACAGACTTTAAAGAAGTGAGTTCTTTTTGCAAGAATGGCATTGTGCTTTTGTGCCAGCGTGAGTGAGCTGTATTTCATGCTTTTATTTTCAACATGCAAACCAAGGAATGCATTTTGCATACTGCAAGCTCCTCTGAAGCATTATACATGGAAGAGACAGCATATATGTTTCTTTTTCACTGAGAGGTCACGGTTTACTCAGAACATCTCACAGAGATTTTCTTACAGAGGTGGGACCAAGTCATTGTTTTGCAAGTCTCAAGTAAGTCTCAAGTCTTTATCCTCAAGTCTCAAGTCAAGTCTCAAGTAATGTCAGGCAAGTCAGAGTCGAGTCTCAAGTCACTGGTGTAAAAGTCCGAGTCAAGTCACAAGTCTGAAACTTTGAATTTCGAGTCTTTAAAAAAAACAAACGAAAAAATAATGTTGCAGTTATGCTAAATGTAAATATTAGACCATGTAATTTTTTAATCTGTGTTTTTCTCAACACATGACAAAATAGTGAACTTAGAAAATATACACAAATTGTGAAATTGCACCTCTTTAAAATGCAGCTCAATTAAACCTAGCTCCAAGAATAATTTTCACCGACAGTTCTGAGATAAGCTGCATGTTATTCTTGGATGCGGTTGTAGGACCGGCTTTAAAATCGCATGACAAAAATATCATACATATTAAAAAAAACTGAATCACCAACGTAGCCTGGAAAACATTTGCTAGTTAGATGAAGTCAGCTATCTCATCTTAGCATATTTATATGCATATTTATAATCATACGGTTCTTGGAGTGAGTGCACACACTCATGAAGTTTAGTAACTTCCGGTCACTGCAACAAGCCCAGGTACAGTTTACCGACGGATGGGTGCAGGACCTTGAAATGCACCGTGTAGAACGAAAGACCATCGTACGTATCATAAGTTTACCAGTCTCACAAATCGTCGTCATAAATACACATTCGTTAACCGTTTATTAATAGGACCTTTGAGCTCAACGGTAATTAATTAGTAGTGGAAATAATTTCTGGTACCCATCACAGAAATGTAGCAGTGACAATAATACTGTATGCTGTAATCGTACTGGGCAATTAGTGATACAAAAAACCTGTTTTATCCTGTGAATAAAAGTATATGTTTTTGTCAGTGTACCATGGTAATAACAGAAGCGAAACGCAATATTGTGTCAGGACAATTCACTATTTATGCACAATAAACAAAGGATCATAGCGCGACAATTTCTGTTCAGCGCCAGACTTGCTTGTAACCTATATCACCAATTATGTTATGAAAATGACGTATTAAGTACTAAAAGACACTGACCTTCGTGTAAATGCTTGGAGCAGACTAACCTGTGAGCTGGAGTGTTCTGGGACGTTATATTTGATCTTTGAATGGCTGCAATCCAGACCATCCGTCGCGTCTTTGTTACTTTGGAAACATGGCTCGAACAATTTCTCTTCAACGACGTAATCCGATAACAACCGATCTCTTTACCCGTCGGCTTCCCGTGGCTGTCATGCGACCGGCTATTGCAGTTAATAATACAACAGCTTCTTGACATTTTTGTGTTTCTTTTTATCGCTGTGTGACTGATTTCAATTGAAAGCCTGCGTGCGCTAGTACCGCTTGCCACGAGTTCCCAGAATCCTTTGCGGTTCTACCGGTGAATGACGTCACATTTTCAATCTCTATATAATATGCATGTTAAATTTTATATTTGGGGTAAAATATCAAGTCTTTTCAAGTAAACCGGTTCAAGTCCAATTCAAGTCCCAAGTCATTGGTGTAAAAGTCCAAGTCAAGTCACAAGTCTTAGAACATTTTTTCAAGTCAAGTCTAAAGTCATAAAATTAATGACTCGAGTCTGACTCGAGTCCAAGTCATGTGACTCGAGTCCACACCTCTGTTTTCTTAACCTGCAGAACTTTCTTTTTTTACCTCCAGTGAGCATAAAAGTTGACATTTACTTTGGGCTTTTCCAAGAAGCGCTTAGAAGGCAGCGCGGTTCTTGTTCTTTCTGCATTATTGCAGGAACGCCATGAAACTGTACTTACTGACAATTAGAATAGAAACTGCGTGAACATCTTCTCTGTTTGGCAAAGGTAGCTCCAATTTTTCCTCCAACCATTTTTCATCATCATTAAAATGAAAGTATTCTCTGTCCTTGTTTGCAGCTGAGCTTTTTGTCGTCTTGTTCTCAGGGCTACAACGAGGTTATTTCTTTCCTAGCCGTTACACTTCACAGCAGAACCTCATCTCCTCTGCCTCAGTGGAGTTCACTTTACCAATTCTTATTGAAGGGTAAATCACACAGCTGTTGCTGAGCGAGCTTGTTATTTGGATAATGACTAATCTGGCCCCGACTTAATTCCATTCCTCTGATCCGACGTCCAGGTTGGAGTCAGAGGATGTGGCTAATGATGTGGCGGCAGTGTTGTCTGGGAATACACACAGTTTTGCAGTCACTGACTAGCCTTCGTACAGTAAGCACTTATGTGAATGACTTCTCTTTAATGTCATGCACTGACACACTTATTTGGCATTAGGCCCATAAACATTTTTCCCATGCAATTCCTCCCATAAAGAAACTCAGTAAAAACCCATTATCTCGCAATGTCACATTATTTTCAAGTGCTTCAGTGCTTTAAGTAAACTATTTTTATGGCTGTGGCAATACTAAAGACAGCATTAGCCTTAAACATACTGACACGAATGACATATAATGTGGAAGTTGCTTCCATTAATGAACCCTCAGAATTTGTTTTTCTCAACTCTATAAGTCTGCAGATCTTTTTACACACATATAGCTTAGAATTTTGAATTTTAGACTGATTTGGTGTGATTCCAGACTTTCTCAACTTTGTTTAAAGTTGCAGTAGAGTATTATTCATTTCCAAGTTTGTTCATTTGCTTTTGAGAACTCCAACCATCTGAATTGACAGAGGGACTAGGCGGACCACATGTTAGACATTTAGAGACAATACACTGTGCACTCTACCTGCTAACTTTAGTAGCTTAAATGAACCTCGAATAAACCTAAAAACTAACATTTATACTATTGTGAGCTCAAAGTAGTTATTGGTTATTCCATTTTCCCCTATGAAAACCAGAATTAGATCAACTAGTAACCACAGCCAAAGAACTACTCATGAACAAAGCTAACAGGGCTCATGACTTGAACAATAAATTTGACAATTCCTTTTTCTGTTTTGAAGATAGAGAGCGCTTCACATCCAGCTTAGTCTCTGAAGGCTCAATTAGTAGCAGCTACAAAAAGCTTAGCTTCACACTGAAAGCCTCAAGTTTAAAATCATCTTAATTCAGAGGTAGTTTACTATTTTTACATGCTTTGCCATGTTCATTCTTGTACTGTGATATGATAAAATCCAACCTGACCAACAACCTCAATGACATGATTTAAATTTCTTCAATAAAAGGCCTCACAGAAATTTCATGGACAAGCTTTAGATCTGTTAGTCGCCGTTTCAAGTGGTCAAGTGAAAATGCACAGGAAGTGCTTTACCTTCCTGTGGCAAAAATAATAAACCAAAACCGGAAAGTCCACTCATGTTGCACATTCCTCACAAATTAACACTGGATGATTCTCTGACCAATCAGATTTGGTTGAACAGTCAGGCTGGAGAATACACTCCTGTTTGTCTTTGTATACCTATAAGGACCTAAAACCTCACAAGATGATTATGGTTTACTCAGTCCTCATGCTGCTACTCTGAACCCCAACATAAAGTCTTAACTGTCACGGCTGCCGAGGCGAGCCGTGTGGAATAAATGAGGATCCAAGCGCAGGCAGTCGTAGAGGAGTGAAGGTGATTTATTGAACACAAAAGAATGTGGACAAACAGCAAACGGGGCACGAACTAAACTAAACTGGGAAACAACTAAACTACAGAGCACAAACCTGAATGAAAACGAGCAGAGGAGGATGACGATGAACAGCAGGGAGAAGACACGGTGGATAGACAGACTGACACTGAGTAATACAGACGAACCGGCAACAGGCAGGAGAACACACAGAGCTTAAATACACACACCAGTAATCAGGGGATGAGAGACAGGAGGGCAACACAGCTGGGAGGAATCTGGGCTGACGGGACAGGGGAAACGTAAACTGATCACACTCACATATGACACGGACCTTCACAATAAAACAGGAAACTCAGATACATGGAACCAGACAAGACATTGAACTAAACAGACAGATTCACAAACAGATGGGGAGACACCATAGACAGACAGGTACAGACGCAGACTTAGAGGCAGATCGAAAATAACACAGAACTTAAACAATCATCATCTAGAAAATGATAACAAACTAAAAGCGCTGGGTCACCGACCCAGGACCATGACATTAACCCTCACACAGCCTTTCAAAAAAGGTGAAGAATGACTAAAATGTTCTCACTTTCAAAAAATGTCCTAAATTATAAAGTCTCCAGTGGGTCCTCACAACTCTAGAAGTGCCAGAGCGCGCACACACACACACATTCATCCATGCGCTCGGTCTAATTTGTATCGAATGCAACATTCACAGCATTGACCTGCTCACTCAAATGCACTCACACTCACAGACACATACACACAAATATAATTTCCCCCTCCACTCATACACTGACTCACACACTGACTCTCACACACACACACACACACACACACACACACACACACACACACACACACACACACAATTGCCCTCCTCTTCTCACATGCTTTTTCACTCCGTGCTCATTTGGTGATGTTAATGTTAGCAGACATGTACAGTGTGCTCTAACAGCAGAGGGAGGGGAGGGTGTGTGTGTCCGCTTGTGTGTGTTCGAGCATGTGCGTATGTCAGTGTGCGTACGTTTGTGTGTACTTACCTCTCTTAAAAACCAATTAACGGCGCACAGCAGCAGACACCCCCCTCCTCCAAATGAAGAGGTGAATTAAACATCACCAAGACCAGATGGAAAGAAATCAGAGAGAGAAAGAGAGAGGGATGAATAATTGAAGACAGGGGATCATAAAAAAGTGGGAAATAAAACTGAAATAAGAGATGAAATGAAATGTAAGAAAGCAGAAGTCAATTATAGAGACTGAGAGAGAGCTGCGGGGAGAGGCAGATAGGAAGACAGGGGAGGGATTGCTGCCAGTGTGTGTGTATGTACTTTTGCATATTGTTAAGGTTCACAATTGAGGAGGGAGAGTACAAACCACCCATGGTCCAGAAGCTCTTGGTCAAACAATGATTTTAATGACTACACACGTGTGGGAAGACAACTCTGTACGCCGACAGCAATTGATCTTCGACTTAATCAAAGCATAAACAGATATTTTATAGCATCAGGGTTTGATTTACTGACGCCCCTTCATGCGTCACAGATACATTTTATACATAGATCAGATCAACACCACAATGACTTTTAACCCAGAAGATCATCTTCTATTTTCATGGCTGGTACTTTCCGTTCTTGTCTTAAAGTGAATTGTTCCTCTTTCACCGAGACATGACTAATCTCTCCTCTAAATAAATCTAACTCGTGTGTGTGTGTGTGTTGACCTCACATGCTCTTTCTCAATTCACCTGTTGCACTTCTGACCTTTCACCAGACCAGAGGCTCACTGAGACTATGTGTATGTCTTCTACTAAATAAATGTTTTAACCAAGAACCTCTACTTAAAAGCTTAATATAAAATGATCTGATATATAAGTGTTTTGTAAGCATGTACTGCAATTCCTTCTATGGCTCCAAGTCACTTGCACAATAGATTGTCCGGACATCGCGCCGAACAAAGCTTCCAACCCCCAATTAATTGACCGAGCTCCAACTCTTTAATAAGCACAGATATGCATTGTGTATAAAATAGTCATAACTGCACCTGAAATACAAGGTCAACATAATAACTGTATGCATAACATCTTAAGGCCTTCTTAAAGCTATCTGTTACATTGTTAAAGCCTCGTCTTAGCCTGCTGCTCAAAATAACTTCCTGCTTCTGCAAACTCTCCAAGCCTGTTTCCTGTCCTGTTACTTTTAGCCTTTCTGAAAGACACACACTGTTCAACCCCTGAATGCAATATCCATGCTGCAGATTATATTTATTATTTAACAATAGCAGTAAAATAATTTCCCTGCTCCACAATATGTACAAGTGTTTTTATATATAAGATAAGATAAGATAAGAGAACCTTTATTAGTCCCACACGTGGGAAATTTGTTTTGTCACAGCAGGAAGTGGACAGTGCAAAAGTTATGAGGCAAAAATTAGAATACAATAAGAATAAATACAGTACACAACTGTACAGAATAGAATAAAATAAAATACTATATACAGTAGAATAAAATAAAATAAATATACAATAAGATAAAAATAGAATACAAATACAAATACTATATACAACTGAGTAAAAATACAACGATGACAGAAAGGATTATTGCACTTAGTATTATTGTATATGTATGGATGTGTGTGCTTGATCAGTTAAAGTCTTTATTATGGAGTCTGACAGCAGTGGGGAGGAAAGACCTGCGAAATCTCTCCGTCCCACACCGTGGGTGCCGCAGTCTCCCACTGAAGGAGCTGCTCAGTGCTGTCACAGTCTGCTGCATGGGGTGGGAGATGTTGTCCATCAGGGATGACAGCTTAGCCGCCGTTCTCCTGTCACTCACCACCTCCACTGGGTCCAGAGGGCATCCTAGAACAGAGCTGGCCCTTCGGATCACCCTGTTCAGTCTCTTCCTGTCCCCAGCAGAGATGCTGCCACCCCAGCAGACCACGCCATAAAAGATAGCAGAAGCCACAACAGAGTCATAGAATTTCTTCAGGAGTGGGCCCTCCACTCCAAACGACCTGAGTCTCCGCAGCAGGTACAGCCTGCTCTGCCCTTTCCTGTAGAGGGCGTCTGAGTTATGAGTCCAGTCCAGTCTATTGTTCAGATGAACACCAATATGTGTGTACTTGTGTGTGTGCATGTAAGTGTGGGTTTGCAGCCTGCTTTCTGCAAAAGAGTCAGACTAATACAACACAGTTGTTTGAAGTCAACAGCAGCTTAACCAAGCTGGTTGCAGTACGGTCATGATTAGCCTAGTACTTTTTTGACTAAGCTAAATTTCAGTAAAACTCTGTCACCACTGTGCATGCTACATGTGCTTCTATGTATGTGTGTAGGTCATTTTACGTGCACGAGAGTGAGAGAACAACCTGTGAACCCGGCGCCAGTTTACCAAAAGAGATTTGTCAACACTGCTGAGACACAGATCATAAATGCTGCTGCAGTCACATTTCTCAAATGGTTATCGTTCAAAGAAATTGCAGATGAATTTGAATTCTCTTTTATTAAACTGAAGAGAGGGGAGGAAGAAGTATTTGTTTCTTTTAAAATCTTGACACATCTGTGATGAGAAGAAACCAGCATGTACTGAGCAGCTAAGCTTTGTCTCCTGTGGTGTTCTCTACAGTTGTCTGATTGAAGGTAAATGAATTAAAAGCTAAAAAACTTTTACCTGAAAAACAATAAACTGAAATAGTTTTAGATTGCATTTCATTTGAGTAGTGAGGTTAAATGTTTTTATCTGACTATATTTGTACTAGTTGACTATAAATACATAAAATGTTCATATTTTAAAAGAAAAAAGGGTAAAGATACACAGTGGTGCACATTTGTTAGTTAAAAATATTTGTATTAACTGCCTGTTAGTAGAAATATCTAATCAGCCAATCACATGGTAGCGACTCTATGCATTTAGTCATGTAGTCATGGTCAAGGTAACCATTTGAAGTTCAAACCGAACATCAGAATGAGCAAAATTCCAACTGATTTAAGTGACTTTGACCATGGCATAACTGTCACACAGACAGACATAGGCTGGTCTGAGTATTTAAGAATCTGCTGAGCTTCTGGGATTTTCCCACACAATCAGCTCTAGAGAATCATCTATAAAAAAAAGAAAGCATGCAGTCAGTAGCATTTCTCTGGATGAATATTCTTGTTGATGTCAGAGGTCAGAGGAGAATGGCCAGTCTGTTTTGAGCTGATAGGAAGGCAACAGTTACTCAAATACCACTGATTACAACCAAGGTATGCAGAAGAGCATCTCTGAACACCAACACTTTGAACCTTAAAGTAAATGGGCTCGAGCAGGAGAAGACCACACTGTGTGCCACTCCTGTCAGCTAAGAACAGTAAACTGAGCCTGCAGTTCACCAAAATTTGATAGTAGAAAATATGTAGAAATAGAATGTCTCATTTCTGGGCTGTCATTGGTTGTCACAAAGGTTAAATAATCTCAACCTGTTTTCTTGAACATGAGTTCACTCTATTCAAATGGCCTCCACAGTCACCAGATCTCAATTCAATAGAGCACCTTTCAGATATGGTGGAATGGCAAATTTGCATCTGCGAGTTTTTGCAAATCTGCAGGAACTGCGTGATACTATCATGTCAATATGGAACAAATTCTTTCCCAGCACTTTGTTGCATCTATGCCATGACATTCTATGCCAGGTCAAGGTCACAATGACCTCACAAAACACATTCTTGGCCAGTATGCAATAAGTCATAAATTAATTAAGGCCAAAGGTGTGTTATATGACTCCATCCATTCTCCACTTATCAGGATCGCAGGGGCCTGGAGGCTATTTCAGCTGTCACGCGGAGAGGCAGGGTACATCTTGGACAGGTCACCAGGGTTTACACATAGAGACAGACAACCAGTTAACCTAACCTCACTAATTTCATGTCTTTGAACTATGTGAGGAAGGAAGAACATGTAAAGTGCACACAGAAAGGTCAGGTAGTGGAGTTGATAGTGGAGTTAGCACTGTAAACGCCATATATGAGCCCTTATATGAGACCAGTAATGACAAATACGCATGAAAATGTTCCGCCATAAAAGCTGCTGGTAGCTGTCAGTTATTTTCAAGGGCACTGCAAATGCAATATTTTTCTCTTCTCTGTACTAAACTAGTTAAAATAAAAAAAATATCAAAAAGGAAAATGTCAATTTATTGTTGGAACAACTAAAATAGGCTACCATTAACTAATACTAAGAGTAGTGAATCATCTAATCAAATGAATATTGTTTTTAAACCATGCAGTTTCTGATCTTTATTTATCCCGACTGCTGAAGATAATGGGCCTTTTCTTATTTATTCTGTTTGGAGTATAACTGGTTCCATTTTAGTACTTTATGATAACTCTGTAACTGCATTTTGCGGTTTATACAAATTTAACATTTTCTGTATGCTGTATTCAGATTTAAAGTCATCTACAGCAGGATTTCAGTAAATACAAACACTTCATTTCCTTAAAAAGTTTTATTCTGAAACATTTGCACGAAATGAAAACCGAAACTGATTTTTATAGTTGATAGGCGTTGGGCATTTACCAGAGAAAAAGTACAGTAAGGAAAAGTAGGGAAACGTAACCGACCTACTAAGAAAAACACACACATAAACATATCTATGGACAACAGCGAGAATTCTGTATTGGTTGATAAAGTTGGTCAGAAAGAAAGAGTTCATGATGGTAAATGGCCTGCATTTGTATAGTGCTTTACATAGTCCCTAAGGACTCCAAAGCGCTTTACACGTTCAGTCATCCACACACACATTCACACACACTAGTGATGGCAAGCTACGTTGTAGCCACAGCCACCCTGGGGCGCACTGACAGAGGCAAGGCTGCCGGACACTGGCGTCACCGGGCCCTCTGACCACCATCAGTAGGCAACGGGTGAAGTGTCTTGCCCAAGGACACCACGACCGAGACTGTCCGAGCCAGGGCTTGAACCGGCAACCTTCCGATTACAAGACGAACTGCCAAGTCTTGAGCCACGATCGCCCCATGATGATGAGTCAGATGATTTTCTGATCTTTTCCATGATGCCAGTGTAACATTTAGTCATCAGCTGTAGTTGAATGATGTATTTGAACATGTGACTGTGGTGACCAAGCATCAGAAATGAGCAACAAATCATGGGTGTGGACATGCATGCTTACCATTGGTGTAAGGTGTGTAATAAAACAGGTTGCCAGCTTGTTACAGGACTAACACAGAGAAAAACAACTATTCATGCTCACATTCACACCTATGGTCAAATTGACTGTAGAATCACCACTTAACCTAACATCCATGGCTCTGAGCTGTGTGATGAAGCCAGAGCACCTGGAGTGAACCCACAGAGTCACAGGAAAGACCTGCAAACTCAACTGTAATTTGACATTTGATTGGATAGTGACACTCATCTTTAGTGTCTCCCTGTTCCTTCAGAGTGTTCACTACACGTGTCATACCAGTCTAGACAGACATGGATGGAAAGTGCAACTTGAGTAGGCTGATTGGTGTGATGTGCTGTTTCTATCTATTCATCCATCCACTATATTCTACTTATCCTTGTCAGGGTCATGTGGGTACTAGACCCCTATCCCAGCTACCACAGGGCGAGAGGTGGGGACACCCTGGACAGATCGCCAGCCTGACACAGAGCTAACCCAGAGAGACAGACGACCATTCGCACTCAGATTTCTTTAAGAACAAACAAAGTGAATGAAAATGTAAAAAGAGCAAAAAATGCCCAGAAACTGCTCTGTGTTGAGAAGGCTCATGACCTGTTGTAGTTGTAAGTATGCAGTTTCTATCAGTGGTTTTAGAATCCTCTTCAAGCTTATTAACACTGAGTTTCTTATTATAAGCAATCATAAATCATAGCCAAACTACAAATGATAGACCAGAATTCTAATAGATTCAATTGCCTTTTAAAACTATTCTTGAAACAACCACATTGTGCTATGATAAACAGTTCCCCTGTAATGTTCCTATCCCTTTATTCATTCAGATGTTCTGTCTGTATATTCTTTGGCAGCGTAAATGTAGACTAGTACGGTGCCAAAAATGAAAAGAAAAACAAACAATGGAATTTAAAGGGAGCGGGAGCCAGAGGAGGATCATGTTATTGGGTGATCCCTAAAATCTAGAAGCTCAAGAAAGATCCTTAAAGTGATTTTCAAGTAAACAGATAAGTCAATTGTTTTATGAATGTAAGCCAATAACTGGGGAAGAAAGATGCGTGTGTCTGTGTGCGTATGTGCATGTGCAAGTGTTTTTGGCAGTGTAATTGTGTATATTTGTGTGCGTGTGATTGGTGCCTGTGCTTTTGTAAGTACGCTCATGTGCTCATGAATCTTGCGCGCATTACTTTTTTGGAGTGCCCTTGTGTGTGTTAGAGTGTGCGTTTCTATATCTACGCATCGGTAACTGCCCCTGTGAGTGCGCGTGTGATTTCCAATAACTGCTGGGTTTGCTCAGCATCACCTCTACGGTTGGTTTCACGCTGCTTCTCTGTTCTGCTGGAGGTGTTTGTGAGGAGAAATAAAAGCAGCATTTGGTGGTGGGGGGCACTGGGAAATCACGGAGCTACTGTTTACAGCAAACACAGAGCAAAAACCGAGACACACAGCGGCAAAGTTATGATCTCCGTGTCTGTCCCGCTGTGTCTGTCTCGCCAAGTCCTTTTCTGTCTCTCTCTGTCCGCTCTCGTGTACGTCTCTGTCAGTTAAATGCTGTGTGCTTTGGGGGCATAAATGTTACATAAATTATATTTCCAAAACATCAAATAAACAAGGATGCAGTAAGCATATCAACCCACAGGAATGATGCAGTCGCCCCTCACGGCCAATCAGAAACAAACAGGTCGCTGTATTCATGACCTTTGTTTGTAAATGACTGGAGGGAGACATGGCTTTGTAATGTGACAGAAAAATCTTTTCTGTAGTTGCTTTGTGTGCCAAGCCTTCCTATATACTGCAGGCTAAATGTACTATAGATGCACAGCATTTCTATAAAGAATATAACTATAGCTAAAACAGAGATTCGTCTCTAACTGTGGCTGTGTAATATCTCTCTCATACATTATCAGAGGAATTTTTCAGGTAATAGTTCAATTACCACGTCTGTGTTGTAGGTATTTGATTAGTTTTGATAACTGAAACATTCAAACGTTCACATGAAAGGAAGTTATTCTAGGTTTCAGCCTGTAGCTTGAAGGTTGTGAATTTCTGGACTCTACAGGTCAATAATAGAGCCATAATTTTGTCAGACATCAAATATTTGGCAAAGTAATACAGCACTTTGCTTGTTAAGGCCCAAAAGCATTTTGAGTGGTAAATTAAAATATACGGCAGTGTAGATGAATTATTTCTAAAACTATGGAAGCATAAAAAATGTATTTCAGACATGACAATGATGTCTTTTAGACCATTTAAAAAGTGTAATGCACCAACTAACTTACTAACTGTCATGATAGCTTAAATACGCTTATGTGATGTCTCACTGTCATAGATGACAGAGGCAGAGCACCTACCCCAGTAACTACTCAGAAAATTATTACACGTTTTCTTCTTCTCTCAGTGTTATGATTTTATATATTAGTCTTATAAGCTACTAATATCACATAAATGCCTGGAGAGTTTATTACGAGTCATAATTTTTCTCCGAGTACTGGATGTTAGCCATCTATATGCTGTTTAATTTCTTTTTGTTACTTCGCACACATGCACATAAACACTTTCTTTTTCCTTTTCTCTCTTTGAGGTGAACACCTTTTGTTGACTCTTCCAGCCACACTTTGCCCTTTGCTGCCTTTTTCGGAAATGGCAAATATATGCGTGCGGTGTACACAACACAACAATGACAGCTACGCATGCAGGCATGCGTGTAAACACGAACAATGCTTTCGCATACACACGTAGACACAGCGTGCTCTCTCTCCTGAGTGAGAGTGGTGTGTGGTAGTTGAAATGGGAGCGAGCCATAGCCCAGAGGCAGAGCTGGGCCATGAATACAAGGAAAGGGTCAGCGTGGCAGTTTTTGGGGTGGGGGTTAGAAGCATGAATGCTTCAGGGTGTGGAGATGTGCAGTTTAGGGTTACAAACCTCACAAACTGCCTTTTCATTTCTACATTTGCTTGTAGGAAATTGCATTTGGCCTCTGATGGCCACCTTGGAGGTCTTCGCTGTTTGGAATCAGCAGCTGCATTCCTCAGGGAGTACTGTGACCATGTCTAATAAGATGACAAGACATCCCACTTTAAAGTCAAGGCAGTTAAAATGTCAGCCGATTTCTTCTTGTTACAAAGACTTCCTTCTTTTTCATATTAACTCAAATTCCAAAAAGAAGAGCGCTGCATGAAAGTTATGATTTGATATGAGTGAGCAGTGTTATTGTTTAGCTCACAGGAGAAGAGAGAGCGCTGAAAAGTTGATTGCTGCCTGAAATTCCAGTTTTATACATTCTTGTCAGCTGCACTCAGCCTATTTCTTTTTTTTATCCTTGAGCTAATCAAAAACCTGTGAACTGCACTCGGAATAAGAAGTTATGTGATAGATTCATTTGTGCTTATCACAGCAAAGACAACTGAGCAAAAAGGGATAGTGGCAAATATTATATGGGGACACACACCTGTACTGTGCAGCAGCGCTGACACCAAGTCAGGTTACTTATTTCACTGCCAGCTGTCAAAACTGCAGAAGAGTTGCAGTTTTATTACAGGTACTACGGTTTCTTGATTTTTTTTTTAATAGTAAACGTCTTTTTCTAAGGAACACTGCATTCATCGTTTGGTGGTTGTGTAGATTACGACTGTGATTGTCTGTGCAGAGCAAACTTTTGGCCGCACTCCTTCCTAAAGTAAATCAATGGGCGGACGAAATTTATGACTTTCACAAAGGAGACTACTGTCCATTTCTTAAACCTTTTTTAACCGCTAAAGTAATCATTCCCTAACCTTTTGGAAGTGGTCATTTCAACCCAAACAGCACACTTTTTAAACTTCTTTCTAATCCTTTGTTAAAGTCTTTGGTTGCAGTAAGCAAGGTGCTAAGTCTTTCCTGTACCCGGCACCCCTGACAAAACAAGAGCCATGTGTATTCGTATTGTGTTGTTTCTTTGCAAGTGGCTTTTCATTTGGAGAAAAGATGAGTTTTGAAGTGAAAAAGACAATGAATTCAGTGTTATACAATGACAGCTGTGAAAGGGCTGATGCAGACCACAATACAACATTAAATATGCTCTGAAACATACATCAGCTTTGTGGGAGCAGTCACAATAGACACCAAGGTATAGACCATTTTTCCCTACCATACCTGGGACAGCCTCCATACCACTGTGAGCCTGAACTAGCAGTTATGGATGTATGAATGTATGTATGTATGGATGGCATACAACTACTTATCAAGTCAAGTGTCAAGTGAAGGCAAACATTTCTTATATGGTTAATCACCTGCATAAATGTTCACATGAACCGATGTCCTAGGTTACTCATTATGAAAGTCTATGAATTATTTTACAGTACAAATTCACTGGCAAAAATCGTCCTTGCTGCTCAGCTTCCCCCTTCAGCCTACACTTCTGTGTGAGATTCTAGTGCAGCTCCTCTATTCCAAGTCAGCCACTGAATGTTAATACTTCAGCATTAATGCAAAATGTAGAATTTCTTTATAATACAGAAAGACTTGTACGCTTCAAGTAGAAATTGATAGGGCTAGTTAGATAGTGCTTGTATTGATGTTTAACAAAGCTCAGCCTGAAGGGAAAAAAAGACCAAAGTGAATAAAATATATTAAAGGTATTACGGATAATATGCAAGGGCACTGTGGCTTTTATTGTGAAGCTGGGTCATTATGCAATGAGAATAAAAAAGAGGAAGAGAAGATATGCCCAAGATTATCCCCAAGGGTAATGATGCAGGGATGTAAAGATGAGAAGGAGAGTGAGGAGGAGGCTGAGACAGAAAGAGACAATTGCAGCAGAAAACAGTGGATAGGAGAGAGGGCGAAGAAAAGTGAGAAATATATAAAAAACATGGAAAAAATGTTCATAGATACAGAGAGATAATGAGGGAAATACTGGAGTACTAGAGGGGTAGTGAAGTGAAGCGGGAGAGGAAAGAGAGAAGATGGAGGGAGGTGGAGAAACAACGAGCTGGGTCCAAAGAACAAAAGAGAGCGGGATTGAAGAAGCTATAAAAATTGTGCATTGCTGCATTGAAAAAAATACACAAAGAAGGAGAGGAAACGAGGACGGAAAGAGTCAGACTGTATTAAAAGAGGTGGGCTAGTCAAAGTTAAACAGGATGAACTTGGAAACCCTAACAAGAAAAAAGAAAAAGTGATTTGAGGAAAATGTAGAGAGGCTAAAAAAAAGAGCAACACACAAAGCAAATATAAATGTAGAGAAACTGACCACATGTGAAAAGGAATACACGGGGAGTTTGAAAATGGAGAAAATGTTAAAGGGGAGAGAGACAGAGGTGTGTGTATGCTGGTGGAGGCAGCGGGTTGGTGGGGTATCCCGTAGGGTTAATTACATCTCTGTTCTCTGTCTGTACAGCTCTCACTTCTCTGATCTGAATCCCTGCTTCAAGCTGACAAACTGCAGACACACGTATTCAATCCCAAATATGCACACAAATCTACTCCAGGCAGCCACAACTTTAAACCCACTGACGGGTGAAGTTAAAATCTAATGTTCGGCATTAAACTGTGAGATTCCTTGAATACAATTGGATAAAATACTGACATGTGTTACCTACCACTGGCATTGTTGCGAGCAAAAACCCTTCCTGTGATTGCACTGGCCAGTGGTTCTGGCCTCTTCCAACACAACGTTGTGCCCAGCCTCAATGCAAATGCTGCTCTGGAGCACAGATATTAAAGGTATTAACCAAGCCTCCAAAACAAAAACCACAAATGCACACTGCAATTAGCTAGGTTTCATTTGACGTAGACGTGACGTCGACGTAAAGCGCGAAATTTGACTGGCGGTCGGAAGTGAAAAAGATAAGCGCAAAATCACAGACAGACAGTACGCAAAATGCCTATGTCCTGTTGTGTTTACGGATGCTCCAGTAGGTCGACCAGAGAAACTGATAAACGGTATTTTAGGGTACCAAAAATAGCCCAACGAAGAGGAGAAAAATGGAAAATTCTAACCGAAAAACGTAGGAAAAAATGGATTTTAAATTTACGTTTACAGTCGGGAGGAGCAGAGTCTGCCAATGCCCGTGTCTGCAGCGACCACTTCGTCAGAGGTAATGTTATGTTTGCAAACGAACTTATTAGCATTAGGTTGTCGTTAAATTCTCGTTTACTTAGTGCTTTTAAGTTAGTAGTCTAATATTGACTTGATTGGGACTATAGGCTGCCCAAGTGCTTTGGATGACGAAGAGTCGGAGGACTGGGCTCCGACGGTCAATCTCGGCTACGAACGAAAACCCAGATCGGAATCAGTTCTCAAACGAGAGAAAAGAATGAAGCTTAAGGCAGAACAGCATCGATGTGCAGAGGCGATTTTGGATATGCAACAGACGGCTGAGAGCCCGGATTTGAGCCTAGTGACAGTGGAGAACAGGCTACTAACCCTGCCATACAATTGCAATGAGCTGCAATCACTTCTCCATCCTCCTTTGCAATTACCCAAGTCTTCAGAGGTGTCTCGTTAGACCGCTGAGAATGGTTTACCTTGAAACAAACAACTGTCACTCTAACGAAGTCCTAAGGATGTGGCATGTTTGTTGACGTTAAAGCCGCTACCGCTAACTGTTAGCGTGTTTAAGATAAAGCAATATAAGAACAAACACTCACCCTTGCAAACACCAAACTGTATCCATCACGGAGACGTTTTGTTCCAAGGTTGTGGACCCACCCGCTGACAAAAAAAATTGTACGCCTCCAGACTCTTGAAAGCTTTCATTTGCTGCCTAGTGTAGTAAGAAGTCTGGAGGACCAAGTAGTTGGTGATATCCACAGCCTCGATAGTAGGCAAATCCTTTACTTCTGTGGTGTATTCGGACATTTTCAAAGAATACGGATCACGTCCGATATATTTTTTAACTATCTGTTTATATCTCTCCCGAGAAACGGGGTCTAAAGTTGCACAATAGCTGCTCTCCTGACTCTCCACAGTGTCCTCCATGTTTACTTCCGCCCTCCACTCAAAAATCGCGCTGCCTCCGCACGTCATCAGAACCACGTGACCGCAACCCAACTATTCAAACGCTGCAGGATCCACTGCTAACTTTCCGCTATAGACACTGACAGTCCTTGAGGTCTTAAGTTATTGCCCTGACTGATCAGAACTGTGCTGGTAACAGACTGCACAACATCATACAGGTGGTTTTAATGTTGTGGCTGATCAGTGTATACCCACGCAGTCATACCCACACATTCATGCATTTCACAGCACACAAACAGAAATGTTTGTCTCCTCCTTCATATCTTTCTGTCACTACTTCTCCCTTTCGCTCTCCTACACAGTTACACACAGATTAAACACATCACAGCCAGTCCCGTGAGAACATGTGTTGTTCTGTACAGAGTTATACACGAAGATGAGGGCCTTTGCTCATAATAGCTGTTAATTTTGCATAAATCATGCATAACATGACCCACATGTAAATCACTCAAGTTAGCAGGCACAACCCAGCAGCTCCTTCTTTTTCCACTCAGAAAGAGAAGCAGCTCCCACGTTCGTAGTTTTATTTTAAGGTATTCTGTTTGACTTTCACTTTTTAAGATTAAAGACCTAAGAATGCACATTTTTACAGCCGGGGAACATTATCACCTGTTTTTCAAAGACCAGGTGTGAAAAAATGTTTTTCAATCAGGAGAACTATAGACAAAGAAGATTGCTGTTTTCCTTTTCATTCATTTTTACTTGGTGGAATACATCTTCACACAAGGAAAAAGGAAAAAGACAGAGAGAGAGCAGCGATAAGACCCCAAGTACAGAAAAAGGCAAGAGCAACATGGATTAGATTAGCTATAACATGAAAATTAGGAGATGGAGTCAAGGTGGGTCTCTGGGTGGCTTGCAGCAGTTGTTTAAGAATATTTACATATGGCTTGCAAGAACTAACATTAGAATGGATATTTTTGCCTCTGTGCCAGGGTTGTTTAACATATCAGAAGAAATAAAATCCATTAACATTCTATATTAATGTAATAAATCATACTGTATATAAAAGTAGATATGATTTAATTATTTTATTGACCCGTGTGCTAAAATATTGTTTTATCTCACCGTTCTAATAATATGCAGTAAAAGTAAACAAACTTTTAAACAAACTCTTAATCTTCTGTTATGTAGTGTATGTGATACTGCATGACTCCTTGCACGCACACACATATATATTTTTTCTTTTCTTTGTGCTGGAGCGACTGCTTTCCTGTATGTTCTTTTTTACTATCCCTTTTGGCAACCTTACAAGATGTGCTGAACTTGTGTTGAACTCTGAGTGATCCATGTGTGCACAGTGAGTGATAACAAGAGAGTGGTCGAGTTGTACCATGCACTGAAAATGCAGCACAGCTTCCATATTCTGTGTGTTGCATTTTGATTGATTGTGCAGAAATCTAAGGGCGTCATTGTATCTTCCCCAGTAGATTAATGAGAATTTTAGGGGCTGAAAGTCGAAAGCTGCTTGGATTTTAACTAATGACTGAACTAATTAAAGGTTTTTTTTCCACATTCTGCCTAAAAATGCCAGCGTTTTATGAACAGTTTGCCTTTATTTGAAACTACTGAATACAGAAGTACATGACTCGCAGCACTCTACAACTATGATTACAAAATGTTTTACATTAATTAAGAAGAAATACAGTATACAGGAAAAAAGAGACAAAACAAACTAAAAAGGTGATACACGCTGTTAAATGTTTGCTATTTAAACATGTCATAAGAGCCAAAAGCTTAAAGGAGAATTAAAAAGTCTGAGGATGAGATTTTAAACTCTGATGAAAATTAATAACCTGACCTCCCTTGGGGTTTCTATAACTTGAAGCAAAATAAGAGTGAACACAAAACCTAACAGGTTGTTTAAACATTTGAACTAAGTGGAAAAACTGTCCCTTCTGGAAATAATATCTCAACAAAAAGCACAACCAAGCAACAGCCACTAAGAACGGTGAAGTGTGTTAAGGCAGTTTTTCCCTTAAACTTCAAAATAAATTACACAGCTATCAGCTCACAGTCGCCACAGTTGTCTTCTTGAATCAGCATTCAAAAGGAAAGTTGACGAAACATCAACGCTCTTCTTGTGAAGTTTTAAAATGTCCTGCCTTCATTAGACAAGCCTTCCACACAAATAACATGACAAGTCATGTAATCCTCCTGACAAATCAGTAAATCGCCCTGTTGTTTGCACCTTTGTGGTTGAATCCCACTGAGATGTGTCCCTCAGAGCCAGGGCTCGCTTTATTAACCAGTTTTGCCTTAATTAGCTAATAGGATTGTTTTAACCATGATCCAAGAACAGAATAGCCCACGGGAAGACAGACGCAAACTCTGTGGAAGTGTGTATATGTGTGCACACATATACACACTTCCACAGACTGAGTATGCAACTGCATTTGTGTTAGTGATATAGTGCGTTTGTGCACAACTGCATAAATTGGTTGTTGCATGTGTGAAAAAGCTTCTGTCTCTGTAAGTTTCAGTGTGTTTGTATATGTGTGCTCGTGCACGTTCGTGTGCATGTGTCATCTAAGGCAGCGCAGTCTCCCCCTCTCTCTCTGCCTTAATTAACGTGCCTTCTTGCAAGACTTTCTCCAGAATATGAAACAATTTTACCTGATGATGCAAACGGCTGAAAATAGCGCCGGGTGAGTGCCTCGCCTCCTCACCTGACACTCTCTCTTTAAGCGAGTGCGTTAATGTATGCCTGCGCTACACTTGTAGTTTTCTATCTGTGTATTTTAGTGGCACTGCGATAGCCAAAATGCTTATTTTGCTGCAGGAAATGTGTGTGTGTGTAAGCAAAATCCTTTGTACTGTGTGTGATGAAAAAGAGCAGGCTGTATAACAGCTTGCAATGATGTTCTTGCTACACAAGTGTTCGCTTACACATCCATGCATGTACACACACACTTTTGCACAGAAGCCTCAGTTCAGACCAGGGAAAACCTTAAAAAGGAGGCAAAGAGACAAAACAGAGAGAAAAGACACGGAGGAATGAAAAATATACAGAATTCAAGCAATGGACTCTTGACCAGCTAAAAAGACAATAATAATAATGAACACTATATATGCATGGAGTTCATGTTTATTCCTGTAAGAGAAATTTCACTCAAACCGGGTTCATATTAAAATACACTCATAGTAAAAACACATAATAAAAGAAACAATAAAAACACCCTATATTCAATAAAAGCACACAACAAATTACCCAGCAACCTCCATATGGACAAACAGAAGTCAATAAGACCAGAGAGGGACTGTGTAGCTCGATACAGTGCAATAAAAATGCCAGCTCATGGCCAGGTCACAGTGAAAGGAACTAAAAAATTGATCCCCCTCTCTGTCCTTCTGTTGCAGTGTGGTGCGTTCGTTTCTCCCAAGAGCCTGCGGACCAGTCGGTGGTGCTGGGAGAACGGGTGGTGCTGTCCTGTGTCGTCTTCAACTACAGCGGCATCGTCCAGTGGACCAAGGACGGCCTGGCACTCGGCATTGGAGAGGGTCTTCGAGGTAAAAAAAAATGCAGCTTCACCCAGCTGCAGAGATCAAAGTGAAGTGAAGAAGGGGAATAACTCAGCTACGGTTTTGGTTCAGTTTGGAGTGTAAGAACCCTGACAAAAGCTATTATGGTTGAAAAGTGTAGGGGTTTTTTAACATTAAGGAAATGAACACTGTACCATGCGAGAGAGAGTTAAGAGTGTGTGAGTGACAATCTGGGCAAAAAGGAGTCCTGTATATCATGCTGAATTAGAGAAAATCCCTCACACTGCTGACAAAAGCAGACGCACATTCACATTTACATTTTAAGCCGACACACACATCCAGAATGACTTACTATGAGTGCAACAGTAGAATATACTTCATTTTAAAGATGAGGAAACATCACAAGCAGTGAAAAGTGAGAGTCAAAGGGTCAAAGCCACAACAGACACCCAGTTTTTTTTTTTCTGTATACGTGGAATAATCAGACGAAACTCAGAAATGCAAAATCAAAGAATGAGAGGCCAGGAGAAGAATAAGAAAAGCAAAAAATGTCATTCTCAACTAACCTCATCTTGATTTTCTTCAAAATATGCAAACAAGCTTTTGACCACTGTGGCTTACTGAATGCTCGCATTGCTTATGAATAAGGCTGCTTATAGACCTCTGTCCAGGATAACTTTCAGGTAAAATAAAAGGGAAGAAAATGAGCTGATAGGCTCACTGAAATAGAATTAAGAATGCGCAGCATATCAAGTATTCAGATTTAACATCCATATAACACAATAATCAGGTAACTACCATATCTTTTCACCTTCATCGGCTGTGCATTATTGATTTATACAAATGAAAGTGTTGGAAAGAAAGAGAACTATACAATTATACATAATATACAAACACATAAATAAAAATGCAAATAAGATGATTACTTTTTTGAGAAGTATAGAAAAAAAACAGCATGTAGAAAAAAGAAACTGATGATTTCTAAAAAACCTCCATTCTAACTAACAGTCCATGAAAGCTCTTCTCCATCTACCCATATTCTTAACTGCTTACCCAATTCAAGTTATTGGAAATCAATTGTTTATTGTTTAAGGCTGCAGTTATACATCCCTAAAAACCAATTGGTAACTGGCTTGAAATCACTAGCTACTCGTGAAAAATGATTTTTCCCTGGTCATTTGCTAGCAGTTACGGTGAAATTGATCGCTAAAATCCCCAGTCCCCAGACTACAGACCAATCAGAGACTCCTTGGTAAACACAGGCAGCTTCGGAAAAACGTGTATTCCCAATCAGCTGGTCGTTGTGGAAAGTTGTTTTGCTGTCGATGGAAAAACATACCTGATAAACACGTGTTCGGTGCTGCACAAAAATCCTTGTTGCTTTTGCCGCTATAGCAGATTGCTGTGATCACAGATAGTTTTTTATGGAAAACGCTGACTGCGAAACCTCGCCAACTGCTCACTTAGCCATAATGAAATTGCGAAAGGTGTCTTCAAGGTAAAGTTGCACCTACTGAAATGCGTTAGCTTCAGCAGTAAGACAACTTTCAAGTGTCAAAAATTAAGAAATACCTTTGACACTTTCATAAGTTTAAAAAAAATATTCTGTGATTATGATTTTTGAGTTTCTCAAACTCACATGTTATGTTAAATGAATAGACTTTTGGGAGTATTGCAAATATACCCTTGCAGTGTAAAATATAAGGTCTAAGCAGTCTGTAGTATTACTGATCTCTACTAGTTAGCCTGGAAGATGTATCAGACCATACCAGCAGGTCTAAAGTGCTGTAGCTGTGGTGATTGTGTATCCAAAATTTAAATGCAGGACGAGTGAAGGAGTCTGTGGAGAAGAACTTTCAGCTGATCCAGGGAAGTTCTGACAAACCTTCAGACTACTCAGCAAAAGGAAAGCAAGTCTTAGCCCAGGCTATGCTTAGCAGTAATCCACGCTGAGGATATTGTTTTGCTGTGGAAAGAGCACTTTCAGAAACTCTTGAATCCCACTAACACATCCTCTGTGGAGGAGGCAAAACTTCAGAAGTAGTGAAGGAGCTCTTAAATTCTCCACAAGAGTCTGAAAGCTCCGGACTTTGTTAAACCGTCTAGGCGAAGATGCATTTTCATGTCGTGTGGAGCTCGGGGACAGCGTCTGTACAACAGGATACCAGAATAAGGGAGTCTGCTATAATTTGTAAGGTAATTGCTCAGCATCCCATGGCTAAGCTCATATATGGTGCTCAAAGGGAGGTTCTGATTGGCTGTTGAACTCTGGACTAAGGATTAATCCTGCTTCACTCCTGCCATACCACATTAGACTAACTCTTCATGCTGGAAGAGTTACTGAGGTGTGATGGAAAAATTGTTCTTCCAGTTTACATGTGTTTTATACATGTGTCAACTGAAGTATCAAGGGATCAGTATTTCACAAAAATGGTACCAGAGCACTTTGGTGGAAAGGGGGTTGAACTGGAAGGTGAAGCTTTCTATTAACCAGTCAGTCTCCTCACCTAGGGTCAAGTTTTGGGTAGTGACTGAAAGAATATAGGCTGCTGAGGTTCTTAGATGCAATGTGAAATATTTGAAAATACCGAGGGGTCTCTGAGAGGACTTGGTTCTCCTTTGCGAAGGGATCGAGTTGAGCCGGTCCCAGGATTTTAATACCATTCTAGCAACTTTGACTGGATGCTTTCACAGCTGATGCTTTCACAGCTGATTTTCCATCTGGTATGTGACCCTGTGATACAAAGGGTAGACCCAAGACAGAAGATACAACTCATCTGACCTGTGGACACATCCGAATCCTTCAGTAGGGGTTGAAAAATGTTTTTAAGGAGAGAAACATTAGAATTTACCTGCTAAGCCTACAACCACCTTGATCCAACTCTGCATAATCCACAGAAAAAGGATAGATGGAAGAAAAACTAACTACACAGCTTTCATTCATTCTGCCATTCAAGCTATTTTAAACACAAAACACACACATACACACAGTCACACAAGTGATAATCTGACATGTGATGCGAATCTTGTGTTCAACTCAATTTAATTCACAGGTTCAGTAAAGGTCTGCACTTCTCTCTCGCCTCCTCTCGCTCTCTCTTTCTCCCTCACACTGTCTTTATTTCCTGCTCCTTCATCTTTAAAACTACAGCTTCATCATCACTTGCTGGCTTCCCAGATCCCCTCTATTGCTTTTTATTTCTTCACTCTCCTCTCTGTCGGTCCCATCGCCGTCCCTTCCTCCTCCCGCTCTCATTTTGTTGTTGGTAATGCTCTCTTTGTCCTCGTAGCCTTTTACAGCGTGGACCTGCTGACAAACACATTTGATAAACATGTTGTCCTCTTTGTCTCTTTTCCTGCTTCTCAACCATCTATCATCGCCTTCTGTCCATCTTTTATGCTTAGTCGTCGGCTGCCATTCTTCCCGCCATGACATACGGTCACTCAGCCTTTTGCTCATCTCATAACCTGAACTTGAAGCCATGTCATGAAGTCTGCAAGTTGCAAACACTTGCACCAACAAAGATTATTAATTCATTGGTGATCCATTAAGGTGCAGATGTTGGCTGTATGATGTATAAGTGGTTGTTATTATGCGCCCTGTGTGATTACATACAGCTGTGGATGACAGTGTAGGCGTACAGATTGTGCAGTGCAATTCTCACCTGCAGTTAGCTCACCCACACATACGCAGGAGATCTGCGTTCATTCACAGACCAAAACAGCTTCTAGACATCACCTGGCTGCGCCTGTAAAATGTCAGATAAATAAAATTTAAATCCAGTTAATATATGATCAGTGTAAAGCCACCTACATGTGTGGATCATGTTTACGTAAATACCCAAAACACACATGCATCTTCTCACTACCTGCAGGCATAAGTGGTGGCAGTTTATTGTTCATCCTAGACCACCTCCTCCTCTCCTCCTCCTCCTCCTTCTTCTCCTTCTCCCCAGGGTGCTTTCACCTCTGTGGTTGCTATGCTGCGAGGTGCTGGAGTGGATGATGTAATCTCCACTAATACTTTTGTCCCCCTCCACCCAACCTCCTTCTTCCTCCTTGCACCCCAACTGCCTGCCTGCTTGCCTGCCTTTGCCATCTGAATCCATGATGTCATGTTAGGATTGGGCACGGAGGATCAATGAGTGCCCCCTAGTGGGATGTCACGCTCAATTATGTCTTTGTCTGCGAGTTGAGGGTTCAAAGAGAGAAAAAGAGGGTGCTGTAATTGGAACAGCTCAGTCCGTAATTCTGCAGGAATTGATGTGGCGTTATTGAATATGTGGCCACGTTTGATCAGTGTTAGTACAAAAACCATTTAGCTGTTTATCGCTAACTGTGTTACTATACTGCCGTTATGCGTGTGTCCTCGTGCATTCATTACCCCCCTTGTGTTGTTTGTGTAGAGGGCATATCATATCATTGTGATCTCCAGATGCTGTGGTTAATGAAAAAAGGTCTTCAATAAATCATGTCATCTGTGTATTATGATAAAAAGCTTTGACACTTTCCCATAAATACGTGTCGCCTTGCTCTCTGTTCTCTGCCTGTGATGGATGTAAAACAATCGGGGTTCAGCATTTATCCATTTCAAAAGAGCTTTTACATTTGCTTTATCCTGTGAACAAATCAGGTCTGAGTCCTCTGTTGCACAGTTACACAAAGGACAGAAATAATATTAAAAACTGAATGAGAGAAGATGGAGAAGAGGTTTTTGGGTTTTCGTTTCTGGTCTTTATATAAAAGGCATGACAAGTACCTCAAGGAACTACAGTTTAAATGGTTAATTCACCAATATTACTGAGAAACTGTGTTTTTTGTGACACATGTTCTGTTACAGACACACACACAGTTTTAATTTATAGTCATAACGTTTAAGCTTTTGACTGCAACCCCCTGACAAAACAGGTGAATGACATTTGTCTACAGTCTACAAAACATCACCTAAAAAATTCAAGAGTGACATGTCTTTTCAGAAAATAAGAGACTAGATAGAAAGGCCTACTATCTATCTAGGAATATTACTGAATTCAGATGAATGCCACCTTTAAATTAGCAACATTTCTTTTTATTATTTTATTACTTGTAGCACAGACTAAACTTTTTTAGTAATTTCAGATTTTGGATAGCTTAACAACAACTTTTAACATACAATTTCACAAGAAAGGGTAAATGTGACGAATACCAGCTTGTTTTCTTCTAAGTGACGTGGAAACAAAATATTTCACAACAGGAAATCATCACAGAGTATTTCTAAAAATATATATACTTTCCTCCTCAGAAACAGCAGATACACATCATTCAGTGAATCCAGTATTGCTGTGATGACTCATGTCTGTAATTGAAGCATTTAATGTCTCTTCCTGCACTCCAACAATCATTTCAGAACAATCAGTCTTCCCTTGAAGTTGGCTCACTATGTATGAAAAAGTATGTGACTGTAATAAAAACAGACCGAAGTAAATGAGTCACAGTGTGAGTTATATGCTCTCTAACTGAAAGTTTTCTTGGTTTGTTCAACAGCGTGGCCCAGGTATCGTATCCTGCGTTCTCTCGACATCGGCCAGTACAACTTGGAGATCTCCAACGCCGAGCTTTCTGATGACTCTCTCTATGAGTGTCAGGCCACAGAGGCCGCCTTGCGCTCCAGGAGGGCTAAGCTCAATGTACTCAGTAAGTACCCTGCTGCTACTGATACAGGGGTCTTCTCCTGGTGCATTTTTCTGATTTTCCTCAAACTAGTTAAGTAATTATGCATTGAATCCTCTCAGTACTGGGTTTCCTTTTTGCTTTCATTAAACCAACCTTGTCATAAGGATATAAATCTCCCACATCCTTAACATTTAAGTGGAAATTGCAGAAATTGTTCTTTCTACAAAGCCTCTGTGCCAGCTTGCTTTTGTTATAATCCCAAATGTGCTGTTTGAGATTTTGTAGCTTTAAAAACAACTGAGCTGCCACTACCCAAACCCTTTCAGGAAGATGTCTGACAGAAAAAAATTCTCAGTTCAGCTTGCACTAATACACAAAATATTGCATGAAAACAAATTAACCAACGCATAGGTCTCACCTATTAGCTTCAAAATGTCCCTGCAGTGTGCTGGTTTTATAAACGCACAAGAATTCAAACTAAGAAAGACTTTTGCAGCTGTATACTTGCAGGTTAGGCAACCAGCATTTCTATTTTTTGCTTACCAAGATTTAGAAGGTTTGGTAAATGATAAAGTAAATAATTAAGAAAATAGGTGTTACTTACAATCACATAGTGCTGCCAATCTGATTGATAACCTGGGACATCTTAACCTTTGCCAAATACTTCACCCAATGTGTATGTATTTTCACATTGTGCTGTGCTGTTAGTCCATTTAGATAGTTTTGGGGTAAATTGCCCGTTTTTAGAGATATTGGCTAGAAGTTGCTTTCCCTTAAATATAACCAAGCAAGGCGACAAACCAGTTAGAAGTTTTATGCAGGTCTAATTTTATTCTACCAAACTACATGCAATAACCATACCTCTGTGCAGAAGGTAGCGTGCATCTACTCGTGATGAGAAACTCATTCTAGTGACAGTGTGACAGGGTGTAAACATTAAAGACGACCTCCTTAGCTGAGCTAGCTAGCTGCATCCTTCCTTTGGTGGGCGGATGCAGACAGAGGTAAGAAAATAGCTCCTATGAAACAGCTCACAACAAAATTGTGGATTTTTTTTATGAGTAACTGGGTCATGCTTTCTGGAGAGAGACATCGCTGCTGATTTTTAGTTTGTTTGCTTGTTTTTGGCACTTGGGTGAAGCTAGTATCTCCAGAACTGGGCAACTCAAACCATAAAAAAGCAGTAGATTAAACAGGAGAGGAAATGCATGAGGAAAATATGTACATTTAGTTGAGGGTGAACAACTCCTTTAAACGGTTAGCTTAACCAAGAAGCTAATTGTGTTAAATAGGACATTAATACCTAAAAAAGAAACACATGAAAATCATGCCTCTAGTCTTTTGATATGTATGAAAGTTTTTTTTACAGTATTATGTGTTTTTATGGTTTACTATATGTATATGTAAAGTTTTTTTCTTTATTTATGTGTTCACACTTACATAAATGTGTCATTTTAAAATATGAATTTGCATATCACCCCTTCAGTCCCACCTGAGGACCCAGTGGTCGAGGGATCCCCTGAGCTCTTGCTGATGGCTGGTACTTCACACAACCTGACCTGTGTGACTCGTGGGGCCAAGCCTGCGGCACACATCCAGTGGACCAAGAATGGCCTTCCTGCGGAGGGGGCCTACCACTCCACGGTGACTCATACACACCCATGCACACATGCAGATAATAGCAGCCACACGTGTGTGTGTGTGTGTGTGTGTGTGTGTTTTTTTCCAAGGGGAGTTTGTAAAGCTCACATAATGATGATTTTGATGATCATGAGTTCACTTGTCGCTGTAAGACTATGTAATACAAACTGTAGAACAATGCAATCTTTGTAATATAATCCACTCTGTCTGTTTATTTGTTTTTATGCTTTTTTTTTTTGCTGGAGGCTTGTTATGACGGGTAAATACAGTATGCACACCTCGGGCCAGGCGGCTTCCCAGAAGTCCTCCAGTCAAGAAATAGTGTGCCGATCATTAGTATTTCACACAAAGCGCTCCTTACTATTTAGTCAACAATACACTCACCATATTTATTAAGAAATGATTAATGGTTACAGATTTTAACCTACAAATCAACAGACAGAAACTTTCAATGGGCTTTTTTGGCTATAGTAGCAGCAATAAAGGTGCAGAAACATTACTGAAATGTCTTTGCTAAATCAAAGACATTTCAGTAAGTCTGTTTCCCCTCACACTGAGAAAGCCACAGTTAGAGCAAAGTTCTTACATTTTGAAATGAAAATTAAACCATGAAACTCGCTAAAAGAGGACACGACAAACTTTCAGTCTTAAATTTCCTGCTCTTTGTCAGCTGTAGAGAGACATCAAAATGTGCAGTGTTAACACAGCATGTTGCTGCTGAGCAGATGAAATTGTTAATGTGTAAAAAAACAACTAATACTAGAACAAACAAACTAAGAGCACATCGCATTTCCCTCTTTGGGCTGCTATGCATTGCTTCATTCATCCATAGTGAGTCTTAGAAAATATCACAGACTCTATTTTTATGTGTTTTAACAATTCAGTTGATGCACTAAAGCGAGTCTGCAGGGGCAGCTAATTAAAATTAGTGGTTAAGTAGATGTACTTGTGGTATTTCGTAATTTTTGTATTAGAAAAAAAAATACTGTCGCACTTGCACACCTACTCAACACATGTGTTTAATTACACTCTTACTTCAGTAGACTTTATATTGCGAGTGTCAGCCATGCCTTCTACCCGGAAGCAGAACACATGCTTTCCAGACATCTCTTGCATTCCTCGCTTTTCAGTCGTGACACAACTTAAAAGACACAAAGATCCAAGACATGTTTTATTAACCCACTGCCAGAGATTTTCTTTTGTACACACATACAGGCAGGAAATGTATTTGGTGACACCTTGCACACAGTCGCAGTGTTACATTTCTTCCATGTTCAGATTCCTCGCCATCCCGCATATTCTCCTGTACACATGAAAGCAGGTCTGCAAGTGCACGCACGCATAGACACTCGCTCGCATATGCACACTTGTGCTTTTATATGCACAGAGATGCAGCAGCAAACACTGACTCACGCACTCAAACACAGATGTTTTTACATCTCATCACAGCCAGCTTTATGCCCCCCACACATGCTCATACATATTACATGCTGCTCTTATATTACCCTGTTACTGACCACGCATTTAAACTACATTGAAAGCTGTACACAGTTTCTTGACAGATTTGGTGGCTGCGTTTTAAAAAATGCCACCTCCTCATTCCAAGAAAGCTGGATTTTATGTTCATGTTTGCCAGAAGAAGATTTATGGCGTCTCTTTTATGACTGCCACTAAGGACTGTTTACATTATTGATTCATCTATCAATTCTTTTCTCCTACATCTTTCTTTTCCTTCTTAACTTCACATACTTAATATTTTTTTTTCTATTTTTGTCCATGGATTTCTATTTATGTTCAATTATTTCTCATCTCTCATGGCTCCATTAGTAACTCACCAGTGTCTCTTTCCTTCCCCCACCTGACTTTGTACCTTTATTTCTCCTTTTTTCATCCTTCCTCTCCTCTGTGTATCTTTTCTTTGATCTTACTCTGTGGGCTCTTCTCCCTAAATTCCTCTTATCCTGTCGTCTCCCCTGCTAATGCTTGCCCTGTCTCTGCCTTTTTCTTTGTCAAACAGGAAGTGCTGCCAGACAGGAAAAGGGTTACGACCAGGAGCTACCTGCCCATCACACCAGTCGACACAGACAGTGGCAGCAATTTCACCTGTGTGGCCAGCAATCCAGCTGTACCTATGGGGAAACGAACCACCCTAACCCTCAATGTTCACCGTATGTTACTCTTCCTGTCTGCAAGACTTTTAAACACACATAGATGCTCTGGTGATGAAGCAGAGAGTATTTTTTGCAGACAGACTGCAAAATCAGTAAATATTTTTAATTAGCTGTGCCAGCACTCACCAACTTGAAGTAATTACCAGCAAAAAATAATATACATGTCAGTAATGTTCAATACATTCTCAAATCTGGATGTCTTCCAAATTGATTTAGCTTGATTTGTGTTGTTTTAGCACATATTTGGAGGCCCGAAGCAGTTCAGGAATCTACTGTACTTTATCACCCGGTGAGCCAGAAAGTTTTTATGGTGATGAACATAGGAGTTATTGTCAAGAAGGAAAAAGTAGCTTTAATAACTGTTTTACTTAAGATATAGGATCAGTGCAGAAGTCTATAGGTAACCAAAGTTTCTCCTTGAACGACGTTATATGAATCAAAGTCCCATATCCACAGATGTATAAAATCAAACACCTAGGCATGCAGCCTGCCTTTCACAAACATTTGTGAAGGAATGGATTGTTCTAAAGAGCTCACTGAGATTAAGTGTAGCACTGTAATAGGATGCCACTGTTCGTCCTAAATATTCCAAAATCAGCTGTGAGATGAGTTATTCCAAAGCATTTAGAAACTATAGAAACTCAGACACATTCCCAAAACTCTGCTGACTTAATAACTGCAGGTTTCCAAACCTCCTCTGGCATTCATGCAACATCAGCACAAAAACTGTGCACCGTGCGCTTCACAGCATAGATTTCCAAGGCTGTAATATGTAGGTGGCCCAGTACTTTTGTTCATATAGTATGCAGTCATTATATTATTCACACTCATGATCTCTATATAAAAGATAAAGGCACCGCTGTGAATTCTGATTTGCAGAGTCCAGTGTTTTTAAGCTTTGGCTTTTTAAGCATTTTCTCCATCAGCATTTTAGAAATTTCAAGCAGAGGGCAGATCTGGGAAACTTGCTCTTTCAGTAGCTGCTTGTCTTTCACATGCTAGGCCCACCCTAAGTCATAATCTGCTTTATTGTTCTTCTGGATATTAATGGGGACTGTAATATATAAAATGAGCACACTTTTATATTCACTAAGGACCGAAACTTTCAAATGAGAACAAAAAACTAATCAGAACGTGTTCACTGAGGTTTCGGAATAAGGGAACCCAGAGTTTTCTTTACTACCAGAGTTCCTTTTGCAACCATAGGAGGTGTCCCTCATTGAACATTTAAAAGAATGAAGGTTGAAGGTACTTCTGGATTGCCATCTGCTATATGCATATTTTATAAATACAATTTATGTTCACATTATTGTTAAGTTCATTTAGAATACATATCAAATGTGTATCTCTCCCTGTGTAGACCCTCCCACCGTGACCCTGTCCATCGAGCCTCGCTCTGTCCTTGAGGGAGAGAGGGTTACCTTTACCTGCCAGGCCACTGCCAACCCTCCTATCATGGGCTACAGGTCTGGATGGGTTTTTTTTAAATATGTGTTTATAGGTTTTTGTTCACTTCAGGCTATGAGAAACTTTTTGATGCTCGTCCTGCAGTGCAGATAAGATGTTTAAAGCCAATATGTTTTCTTTCATCTGTGTGAGTGCGCTCATACTAGAGCTGGGCGATATATCGAGTTTTTAAAACATATCGATATATTTTTATACGAGATATAAGATGTGACAATATCCTTTATATCGATATAGTCTATGTTACGTTATAATTATAGTTGTGGAGCCGCAAGTTTGCCTCTCTTTCGTCCACTTTTGTCTCTACGCAACGTTACTCCGCCTCGCCTTCACTGAAGACAACTCCCCCTCCTACCCCATCGCTTCACGTGCAGGCAGCGACAAGACGGACACGGCAAATCTCCGTTAACGAGTTACTGCGCATCGCCCCATGCGTGGGGCTGGACGGCGTCAACGTGCTAACGAGCTAAACATGCTAACGAGCTAACCGCGCTAACGAGCTAACAGCGCTAACCCTAAAATCCTTTCATTCTCTCAAAAGTTGATAGCGCGCCTTATGTATGAATTCTGGTTGTGCTTGGTGGCCGCGAACCGATTTTATGTGGTACACGGCGCTCAGCAATCTGTCAAAAATGTTTGAGTACGACTTTGGTAAGCTACGGAGCTGCACCGCTTGATAGATTGTCGGCGCATTACGGCTACCGAGGAGCTTCGCGGAGTGATACGTACTGTGCATCAACGTAATATTACCGTATTGTGTGTGTATAAGGACCATAAATGGCACCTGTAAGAGACGTGGTTATGAAGCGGATTTCAAACTCCAGGCTATCAGTCACACAGTAAAACTTGGGAACAGAGCAGCTGTAAAATCTGTCTGTCTTTGTTATTACGCTCAGCGTCTTTTAGTTTACATTTTGACTGCACAATTGTGAGCTCTTTGTTTAGCACAAAAACAACCTTGTTTTCTTTTATTTATGGAGCATTATTATTTAATGAATGCTCATAATTTAATTTTGAGTAATTTTTCATGTACATCTGTGCTGTATGTTAATAAAAGTGCCTGTGTGACATCTGGGACACAGCTTTGACTAAGAACTATTTTTGTTCTTACTTTATGGCTTAAAAAAAATATCGAGATATATATCTTATATCGCCATCCAGCTAAAAAATATCGAGATATGAATTTTGGGTCATATCGCCCAGCCCTAGCTCATACCCTCTCCCTGCTGTTGCTCCTGAATAGCAATTTCTGCTTAGAGAACAGAATTGATAAAAGTACTGAACATTTGTACAGCTAAACGCTGACTTTTATCGTAAGTGACAGCACTGAAGCACTAAAACTGCAAAATGCTGGAGTTTAACACGATGGTTGTAATTTGAGGTTTGAGACTCCAACAGAGGGTCCCTGTGTGGGAACACTGCCAGGTACTTAGGCACTAGGCCTACTGAGTGAACATTAAATGTCATCTAATGGACGATGTGCAATATGGTTATTTGATTTTGAGTCAGGTATCTGGCAAGATACAGCACGGATAACAGAAATGAAGAGAAATTTCTTGCAATCGTTCCCTCAGGTTTTCGTATTAAAGTCGTGTAAATGTTAGCTTAATTGATAATACAAAAAGAATCATTGTCTTATGGTGAAAATCTAACATTTAGATAACCTCAAAAACCCATTATGCTTTTGAAATATCCCGCTGGGAGGTCTACATAACAATGATTTACAACGCTTAGAAACATGTTGAACTGTGTGTTGTGCTGTGTGTCTCACTGTCAGGTGGGCTAAAGGTGGCGTGCTGCTGGAGGGAGCCAGAGAAAGCGTGTTTGTCACCACCGCAGATCACTCATTCTTCACCGAGCCCGTGTCCTGTCAGGTGTTTAACGCCGTGGGAAGCACTAACGTCAGCATCCTTGTGGACGTGCACTGTGAGTAGAGTGCAAACGCTTCTTAGCTGAGTGGGATTCTGATGACATGAATGCGCTTTGTGCTCTTTATTTGTCTAAAAAAACATGCTGCATTTATATTGTTACCATACACCATTCGTGTATTGCGCAATGAGTAAATTCCCAATAGGCTGTTATTGCGTTTTCTCTCGGTTTAAACTGAGTTTAACAAGACAGTTAAATGAATTAGGTAAATAATCAAAATATGAAAGAAGCAATGTGTTCTTCATAGTTAAGGACATATTCATAAAAAGATTGCAGTGAAAAAGGAGAAAAAGAGAAAAATGTTGCACAAAAATGTCTTCCTTTATGATAGTGAAATGAACAGAATTCTGAATTCTGCTGTAATAAAACTTCTTTGTAATCGCATGTTTTTTTTTAAACGAATCAAATGAAAATCAACTCAATTTTATTTATGTAGCACCAGATCAACTCAACAGCCACCTCAAGATGCTTTATGATAAAGAGAAACACAATAATAAACTTTATATTGTTGTAGTACTGTATATTGTATATAATGTGTTCTATACAATATAAAGTGTAGACGACTGCTGAAAATCATAAAAATAGCTAAAATAATAAGTTTGACAAAAAAAATGTAATAATTAAAATTTTCAATACATTTACATAAAAATCTTTATTCTATTAAAACAGCAAAAGTGAATACTCCTCCTACTACTACTAATTTTACTACTGCCATTAATAATAGTACTAATGGGCTCCTTCTGCCCTTCCTGTAATGCTGTGGCTTGAAGTGTAATGGCTGAAAGCATCACTACATGTTTGTTGTTTTGCTTTGAGGAACAGATAAAAGAGAAGAACCGGAGACTCTGCGGGGCATTCCCAGTTCATAAAACAATAGCATTTTCAGAGGCCGTCTGATGCAAGGGCATGTAGACTTGTAAACCTTAAAGACTAAAAAGGGAATTTTAAAATTTGTGCAAAAACTACCAAAGCAGTGTAAATAGGCTTTAAAGTGCTTTTCTGGTCTTCGGTGTGCAGAATCTATTAGTTTTTTGAAATTCGGATTAAAAACTATTTTGTTTTTGTACCTTTTACATAAAATATAAGTGTAATTATTGTATTTTTGTTTTGCCCTAATGCTTTTTGCTTTTTGTCTTTGTAAAGCACATTGAATTGCTTTGTATGAAAGGAGCTATATACCGTAATTGTCGGGCTATAAGCCGCTACTTTTTGCACAAGCTTTGAACCCTGCGGCTTTTAGTCAGGTGCGGCTTTTCTATAGATTGTCCATGATTTTTGTGATATCGTAAGACGATTTGTTTTGTTTGTTCCGCTGTTGTACGGCACTACGTTGCCTGGCGGAAGGATCGGGGTTCAAGAGTGGTATGTTGGTCACATGTCCATCCGCCAGGCAACATAGTGCCGTACAAGTAGCGCGAAAAACAAACTTCAAAGTAGCGCTACGCGTTCAGCGGGAGTCGTGGATGACGAGCGGCGATAAACTTGCGAAAAGCAAGTTGTGCTCAACTCCACCGGTGGATTCTGACAGCGTGGAAAAGTGTGAAAACATCCACGATCACCAACGGATTTCGAAGGGCTGGACTGCTGCATGATGAAGAGGAGGACACCGCCACGGCCCTTCAGAGGGTGTTCGACTCCGACACTGACAATGACAATGAGGATTTCTTTGGTTTTGAAAGTGACAACGAAGGAAAGAAGCTGAGAGTGGATGACGAAGCCATCCTGATCCTGTTCGTATCCGACACTGGAGAAGAGGACTTTGGTGGTTTTAGAGCGCAGGAAGATGGTGGTGAATGACTGACTTTTCTTCTTGTTAAAGCCGTGTCACTGCACCTGAGCCTAAAAGGTAGTCCGAATCTATTTTTCTGGTGTGCTGTAGGTTATTGTTATGTAATACATTTGTTACTCATTTATGAAGCACAGCACATGTGCAAATATGTACCCATAACTTGTTTTTCAAAATATTAATAAAAGGGGTGTGTCTCCAAACAGCCATCTCTTTCCTGACAATTCCCTTTGTGCATATTCTCTTACATATGATAAGTCAACATTGAAACACCTGCGGCTTTTGGTCAGGTGCGGCTAATGTATGTACAAAACAGGATTTTCCCCTGATTTTAGCTTGTGCGGCTAATATTCAGGTGCGCTTTGTAGTCCGGGAAATACGGTAAATAAATTTGACTTTGACTTTGGTAGGAACCCTTTTGTTGCTCATTTGGTGATCGGATTGCTATTTTCTTTCAGTTGGCCCCATACTGGTAGTGGAGCCCAGGCCGGTTACAGTGGATGTGGACGCAGACGTCACTCTGAACTGCAAGTGGTCTGGAAACCCTCCTCTCACTCTCACCTGGACTAAAAAGGGTTCCAGCATGGTAAAAAGACATTGTTACCTTTGAACTTAAATCTAAGATCACCCATTCATGATGGATTAAAGTATTATTTCTATAAATACTTATTAATTACTGAAATATATAGACTATAAAGTGAGAACAGCTAATGTAGTTGTAGTCCTAATCATATAATATATAAGCACATCTATATTAAGGACCTAGATTTTGTTAATGTTTGCTCAGTTGTAAAGCCATCTTCATATCTTAAATTTTTAATTTTTAGCTAACAAGTTAAAAAGAGCTTGAGGGGAAAAAAAACTAATGGTGCCCTCCAAGTAAATCAACATGCTATATGAATTAAAAATAGATAATCCTCCCTCCAACCTCCTTTTTTAACATCTCTCCAGTCTGCTTATCTCTGTTCTTTTCCTCTTCATCAGCCTGTTTTTTTTCCCTACCTGTGTGTGTACGTCCAGGTGCTAAGCAACAACAACCAACTGCATCTGAAGTCAGTGAGCCAGGCTGATGCAGGCCAGTATGTCTGCAAGGCCATCGTGCCCCGAATTGGCGTGGGAGAGACCGAGGTTACGCTCACTGTCAACGGTCAGTTAATCTTCACTTACTCTGCATTATCAATTAAAGTGTCGATATTAGCAAAACTCTCAACATTTGTAAAGAGATCTCCCTACACAAAGCAAAGCCCTAATTCTTAATAAACAAGGCATAATGAAACCACACAGACCTGCAGGATGTGTTTATTTGATCTAGTGTTAAATGTAAGCATGCATCTATCTGAATCGCTCTGACAGCTGAAGAGACTGAGTGAATGGAGCACAGTACTGTATGGGCCTGTCGACCCGACCTGATTTATTCCGGCCTGACCCAAATGATCTAATCAGCTAATTTTTCAGTCATGAACAGGCCAAAACCCAATATTTCAAAATCTCACAGAGCGGCCAGCAGGTACTTAATAAATCAAAACTGATTCACCAAGAACACAGTGATAAAAAGAGAGTTCACAAATGCCCCTTAAATCTTCACTAAATAGCCAAGTTCCTGATCAAACAAGAAAAGAAAATCACTGGCATGTCCTTGCAAATGAAAAGCTAAAAGCTTTTTTCATTTTATTAATGATCTGGTGATTATTTTGGCACTCATTCACTAATCAGACACTTAGTGTGAACACAGTAAAGTATTTGTACCATCCACCTCGTTCCCATGACTCACTGCAAAGCATGATGCATTGTTTTAGTGGAGCTATTTATACTTCTGCAGAGCACGGTTACTGTATAGCACACCAGCTTTGGTTTCATAGTTCAGCATCACACTTTATCTGACGATTGCATGTGTCATACATTTAATCAACTTAAATATGCTTTATAATACAAATATAATATTTACATAAAAATAACCTAAATGAGTTCAAAATAGCAACAAAATGGCAGAAAAGAGAAATAACAAAGAACAGAGAGAGATGAAAGACACTAAAAAGTTATCATCCACGGGCAGCTCGAATGGCAAACGCTCCTTTTACAAAACAGCAGAGCCTCTTTCTCCAATCTACAGAAATTTAGAGACATATATGGTGTTAATAGGTCTTTGATATACTTCAGAGCAAGGCCGTTTAATTCTTTAAAGAAATTAATAAAATTTTAAAATCAATAGAGAATTTAACAGGCAGTCAGCGCAAATTTGCCAGCACTGGAGTAATGTGATCATTTTTTTTAATACCAGATCAGCAGAGATTTTTTCTCGGCTGGATTCAGTTGCGAGAGCTCGAACTGATGATTAAAACCACTGCAGTCAAGTCCAGAAACACAGTAATTAAATCCATGCATGACAATTGAAAATAAGATGACTGGATGTTATTTTCAACTTGTGAATCAATACAGAGGTCAGTGCTAAAAGCAGCTTTAAATATTTTCCTCACATTAACTTTATTTTCCACTCTGATTTATTTTTATTTCTCATACAGAGTGATGGTGGGCTATGCAAGCGCCGTTACATGCGTGTTACTTTTATTAGCCCGGTTTCATTACTGAAAAGGAGAGCACTGCAGTGCGGTTGCTGTGTTAACAGTCTTTCATTCACTGTGATAGAGAGTGACAGTATTGCAGCGAGCAGGTTTTCAGTGACTTTGCTCAGAGTGTTTTTGTGAAAAGCAGTAGATAACAGCAAAATCTTTCTGCAACTTGCTCAGAGTTGTTGTTACCATTAAAATTACCCAACTGCAACAGACATTTCACAGATTTTCTGCATGACCAAGCTCTGAATGCATCTTTCAGCTTTTCTTGGCCTTTTTAAAAACTCTTTGTGTACAATCTTCGAGCACATAGCCAGAGTTAGGAAACACTATTATCAATGCAGTCTGAAATATAGAGGTATAGAGGTTGAAGAACTGTCTATGGGATGTATTAATACTAGAGAATACACCTCTTCTTTCCTTAATAAAGCAATTATTTGTGCCAAACAATGTCCTCTAATAGCAGACACTATATAAGAAAAAAAAATTCTCATTTGCTTTTTGGGGTTCTCTCTTAATTCTACAAATGAATATGATTTTTTTTTTTAATGAATGACAGTTTTTCTTCATTGTAGTAATCCTCTCTGTGCATGTATCCCTCTCTCTCTCTCTTTGCCTTGTGCTATCTCACCCGTTCAGGCCCCCCTATCATCTCCAGTGATCCGGTTCAGTACGCTGTCAGAGGGGAGAGAGGGGAGATCAAATGTTACATCGCCAGCACCCCTCCACCTGATAAGATTGTAAGTCCATCCTTGGAAGTTGTAATCTTCTGCAGAGGTGCTTGACCTTTTCAGATTGCATCTGCCTCACACAGAATCGTGATCGCAACGCCTCGTCCACCCCGAAAACAAAATGATTTTTACTTTCTCTCACCAGCCTGTGTCACACAGACCGACATAAGCGACTGTTCTCCAATGATTACGGGAGAACAATCTGTTCCTCCTCTGTGGTGGAAGGTGTGACTCATCAAAAACAGCTGCTGTAGTGTTTGGCTGAAAAGAAAGAGGACACACACACACTAAACTGTGCAGCGTGATCCAGTGAGATGTTGGAGTGCAGTAGATTAGATTCAGCTTCGATTGACGCCACACGTTACATGTTACTAAAGTATTTGTAAAGGTTTTGTGTTTGAATGGCTTGCGGTGAGTTGCACATTTTAAGTCTTTTTATTGAAAAGTAAAAGTGATTAAAAAGTGGAAATCACTGTGACTTTAATGTTCAAAAACATATTAAACGATCCAAGTAATAAATCACAGCTAAACGTGCCTGCAGTTTTTACAATTTACAACAAATTGGTGTATGACAGGCAGGTATGAAATTGGCTGTAACTCTCACACCATCACAAAATAGCTACGACATATTTTTCTATTATTGACAAAGCTGTTTCTACAAGCCTTTAAATGTCACCACACAGGTTTTGTAGGACACTCAAATTACCACTATTTCACCAGTGAAAAAATACATTCAGTCAGTGGATGCACGTGTATATGTCAACTTTCAGGAAGTCTTTAGCTGTTACAAATAAAAGACCAAGCTCACATCAATGTGTAATCCTGCAATATCTACCATACATGCATGTTTACTGCTCTCTTAAAGTCAAATATGTGGGGAAAAAAATGAAATTATAAAAGAAATGTTGAAGTGTCTTTAAATGAATCATCTCCTCCGAATCCTCCACCATCTTTCAGGGATGCAGTGATGCTTGTACCTCTATTTTGGGAATCGACTGTAAACATGACAAGTTTCACAGTGATGGAATCAATCACATTACAAAGACAGCCAAGTGTTGGTTTCAGATTTATTTCACTGTCTACAACCTTTGGTGTAGTTTAGTTATATCAGGATCAATCAAAGTATTGATCATCCCTTCCTCTTCTTATGATGTAAGACTCATTTTTCAACACAGGAGTAAAAAGTGATCTGCAATTAAGAAAAAAAACAAAACAAAAGTAGGTATAGATTTCTTTTGGCAAAAATGTAATTTATTTATGATATATTCACCTTGAAGTATTCATATGGTAGTTTACCTACTTAGCCTTAACCAGCTAAAAGTTTGAGCCTGTGAGTGTTTTCAGGATATCCGACCGATGGCTCTAGTAACCTGATAACAGCTATCGAGATATTCATTATTTGTGAATTCAGAGCAAAATTGTAAATATATAAATAAAATGGTGCATTTATTTAAACGTAAACATGACTGGTTAATAACACATGTACTTCAAGTGGACTACAGATAGAAACCAGTCACCACCTGTCACCATATGCTGTGCTCCTTTCCTACAGATTCTACATTATCCATATGCAGATATTATATTGTGACCCCCTCATATGTATCATTACTCAGAGCTGGTTATCACCTGATTGGAAGGTTACAGAAATGTGTTGCTGAAAGATTTGAATCTTGTATCAGCTTTTATACAGTTACCCTTGAGTAAGGCATTACACAACCCACACCTCCTCCAGTGCTGTGTGTGGGTTAAAGGTCTTCCTTTGAGCTCAGGTGTGACTTTGTAAAGATGTAGGACTGCGATTCGTGAAATGAACACTTTCAGGCTATTTTTCCTAAAGACTGACTCAGTTTTCTTACGAAATACCATCAGTATGACTTAGAAATACCATAATCACATAAATTTCAAACCCTCACATAAAGACAATCAGCATCAGGCTGTGCACCCGAAGCTCAGTTAAGTCCTTTTCAAAGTAAGCACCATCATTTCTTTTAAAGAAAGCTTTCTCTCAGATTGCCTTTCCAGAAAACTATAATTGAGTATCTGCCTGAATTTGCCATACCAGCTGTGTGTGCTGTTTTTCTCCTAAGGTAACTGAGAGCAATGCCTGACCAAACTCAAATTTAATTTAAAGTGAGGTTTATATAAGTTAAAATATAAGTGGTTTGGCATTTTATATAAAATTTCAAAAAGAATACGATGACCAGTATGCACTCATATCACAAAAAGAAGCAAAAAGAACTGAAATAAAGCCACTTACACCATTTGAGTTTGAAGGCTAGAATGAGTCAGAGAGAGTGGGGGTGAAGTAGATCGAAATGAGAAGGAGAGAGATGGAGGGAGAGTAAAATTTTGTACCTTTCAGCGTCAATTATCCAATTGTGCAGCGCCGACATGACAGAAATCAGAGCTTTTAGAAAGCTTCAGCCCCCTGCTGCATTGGCAGAGAGCTCAGAGCGTATAATGTGATATGACATTATAGTCTAGGCTTAATGCAGAGACACAGGGACTCATAAAATATGAAGTATGATGCTGTGTGTGTGTGTGTGTGTGTGTGTGTGTGTGTGTGTGTGTGTGTGTGTGTGTGTGTGTGAAAAAGTGTGGGCTGTGTGTGTGTGTACGGAGAAAGAGGGACAGAGATGCAGACAAAGGTGGTGCAACATAATTATTGTGAGGACGTGCGATTAAAGAGAGAGAGTGAAGAAATCGAAGCGTTCTGCAAAAAACGTCCCTGGTTGAGTCTTTAAAGACATTCGCCTTTTTATTTTTTCAAGCCAGGTTAAGAGGTACATTAGCCCAACATTTGGGTGTATGTATATTTGATATTGTCATGCTCTATATTTAATACCCTGGGAATTCCACCTCAGCAGATTTTAAGTAGAAAAACCTGCTCGAGTTTTTACCTCTCGTGTACACTTGCTGCACTGTGTGTGTCTCTTCTTTTTAAGCAGAACTGTTTTCTCACCCACTCAGAAAACTCTGCGCACACATTTTAATTGGGGAATAGTGTACCAGTTACCAAGGTGTGAAAATATAATCTTTCGATCTTAAAATGTATTTCCTCGCTTTTGTCTCTTTTAACACGTCTTAACAACAGCCCGTGTGTGTGTGTGTGTGTGTGTGTGTGTGTGTGTGTGCGCGTCCCTTGATGTGAGGCTATCGTGAAAAAGTGAAATCAGCATTATTGATCCCTGAGGTTAAAGTGGATGATTGCAGCAGAAAATGTTGGAGTTTAGATAAAAATCAAACAAATTACAGATGCTGGCGATTAGATCAGCATCACATTAATACAGCTTGGAGGAGATGTGTTGATTAGGCACATATTTATATATTTACAGATATATCAAGTCTTTATTCTTAACTTAATCTAAAACTGAAGTACACTTGGGCAGCTTTTTTAGAGGCTTTGAAGAAACAGAACAAATGCAAACTACAAAATGTTTTACTGACATCTTAAAATTTATTTTACCAGCTGTGTGTGATAGCCTTGGCCTCTTCTCTGTCAGGTTTAGAAGTCAGGCCTTTGGTATCTTTGTTACAGGTTTGGGCGTGGAAGGAAAACGTCTGGGAAAAAGAGAAAGGCACACTAATGGAGAGGTACACAGTGGAGCAGAGTAAACCTCCATCTCAAGGCGGGGCTGTTCTCTCCACCCTGACCATCAACAATGTCATGGAGTCAGACTTCCACTCCCCGTACAACTGCACTGCCTGGAACTCCTTCGGACCTGGCACCATGATTATCACACTGGAGGAGAAGGGTATGAAGGGGGGGAAGGGAAACATATGTTGAACATGGTGGTCATGCTGAGTACTCCTCACATGTACACATTACAGAAAATAAACTACAGTCATCTTTACTTGCTATTATCAATTCAAATATTAGCATAATGGAATTATAATGCATCATTATGGAGAGACTGTGTTGAAGTTAGGGTTTTAGGTTGTTTTTTTTATAACTTGTTCAACTTTAAAGCACAGATGAAGCTTGATCAATTTTGAGCGTGATCAATGCAGATTGCAGTAAGTAGTAGTAAATATGTTAGTAAACAGAATTAAAATATTTATCAAATATATCATAAATGTGTATCTAATTTTCATGAGCTGCTGTTCTTGCCTTTTCAAACACATAGATACACAACTACTCCACTGGCAGAAGCACAAAACCCCTCTTGCCTTCCTAGTTTAATGCTAGAATTATGTTTTCTGTTTGGCTACTGCATTGTGGAAGTTTACATACATAAAGCAAAAGCATAGAAGAAGACAAAGATTATATGTAGCAACCATGGATGTTAACATTACACTGGACTTTTCTGAGGGAAGCCTTTTGTGAATGCAAAACGCTTTAACTGTAGTTAAATTTATGAGTTGCAAAGTTCTCATTGTTGGGTTCCAGGTGTGGCGTTTCTGTATAAATCATTCGGATGTGGCAAACTTTGTGAGAAATACTCCAGCTTTCCAATTTTTCAAAAAAATTGGCTTTGGAAATAATTTATTAGGAAGGTGTTAAATTAATTTGTTGGGCTTTAAATACCATGAAGAAAATTTTTTTCTGGGTGAGCTTTTTGTGATGCGCAACAGGAATTTACATCAACAAAATATTAATATAAAGAATGAAATATCAACTGGATGTTTCATATTAAAAATCTCTATATCTCTTCATTTCTAGATGCTCCTCACTCATCTATGTGTGTGGCTCAACTGAAGAAAGGCAATATCACGTAATCTTTATCATAAGAATTAAGAAACTTAATTCCAAATTTGATGACGGTTGGTTGTGTGCTTTGTCGTTTGTTTTGTGATGAAGGCAAACAGCTGAGTTTTTAAGCGCTGAATTTGTTTACAGAAAAAAAAAAATCAGACGGGGAACTTAATGTCCCCGAACAAGATGTTCTTCTCTTCCTTACAAGCTCAAATGCCCTTGAACAAGATTATTAAGCTGTGGCCTCAGCCAGAGAACAGATAGATAGTGTTGTTAGTCCATTCTGGATGGTTACATATTTTATTGCCAGAGCTTGGTATGCCACATTACATTGAGAAAATGGCTTCTCCATGCTCTGTCAAACTGTTATTGTTTCAACTGTCAGATTTCGCCAGCTTCAGAAAATCTCCCAAACATCTTTGAAAGCGAGAAAAAGAGCCTGGATTTTCCCCTCACATGTTCACTTAAAGCATTTCATTCCTTGTCTGACTGGTGCTGCTTCTGCGCCTTATCAACAGAAGCAGCCCTCAGAGATTCAATATTAAGCTAGAACACCAGTGGATTTGTGCTTAAACGACGCTGCATCCGCGCAGGTTTCTGTAACAATGAGGCAGCAGCTGTCCCTCAACCCCATACCCTTTTTCTGCATGTGTTTGTTTCAGATATTGTTCCAGTGGGAATTATCGCTGGTGGCACGGTGGGCTCCTCCATTCTGCTGCTTATTTTTCTAGTGGCGCTCGCCTTCTTCCTGTACCGCCAACGCAAAGGCAGTGAGTGCACACAGTCGCTCTCTAATGTGTTTGTGTAGGGGCATGCACACACTTATATTGTGTGTGTGTGTGTCTATCAGTCTTTCTTTTATCCACTCTCTACAACTGTCATTCTGCTTTTCCTGGAAAAAAGGGACACTTGCCAGCCATATAGCAAGCGATATTAATGAATATTCATATAATATGGCAAACTGCCTTAAAACGCCTACTGTACATTTCCCTTTTAATTCTTTTGACTTATATTTATAAGCTGCTTCTATGCTAGATAAAGTACATAAACAACAGAGCAGAAAACAAGCGCATTCAGAGGTGAATAGTATTTAAATTATGAATTCCTATATGTTATTTCTACAGCCTGCAGCAATCCAATTAGTATTTATGAACACAAATCACGCTTCTGTTAAACGGGGAGCTGAAAACAAGCGGCGTCTCTTAGTTGTTTAATTTTGAGCTGCTCCATCTCAAATAAAGAAGTGGGAAAGACAGTGAAGGTGACTGGCAGAGTCCCCAGAGGGATTTTCTGTGGATAAGAGTGTATTTTTTTCTGGTTCAGAGCTGATAACACCTCTACAGAAAAGACACCGTTTGGAAATAGAAACTCAAACAAACATCTTTGTGGCTCCAGATAAACAGTCTTTCATTTGTCGTCTACGATGCAGCGCGACACTTCACAGATTTAAATCTCTACTTTTAAGGTTTCTGGCTGTGGAAGTGAGTTGTTTGTGCTCACAAATGTTGACTGCTTTGCGACTGAAGCATGTTGAGTTGAGCATTTTAAGTTGCACGAGACAGTATAGAAATACACTTCTTTTATTGCCCTAATATTTACATGTTTGCAGTTATAGACAAGACTGCCTTATCCTAGCTCAATAAAGCCATTTGCACACAGTAAGTATATTTAATATCAACATTTTAGGTTGACTTTTACCAAGTTTAAATTCACAAAATGTGTTGGAAAGGTGGGGTTTAGGTTTTCCAGCTTTAATTTGAAGGGTTTAATAGAAACGTATGGAGGAGAGAAAGAGCACACGGATGTTATAATAATATTATAGTAATGTTATAGCACGGGCCTGTGCAAATGGATACTGAGCCGAAGCATGCTGCAAAAGAGTTTCTCAAAGTAAAAAAAATTGATATTGTGGAGTGGCCAAGACAGTCACCTGATCTCAACTCAACAGAGCAGCTTCTCATTTATTAAAACTGTAAAAAAGGAATGCAGAATGACCCAAAAATGAGCAGCAACTGAGACTGAAACGGCTGCAGGAAGGAAACATAACTCAGGGCTGAGACTTCAGGCATTCATTGACTGCAAAAGAATCTCATCCAAGTATTAAAAACTTTCCCAACATTTAAAATTATGACAGTTTGTCCAATTACTTTTGAGCCATATAAATGGAAAAATATTTAATAAATGACTGTCATTCCTACAGTGAAGCTGAAAGTCTACAGGTAAAGGACGTCATCATTTTGTTTTTATTTCAAATCCACTTGTGGAGCTGCTTGTTTTTGAGAAAACTGGCTAAAAAAAATTAGATTCTTTCACATGGTATGCTATTTGTTCTGAAGGCTTTTTTAAAATAAAAATTGCAGACACTTCCACAGCGTCTACTTTTAGAAAACTAAGCTGCTGAAGTCAGAAACACGAAACTACGGTGGCCCTGAGAGGCCAAACGGACTGCAACTTAAGAAAACACCAGCAATAAGAAAAACACTGCAAAAGCACACAAAACAAAACGGAAATAGGAAAAAACAGATTTCCAAAAGCTCAAGGGAAGTGTTTCTGGGGAGACAATAACCCGACGGACCAGTTGCAGGAGCCAAAATATGCTAATTGCGCTGGGAGACACTTAAAAGAAGTGGACGATCTATCGGTTTTGTGAGGAAAGAAAAGATGAGAGGTAAGTGTGTTAGCCTAACTATTAGCCTAAAAATCCGTCATAAGTATTATATGAATTGTTTTGGGTTCCTGCAACTGGTCCATCAGGTTATTGTCTCCCCAGAAACACTTCCCTTGTGATTTTGGAAATCAGTTTTTTCCTATTCCCGTCGTCGTTTGTCCTATTTCCGTTGTGTTTTGTGTGCTTTCGCAGCGTTTTTCTTATTGCTGGTGTTTTCTTAAGTTGCAGTCCGTTTGGCCTCTCAGGGCCACCGTACGAAACAGTAGCCGACCCAAAATACAAAGTCCAGCCAAGCAGATGTATTAAAAACGACAGTATACCAAGATACACAAACTATGAAAGAATACATATAGACACAGAATACAAAATGATAACCACATAAACAAATAAGAAAAAACTAATATCACACCTACAAGGAAAGGACAAAGGTGGTTAAAACTGAGAAGTTTGTCTATAAAAGACAACAAAGCAAATAATGAATCATCCTTGGATTTGCAGACAGAGACATCTGCTGAAACGATATTTATCTTTCTTATAAATTTTAATCAAAACAACCCCTGATAAAGAAATTATTGCCCAAGTAGAGTGGAGATATTTTAGCATATTCTTTCACTGTCATATCTTTAGAGTTCATGTTGTGATATTTTTCATTTCTTTTAAGGCTGTCAGCATGCCAAGGCAAATAATGAACCAGGCAAGCTGAACAAATTTAAAACAAAAAATAATGCTGAAGTTTTCTTTTCTTGCTACTTTTCTAGCTAGACTGAAAAAGAAGTCAATCATTTATCTTAACATTACCACACATTATAACCGGCGGTTGTGTTTTTCTTCCAGGTCGAAGGGGTGTCACCCTCGGTAAACCAGACATCAAGGTAGAAACGGTGAACAAAGAAACCCACAGCCTGGAGGAGGAGGCGGCCAACGTCTCCACAGCAACCCGGATGGTCAAGGCTATGTACTCTGTGAGTAAACTCCCATCTGAGTCACCGGGGGCCGTGGAGAGGAGGCGTATGGGTCAATGGCCTTAAATGTACAGATACACTGACACTAAAGGCGACTTGGCAGGAGAGGCACACACAGACATTCTCACAATCACACAATGGGAACAAAGACACACGCACAAGGCCTCACTAAAGACACACTAAAAACACAAATCCATAAAAAAGATGTCAAAATATATGCGCGCACACACTCGACTCAAAATCAATAAAGCACAATGAAGCATGTGTACACACACATATGAGGAGAAACAAGGACAAGACATTCACGCATAGATACAGGAGAAAAACTAACTGGGGGAAAAATACACCGTTTTTCCTCAATGCACACATATTTGTGCACACAAAAAACACAGAAATAATAAACAAATATACAGACACACACTCATTTTAACATTTTGTTCCTTTTAGAGGAGAATTCAACCCCGGAAGTCCTGGAGAATCTAATCGACGCAGCTCCTCTGACGCGGTTTTAAAGCTCGGGCAAAAACACCTTTTTCTCCAACAACTAACCGTTTCTCGTCTTCCGGTCTCTTGGGATTCAAAACCTGAAACTCTGTTTTCCTCTCCCCTCCCTCTCTTCTTCCTCCTTTCCTTTTTCACCCTCCCTCTTTCCGTGTGTGTGTTTCGTTGTTTGATGGTTTAGTTTCTGCCCTCTGTTTCCCTCTCTCCCTCCACTCAGCCATTCAAAGATGACATGGACCTGAAGCAGGACGTCAGAAGCGAGAGTGACACCCGGGAGGAGTACGAGCTCAAGGTGAGATGAGTCAGCGAAGATATGTTGGCATGCTCGCGCTGGATTAAAATAAATAAAAAAACACTTATCTAGAGCATCGCTGGACATTTGGCGTGGTGCATGAGATTTGTGATCATGTTCTTCAGGTCCTGGCTTTACATCACAGTTAAAGCAACTTTTTCTGTAGTGCCTTTTTTTTGAGTGTGAGTGTCCTGGCATAGAAACCCCACAGGATGCTGAAGTTTCAGGTTTGATATCGAGCGTTTCAGTGTTAGCAGAGTTTTTCATTGTTTCTATACAATCTTTACACCGTACTGTAAGTTAGAGCCTTTTTTGGCATATTCGGCTTGTTGTGGGCATGGCAGACAGTGGTTGCTTGGAGGAATTCATATTGATTTCAATCCTAGATGAGGAGGTGCAAGTTCAAAGAAGAGTCAAAGTCAAAAACACTGCTTTGAATTTTAGTCCATACTACCAAATGCAAAGAGCCTGTGTAGAAACAACTCTTTGTAAATAGTCCTGGCCTTGGTGGTTTTGGTCTTTCCCAGCAGTTTTGTCAAGAAATAAAAAATATTAAATATTTGGACGTAACCCTTTATATGTAAATGTAATTAGAGTACATATCTGTCTTTGGTAATATTTTGGTATTTAATAATGAATTTCTATTACACATACACAGTGCTGCATTACTCATATCATTACATTTTTGTGTGTATGCATGAAACAACAGCACACCACCATTATCACCATGCATATCTTGTGACATTCTACAATTTCAGCAATATAAGACAACATAATGCAAGATTTGTAGAACTCTAATATAACTTTTATTTTTAGATTATTATACTTTTTTCCTTTTGATTTGTTTTGTAGCAACAGTGTAATATAAAATACATAGGCCTATCCCAAACAAGTGGTAAAAATATTCACCACTTGCTTGGCATACTAACCCTTTAGTAGTCTATAAAAAACATTAATGCCTTACTAAGAATAGATTATATTTAAAAGACGCATACATGTCTTAAACCTGGATTATATACCATTGGCCAGCAGATGAGGGGTGGGGGTTGGGGGTAGGGCGACTCCAATGGATTCAAAGAAAAATCTAAGCTGGCTTTTTTATACACTCTATACAAAAGAGACAGTTTTTGTAATAGAAACAAAGTGTAAACTAAGCTAACACAAGCACAGAACAGATCGTATATGAAGAGAGAGAAATATTAGGATTTACTGAAAAATCTATATTCTTTTTCTGATCACAGGATCCAACCAATGGCTACTACAATGTCCGTGCTACAACCCATGACGAGGCGCGCCCCCAGTCCCGGGTCGTCCACTACCAGGGAGAGTTTCGCTCTCCAAACCCAAGCAGCGGACCAGCAGGAGCGACTTCCAGCGGACCCTCTGCGTCTGCCAGCGGTGCAGTTCCCCCCAGTGCGGTGCCGGGCTCAAGAGCTGGCTGCTACGACCCCCGTCCACCATCCAGGATGTCCCATTCTACTTATGCCCAATTCAACACATTCTCCAGGGCAGCACAAAGCCAGCAAGCCCCTGCTAATCCAGCTCTTCAGTCACCCGGAGAATACCCTGGAGACTGTGGCCTGCTGGACAGCACCACCCAACTGGCTTATGACAACTACGGATACCCTTCCCAGTATCCCAGCTACCGCATGGGCTTTGCTCCACCCATAGAGGAAGGGCCAGCCTATGAGATGTACCCAACGGGACAAGGGACAGGGCCAGGTCCAGGACCGGGGCCAGGACCAGGACCAGGACCAGGACCTGGACCAGGACCAGGACCAGGACCACAAAGTCCTGAAACAGGGCTGGGAAAGTATGGAAGCTCCACTCGCTTCTCATACTCATCTCCACCTTCTGACTATTCGCAGAGACACACACAACGAATGCAGACTCATGTGTGAGAAAGTGGTATACAAGCTTTTTGGATTTGCTTTTTACAGGAGCAGTACTTATTACACAGAAACATAAAAAAAATCTTTGAAATTTTCAAAAAATGCCCTCATATCTATACATAAACACCTAAGAATCTGTTTTCTGTTTTCATCCTAACCACTGCATGGTATTCGGCTAATTTTCTGAGTTGATAAAACACCCAGCAGTTAGCAGCATCGCATATTGTACGGTTCACAGCAATACATGCAACACATGCACAGCGATATTCATACACATCTAAGAAGATCTTCTGTCTGCAATGTTTATGCTCCAATAAAAACAACAGCGAGAGCCACAATCAAGAGAAAACAGACAAAAAGACAAGAAGAGCACTTTGAAGACACGATGAAGAAGAGGAGCTTAGGGGATGCCGAGTGATCCTTTCTCTTCCAGCAATTCTCATCTTGCTCTTGGACCGTTTTCTTGCATCACATGGTCCTGCCACCCCATCTCTGTAAATAACCGCACATGGAGATTAGGGTCATTTTAAAGATGTTTCCTTGTACAAAACTATACATTGTGATGCAGTACATTGACCTACAGCAAACCCCTCTGCTAGTCACACGTTTTACATTTAGTGACTCTAACAAATTGCAGAACACACATGTGCAGACACACACACACAGATCTCTACAAGCCTATTTGTTTCTATGTATTGCATCAATGGGGCAGCTTGGACTAATAGTATATGTGGCACTTTTTGACTCCCCTTTCCTCACTAAAACTCACCCAATTGCCATTCCTTACAAGATCTACCTTGATTTAAATGGGACAAAGCTTCTTAAGGTGAGTGACCAGAGTGCCAGTGCTTATGTGCCAACACATACGAACTATTAAGACGTGTCTTCTTTTTGTAAAGCGTGGACAATGAGGTGCTCTGGATGATGAGATTTTGTACATGCCACATCTAAGATGACCGGAGCGGTAGCAAGCGTTTCTATGCTCCTTCACCCCATCTTTCATTTTTATCATCATGATGCATTTCTATACATTTCACTCAAGGTCAATGCTATAAATGGTTTTTGTGAAACGAGGTGGGAGTGCTTTTTCATTAAATGAATTTCTGCAATTTGTACAAAAAGATACCTCCCCTGTCCTCAGTGTCAAAAACGTATGTGTTTCTATCACTTGCACAGTAGAATAGATTTTTTTTCCATATTTATACGGAACGGTATTGAAAAAAAAAAAAAAAAACGGCATTCAGAAACATTTTATAGTATTTTTATAAGGAGTTGTGGACCAAAGGTTCAGCGTTTTGGGTGACACTCACTTTTTAATGTGTATGTGGCATCGTATTGGAAACGTTCCTTTACGAAGAGATGGATGGTGTTTTTAAAGTGGATGTTGTAGACTTAAATTAGAAAAAACATGAAGAGCTTCACTTCAGAATGATGAATATCCAGCAAAGGCAAATGTCTTTAATGGATATCTCTGTTTGGTGTGAAGCTCTTTCTTTGACTTCCAGTCTTCTGACTGGACTGCCTTTTTCAAATGTTGACGACATTCAATTGAAATGGATGGAGAAGCAGCAGCTGCTCAGGTTGAGCTGTGCTGTAAACTTTGCAAGCAAAGAGAAGGTTCAAACATATCAAAGTGAAAGTACAGAGGATTCTATCTAGCTCATATGGTACTTTGTACATTTTGAAGTATGTGTAAGTATGCTGGTTTCCTCACTGCAGCAGGAATTTGGTGGTATGTTATGTCCGAGATTTTTCCCATTATGTTGTGTCAGCTTTTGATGCATGTGATTGACCTTTAACCCCTATGATCAGCATTTAAAACGTTGCTCCTCTAAAGTAATGTCACTGAATAGCTGTTTGGCCATTTGCAATGATTATCACACTAATGTTGTTACAATTTGCACACTTTGTTACTGAGATTTGGTTGGATTGCTTCACCGTATAACTTCAAAACTTCACCTTCTGGTGACGTGTTTGTTGATTAGATGCAGCAGCATCAGTCTTCACTATATACTGACCTTTAGCTTATAAGGTTCATCAGCTGATCTCCAGTTTTATTGCTCACAAAAGATTAAGACAGTTCACATTTTTAGCAACTCTTGGGAATTGTACCTTTTCCTAAGAGCACATACTGTACTGTGTATACTTTACTGGACAGACACAGTTACGAGAGAGCAGAAGCAATAAAGTTTCACCCACTTGTACCTTTATTCTACAGCAGTTAAAATCTGAGAACAGATAATAGTGGTGTTTTAAAATAAGACCCCAGGCTGCAAAGGGAAGCCTGAAATCTCAGCACCTCCAGAGGTAATCATTGAGTGTATCAGCCGCCCTATCAACCCCTCTCGGTATATTATGGTAATTGTGTGCTAAGGGGCTGTAAAAAATGTATTTATTGCCTCTGTTTTGAATAAACACAGAGAAATGAAACCACAGACACACCGTTTCTGATTAGAACATCAGATTGAACCTTGTAGCTCCAAGGTCACTATATAAACCTTTTCAGAGAAAAGAATGGCAGGTGGAGCAGCCTTTTAAATTTATATGGTTATCACAGCCTTGGTATTGCATACTATTACCTCTTTACAACCCTTTTACAGAGTTGTAGCTGCGCAGTATTTTGCATCTGACATACAATGTCGTTATGACCTTGTGTAGAAGGAGTACATTTGACACAGAGGAGGTACTGAGGCCAACAAATACATGGCCAGGCCATCCAGGTACTTAGTTTTTACCTCTTTACTGTTTACGGTTTGTTGACAGTGGGGACATATGAATATGTAAAAGACACCACAGATGCCAAAAATGCAGACCATGTGTTTAGATTTGGTTCAGCAACGAAAAGATGTGTGATTTGGAAGAGAAGAGGTGTTTACCCCACTGGGTTGTTATTTTATGTCCTTTTCCCCCCTTTTCCATATGTACCTGTCACTGCAATGTGTACTGATGCTCTTATGTAGAAGGAGTACTCTACTCTCTCCCCCATGTCATATTAATTGCCACCTACAAGCTTCCAAATTTAGAGGATGAACCTGCCTTTTCATGGAAAAAAAAAAAATCATCGCAGCATAGCTTTCTTCCAAGATTACAACATATGGGGTCGATATATCTATCTTGCTTGCATAAATGTTTGTATGTCGGGTGTCTTTTTTAGAGACTATATAGCTTCATGAGCTCATGACATTCATCCATTGTTAAATTATTCCATAATCATGTTTCTTTTCAAGAAAATCAGTATTTTATTTTTTTTCTATTACTTTATAGTGATTCATCACCACTGTAGTTGAAAGCGTGTGATTTAACTTTTAAAGACAGTACTTTATTTTATGTTGTATGCATCAGATAGACGGGTTCTAATTAATCAACCCAGTGAAAAGTGAGAAGGGTTTTGTGCATCCGTGGCCAAAACGACTGCCCAGCCAGGCCACAAATAGTCAAAATTCTGCCTCAACTAGGCCAACGCAGGCTATATTCAGGCCAGACCAACAGCTAACTGCTCCGTTCCATGCTGTGCTGTGCTGTGACAGGCCCGGCCAACAGTGACTGAAGTGGCTCGGTGTCCATTTTTACCTTTTGGAGTTTCCAGTGAGTGCCAGAAGACTGTGCAAAAAATGAACTGAGCAGAAAAACAAATGCAACAGCCATTTGTGTTTATTGTGTTTATTTAAGCTCATATGTGATTGTGAGTGTTTGTGGGAGTGCGTGTGTTTTGGCTACATGTAACCCAAGTGTGTTTTCATATCATCTGAAATATGTGGGAACCACTGAGCTTTAAAAATTAGGGTTTGACTGATATTTTCAGCAAATATAATAGCGATCAAACAGTTGTGTTGTCACCTGCTGGCATGATGGAGATCACTCCTGACCACAGCTAGGCTACACAAAGAAAATGTAATATTTAACAGTTAAATGAATATTTGAAAATATTTTTTGCAACCTTACTACTGCATATTACTGTGTATACTCTGTAATCTAGTTTACATCCAACCTCATCTGAGATCAAAATGGTACTGGTATTCCAAGGTGATGTGCTTTAATTGTTTCATTAACCCGTAATAGTGTCATAATTTAATCACCGATGGCAGATTAAAAATTTTCAGTCCATGCGCAAAGTTCAAATGAAAGCTAATCCTATGAGAAATAAACCTTCTGTGTTAAATGCCAATGACACAAAGGGACACAGAGCAGTACAGTACACAGCAAATAACTTTGGGTGAAGGAAGAAGTCAGTTTGTGTAGAAGTCTATGGAGAAATAGCCCCAACACATTATCTATGACTTCAATTAACACTTTGCTGATGACTTTATCGGCTCTGTCAATCATTCCAACTCTTACTAACACAACATGATGTTCACTTTATAAGTTATGGTCTCAGAGTAGAGTATGTTTTCTAAGGCAGGCCTTCCTGACTTTCAAGCTGCAGCATCCTTTGATTTTGCTGCCAGATTCACTTCTGCTCATGACGTCGGGACCCCAAGAAGTTGACTGAGAAAACACTCAAAGCTGTCAAAGCAAGTCACAGTTGATAAAACCATTTCCCATATGCAATATTTAATGAAGAGCAGTGAATGGAGCTCATCAGCAAAAATAATTGTCAACATCTGCTTCTGGACAAAAAAAGACCACATTTTATTCTAGTGTTCACTCACACAGTATCATTCAGAATTAACGTGAAACACAAATAAAACTCTGTTAATGGATGTTGATTGGCCAAATAACGATTTGAAACAGGAAATCCTATTATTGCAACACACTTTCAAAGTATTGTTAAGTCAAAACAGAAAGGCACACAACTTTGTTACATTTGGTTGCTTACATTAAATTTTAAAAAGTGTAAACTCCTGTAACTGAATTGAATGGCCAAGAATTCTGAGTGGCCTTGAGCGAACAACATCATCATTTAACGTTACATAATGTGCCCTGTTAGAATAGGAAGGGTTCATTTTCAGGCGCTTCGATTGGTGCTAAATTTTTAAGTATTCTAAAACGCTTCAAAATGTGTATTTTGATCTTCTTAATACTTACAAAGTTCCATGTAAACAATGTATATGTGGCACTTTGGGAAAAATGAACAGTGCTCTTTGTGACCTTTCAAACAATATATCAGTCAAACCCTAGTGAAAAGCTGAACAGCTGGTAAAACAGATTGAAGGAGACGTGGCATATAGCCTATGGAAACGAGGAAGAAGCTGAACTGGTCCACTTGTCCCTCATCCAGCTGCTGAGCTTGTCTGTTCTCCGAAACAGCTGCACGAGTGAACAAGATTAACTGATGTTCTGCTTGATATCTTAAAGCATATGATGACAATGATCGGTACAGTGAAATGAAGGTGTACACCGCGACAAAAGAGGGACAGCCTGTGTGCTTAAGTAAGCATATATTCTCCATAATCCTCTTTTTTGTTTTTTTAAATATCCCTATATATTGTTCACATGTGTATTATGTTCTTGTTGGGTTCTTTGTTTATCCTTTTGTCAAGAAAAAGAAACTGTAAACATGTAAGCAAAACATACAAGATATTATTGAAATGTTCTTTTTTTTTTCATGGTTTTTGTTTATTTCAGTTTTTCTTTCAAATTCTATGTAATTATTTTTTCACAGTATTAAAATAAATAAAAGAAGACACGGTTTCATAAGAACATTGGTAAAAGCTCCTTTTATTTATGCTACCAAAACCCAATTTTCAGAGAGCTTATTTTATAAAATTATATTTTGTTCATTTTGTAAATGAGACTCCGGGATGGGGCTAAAAATACTTTAAATGTAGTTTGTGCACCTTGTGTGCTGTTGTTTATTTAGGTCATACTCACACTGGCAGTATACAGCACTCAAACAGTTGTTTTGACAGTTTCTCATGTCAAGCAGACTGGAGTGAAAAGTAAGTAAGTGTGTCTATGTATAGCACACAAGCAAGAGTGATAGTGTTTACCTGAGTGCGAGGGAGACAGTGGAGCACAGTGCACAAAGCCAAAACAAACATCTGCTGAGTCTTAGTCACTCCTCTCATTTAAAACTCACTTCGGGGTGTCTCCTGAAATGAGCCTTCCCTTCCTCTTCCCTTGCTTCATTTTGTCATTCTGTGTATCTCCTCTCCCTGATTCTCATTATCGTTTTAAATCTTCTCTCTCCCTCTTGCAGTTTAGATCTCCCTCCATTCCTTTCAGTGTCTGTTTTTCTCTCCATTTGCTTCGACTTGTCACTCCTTCTCACAGATAATATTCTTCTAATTTTCTCTCAACACCTTTCCTTTCACCTGACATTAGTCCTCCTCTGCTCTCCTCTTTCTCTCTCCTCAAACCATCTTGTCCCTTTCTCATCTCTCTAGCATCCTTTGATCTCCTGCTCTTTCACCTGTCCTCTTTCATTTTCATCCTACCACTATGCCATCGCCCTGCCTCTTTTTCAGATGTTGCTATAGCTTCAGTTCTCCTTTCATAACTGCTGTTTTATCCTCTTTATCCTTATCTGCCATCTCTCTTAATTACTTCTTAATTTTCCTCTAAGTCTCACAAGTCTAGTCTTTATCAGTTTTTCAACTCTTACATCTCGTCTTATACTTATCAGTCCTTCTTCAAATCTCCTTTCTCATCCACCTATGTCTCATTTTTTCTCTTCAGCGGCATCTTCACTATTTTTTCCACTAATGACAAGAAAAATGAGTGAAGTGTTGGCAGAGAAAAAAAGCAAAGCTCTGTCAGGGTAAAGGCAGACAAGGACAGGAGACAGACAGAGCGTTAAAGCTCTCCTTTGCTTAGTATGTACTATGATTATTGCCTGCTCTCCTCTACCGTTTTCATTGAGGAATAATGTCTGGAATAACCTTCAGCATTGCACTCCCGACTCCAGTGTGGACCCCCCTTCACTCCTCCCTCACCAGCACTTCCATTTTATCCTCTTGTTCCCATTCGAAGCGACCGTTGTATGGATTATGGCCCCTCTCATGCTTGGCACCGCACTCACTGCTTGAGATATATTATCATATTAGTGGCGAATGATGTAATGCATTTCAAGACATTTGTCCTTCGCACACCCTCTGTCCCTTCGCAGATGATGTCACGGGCTTTATGTCTGGAGGCAGAGAAGTTGTCAAGTGCACTCTGGGTTTTCGCTTGGTGCTGTCGCCATCTAGTGGCACTAGAGCCGATTGCGGTGGTGAGTGAAGAGGAAGGCATGGGGAGTAAATTAGGATGTGGGCAATTATTTATTACTGAAGCAGAGGATAATGTGACTCATAATGGATGTCCTTGGTGTGACTGTACTAATGTGGTCTGTTGGGCCAGGGACAGAAGGGAAGAGACAGACACTTTGGATGTGAGTTGATTACAAATTAGAGTTTGACCGACTGGTTTTGGAGCCTCCTGCCAATGACACACATGTTAGTCCAATAATCAAGATGTTTTAAATTCATTTCCATATATAAAAAATATATTTGGTTTTCAATTTAAACCAAAACAATGTATACATAGCATTTCCCACTACATAAAGAAGTCTATGAGAAACTGACCCTAACGCAACCTTGATTTATAGTCTCAGTTAAAACGTTCCTAATGAGTTTACTGGGCTGAGTTCTATGTAAGAGAGCATTATGTTCATTTTGTAAATTATGGTCCCATTTAGAGTAAATTAAACATTAAAGAAGGCTATGCTTACATTTGTTGCTACTTATGTGACTGATAAATCCTTACTGTGTGAGCACGGAGTGTCTTATATATCCCCAGCATATCTATCCATTGTCATATTTGGTTTCAAGGAACCACTGAAGGGCCAGAATGACGAAAATATCAAGGCTTCAAATTTCATTCTTTCAGCCTGTATTCTGTTTTTTTCCCCTTTGGTGAAACATTTCCCAAATTTAAACGTATTTTGTGGTAATTTGATTTAAAAGGTTCATTAAACAACATGCAACATGTTAGAATAAAGAGTAAAGGGAGGCTTAATCTGATGGCTTTGTTCTATTTTTCAAAATTTTGCTTCAGGTTAAAAGATTTTAAACTGGGCTCGAGACAAAGTTTTAAGATCAAGGACTCACCTCGTTGCCCTTGGCTTTACAAGCTGGTATAGTGGTTCATTTGTGAATATTCCCAAATAAATGCAAATGGTTCATTAATTTAACACAAAATAGATAAATAAATAAATAAAATCTGCTCCACAGTCAGAGCATTGGACAGCTAAGGGCTGTTGCCCAATTTGCTCCTTTGTTAATTCAGCCTTGACGTAATCCCAACACTGCATCCGTCCTGTGTTATGTCAAAACTGTTCTGCACCGGCTTTTACTCATTAAGCAGTAAATCCTGAGTTTTGTCACCTGGCTCTGAATTATTAACGCGTGGATGAAGGTGCACGATGCATGCAAAGAGCAGTGGGTGAAGCTCAGGCAATTTTATTTCACTCCAATGACCTTGTTTAAATTTTTATGTATGCTGTTTTGCTACCTTCTACATAATGCAGAGGTGGAACAAATTTATATCGATTTCTTTTCTGAGTTAAAAAAAGATAATCCTTTTTGGAATATAATTACTCTCCACAGGTTGTTTACCACCTAATCTCAAGTAAAATAAAGTAAGAATTAGCAAGAAAAGTAAGAAAAAAGGTAAGTAAAAAAGAGCAGGACAAGCACACATAAAAAAAGGATCTTCAATCACTGCATTTAGCTGATGCTCCCTCTCAGTGAAGAATATTATTAGCATTACAAGGTGAAATACAATATCAAATAATTAAAATATGGAGTAAATCAGACACAAATATATTAAGTGGATCAAAATGAAGACTTGTATCTTCATATAAATCGCTGTTGTGTTGCAGAAGCAGATATATACTGTACATAACATAACAACATAATTTATCAGGATTTAGATAATGATCCAAGCTGCATCGTCTCCCTGTTTGAATATGGATTATTTCAGTCTTGGTCTAACAATCCCTGGCTCATTAGTGAAAACTGATGGCAGTCTCTCCTTCCTCTGTGCAAATTATGCTAAAGCCTCCTCTTTCACAGAGCATTTAAAAATGCAGAGATGCATCGAATCAAGCTATAAACTGACCACTACGCCAAAGCCTGGATTTGATTTTCCATTGATTTCAGTTTTATTAGGCCTTTATCTGAACTACTTCCTTAAAAATCATATGAAAAGACAGAAAACCACTTTACACGTGTAAAACATTTAAACTCGGCAGATCCAAACACTGCTCTTCTTTTCGATGGAAAGCTTCATGCTGGCATTGCTACCTGCAATGATGAATCAAGAGATTTGTTCTTAGGCTTCGTGGGTATGAGGTCTGTGGATTGAGGATTGGGAAAAATTATGACTGGCTCGTAAGTCATCAAAATGCAGATGATGCATCACAACAAAAGCTGTGATTGTTTGTTTGATAGCACTGGTTTCTTTTCAGTCAGTTCTCATTGTTAATCAGAGCAAAGAGATTCACAGTGGAGTTCTCAAAGGAAAGCCTTTATGCACTGTAAACACTGTCAGATGCTATGATATCCGAAAGTACATAAAATGAGAAACCAGAGCTAACATTAAACCAAGGCAGCTTTTTAATCTGCTTCACATGAATTTAGAGAAATATTATGGAATTATAATATAGAACGGGGCTTAAAACTACTTAAATATTGTTTTAAAAAAGCTGAATTCTTGAGTACATTGTTTTCACAGAAGTGGCTGAGGATTACTCTACTAATGACAGTGTAGAATTTACTTTGAGGAGGAGGAAGGTGTCACTTAAAACAGAGGTGTGATGATTGGCAGGTTGATGTTACATGATTGTGTTACATGAGAACTGATTAGTAGTTTAGATTAGATAATTAGATTAAACTTTATTAATCCCTCGGGTGGGTTCCTCCAGGTAATTCAGTTTCCAGTAGCACAGCACTGACAGAAGTTGCATGTTACAGATACAATAAAGGGGAATGAGAATAAGGATAAAAGCATAAATATGCCATATATAAATACAGAATATATAGTATGGATAAATAGGAATACCAGTGGATTGCACATTTGAGTGAGTATATTGCACAGTGATTATTGCACAGTCGAATATAAGAAAAAATATTGTGAATATTGCACAGAGAAAAAAAGTACTACAGCTCAGTTGTTCCCACCCTCCTTTGTCCCCCTGTTTCCCCTCCCTCTCTCCTCCAATGAGGAGTTAAACAGTCTGATGGCGTGTGGGACAAAGGAGTTTTTAAGTCTGTTGGTTCTTGACTTTGGGAGAAGCAACCTGTCGCTGAATAGGCTCCGCTGATTATTTATGACCGTGTGCAGAGATGCCCAGCATTGTCCATAATGTCCAGCAGTTTCTTTAGTGTCCTTTTCTCTGCCACTGTCACCAGAGTGTCCAGCTTCATGCCGACCACAGAGCTAGCCTTCCTGATTAGTTTTTCCAGCCTGGATGAGTCCTTCTTTGCTGTGCTGCTCCCCGAGCACACCACAGCATAGAAAAGTACTCCTGCAACCACCGACTGGTAAAACATCCTCAGGAGCTTCTTGCAGATGTTAAAAGACCTCAGCCTCCTGAGGAAGTACAGTCGGCTTTGGGCTTTTTTTTTATGAAGGAGCTGCGTGTTGCATGACCAGCCAGTTTGTTGTCCACCCACAGCCCGAGGTACTTGTACGTGTTGACCACCTCCACTTCCTCTCCCGCTATCTGAACTGGCAGTGGATCTGGTCTGGACCTGCCAAAGTCAACAACCAGTTGACCTTGGTCTTTGAGGTTTTGAGTTGCAGGTGGTTTGTGTGACTCCATGTGACAAAGTTCCTCACCAGACTCCTGTACTCCTCTTCCGGGTCATCCTGGATACACCACATGATGGCCGTGTTGTCCGCCAACTTCTGAATATGGCCTAATTCAGAGTTGTAGCAGAAGTCAGAGGTGTACAGGGTGAAGAGAAGAGGGGACAGCACAGTTCCTTGTGGTGCTGTGCTGCTGACCACAGTGTCAGACGTGATGTCCTTCAGCCTGAAGTACTGTGGTCTGATATCAGGGAATATCAGGCTTCTCGTGTGGCTGGTCAACCACACGAGCAGCGACCTGAACCGAAACCATAGAAAATGCACAACATGAGGAAAGACGAGGAGAAAAAAAGAACTCCACCCAGACTGAGCTCAAACAGGGAGATCAGTTTGAGAACAGTGTACATGTGTATGTGTGTGTGTGAGTGTGTGTGTGTGTGTTCCGTGTTCAGCTGAGAGAAAGTGTCCCTTCACCCGGTTAGACAAAAGTCAACAATCTTCATGAGGAGGGAGAGAGTCACAAAAAACAGGTCTGAGCCAGAACTCTGTTATCATGGTTCCGAATTGGTAGATGTCGTTCAATGTCCTCCATTGAGAGCGTCACCAGACACACGACGCAACCGACCATCGAGTATCTGGCAGCAAACGTCTCCGCAGGACAATCGGGCCTTCCCTAGCCCAGGAGTTTGTCAGTTTCGTAAAGGGACCAGTTGATCAAATCCATAATTCTTTTTTAGGTTTTTAGAGAAGAAGTCTGGGAGATTCTCTTAGGGTTAGAGAATAGGTGAGACTATACAAGACATGAGAAACCAAGCAGGAAAGATAAGGGAGAGGGAGAGGGAAAAAGTGCAACCGCCTCCGTCAAGAGCCAAGAGTAGCGGCTCCCCAAATCCAGCAGCACATGCCTTTAGCATCCTAGGACACACCTTGTCTTGGCTTGCTGCCTTCCTGGAGCGAAGTTTCCTCAGTTGTCTCCTGACCTAGGATAAGTTAATTGATTAATCTAAATTGCTCATAGGTGTGAATGTGAGTGCCAATGGTTGTCTGTCTCTATGCGTTAGCCCTGTGACAGACTAGTGACCTAACCAGTGTGTACCCTGCCTCTCACCCTATGACAGCTGGGATCAGCTCCAGCGCCGCTGCAACCCTGAAAAGGATAAGCAAATGGATGGATGGATGGATGTTTAAGAGACAAGTGTTTCTTAAATCCCACAAATTTACCTTTAAAAAGAACATTTGTTAGGTCTTTAAAATGTGTGTCTGTAACAGTGAATATGTCTGTCTGAATACTAATTATTTCTACACTATGAAAACAATTAGTTATTGCCAGTATCACTGGTGATGCCCATCACTGGTAGACTGGTGGACAGGCTAAACCATTTGGCAGAAATATCATTGCAGCAACACAAAATGTTCCTCAGTACTTTGTGTGGCTCCCACGTGCTCGTATCAATGTCTGACAGCATTGGTGAAACTCTTACTGTGACAATGGTAAGAAAAAACAGACAAAGGGATAAAATGTCAATGGCCTCCACCTGTAAAACCATTACTTTTTTGTTGGTTCTGTCATTTCTGCCTCTCTAGTGCGCCTGCTGTTTGATTGATTGATTGATTGATTGAATCTTTATTTTGAACATGTTGAAAAAGTATAAAAAAAATAGAATTAAAAGAGACAAATGAACAAAGCAAACAAAAGGAAAACGAGCAACCACAACTCCAAATAATGTCCATGTTCAAAAAGGAGCAGGAAGAAGCATAAGCTTATTTAATCCCACCCCTTTTCCACTATCTAGTATCAATAGACTACAGAAATACCTCCTTGCAATTACATTATATGTTATGTGTAATTTTTTTTTTTAATATATACACATATATGTTTCTATCTATCCATACATACGTATATACACACATACGCACATATACACATTTTCAATAACCCCATTAACACCTCAAGGATACACAACCTACAATTATATATATATACCCATACCAACATACCCGTGCATGCGCACACACATGAAAATATTAGACAAGAACACCCTATCAAATCTCTACCTTTTCCCTGTACCCTGTAAAAACCATATCCTTAAACCGCTTTTTAAACTGCGCCATGCTTGGACATTGCTTCATATCTTTACTTAGTCTGTTCCACAGCTTCACTCCACACACAGAGATGCAAAAACTTTTTAATGTTGTACGGATACGAGGATGTTTTAAATTTAATTCCCCCCTCAAATTGTATCCCCGTTCCCTTTTAGAAAACATTTTTAGAATATTGTCAGGAAGCAGGTTATTTATTGCTTTATATATAATTTGTGTCATGAACCGAAGTTCCGAGCGCAGGCAGGACCCAGTAGCAGAACACACACACTAGGGTAGGAGCGAATAAAGAAAGTAATTTTTATTGCAACTAAAGGTGTCCCGTGAGGGTAGCCAGAAAAACAACGTATGAAACCAGAAGAAACCGAGGGACCGCACAGGGAACGCCGAGAGCGGGGCTGTGAGAGGCTGTAAAACAAAAAGAGAGACAGATTACTGGGGTGCGGAAAAAAGGCAGCATACGAGGGAAGGTGGAGTGTGCGTCTCACGGTGATAGCCGGGCCGAGTGAACCAGAGGGGGGTGGAGCTCCAAAAGGGGTCGAGACGGCGAAGCTGAATGTGAACCAAATCTCAGGCGGACAGGTGGACAGGTGGACAGGCAGGTGGCTCGAAAACAAAAACACGCCGAGTTGTGATCTGGGTACACAGGGAAAAAAAAACAGTGTTAGGTCCGATGGAGAGTTTGTCATACGAGTTCTTTTCCCGCAGGCGTACGTTACCGCTGAGAGGCGACTACGGACTGGCGTGGAGCAGCAGGTAGGGCAGGATTAAATAGTCCACCTGGTGATCGCCTGGGATGGGATGCAGGTGTGGGGTTAGCAGCCACGCTCGTGGGCGTGGACATCCCAGCAGCACCCCGGACGCCGGGCCGCGGACCATGACAATTTGTGCTGTGAGAAAATGAACCAGATCTGTGAATTTTAGAATTTTTGATTTTAAGAATAGTGGATTTGTATGATCTCTGTAACCAGTTTTATGGATTATCCTTATGGCCCTTTTTTGTAATATAAAGATTGATGATAGCGAACATTTGTAAGTATTGCCCCAAACCTGTTAGTTTTATTAAAACTAAAGCAGCTGTTTGAGCAGTGCATTTTAATAACTTGGGGGTGGGATTTATTGTTTTTGACTAATGTAGTTATCAGTGAAGAAAATGACTGGCTTCTATAAGAAACTTGAAGTCATAACTTTTTTATATGGCTCTGTTTTTTTCAGTTTATACATTGCAAAGACATCATCAATATCATTTTAAAATTTTAGAAAGAGGACTGAAACAAAAGAATCGATGTTTGTTGATCCTGACGAAAACGGTTTTCTTCTTCTGAGATTTTATGTTGAAAGCAAACAAAAGAAGTGTTTCTGATTCCTGTTCAAGAAAGCAGGTTTAAGGTGTTTCCTCAGTCAGTGGGTCAACTAATAACTACATAGTTCTTGACAAAAAAGACAAACCTATCAGTCTCTGATATCTCAATTCTGCTTTGATCACTGTCTTCTTTGTATTATTTTGAATGTTTATGAAATAGTAAAAATATAAATAACTAGTGGCACCATAATTTAACATTGTTTAAAGTTCATTTAACATTCAAAGTAACCTAAGAATGGAAAAAGGGGTGTAAAAATATATCTGAAATTAGAATTGGTTATCTTTCCAAATGCAGCAAGCTTGCGTGAATTAAAAAGTAACCAAATATATCAAACACGTGGTAAAAAAACATTCAATACAACATGCTGCCAATTTTTGTCCTAAAAATCATGTCTGATTCAAATTCAAATATAAAACTGTTTTGTAAACCAAATGTTTTAGTTGCTACCGACAGAATTGAGGCAGTGAAACAAGGAATTGACAGGAAGTTCATAAATAACAGCTGTGAGATGGAGCCTGGCCCTGTGGCTCTGTGGAAAAACTTCATGGTTTCACTTCTTGGTTATAGAAAGCTTGAGACTCAACAACATTTTTCTTTTTGATTAAACAATGTTAACACTTATAGAAACAATTGACGCTTTTTTTTTGTCAGTTCAGTTTTTTTTTTTGTCAGTTCAGTTTTTTTTTTGTCAGTTCAGTTCAGTTTTTCTGAAACTGAACACCAGGGCAAAACTCACGAAAGAGGAAACCTTTAATTGTATTTTATTCCATTACTGGAAACACATAAATACTAAAACTTTGTTATTTTATTACATGCTGTCTGTATATTGAAATACAATCGTGATATCATAAAGAGTCTTTTAAGACAGAATAATTTTGCAAATGCTTTTGTTGAAAGAAAATCATATAGATTGTTTTGTGGTGGACCACTAGAGGGCTCCACTCACACCCAGTGTATAGGAAGTGTGTTCCTGTGTTTTGTGGCGCGATATGCTCAGTTGTTGTTGAGAGACGAATAAAGAAGGAGTGAGAACTGAGAGCTCTGTGTCGTTGATGCTTACCTCCACATTGGTGACCCCTGACTCGAGCATGCAATGGGCCGCAGATAACACAGACTCCGCTATGGATATATCAGCGGCCGCCGGACCTCCGCCTCCTGTTACAGCTACGTTCGCTGTGGCGCTGAAACTGCCGGACTTTTGGCTCCGTGACCCCCCGTCATGGTTTGTACACGTGGAGGCTCAGTTCGCCCTTCGCGGCATCTCGGCTGACGACACGAAGTATCACCATGTGGTGGCCTCGCTCGACCTGCTGGCCACCCGTCGCGCGATGGCGCTCCTCCGGGACCCACCCGCCCAAGGGAAATACGTCGCCCTCAAAGAGCTGCTTCTTCGGCGCTATGCCCTCTCTGACGCTGAACGAGCCGACAAGCTCCTCAACCTGTCAGGCTTGGGTGGCGGTACTGCGCTCGAGCTCATGGAGAACATGCTATCGTTGCTCGGGCCAGATGACGGTGGTTTCCTCTTCGCCCACCTCTTCCTCCGCCAACTACCGGCCGCCGTGAGAGCTGTCCTCGCGAACTCTCCGCTTCTGCCTGCGAAGGATTATCGCTCCCTGGCTGAAGAAGCGGATCGCATTCTCCTGGCTAGCCGCACTTTCGACGTTCACGCCCTGGCTACGGACACGCCGGCGGCACCTTCCACGCCTCCACCTGCCTCCCCCGGAGCTTCTGCCCCCTTGCTGACGGCAGGGATTGCTACACGCCGTCGCCGCGGAAAGAGCATCTGTTTCTACCATCAGCGTTTTGGCGACAGAGCGCGTCGCTGCCTGCCGCCTTGCGCTTTCACGGCCCAGGGAAACGGACCCGCCAGCGCGCCGTAGCGGCCGCGACCGCTGGCAATACAGAAAGGCTGCTCTTCATAGAGGACTCGCGCTCCGGGAGACGTTTTCTTGTGGACTCCGGCTCCCAGAAGAGCCTCCTTCCCCCCACCGCTGCCGACGGACTAGCAGCGAACTGTGGGCCGCAGCTCATTGCAGCTAATGGCTCTCCCATCAAAACGTTTGGGGAAAGGTTGGTGACTGTTTGTTTTCATGGCCGGGATTTCCAGTGGAACTTTGTTGTTGCTGCTAGCTCTGTACCTATTTTGGGAGCTGATTTCCTGTGTGCTCATGGACTGCTTGTCGATGTTGCTAACAGATGTTTAATCGATGCTGTTTCGTTTTCTTCGCTACCCTGTTTTACTCGGGCCGCCGAGCCCCTGATTCGGGCTAATGTAGTGACCTCCGGGGATGCTTTTCAGCGTTTGCTTTTACAGTTTCCATCGCTGTCTGTCCCTAATTTCTCTAACACGGTAACGAAGCATGGGGTTGAGCATTATATTTCCACGGTCGGGCTCCCGGTGTTCGCGCGCGTGCGCGCGCCGCCTCGACCCCGCGAAACTGTCCGTCGCTCGGGAAGAGTTTGCAGCCATGGAGCGCCTTGGCATTGTACAGCGTTTGAACAGTGCATGGGCCTCTCCGCTTCACATGGTGCCCAAATCAGACGGTCGGTGGCGGCCATGCGGAGATTTCCGCCGTTTAAATAATGCCACGGACAATGACCGTTACCCCATTCCCCACATTCAGGATTTTTCTGCCAATCTCGCCGGAACATCGATTTTTTCTAAAATTGACTTGGTGCGGGGGTATCACCAGGTTCCCGTGCGCGCCGAAGACGTTCCTAAAACCGCTGTCATTACCCCCTTCGGCTTGTTCGAGTTTTTGCGCATGCCGTTTGGCCTGAAAGGTGCCGCCCAGACCTTTCAGCGGCTGATGGACTCCGTTTTGCGTGGGCTGCCGTTCGTTTTTGTTTATCTGGACGATATATTGGTGGCCAGCTGCTCAGCGAGCCAGCACGAGTCCCATCTGCGCCAGGTTTTCCAGCGTTTGGAAGCGCACGGCCTGATCATCAACCCTTCCAAGTGCCAGTTTGGGTTGCCTGTTCTGGATTTCCTCGGGCACCGCATTTCCGCTGAAGGTGTGGTTCCGTTGCCCGACAGAGTCCAGGCCGTTTCGGTTTTTCCGCGTCCCACGTCGGTTAAAGCGTTGCAGGAGTTCTTGGGGATGATAAATTTTTACAACCGCTTTCTCCCCAGAGCTGCCCACCTGCTACAGCCACTCTATGCTGCCTTAAAGGGTAAAACAGCCAAAGATCCGGTTGACTGGCTGCCAGAACGCGTCCGTGCGTTTTCCGCAGCTAAGTCTGCGCTGGCTGACGCCACCCTACTGGCCCACCCGCTTCCGTCGGCAGAGATCGCGTTGACCACCGACGCCTCTGACGTGGCAGTGGGTGGGGTGTTGGAACAGCGGGTTTCAGGTCTCTGGCAACCGCTCGCCTTTTTCAGTCGTACGCTTGTAACAGCAGTCTGGCGAGGAAGGAGCGGCTAGCCGGTCCAGCGGGCATGTGGTGTGGAGGTTAGCCGGATAACACGGAACCAGTCGGTTAAATCCAATAACAGACCTTTATTCGCCGTCAGCAACATTACACTTTATAAGCCAGGTCTCCTCGGCTGTACTCGTCCGAACCTACATGCGCGGGGATTGGTACCACCAGCGCCAGCTTGTCACAACAGTAAGTAAGGTGCTTTCTTGGAGCATGGAACATGAGCAGCATGAAATGGCTGCCGCTAACAACTCACACACCCACTAGGAGACCCCCACAGCTACTACAATAGTTGGGCAACCCCCCCTAGTGGTGCTATAACCCAAAAGGTTTGTTACATCACCCCCCCGGCAATTCGCAGGCTGTCCTCAGCCGGACCCAGGTGACCCTCCTCCCGCTACCCTTCTTCACTATACATAGTTACATTAGGTACTAAGCAGGTTGTGGAGGAATTGTTAGACACCCTTACCTTATAGCATTGGTACAGTCAATAAACAAAATTAGTGCTTGAAGCAAACAATATAGAACATGCAGTATTACTGCCAATCCATCTTCCAGAGATGGTCATAGACAAGGGAAACAGTCAGACATACAACACAACCGGTCACTCAAATCAGTATAACAGAAAACCAAACAAAGGCTCTCACGGGCCACGATTACCAGGGCTCAGTGGAACAGAACAAGTAATCACCCCTTATGAACAGAACAATTACAGCATGTACATGTATGAAACCAACCCTCAGTCAACATTGAGTCTGTCCGTATGATGACGGTTAGTCCACCTGGTAGCAGTCCAACCCTCAGTGATTCTGGGGCACCGGCGGGGTCTCAAATGATATTGTTCCCCCTTGGCCGGTGGCGACTCAGAGGCGCCCTCAGCGGGGTGCCCGCCTGCTCCGATATCCCCTGAACTCGGGAATGAGGGCTGTTCCCCCGTTTCAGTCTCATCCAGGCTCTCCTGGGACGAAGTCCGGTGCCCTGAAGGAGATGTGGAGTCCCAGGAGTAAAATGGCTGAACGTTCACGACGTGGAAGACTCCTGCATCTTCACCAGTGTCAATCTTGGCTAATCTGTAGTTGACCTCCCCAAGCTTCTGAGTAACCCGGAGGGGCCCTGTAAACAAGGGTGCCAGCTTGGCCGTGAAGCAAGATTGAGCGTCCGATCGATGATGAGCTTTGACTTTCACCAAGTCTCCGACTGCATAGGTCATCGGCCGGCGTCTCAGGTCGTAGTAGCGTTTCTGCCTAGCATGGCTGCGAGCCAGTGTCTCCCTGGCTCGATCGTGGGCCTCCTGAAGCGACGCTTTAAGGGTCTCCGGATAGGGCATGGATGACTCCTCGCTCTCTCCAGACGGCTTAGTAAGCAAGTCAAGGGGTGTCTCCAGCTCCCTACCATACAACATCATAGCAGGGCTGAGTCCTGTACTCTCATGGGGGGCTGAGCGCAGCGCGAAACAGATTTGGGACATGAACTTATCCCACGACGCGTGCTTATCGCCCACGTATGCATGGATGGCCGTTTTGAGAGTTCTGTTCACTCTTTCGGTCGCATTAGTTTGCGGATGATACGCCGTCGTGAGGCGGTGGGTGGACCCAAGAGTGGAGAGAACAGAATCAAACAGCTCACTGACAAAAGGTGAGCCCCTGTCCGAAATAAGGTACCTAGGGGCCCCATGCCTAGCAAATACCTCGTTAATGAACTTACTGGCTGCCACTCGAGCCGTCGCATCCCGAACCGCACACACTTCGATCCACTTCGAGAAATAGTCTACGAAGACCAGTATGTACGAGTTCCCCGAAGCGGTGCGAGGTAGTGGTCCGACAAAATCGACCCCTGCGTATTCCCAGGGTCGCTGGGGCGAAATGGGGACCATGAAGCCCGCTGGCTTTCTTTGACTGGGTTTTGTGAGTTGACATACTGGGCACGACAAGACGTAGCGTTTAACTTCCGATGCCATCTTGGGCCAGTAAAACCTAGACTGCATTCTCGCTAGTGTCTTAGCAATCCCCAGGTGACCTGCTGTAGGGTGGTCATGATAATAACCGCACAGGGTACCCCGGAGAGCCGTAGGAGCATACAGCTTCAGCTCCTCCTGGGGCCGAAGACTGCGCTTATGTTTCGGGCCTCGGTAATAGAGTAGGCCGTCATTGACCACCAAGGACGGTGAAGGACTGGCGTCCGAACCCAGATTGGGGGAACACTCCAGGTCTCGGAGCCTTGGACCTGCACCTGGGTCATCTAACTGCAGCTGCCTTAGTTGTGTTCGGTCCTCTAACAAAAGGGGAGGCTGGGCACGAAGATCCATGCCCCACATGACAGCATGCTCCGGCAAGATTTCAATAGGAGGACCCTCTGGTGCAGGCAGTGGGTTGCGAGACAGAGCGTCTGGCACCCTGTTGTGTACCCCCGCCTTGTGTACGATGGTAAAGTCAAAGTCCTGCAAGCGCAGGGACCACCGCGCCAACCGGCCAGTAGGGTTTGGGCGTGACATCAGCCACTTAAGGCTGTTGTGGTCAGTCAAGACCGTCACATGAAGCCCTTCCACATAGGGACGAAAGTGTTCTAAAGCCCAAATCACAGCCAGACACTCCTTTTCTGGCGTAGAGTATGGTTTCTCTGCCTTGTGAAGAGCTCGACTTGCGTAAGCGACCGCTACTTCCCTACCCTCTGCATCCTTCTGCATTAAGGCCGCCCCCAAGCCAAGGTCACATGCATCCGTATGGATGAAGAAAGGCCGGGAAAAGTCAGGGAGTGACAGGACAGGCGCTGTCGCAATGCTCTGTTTCAGGAAGTCCATGGACTCCTGACACCTGTCATCCCACTGAAAGGTAACATCCTTCCTTGTCAGGGCGTGCAGAGGTTCTGCATGGCGAGCATATTCCTTTACGAATCTGCGGTAGTATCCCGTCAGACCGAGAAACTGCCGCACCTGTTTCATTGAGGACGGAGTTCTGAACTGCATCACAGCCTTGATTTTGTCATCGTCCGGTTTAATGCCATCCGGGGTAACCCGGTAGCCCAGGAAGGTGAGCTCCTTCAGGCAGAACTGGCATTTCTTAAGCTTCAATGAGAGACCCGCAGACCTAAGTCTCTCAAGGACCTCCCGCAGGTCCAACAAATGCTGTTCGAAGGTAGGGGACACAACCACAATGTCGTCCAGATATACAGCACATGTCTTGTAAACAAGGCCGCTGAGGACGTTGTGCATCAGCCTCTGAAAGGTGGCTGGTGCGTTGCAGAGGCCGAAAGGGAGCACGCGAAACTGAAACAGCCCACAATGGGGAAACAAAGGCTGTTTTAGGACGTGAGTCCCCTGAGACCGGCACCTGCCAGTAACCCCTCGCCAGGTCCAATGTTGAAATGAATCGACCTCTCGCTAGGAAGTCGAGAGACTCATCGACCCGCGGTAAGGGGTATGAGTCCTTCCGAGTCACCTGGTTCAGCCCCCTAAAGTCCACACAGAACCGTGGGTCAGCGCCCAACCTGTTAACGATCACGACAGGTGCGGCCCAGGGGCTCATGGACGGTTCAATTATGCCATCTTCCAGCATTTTCTGGACCTGCTCTTCAATGAGTTGTTTCTTTGCAGGGGAGGTGCGGTATGGGGGGAGGTTAATAGGCCTCGCATCTCCCGTGTCCGGGAGACAGCGAGCACCGTCTACTAGGCTCACCGGTGGACCCATCCACTGGTGGGTCCTGCTGGGAGACAAGTTGTTCTCCAAAATGAGTTCAGCCCGCACAGCAGACAGGGATGCCCCTGTATCTAGCGTAGCGTTCACTGCCACTGAGTTGAAGTTAATTTTGGCTTTCAGTGGGGTGTTCCAGTGTGCTCCAGACTCTACATCTTCCATGTGCCCCACAATGCCTTGCACAATCTGGTGGGCATCATGCGGGCGAGGCATACTTTGTGAATGGGGGGAGGGCTGCCTCATTAAAATGTCCTCCCCCCCCGGGGGTTTCCCGACTGCTGACTGGCCGCACGAGCTGCCGGCAGTGAATCCAGCCCCTCAGCATCGGCCAGTTCCAGGCCCGGTGGTGGTCCTGGAAGAGGTCGGTGGGAGGTTGCCCTGGGTCTGGCAGCACCTCGTTCTTTTGGGGCAACCCAGGTGCAACTTGGGCACGTGCGTGTGGTAAACCCTGGGCGGGAGCATTTAAAACAATGTGGTTCTCTCGCGCTTGCAACACTAGGAGATGAAGTAGGGGTTGAGCGGCCAACTGGACCTAAGGCTGTGTGGAGCTCGTGCGCGCGAAGCAGTAGGTCCATAACCGACGGGACCGGCGTACCGTACAACGCAACCCGATATTTCTCCAATGAATGTTTACATATGAGCTCGATCTGTTCATGCTCCGGCGGCGGGCACCTTAGCTTATTAAACTCACCGAGCATGTGAGCTACAAACGTTGGGAGGGGCTCCTCTAGTGATTGGACGCGATCGAGGATGCCCCGCCAAACGTGCTCTTGGTTATCAGCTGACACAAACACTGATTCAAAAAGTTGGTAAAAATGTGCCCATGTAGTAATGTGAGAGCTGAGGGCCCTAAACCATTTACTGGGCTCTCCCTTGAGGAAGTGAGGGAGCTCACTCAGAACCTGCGAGTCGGTTAGGCGCAGCGACGATCTGTAGCTATCCACTGATTGGAGCCACTCCTCCGGTGACGCTCCGCCGTCACCAGCGAACACTGGGGGCTCCAGCTTGGCTTGGTGCAGTGCCGCGGCGATCATCCTCGATGTATTGCAGAGTTCCGCCGACTGACGCTGGAGAAGCGGAGGGGGCTCTGTGTTAATCCCTTTCTGCGTGAATGGCGTGGAAAAAGCCACTGGGTTGGGGGTTCTCTGAGGAGGTGTTTGCTCCCCCGGTTCCCCTCTCGCGCCACCATCCAAGTGCTTCAGAAGGCTCTTTTGTAGCTCCAGCGAATCGTGCAAGCAGACTCGCAGTTTCTCCACCTCTTCTTGCAAGCTTTCCACCTTAAGATTGAGGTCATGAGGGGTAGAGCGAGGGATGATGTACTTAGTCAGGCTGGGAGCTTCAGCATCTGAGTCGCAGCCGTCTCCCTCGCTGCCTGTGTCTGGGTGGGACGCCATTTCAAAAGTATGGCCGAAACCACTCTCTCTCTCACAAAAGTTATGGCAAAGTGAAAGAGCGTTCCCACAGAGTACCTAAGCGTTAATATCCATCAGACAGAGAGCGTCCGTGCACACTCTGATGCTTCACACAAAACAAAACGTCCCTCTGGATGAACACTGAGTCAAAGTCACTGTAGCGTTAGCCTTAGCTTTAGCACCGCTGATGTCGTAACGGTCCAATAGCACTGAGTTAGCGGTCCGACGGACCGTACAGTTACTCACGGAGTACTCCCCCTCGCAGGCGAGCGTGTCAAGCGATGGGTCGGCGCTCTTCCATGCCTGCAAATGTCGTTGAAATCCCGGGGGGTCGGCTCCTTCACGGGGTCCTATCGGCCCGGCCAATACAGCCGGACGAAGAGAAAAAAAAACACGCCACCTCAGCCGAAGTGTCGATCGTTGAAAAACACGGGAAAAACATCCGAGCCCACCGTCTGTCGGTCCGGATGACGATGAAGATCCAGAGAACAATGTTCGGGTGCCACTTTATAACAGCAGTCTGGCGAGGAAGGAGCGGCTAGCCGGTCCAGCGGGCATGTGGTGTGGAGGTTAGCCGGATAACACGGAACCAGTCGGTTAAATCCAATAACAGACCTTTATTCGCCGTCAGCAACATTACACTTTATAAGCCAGGTCTCCTCGGCTGTACTCGTCCGAACCTACATGCGCGGGGATTGGTACCACCAGCGCCAGCTTGTCACAACAGTAAGTAAGGTGCTTTCTTGGAGCATGGAACATGAGCAGCATGAAATGGCTGCCGCTAACAACTCACACACCCACTAGGAGACCCCCACAGCTACTACAATAGTTGGGCAACCCCCCCTAGTGGTGCTATAACCCAAAAGGTTTGTTACACGCTCCGGGATGCTGAACGCAAGTACAGTGTTTTTGACAGGGAGTTGCTGGCCCTGCACCTCGCGACACGACATTTTCGTTTTTTCCTCGAGGGTCGCAACTTTACTGCGTACGTTGACCACAAACCTTTGACGTTTGCGATGTCCAAGGTCTCTGACCCATGGAGCGCACGCCAGCAGCGCCAGTTGGCGTCCATTTCAGAGTTTACTACAGACATTCAGCATGTGGCTGGTAAGTTCAATCACGTCGCTGACTGTCTCTCACGTGTGTTGGTTTCTCCGGTGTATGTTGGCATCGACTACGCTGCCATGGCCGCCGAGCAACGTGCTGACCCGGACGTCCTTGCCCTTCAGTCAACGAAAACGGGCCTCGTGCTGGAGGACACCCCGGTGTGGGACGGCGGTCCGCACCTTCTTTGCGACATTTCCACCGGCCGCCCCCGCCCGGTGGTTCCCCGTTCGTGGCGTCGTCGTGTTTTTGACTCAGTGCATGCCCTCTCTCATCCCGGCGTACGGGCCTCGGTCAAGCTGGTCAGCGCCAGGTTTGTTTGGCCGGGCCTTCGCAAGACGGTGAAAGAATGGGCGGCGGTTTGTATCCCATGCCAACGCTCGAAAATCCACCGGCACACACAGGCACCCCTCGAACCTTTCCGTGTCCCGGGTAGGCGTTTCGATCACGTTCATGTGGACTTGGTTGGTCCCTTGCCGCAGTCACAGGGTTTCACGCACCTTTTAACTGTGGTGGACCGCACAACCAGGTGGCCGGAGGCGGTACCCCTGGCGTCCACGACAGCGGCGACGGTGGCCAGGGCATTTTTGTCAACGTGGGTTTCACGTTTCGGCCCCCCTGCTGACATTACCTCGGACAGGGGCCCCCAGTTTGTTTCCGAGCTTTGGTCTGCTATGGCTGACGGCCTGGGAGTCAAGGTCCACCGCACCACAGCATACCACCCGCAAGCTAATGGGATGTGCGAACGGTTTCACCGGTCACTTAAGGCCGCGCTCCGGGCTTCCTTAACAAGTGGCGACTGGGTCGACCGTCTTCCGTGGGTTTTGCTGGGATTGCGTAGCGCGGTTAAAGAAGACCTCGGGGTTTCCCCGGCTGAACTGGTCCTCGGCCAGCCTCTCCGGGTCCCTGGGGAATTCTTACCTGAGAGCCCTCCCCCATGTTTCGATACCTCTTTGTTGCCTTTTCGCCCCCCCCAAGAGACTCATTTCCTGTTCCTGGTCCTGTGCACCACTGCCTGCCTGACACTTTTGTTCCGAGTTCGTTGGACTCTGCTCGTTTCGTTTTCGTCAGGCACGATGCCCATAGGACTCCGCTGCGTCCACCATATGACGGGCCATACAGGGTTCTTAAACCAGGCAACAAACATTTCATTTTGGAATTTGGCGGTCGGCAGGAAGTTGTCTCTGTTGACAGACTTAAGCCTGCATATGTTATGCAAGAGGATCAGGTGGTCCCGGCCCAGGCCCCTTGCCGCGGCCGCCCACCTGCCGCCGGGCTGATGGATTCTGTTTTTTTCCCCCAGGAGCGACCCAAAATCAACGGAGTCGTCTGCAGCTTTTTCTGACCGCCAGTGCAAGCCTCGCTCCCAGGCTGGGTTGCCCTCTGTCGTTTCCCCACCCCCCCAGTTCAGCCGTTCCGGCCGTTTGCTTAAGCCCCGGGGCCTGGACTAGTTCTGCTGGGTGTTCGGGGGGGGCATGTGTGGTGGACCACTAGAGGGCTCCACTCACACCCAGTGTATAGGAAGTGTGTTCCTGTGTTTTGTGGCGCGATATGCTCAGTTGTTGTTGAGAGACGAATAAAGAAGGAGTGAGAACTGAGAGCTCTGTGTCGTTGATTCTTACCTCCACAGTTTCATGATACTTTGTGAGAAAATTATGGAAAAAACACAAAACTATGTAAATCTTGTTGTGACAGTTGAATTCAGCTGAAATTCAGGTCCATTTGAATATGTAACAAGGTTGCAAACTGAAGTATGGCAAAAGCAAGATTGTCTGCTGTTCTGCTTATTTCTCTTTCTCGCACTGTGAAAAGATGCAACTTCCTTTTTCTTGGCTTACACGTCTGTTTTTTCGTGGAAGCATTTTTGCTTAACATATAAAACCTAAAGAATGTTCCATACTAAAGAGGAATTTGGTATCACTGCAAATGCAGTGAATGGAATCTTACCTTAACTGTAAGGATTACACTTGAGTTTTATGTTAAAAAGCAAATAGTCTGAAACAATTTCAGCCATCATGTTGATATCTTTCTGTAGCTCATGGGGAAAGTTAAAACGCTGAGCAATAACAATAAGACTTTTTTATTCTGTTGAATTCTAAATGTTTTACTAATAATTAACTAATAATAAATTCTTAATGTCTCCATCATATGTTTGGCCCTTCAGATAAAATGGGGACTTGTTCCTTTTAACTGTGTTAAAGGAAACTTTCTAAACCTGTGAATAGATCTGGGAAATGTTTTTGTTTGCTTTTGGTTATTTACCTCTCATTACAAGATGTGCTTGATATCTTTGTGATTGTGATTTTCAACAACGTCTCAAATGTCAAAGCTTTAATTAATGCATTGTTTGTGCATTAAAGAAAAATGTTGATTCATGTACATGAATGGAGTTTCAGATAAATGAATGCAATTTCATGCACAAAATCAAGCAATAAAACAGGGTTTGGAAACTTGATGACAAAGTGTCTTGTGTTTATTTTTGCCCTATAAGACTGCAGCCAGTAGTTGTAACACTGTCGTCCTTTCATTCTGTCAAAGGATTTTTGCTTTTGTGTTTTTTATTATTCATATAATAATCAGCTAAGAGTGTTTATATTTCTGTTTGTACTCAACCAGCTGCACAATTAACCGCTGGCTCTCTGCTCTATAACAGAAACTGTTTGCTGTCACATTATCTGTCAGCAACAGGAAACCGCCACCCAAGAATAAGAAACGACCTTGTAGAGAACACAACATTTTGAGAAATCACACCTGCCTGCTTGACTAGATAAGCATGTTATTTCCTTTTTTGTATGCTTCATGCTGTGTATAAGTAAAGGCAGAGAGCTGCTGCAGGGTGTGTGAGTCTCCGCTGAGCTCTCACCCGTGCACGTTAAATTGCAGAAGTGTCTGAGTGTTATTTCATCACATCTGAGTGCTTGATAAAAGAATATCTCTAACACATTCGTTCACAGTTCCACATTTTAGAGTCAAAGAAGTCAGATTCAACCATGTCTTTTGTTGTGATGGTGGCACTGCTGTTCTGTTCTGAGACACTCGGTAGGAAACTTTCTAATTAAATGTAAATATCATGTGTGATTTATGACTTGTTCATTTAATAGAGCATCAGGGCAGAACTGACTATGCACATGGTTAACCTATAATATACAGTAGGTCCTATATGAACATGGAATTGAAGTGGTATGGAAGAAGAGATATTGTTTTTATCTGTTTTTACTTCATTGTTTGAAGTCTAAAAGTAGATTTGTCAGGATACATGATGCTATGGGGCGCTGTCTGTAAAGTGAAACATGCTGAAATTAACGGCAACATTTTTCCACATTTAGCTCAAAACCTTACAAAAACATGTTTTTTCAAGACATTTTTTTTACAACATTTAGTAAAATATTTGTAACATTTTATATTTAAAACACAATTTTAAATGTTAAATCTAAACATTAAATGTTGAATCTGAATATTATATTTAAATCTTTCTTAACTCAGGTTGCAAATCTAATATGAAAGTTCACTCATGTACTGTATGTGGGCCATAAACACTGACAAGATCTATTCAGTAACTAGTCAGTACATTAGTACCAGTACCAAATTTGTTATATGGAGTCTTAAATAAAGAAATTTAACAGCCATGTACTTTTTTCCTAGTATACACAACATTGAAGATGGAAGTTCTTAAAATTCTTTTCAATTCTTTTCATATGAATTCTAAAGTTAAGTAATTTTAGAAGATTCACGGACTATATACCTATTGTGTTTGATTTGTACAGTACTGTCATATTTACTGTTTAAAAGGGTCATACTCTGTGTTTGGAGAGGAGGATAAAATAACGCATGATCTTGTGGGAGCTGACCTTGATATTAATGACTGGACTGCAATTACAAATCTGAGGGACATGTTATCTGACGACTATTTTTTTTATGGTGACTGGAAGGAAGCAGGTATGTTAGATATGTTAATAATTGAAACCAATGCTAGACTGCTGCAATATTACTAAAACTTTGCATGTCTTATATCCACCTCCACATCCTTTGACTCCAGTTAACCTGACAGTGGACTCCGTGTTCAACAGCTCATACTCCTGCAACCTTACTGTGAGCTGTAGTACAAATTACTTTGACATCATCAGCATTTTTAAATGTGATAGCAAAACCTGCTATCAAGAGGGAGGAGAGCAAACAGAGGAAAGGTGGTGGCCCACTGCTTTTCTTCATGTCTACCTGTCAGATGGATCCATCATATGTAACCATAGCAATACAGTAAATTGGACCAAGGACATGATAGAGATTGATCGTTTTTGTCCTCAAAATGCTGGTAAGTCAGATAAACATATAAACAGTTTTCTGATAAAATTTCCCAGCTTGGAAACTGACTGTAAGCCTAAAAACATTTGTATAATATGGAAACATGCGATACATCATTGATCTGCATGTGTGAAAAACAAATTAAAGAACCAGTAATTTATTTTAAAATATCATTATAACTGACTAGTCAGTGAATGGTAACTTGCTATTTTTGATTCAGCTTTAATGTGTTAGATATATGGTTTTAATATATGGTTTATTACAGACTGTAAAACACATATAATGACAATTACATTTTGAATCAAATGGTCTCCACATCTAGTGAGAGGTATTACTGGTTTTATCCTTTCCCAATGTGCTGTAAAGTTAAAGTCTGCTTTTGCTTTGTGTTTCAGGTTCTGAGAGTTTCTCTGACGGTGTCTCTATCTGTATGGTGAAGACAGTCGTGTTCTCTGTTGGTCTGATCATCATGTTCTTTGCTGTCATCAGTGTTCACCTCATAGAGAAACTTCAGACGCAAAACTAAACAAGTAGTTCTCTGTGAACCAGTTTCACAGATCACACAAAAAAACTTTCATTAACACCAAAGCAGCTGAAACAGATTAACAACCCCCCCTGCTGCTTAACTGATGACATCACTATCCTAAGTGTTTAATTGACTGGATATTTAGAAAGGAAGACATGTGGCAATGGGCTGCATGTGGTTACCTGCTCACCCACTGAACTAAACTGGCACCCAAATTTATTTTTTTACTAGTTTAATGGAAAAAAAATACTGGCTTTAATGTAAAATAAGCAAATTTTTCATATTCTGTTAGGGAAATTAATGAGTGACACAGTTTGGATCTGTTTTGATTTTTTTTTTTTTTTGGGGGGGGGGGCTTTATCATCTGTGTGGTGAAGATAGTCGTATTCACATTTGGTCTGATCATCGTGTTGCTTGTCAGCACTGTAGAGAAATGTAAGAAAGAAAGATAGACAGTGCAAACTTTAAGCTATAACTATTTTTGAAGGGATCTGTGTTTTGTTTAATTTATACAGTGCAAAGAGATCATCAATATCATTTTAAAATTTTAGGAATTTGCAAATGTTTTATGAGGAATGCAGTACATGTTTTAAAACCTCTAAAAGAAAATTTACTCATCACATTTTCATTTTACACATTTGAAAGTCAACGCAAATTTTCTTCAAAAGAACTCCACAAAGCAGCTAACATAAATGTGCTAATTATTTTTGATGAAATAATCAAAAGTCAAGACTCTGCATCACATTGTGAATAAATGCTTGTTAATCCTGATAAAGCTGTTTTCTGAGTTTTTATATTGAAAGCAAGTCTAAGGAGCTTGCAAAGAAAAGCGTCTGGACTTCTTTAAGTTGCTTGAAGGCATTTCACCTCTCATCTGAGAAGCTTCTTCAGTTCTAAGGGTCAAATGGTGGAGAGTCCCAGATTTAAACCCAGTGGGAGTTTCCCTCCAAAGAGGGACAAAGGACCCCCTGATGATCCTCTACCTAATCACATGAGCCAAGGTGCGAAAACAGGTGTGGGTCACAATCAGCCAGGGTTTCGGGTGAGCTCATTGTGAAACCTGGCCCCACCCTATCATGTGATTTGAAAGCAAACCAAAAGTATATATGATTCCTTTTCCCAAAAGCAGGTTTAAGGTTTTTCTTCAGTGTGAGGGGATCAACTAATAACTAAACTGTTCTAATCCCCAAAATAAAAAAAATAAAAAAAATAATAATTCAGCTAGTGAACATGCCCATCTTAAACTAATTTAAAACCATCAAAGACAAACATTTCAATCTCTGCTATCTCAAAAGTTACCACGACTGCTTTGTAGTGTCTGTAGTGTCCTAAAAATCATGTCTCATTCAAATTCACATATCAAACTGTTTCGTTAACTAAGTGTTTTAGTCGCTACTGACATAATTGAAGCAGTAAAACAAGGAATTGACAGGAAGTTGCAGAATTGCAGAAGTTTCAAAGTTCATAAATACCAGAGCTGTGAGAAGAAACCCGGCCCTGTGGCTCTGTGGAAACACTTCATGGCTTCATATCTTGGTTATAGAAAACTTGAGATTCAACAACATTTTTCTTTTTGATTAAATGATGATGATAAATGAGTAAATGTTAACATTTATAGAAATAATTAATGCTTCCTTGTGTCAGTTCAGTTTTTCTCAAACTGAACACTAAGGCAAAACTCGCAAACAAAGAGTTTGCAAAGAGCAAACCTTTTATTGTATTTTATTCTATGACTGGAAACACATGTACTAAAACTGTGTTTTTCATTACATACTGTCTGTATATTGAACATACACCCAGTGACAGGTATTACTGGTTTTATCTTATCTTATCCTGTATGGTGAAGACAGTCGTGTTTTCTGTTGGTCTAATCATTGTGGTGTCTGCTGTCATCAGTGTTCACCTCATCAAATGCAAAACTAAAGAAAAATCTATGCATAAAACTGTTCATGTACCTTTACATGCACTCCACAGGGCATGTATGATTAGCTATCAATAAAGTCCACCAAATGCTTTATTTATGAATAGAACTTCTTTTTGCTGATGTTAAAATGCTTTTTAGGATTTCTTCCTAGGAAAAATAGTGTTTGGGAGGCTAAGCAGCTTTTTGACTTTTGAATGTTTGGTTTATATCACTCTTGATTCTAGACATATTGCCTGTTTGCCATTTATTCCTGCTGGTTTTTTAATTTATATTTTATTCCAGCATAGTTGGTGTGCAGCACCTTTAATTTAGATGTAAATGTACAATAACTATTCTATTCTATTCTATTCTATTCTATTCTATTCTATTCTATTCTATTCTATGTGTTTCTTTGATATCACCAGCAGAGGGCAGTGGATGACCTGTGTTTTTGTGTTATTTTAATGTTTGTTGATCATGTGGGACCAGCACCCCAATACAGGAAGGCTGGATCGGCTTTGTGTTTAAAAAATCCTCATCTCTGATCCTATGGTTCTTACCCAGTAGGCAATGCAAAGCTAAAATAAAACATGATGGATGAGGAGACTTGCCCATTTGAACTAGCTCTCCCTCGGTTGTCTAACCCACCTAGTCTGATATAAATTGGAGCCCGAGTAGCCTTGCCTTCCCTTATCTATCAGCCACACATATTATGGCGGCTCCTCTCTAGATCAGTGCATTTGTCATATGACTGGGTTTATTTTAGTGGCCTAAACAGTTAGGCCTATAAGACCTAACCTATAAGAGCTATTTACAATAACATGGATTTATACTCAGATATCTACCTTTACTGTTTCACAAAGAGAAAGGGAATGTCCACATTTTAGACTTAAGTTGCAGGATAGTTTATTAAGGGAATTCAAAAGGGGCAAAACAAAAACAAGATTCAGAGAAATCTAAAAATCTGTTTTTACTGAAATTAAAGTGAGCTAAAAATGGCATTCAAAAAGCTCACAAAAATGACATTTGTTTTGTTTATGAACTTTTCGTGTACATATGCATTCAAAACCTTTTTTTTTTTAGAAAAATAGATACATCCAGAGACAAGATAGTAATCGTTTTACTAGGAGCAAGGTGAACGGCAACTGCAAGATATTATATCACAGATCTACATTCGGTCAGTCAGCTTTTTCCATAAAGGCTTGCCATCTGTGGAACACTTCCAACCGAAATCAAATTGATCACAGACATCAGATCCTTTACACTGCAGGTTAAAGTTTGGTTAAAGGGAAATCAGAGATGCAGTCATTTTAACTAATGATTTTAATTTTATTTTAAATTATTGTCTGTTAATTGTAATTGTATTTATAATGTAATTTGGTTTTATGAAAATGTATTTTTAATTGTAAAATGTACCTATTTTGATTGTAAGCCCAACAAGGGACAATTGTTGAAAATTAGCAATAGCTATAAACTTATGTGCGTTACATCAGTTTCATGTTTTGTACTTGGACTATGTTAAACTGCACTGTCCCTTTTAAATAAAATAAATAATAAAATAAATACAGTAATATTAACTGAATACAACATCACGGTTCAAGGTAAGTATTGCAACTTGTCACACATTGATGGAGAGTAACCACTGATGTGTATTTTACATTAAACACCTCCTCCCCCCTCAGATCCAGTGTCACCGGTCGACCTGACCGTCAATTCTGTGTCGAGCAGCTCAGACTCGTGTAACCTCACTGTGACCTGCAGCACAAAGCACGCTCACATCAGCAGCATTTTTACATGTGACACCACAACCTGCTATCAGGAAGGAGGAGAGCAATCAGAGGTTACAACCTCAGGTGCTTCTCTCCATGTTTACCTGTCAAATCTATCAGTCATCTGTGACCATAGCAACCAGGTCAGCTGGACCAGAGACATGAAGAACATTGAACATATTTGTGCACTACTGGCTGGTAAGACTGAAAGAGAAAATGTTGATGATGATCATTTTGATTTTTTTCTTAAAATAACACTTCTTTCATTTAAAGAAATTAATTATTGACGTGACCTTCTCACACCAAGAGTGAAATATAACTTCACAGAAAGAGAATTAATATTTTTCTGGATGCTATTTTATTGTTTTTGACCACTAGTTTAAGAGTAAAACAAGCAAATAAAGTTATTTGTATACCTGCTTTGCACATTATCGGTCTATAAAAAAGACAAAACAATCACTACTAGTCAAATTCTGTAAGAGAAATTAATTGTTTTTTACATCTGATTGACTCAGAGTTTAATCTGTTTTTATATTTAAGGTCTTTTGATTATTTTGTTTGTTTGTTTGTTTGTTTGACATTTTCTTTGTGTTGCAGGTTGTGGGAGTCTCTGTGATGGTATATCTGTCTGTGTGGTAAAGACGGTTGTTTTCTCTGTGCATCTAATCATCATGGTGTTTGCTGTCATTAGTGTCCACATCACAGAGAAAGTTGAGAGGCAAAAAATAAATAGTGCATCAATTACACCGTACATATAGTTCACAGCCTTCTTTTTTAAAAAACGTCTTCTCTAACCACTTGTATCCTGTTTCATTGTTTGTAATTTGTTGCATATGCTGTATAAAACCCATATATATGCTCTGAGTGTTGTTCATTCCCTATGCTACAAAAATATAAATATGATTTAGGAATTTTGAAAACAAGACTTTGGAAGTATTTTATGATAAAGTCTTACAGACTAGAATTTACTTATATTCACTCATCATTTGATAATTTTATACTAAATGTAAAATTAATTAAAGTGCATACATAGTACATATAAACATGGTCACGTCAAAATGGGTCAAAAAAGATGTTTGTGATAGAAGTGCTAAATAATTTATAAAAAATAAAGGTTATGTATCACTTTTTAAAGAAAATTGTGTTTTTAACGTTTTTTCTTAAATACAAGTTTCTTCTCTCTTGGATCGGCTGGAGTGTGTTTCTGATTTCTTTTTTTCCCCACAATGCAGGATTAATTCAAATTCAAATTCAAATTTTATTTGTCACGTACACAGTCATACACAGTACGATATGTAGTGAAATGCTTGGACAACTGCTCGTGACCTAAAGAAAACAAAAAAGGAAAAGGCTATGAATAAGATAGGAAATAAATATGAAAAATTAAAAAGGGTAAATTTAACTAGGAAGGAATAAAATATAAATTAAGGTTAAAAATGAAATAACTGTACAACACAAATTAGAATGAAGGGTAAATTTAACTGGGAAGAATAAGATAAAGATAAATATATAAATTAAAGTTGAAAATAAAATAACTGTACAACAAAATACACAATACACAATATAGAACTATATAAGAATGTATGAAGAAATCTAAATATAAATAAATATATACACAATAACAGCAGCTGTACAAGTATTAACCGGAAATGAAGAATATAGTGACCAGTGTTGTGCAAAACCAAAGTCCAGAAAGTCCAGTGTGTGTGTAAGAACTGTATGTGTGGGTCAGTACTGTGTGGTGGTGTGATTGAGAGACCGTATCGCCTGCGGGAAGAAGCTCCTCCTCAGTCTCTCTGTGTTGGTCTTCAGGGAGCGGAATCGCTTTCCTGACCTCAACAGAGAGAACAGTCTGTTGTTGGGATGGCTGAGGTCCTTCACGATCTTCCTGGCCTTGGTCCAGCACCGCCTGCTGTAGATTGAGTGCAGGTCAGGGAGCTCGGAGCGGATGGTGCGCTCAGCTGACCGCACAACCCTCTGTAGAGCTCGTCTGTCCTGCATGGTGCTGTTCCCGAACCAGGTTAAGATGTTTCCCGCCAGGATGCTCTCTATGGTGCACGAGTAAAAGTTCCTGAGCACCTTGGAGGGCAGTTGGAAGTCTCTCAAGCGTCTGAGGTGGTAGAGACGCTGTCGGGCCTTTTTCACCACGGTGTTGATGTGACAGGACCATGACAGGTCCTGCGTGATGTGAACTCCGAGGTATTTGAAGCTGTCCACTCTCTCCACTGGGCACTCGTTGATGACGGGGGTCTGGTACTTCCTCTCCTGCTTAGTGCTGAAGTCCACTATCAGCTCCTTTGTCTTACTGACGTTTAGAAGGAGGTTGTTCCTCTGGCACCAGTTCTCCAGATTCCTAATCTCCTTCAGGTAGGCCGTCTCGTTGTTATCAGAGATCAGGCCCACCACGACGGTGTCGTCAGCAAACTTGATGATGGTGGTGGAGCTGGTAGTGGCCACACAGTCATATGTGTACAAAGAGTACAGCAGGGGGCTCAGAACACACCCCTGGGGGGCTCCAGTGCTGAGAGTGGTGGAGGCTGAGACATGTCCGCCCATCCTTACTGCCTGTGGTCTGCCAGTTAGGAAGTTGGAGATCCACTGACACATAGATGAGCTGAGTCCCAGATGCTCCAGCTTGGTGGTGAGTGTGGAGGGAATTATGGTGTTAAATGCAGAGCTGTAGTCTATGAAGAGCATTTTAACATAATTCCCCCTTCTAGTGTCCAAGTGAGTGAGTGATGTGTGGAGGAGATGAGAGATGGCATCGTCTGTGGAACGATTTGGACGGTAAGCGAACTGTAGTGGGTCCAGTGTGTCTGGTAGTGAAGAAATGATGAAGTCTCTGACCAGGCGTTCAAAGCACTTCATCACTACTGAGGTGAGGGCTACAGGGCGATAGTCATTGAGAGAAGCAGGGTGGGGTTTCTTCGGGACAGGAACAATGATGGACTCTTTGAAGCATGTGGGGATCACCGACTGAGATAAAGAGATGTTGACTATCTCAGTGAACACAGGAGCTAGCTGGTATGCGCAGTCTCTTAGGATACGACCTGGGATGCCGTCTGGTCCTGCTGCTTTCCTGGTGTTCACTCTCTTGAAGGCTCTCCTTACTTCATGCTCGGAGATGACGAGCACGTTTCCGGTGCTGGCAGTATCTTCCTGTCTGCAGCCGTTAGCGCCGCTAACACTAGCATTGTTGGAGACCTTAGCTGCAGCCTCGAAGCGAGCATAGAAAGTGTTCAGCTCGTCTGCCAGAGTCACGGCCGCGTTCGTCATACCGGTTGTTGGTGCTTTATAGTCCGTTATTGTCCTTAGTCCCCGCCACAGGCTCCTAGAGTCACTCTGTTGGAGTTGTGACTCTAGTTTCCTCCCGTAGCGCTGCTTCGCCTCTTTCACCGCCCTCCGCACGTTATATGACGCGGCTTTGTACGGGTCCATGTCCCCCGTCATGAGTCCCGTGTTGTAGGCAGCGGTGCGGGATCTCAGAGCGTCGCGGATGGTTTTATCCACCCACGGCTTCTGGTTGGGAAACGTTGTGATAGTCTTTGTCTCCACGGTATCATCCGCTAGTTTCCCGATGAATCCCACAACCGCTTCCGTAAACACGTTGACGTCATCGTCGGAGCTGTTTCTGAACATGCCCCAGTCTGCGTCATCGAGTGCGTCCTGTAACGCGGCCACCGATTGATCCGTCCAGCGCGCGACCTTCCTCTGAACCGGAACTTCCTGTTTCAGCCTTTGTTTGTATTTTGGCATGAGGAAGATGGCGGCGTGATCAGATTTGCCAAACCCTGAACTTTCTTCAATGTAACCAGAAGAGGGCAGCGAGTGACTTGTGATGTGGGCTGCAGGGAGATCATAAGTTTAGAAATTTTATTTTCAGCTGTTAATATATAAACGTTTCTCTTTTTTTTTTTTTTGTCTGTCCCATTTGGTTCTTTAGCTGTCAGAATTGTTGTCTGAAGACCAACAAGGATACCCAATGGATTTACTTTATGAAATGGATCATCACGGCCTTGCCGTATTGGTCCATTTGATCAACCTTTGTTGTTATTATTTATTTTATTTTATTTTCAGTTGTTACAGACGGGACAGACATGACTGAGGGATAGGAAAGGGAGAAAGAAAGATGAAGGAAAAGAAAAACAGAAGGGAAGAGGGACAGTGAGAAAGGGTGCTTAAAAAGAGAAAGAAGAGAAAAAAAAATCTCCTGGATCACCTGTTGAGAGAAAAAGAAGAGAAAACAAGCAAAAAAAACCAACAGAGCAACATACTAAACACAACACCATCATGTTAATCTACAGTGGGGCAAAAAAGTATTTAGTCAGCCACCGATTGTGCAAGTTCCCCCACCTAAAATGATGAGGTCAGTAATTTGCACCAGAGGTACACTTCAACTGTGAGAGACAGAATGTGAAAAAAAAAATCCATGAATCCACATGGTAGGATTTGTAAAGAATTTATTCGTAAATCAGGGTGGAAAATAAGTATTTGGTCAATAACAAAAATACAACTCAATACTTTGTAACATAACCTTTGTTGGCAATAACAGAGGTCAAACGTTTACTATAGGTCTTTACCAGGTTTGCACACACAGTAGCTGGTATTTTGGCCCATTCCTCCATGCAGATCTTCTCGAGAGCAGTGATGTTTTGGGGCTGTCGCCGAGCAACACGGACTTTCAACTCCCGCCACAGATTTTCTATGGGGTTGAGGTCTGGAGACTGGCTAGGCCACTCCAGGACTTTCAAATGCTTCTTACGGAGCCACTCCTTTGCGGTGTGTTTTGGATCATTGTCATGTTGGAAGACCCAGCCTCGTTTCATCTTCAAAGTTCTCACTGATGGAAGGAGGTTTTGGCTCAAAATCTCACGATACATGGCCCCAATCATTCTGTCCTTAACACGGATCAGTCGTCCTGTCTCCTTGGCAGAAAAACAGCCCCATAGCATGATGTTTCCACCCCCATGCTTCACAGTAGGTATGGTGTTCTTGGGATGCAACTCAGTATTCTTCGTCCTCCAAACACGACGAGTTGAGTTTATACCAAAAAGTTCTACTTTGGTTTCATCTGACCACATGACATTCTCCCAATCCTCTGCTGTATCATCCATGTGCTCTCTGGCAAACTTCAGACGGGCCTGGACATGCACTGGCTTCAGCAGCGGAACACGTCTGGCACTGCGGGATTTGATTCCCTGCCGTTGTAGTGTGTTACTGATGGTGACCTTTGTTACTTTGGTCCCAGCTCTCTGCAGGTCATTCACCAGGTCCCCCCGTGTGGTTCTGGGATCTTTGCTCACCATTCTCATGATCATTTTGACCCCACGGGATGAGATCTTGCGTGGAGCCCCAGATCGAGGGAGATTATCAGTGGTCTTGTATGTCTTCCATTTTCTGATGATTGCTCCCACAGTTGATTTTTTCACACCAAGCTGCTTGCCTATTGTAGATTCACTCTTCCCAGTCTGGTGCAGGTCTACAATACTTTTCCTGGTGTCCTTCGAAAGCTCTTTGGTCTTGGCCATGGCGGAGTTTGGAGTCTGACTGTTTGAGGCTGTGGACAGGTGTCTTTTATACAGATGATGAGTTCAAACAGGTGCCATTCATACAGGTAACGAGTGGGGGACAGAAAAGCTTCTTACAGAAGACGTTACAGGTCTGTGAGGGCCAGAGATTTTCCTTGTTTGAGGTGACCAAATACTTATTTTCCACCCTAATTTACGAATAAATTCTTTACAAATCCTACCATGTGGATTCATGGATTTTTTTTCACATTCTGTCTCTCACAGTTGAAGTGTACCTCTGGTGCAAATTACTGACCTCTGTCATCATTTTAAGTGGGGGAACTTGCACAATCGGTGGCTGACTAAATACTTTTTTGCCCCACTGTAGCTAAGTGTACACAGCAGTAAATACTAAATATTGAATATTATTGTGTAGCAAGCAGGACCGACAGCCCACAATGTGCTTGGAAATAGCAGTCAATAGAGGTGTAGTTTATGTCTATGAACAGTGAACACCCGTGTGCACACCTGTGTGGATCAGCGCGCTTGTATTCAAAAGGTTTCCCCATGTAATGGTCTGCTAGAGGATGTAGAGAGCCATAGCCCCATCCCCCAGGGCATGAAGCAGGCATGGAGGAGATCCAGGCTCCAGACATCCAGAGGCCCCAGAGTGCGAGAGCCCAAGGAGGACCACCGGAGGGGCATCCGTGCCACCCTCCTGGGAAGAGCTGAGGAGAGCCCCAGATGAGGGGTCACCCAGTTGCCATGAAGCAGAAGCCTGAGGGGGTTGCAGTGGCGTGCCAGAGTGAAGCGAGCCGCAGGCCCAGAGGCCGGAGGCCGGAGGGCCCCCTTTGCCCCGGAAGAGGCCTGACCGAGCAACGGGCACCAGGCCCCGCCAAGTAGTCACCGGGAGTGAGCTAGTACATACCTGAGCGCCCAGCCCCGGACACCAAGAACCACCAACGCACCGACCCCTGAGGGCATCAGTCACCGGCAGGGAGTGTGGTGAGGGGAGATAGGCCTTTGGAGGGCCTGGGAGTTCCCAGAGAGGTGGAGTGTAAGACCCGACCTGACATATAAACACAGACAAACAGGCATTCCCACCCTCATGCACACATATACAAATACTCAGCACTCATATAAACGTTTCTCATTTATGTTTGGTTGGGGGGATTTTGGTGACATTCATAACTACTGTATAGGACAATTCCAGCAAGAACTCAATCCAGAATTTTACATTATCAATCAAAAACCCACAGATATCTGATATTTCATGAAGTCAATTCCTGCAGCTTAAATGCATTCAGATCATCATATTACCTCTTCTGCTTTGATCGGCCTGATTGGACTCTGTCTTTAAAACTCCTGTAATCTCATCGTGACTTGCAGTGCACGGGACTCGCACCTTAGCTCACCAACTCTCACACATTACCCCAAAAATCTGCAGGAAGAATAATAAAAGTTTGTTCGTGCAGGCTGATACGGGTCAGACTGAGTCATGGCTTCTGTTTTGTTGTCTCTTTCTGCTCAAAGGTAGTGTTACTGTGAAACCATGGCTATCTCAGAGCTAAAACTAGCACAGCTCACAGATAGTTCACTTTTGCACTGTTGGTCTGTATAGAGGAAGAATGCAGCTGTGAGAAGGGGCTGACCCTGTTCTGCTGTCAGTGGTGTAAAACACTTCCACGTTGTTACATTTCAGAGAAACCTCGAGACTCTAGAATGTTTTTCTTTGTGATTCTTGTGTTGCTGTCCTGCACTGAGGCTGAAGGTAGGAAAAAAATGTCTAAATATTAGCACACATATAGTAGCAGTATATAACAACTGCTTCTTTAATTCAACAGGGACAGAACTGACAACGATGAACGTGTTCACTACAAAACGTATCTTTCAATTTATTGCAGAAGGTAAAAGACTTGATTAATGTCTCAAACTACATTAGTCAAGAGTTTAATCAGAGCTGTGTCTTTGACAGGCTGAATAAGCTCTGACAAGTTAGTCCATCTAAAAATAGTCACTTCCTCTTTCTTGCAGTCACTCTGCTTCCTGGTTCTGAAAGAAAATAAAACCAACACATCGGAAGGACATCCAATGAGCTTATGTACCCTGGTAAACCAGTGTGTCCTAACAGGCCAATTTTGTTTTAGGTGAGAGGGGAGGAAGAAAACATTATGGAAGAAATGTCACTGTGTCTCAGATAATGTTTTTCAAAATAGTTCTCTGTCCTGGGTGAAGATGTGCTATTGAATTGATAAAAGAGAAGTAGTTTAAATGGAGAATTTTGAGAATTATTAAGCACTGTCCTGTTATATGAGTTATATGTTTGCTATTTCAAGCAAAGAGTATAAGATACATTTATCTGAAAAGTTCAAAACAACATCGCAGTTTAAGGCTGATTTCAGGCACAGATGAGGAGCAACTGCTAACAACTTTTCATATTTTGACCTCTTAAAAACACTGAACTGTGTAAAATCTTACCCTGCTAAAAAAGAGGTATTAGAGCTGTTTAATAATTCATTGTAAAGCAACAAATTCCCCATTAATTTCCAATCATGATAAAAACAAACACTATAAAAATAATTAAAACAAATCAGGTGTGAGTAGAAGACTTTACGTCTTACGTGTCTCTTTAGGTCTTTATAGGGTCTGAAAATGTGCTTGTACTTCATGGAACAGACTTCATCCGCCATCTGTTGTAGTAGTGAAATAGAAACTTAATTTACTACCAAAAAACAGTTATTATCAAGATGCAATAGTGTTTGACAGTGGTGAAGGATAGGAGGAGTTGCAGACTGGAAACAGACAGTTTGGGTCTAACATTAAGGCTTTCAAATGTTGTATAACTTTATCTCAGTCTTCTTTTAATTTTTCATGGTTGATTCCTTCATTGATGATTTTTGGTTAAATTTGGTGACAACACTTACAACATCAACACTAATGAAAAAAACAGTTACCCACTATAATAATTTTATCTCACTGAGCACTAAATCAGAGAATCAGAAAGTTGAAAGGTGGGGGTGGACAAAAAAATGACAAATATGTTTTTTTAAATGTGTGGGAGGCCAAGAATGCAACTTTCAAAGTAATCCTAACTGTCCTGACCTTTGGTTGACGTATAAACTAGAATGAAAGATTGCTGGAACTCTTTCACAGCTGTTAATTTAGTAATAAGCAGTGTAGGGACCAGAGATGGGCAGTAACGCGTTACTTGTACTTGTAAACCCCCAGTTTTGCCAGGGGGGCAGGTAGGGCATTAACAGGGAACAAAGAAATACTTTTCTTTCTTATTCTCATTTAAAATATCTAGCTTTTATTAAATAATTATCTGAATCTTACAAGAAACGATTGATAGATTGATGCATATATACAATCAAAACAGTGTACATCACTGTCACAACAGCGTTTGTTTTCATTCAAAGACTGTATGATTTTTCCTATAATGGTGGGCTGGTCTCTAGTCAAAATGCCCAGGCCGATTTTTTGTCCCAGTCCAGCCCTGTATGCAGCTCACCTTCAGTCTAGTGTTGCTTACATCTTTCTATTTGGAAGGCAGAATTTCCAAGTTCTGAGTACAATCGAAAGCACCACGACTGCAGTTTTCGTGTTGGATGTAAAAAGCGCACATGATGCTGTGACGTAGGCTAGAATCATGGCGATGGTCCAGGCATGGGATTTCTCTCGTGGAAATAAGCACATTATTTTTTCCTTTCTATTGGTAGGTGGCACAGTGCACTTGTGGCAAGTAAGCAAGCTAGAAGACTGGCAGTCTTGCTGGGTATCCAGTTACGGAAGCAACACATTAACAAGAGAATTCTGAGAATAACCAAAATTACCTTCCCTAGTAACTAGTTACTTTGAAAGTAAAGAGTAACTTGAAATAACTGAGTTACTTTTGATAGAAGTAACTAGTAATGTAACTAAGTTACTAATTTAAAGTAACTTACCCAAAACTGGTAATAAGACTTGATATATTTGGTCATATCTCAAGATATGAGAGGTGGGCTGTCCGAAGTGAGATGGAAGCTGTATCTCATAACAAGTTCAGGTTTTCCACAACAGCTTTATCTGAAATGTGAAACTGATTATTGTTTGGTGGATGCTAAAAACCCAAGCAGTTAGCTGTGACTAAACAATAATGAAAATAATCAAACAATAGGGAAGAGCAGCAGGTGGTGTCAGGGGAGGTTGACCAACAAAGATGGTGTCCATCACAAACTCATCCCTCCCCCTGTGTGAGTAGGCTACCAGGACCTGACCAAAGGTGTGCAGAGCAGCAGAAGGCAGGTGAAAAGCTGCGGTGAAAAAAATATAACAAAAGAACCAAAATCTTCACAACACTGCAACGCTGTGTCAGGTCCTTTTTGTGTTGCATTTGTGTTTGATTTTGATTTAACATAATTGCAGCTGGATGTTCGTGACTGATATTTTTTGTTTTTCCTTTTCTTTTAGGTCTCCAACATGTGTTTGTGCTGCATGGAAACGACTTACACTTGGATACAGAGAAACCTTTTAAACTTGACGAACAGACAGATTTGTTCTGGAGATTTAATTCCAATAACAATATAGCTAAATGTGTTTTTAATAATGATCCAGTCGTGTATTACAAATATGCAGGAAAGGTTGAGCTGTTTGGACCAAATTACTCTTTGAAATTAAAGAATGTTCAACACAGTGACAGTGGAGATTATAAAGCAGTTGTGGTCAGCGAACAAGAGCAAAGGGTAGCTGAATACAAGGTGATAGTTCAAGGTAGGTTTCTATTTTCATTATTACTTTGAAATGTTCACAAATCATAGGCCTATTTTTAATACTTTCACACCTCTTGTTCCCCAGATCCAGCCACTCCTGCCAAACTGACAGTAGAGTCAGTGTCCAACAGCTCAGACTCCTGTAACCTGACTGTGACCTGCAGCACAGTGGACTTTAACATCAGCAGTAGTTTTAGATGTGATGGTAAAATCTGCTCTCATGCAGAAGAAAAGGATTTGAAAGCCACAAAAGAATTTTCCTCTTTAAGTGTTTACCTGCAGCAAGACACCATTTACTGTAATCACAGCAACCAAGTGAGCTGGAATCAGACCATGAAGGTGCTCAAATCTTACTGTGAAACAGAGACAGGTGAGAATAAAGTTCATAATAATGAATGAAAAACTGAAATAACCAGATTTTTAAAGGACTTGCTGTGTGATGTTTGCATGTTGTCCCCATGTCTAATTACATATCTTTGGATTGTGATAGAAAGCACCCACAATCCAGTCCAAATACTTGAATTGTCACCTCATTGTTCTGACACACAACACCAAACTATCCACAACACAACACTCTAACTACACAAAACAGCATTTTAACTACACACTCCAAACACGCTAAACTAAAATCTCTCACATCTCCAAACTCTCTCTCTCTCCATCACTCCTAAAACTTCCTCCTCTTTCTAAACAACCAAATGTCATGTTGCCATAGCACTTTTTCATTGGTCAACATTGTACATTTTTCCACCAACACGAAAGGGCTGTTTTTAGTTTTTTTATTTTTTGCTCATAAGCAGAGAATGCTCGCTAGCGCTGTCCTTAGACAGTAAACGTGACGAAACTATTCAGGAAAAAACACGTGTATATATTGTTTATCATGACTCTGGTTTTACGTGGCCTATCAACACAATTTAAAAACTGGCAAATATCACCTTGTTGCTTTGTCATCTTAAAGTGGTCATGTGATTGGCTTACCACGACTACTTTATTCTTCCTCAGTCAAACAGCAGCAATCATGCGATTGTTTTGCCCCCTAGCTCCAGGTGTTGTGGCAAAAATTGATCGTTGGGCAGAAAGTGATTGCCGTCCGCGGGAGCACGCGCAGCTGCTTAAAGCTGTAGCGCCCAGATTACTTATGTAGTCAGCTACTTCCATGCAACTGATATTACGTGCGGTAAGATGAATGAAGCTTCAACCGTCTGTTTGTTGAAAAATAGTAACGTGACCGCATTTTCTTGTTAGTAACGGTAACGGCGTTGTAACAATAGAAATTCATTGTGAGGAACTAAATTTTTTTTAGTTCCTCACAATGAATTGAAAAATAACTGAAAAGAAAATGTTAATTTCTAATACTTTGCTGGCAGTGACACCATGAAGTCTTCAACTCATGGACATCACCAGATGCTGGGTTTTCTCCTTTTGTTGCTCTGCCAGGTTTTTACTGCAGAGGCTTTCAGTTGCTGTTTGTTTGTGGGCCTTTCTTCTCTTTATGGTAGACCTAGATACTTCTACCTCCTGGAGTTTGTTGTTCACTTTGTTGGCTGTAAAAACGATTCTGTGATTAGCCACCACTGTTGTCTTCCGTGGACATCCAGGTTGTTTTGTATTGCTGAGTTGACTAGTGCTGCCATGGACCTAACTGTAGATACACTTCAGTCCTCAATGTGTCCTCTGTCATGGTGTCACTTGCTGCACTCCGTGTTGTTTGCTGTCAGTCCTGTGAATGTCCTAGTGATGCTGCCTTTTGGTTTTGAATATTTTTTGGAATCTAATTTAGTCACAATAAAGGCTCGCTTTTTCTCTGTGTGGCGGGGCGTGGCCTGCGGTGCCATGCAGGGAAGGCGGACGCACCTGCACGGCATCTGCAATCACGCCCCGCCGACTTAAATATTATACTGGGTCCTGTGGTTGGGGTTTTTGTTGCTATGTTGAGCTGGCAGCGGGAGAGCTGCAGCTCTGGGTGCGAATGTACAGCAACCATGAAAGTATTAATAAAGTATGCTGCAAAGCATGAACGTGCACCTGGGTCTGCCGTGGTCATTTACACTCTGGAATGCTAAATACAGTTGGGATACATTCAGAAATAAATTAACTGTATTTCTGAAATGTAAAAGATTTCTTGAGTCAGACAAAAGAAACTGTACTTTGAATTTACTTAGTGTGTTTCATTATTTCTGCTCATGTCTGCAGGTATCTCCATCTGTGTGGTGAAGACATTCGTGTTCTCTGTTGGTCTGATCATCATGGTGATTGCTGTGATCAGTGTCCACATTATGGAGAAGATTAAGAAGTGAAAATAAAGAAGAGGCTTTCCACGTACACAAATAGCTAATACACTTTTAGAAAATGTTGAAGTTATAGATACCAGTGGTAGATAACTACACAGGTTAACACATTTTGGGGGTTTGCTAATTTTTATACAGATACCGTTTTTTGTTATATAGCACAAAATTAGGCATTGCAAATGTTTTGTAAGTATAGACATTTGCACATTTAATTCCGTTAATTTTCTGAATGTTGAATGTAAACATAACAAACGCTCCACAAGACATGCATGGCAAACATGTTAAATCACTGTCATCACTGCAGAGAAATTTAAGAAAGAAAAATAAATTTTGCAGTGCTTACCCACTGCACATAGATGTCAATGCAAACTTGCTTGAAAAGAACTCCTCAAACCATCTATGATAGCGTTACCAATTACTTTTGATGAAATAGTCAAAAGTCAAGACTGCATCATTTTGTGAATAAAATACTTGTTGATCCTTATAAAGCTGTTTTCTGAGATTTTATAATGATAGCAAACACAAAAGAAGCATTTCTGATTCCTATTCCAGAAAGCAGCATTAAGATGTTTCTTCAGTGTGAGGGAATCAACTGATAACTACTACTAAGTTGTAAACCCAAGAATAAAAAAAGAAATGATTTCAGCTTCAAAGCTCATTTAAAATCATCAAAGACCAACCTATCAATCTCTGATATTTTAGAAGTTACCGATTCTGCTTTGATTGGTGTCTTCTTTGTATTATTCTAAATGTTAATGAGACACTGACAACATCATTTAACATTCAAAGTAACCTAAGAATGAAAAAAGGGTTCAAAAATATATCTGAGATGAAAATTGGGTATCTTTCCAAATGCAGCAAGTTACATATTCAATATGCTGACAATTTTTCAAGTGTCCCAAAAAATCATGTCTCATGTTTAAATTCACATACAAAATTGTTGTCAAGTTTCAAAGTTCTTAAACAACACAGCTTTGAGACGGAGCGTGGCCCTGTAGCTCTGTGCAAAACACTTCATGGCTTCAACATTTTTCTTTTAGATGAAATGATGAATGATTAACTGTTAAAACCTACAGAAATTATTGATGCTTCTTTTTGTCAGTTCAGTTTATCTCAAACTGAACACTAAGACAAAAATCGCAAACATGCAAAGAGCAAACCTTTAATTGTATCCTATTCTTTGACTGAAAACACGTGCGAACTAAAACTATATTTTTATTATATACTGTCTGCATATTGAACTACAGTCATTATATCATAAAGATTCTTTTAAGAGAATCATTTTGCAAGTGCTTTTGTTGAAAGACAGTCATATTTTTAACATTATTTTGTAATAAAAATATGGGAAAAAAACACAAAACCATGTAAATTTTGTTTTAACAGCTGAATTCAGCTGAAATTCAGATCTACTGGAATAGGTTACGAGACTGGGGTGCAAACTGAAGTATGGCAAAAGCAAACTTCTCTCTTGTTATGCTACTTTTATTTCTCTTTCTTGTTCTCAATCTATGAAAAGATGCAACTTCCTTTTTCTTGTATTAGACGTCTGTTTTTTTTTTGTTTTGTTTTTTTGTGCAAGCATTTTTGCTTAACATGCAAAACCTAAAGGGTGTTACAGCCTAAAGAGGAATTTGGTATCACTGCAAATGCAGCTTGTAGCACAAATGGCGGACCTGACCACACTTCAATGCTTTTTAGCATCTTTATTAACTCACACTCGAATGCAGTTTTCCAGCTGATTAAAGTAGATTAAACTTCAATATTAAACGTAAAAAATCAGATACCCTGAAACAATTTCAATCATCATGTTTATATTGTTGTCCTTTCTGTAGTTCATGGGGAAAGTTAAGACACTGACCAATAACAATAATACATTTTCATTTTTATTACCCATTAACAAATTCCGCCAAATGCCTAATTTGTGAATAAAAATGCTTTTTGCTGGTGTTAAAAATGTTGTTGAGGCTTTTATCTCAGGGAAAAAGTATTTGGGAGGCTAAGCAGGTTTTTGACTTTGGAATATGGACTTCTTTGATATCACCCACATAGGGTAGAGGGTGACTTTGGAGGCAGGCTACAAAGGCAGGAACAACCTCCTTCTAAACGTCAGTAAGACAAAGGAGCTGATAGTGGACTTCAGCACTAAGCAGGAGAGGAACTACCAGACCCCTGTCATCAACGAGTGCCCAGTGGAGAGAGTGGACAGCTTCAAATACCTCGGAGTTCACATCACGCAGGACCTGTCATGGTCCTGTCACATCAACACCGTGGTGAAAAAGGCCCGTCAGCGTCTCTACCACCTCAGACGCTTGAGAGACTTCCAACTGCCCTCCAAGGTGCTCAGGAACTTTTACTCGTGCACCATAGAGAGCATCCTGACGGGAAACATCTTAACCTGGTTCGGGAACAGCACCATGCAGGACAGACGAGCTCTACAGAGGGTTGTGCGATCAGCTGAGCGCACCATCCGCTCCGAGCTCCCTGACCTGCACTCAATCTACAGCAGGCGGTGCTGGACCAAGGCCAGGAAGATCGTGAAGGACCTCAGCCATCCCAACAACAGACTGTTCTCTCTGTTGAGGTCAGGAAAGCGATTCCGCTCCCTGAAGACCAACACAGAGAGACTGAGGAGGAGCTTCTTCCCGCAGGCGATACGGTCTCTCAATCACAATCACACCACCACACAGTACTGACCCACACATATAGTTCTTACACACACACTGGACATTCTGGACATTGTTTTCACTTCATCACTTAAATCACTGCTGCTGTTATTGTGTATATATTTATTTATACTTCTTGGGTATTTTGTTCATACATTCTTATATAGTTCTATATTGTGTATTTTGTTGTACAGTTATTTTATTTTCAATTTAATTTATATATTTTATCTTATTCTTTCCCAGTGTGTTGTACAGTTATTTCATTTTTAACCTTAATTTATATTTTATTCCTTCCTAGTTAAATTTACCCTTTTTAATTTTTCATATTTATTTCCTATCTTATTCATAGCCTTTTCCTTTTTGTTTTCTTTAGGTCACGAGCAGTTGTCCAAGCATTTCACTACATATCGTACTATGTATGACTGTGTATGTGACAAATAAAATTTGAATTTTGAATTTGATTGCCGAGCAGAAAATATACAGATTAATAGTGTTTTTGTGCTATTTTAATGTTTGTCGGTTTTGTGGGACCAGTACCCCAATACAGGTAGTCTGGATGGGCCCTCTGCTTAAAAAGTCACTTATCCAGTAGACAATGCAAGGCTTAGATAGAGCCTGATGGGTGTTCTAACCACCGCTCTCTCCCAGCTGACTACTCCACTGACTCTGGTAAAAATTGAGCATTAGTAGCCATGGAGTCAAAGGCAGTGTGCTGTGAAACCATGGCTATGTCAGATCGACAACTGGCACAGCTCAAAGATAGTTCACTTGTGCACTGTTGGTCTGTGTCAAGTCTAGAGGAACAACGCAATCGTTAGAAGGGTATGAGGGGCTGACCCTGTTTTGCTGTCAGTGGTATAAAACACTTCCATGTTGTTGCGTTTCAGAGAAACCTCGAGACTCTAGAATGTTTTTCTTTGTGATTCTTGTGTTGCTGTCCTGCACTGAGGCTGAAGGTAGGAAAAAAATGTCTAGATATTAGCACACATATAGTAGAAGTATATTGCAACCGCTTCCTTAATTCAACAGGGACAGAACTAACAAAGATGGAAAGTGCAAATGTTTTCTTTTATAGTAGTGTTCACTACAAAAGATATCTGTTATTTTATTGCAGCGGATGAAAGACTTGATTAATGTCTCAAAGTACATCACAGTTTAATCGGAGCTGTGTCTTTGACAGGCGGAATAAGCTTTGACAAGTTAGTCCATCTAAAATAGTCACTTCCTCTTTCTCGCAGTGACTCGGTTTGTGTGCTAGAAGGTTTCCTGGTTCTGAGAGAAAATAAAACCAGCACAACCAAAGCTTTCAATACAGAACTTTAGAAGCATTGAACACTGCAGTTCCAGGATGATTTCAGACACAGATGAGGAGTAACTGCTGCCATCTTTTCATACTTTGACCATTCAACACCACATGAGAAAAACTGTAAAATCTTACCCTGCTATGAAAGCTATTAGAGCTGCCTAATAATTTATTGTAAAACAACTAATTGTCCAATAATTTCCAATGATAATAAAAAAACAATATAAATATAATAAATCAAACAACGTGTGAATACATGATTTTTATGTCTTTATAGGGTCTGAGAACATGTTTGTACTTAATAGAACTTACATGTGGACATAAAGAAACCTGTTGTAGTAGACAAAAATAAACTTAATTTACTACCACTAACAATGTTGGTAACTATTATTATAAAGATGCAATCATGTTTGACACATGTGAAGGACAGTCTGAGTTATTTAGACAAAATTAGTCTTTGCTTTTAAACTAAAAAAAAGATAAACAGGAAATACTATGTAATGTTCAAGCAGACAGTTAGGGTCTGAAATACTAAGAGTAAGGATTTCAAATGTTTTATAACTTTATCTCAGTCTTCATTTCATTTTTCATTGTTGACTCCTTCATGGCCGATTTGTGGTTTGGTTCTTTGACGTGGTCTGGGAGCAGACCCATTCTGTAAGGTTTGGGGTTGTAGCTTCCCTATTTCTGTCATGGAGGGAAGCAGAGATAGTTTAATGAATTTGGGCAACTCTAGATATTAGAGGTGCACCATCCAAAGTTGTGTGGAAGTCATAACTTCTAATAGGAACTGATTTTCACGAGAAGGTTTATCTGTGAAGTCCACATTTTATTGTTGGAAATTATCTCAATAAACAGTAACTGAAGGACGATGTGGGGCAAGTTACACACAAATCTATATTAAGTTTAGAGATGTCTGATTGGTGTAAGGGTTTTTATTACAGCTGAATAACAATTAAAGATATTTGCACTGATAAATGTGTTTATTTATCAACATATAAACAGATTATATAAAAATGTTGACAAAACAATAATAAAAATACTAAAAAAAAATACTGTATTTAATTTGAGAGACTTCCAGTTGCATGTTAATAAGATGATTCTGATATCAGGTTTGTTGTTTTTCTTTTCTTTTAGGGCTCCAACATGTGTTTCTCCTCCGTGGAAAGGACTTACACCTGGATATAAAGAAATCTGTTGTACTAGACAAAAAAACTGATTTGTTCTGGAAAGTTAATGAAACTAACTATATAGCTAAATGTGGTTTTAATAATGATCCAGTTGTGTTTGACAAATATGAAGAAAGGGCTGAGCTCTTCAGGCAAAATTATGGGTTGTTATTAAAGAATGTGCAACACAGTGACAGTGGAGATTATACTGCATTCATGGTTAGCTATGAAGTCCAAAAGGTAGCTGAATACAAGGTCATAGTCCAAGGTAGGTTTCTGTTTTCATTATCTTTTTGAAATGGTGATACAACATAAATCTCTTTATGCCTGTTACTCTTCAGATCCAGTTTCTCCAGTTGACCTGACAGTGGACTCTGTGTCTGGCAGTTCAGACTCCTGTAACCTCATTGTGACCTGCAGCACAGTGGATTCTCAAATCAGCAGCATTTTCACATGTGATGCCCAAAACTGCTTTCTGGTAGAGAAAGGAAGCTTTAAAGCCCAAACCTATTCTTCCAATCTCACTGTCAATTTGCAGCAAGACTTAATCGTCTGTAATCACAGCAACCAAGTGAGCGTGGAACAGACTAAGAAGGACATTAAACGTTATTGCAAGGAAAAACCAGGTAAGATTCAAAGACATCACATTCATTTGTACATTCTGCAAAATCATGTCTTGACCCTTTGTTGGGGCAGTTGTAACCAATCAGCTGTCCTATAATGAGCACATCCACTCAGAAGTTACCAGAAATTTTCAAGCTTGTGTCAATCTCAAAACCTGTGTTAAATACCTTTAGTAGTAGTTGACTGCTTGAAGAATAATTCTGGTTAACAATAGTTGGCATGAGAAGTATTCCATATGTATATCACCAAATTTGACAGTTATTATCTTTCTTTTGATGAGAAAATCTAAAATATTCTGAATACTAGAGTGTAAGGTCGATGGCAAAAACTTGCATTGTGGTGGCCCACCAGAGGGGTCACACCCAGGTGAGGGGTTTTGCTGGGTTTTGCGCGCAATGTGTTCAGTTCATGTTTGGTGGTCAATAAAGTTGGAGGAAAAGGCTAAACCTCCTGTGTTGTCTGACCCTTCACTCCACAGCATTAGATTTTTAAGGATGACAACAAAAGCTGCCCATCACAATCTCTAATGCTTTTATTTGTGCCTATTTATTACATAAATAAGTCATTTGTAACTATAGCAACCAGGTCACAATTAAATTAGATCAATCTAAATTGGTTCTGTACATTACCACAATGAATTTAAATGAAACAACTCAGATGTAGTTGAAGTGCAGACTTTAAACTTTAATTCAGCCGGTTGAACAAAAAGACTGTATAAAATGTGAGGAACGAAAATTCTTTAGCTCCTTACAATGAATTCATTTCAGGAGCTCAAGATTAATTGGAAAAGTTGAATAACTGAAAATAAAATGTTAATTTCTAATACTTTGCTGGAAATGACACCCTGAAGTCTTGAACTCATGGACATCATCAGATTTTGGGTTTTCTCCTTTTTTATGCTCTGCCAGGTCTTTACTACAGAGGCTTTCAGTTGCTGTTTGTTTGTGGGCCCGTCTTCTCTTTATTGCTGAGTTCATCAGTGCTTTCTTTCTTTCTCAGGATGTACGAAATTGTAGATTTTGCCACTCCTAATCTTAAAGCCGTTTCTCAAATGGGATTTTTCTGTTTTTGCAGCTTAAGGATGTTGTTTCACCTGCATGGAGAGCTCCTTTGACTGCATGTTGTCTGTTGACAGCAAAATGTTCCAAACACAAGCACCACACCTTAGATCAGCTCCAGGCCTTTTATCTGCTTAATTGATAAAAACATACGAAGGAATTGCTCACACCTGCCCATGAAATGACCTTCGAGTCAATTGTCCAATTATGTTTGGCCCCTTTAAAAAGACTGTGGGACACATTAAGTTCCATGTCCATTATATAACTGTAATTAGAATATGTTTCAATAAAGTGTCCAAATATATATGGACCTAACTGTATATAAACCTCAGTCCTCCCTCAATCCCTAAATCTAATTTAGTCAAATAATCACAATAGTCACTTGCTTTTTCCTCTGGAATGCTAAATACAGTTGGGATACATTCAGAAATAAATTAACTGCATTTCTGAAATGTAAAAGATTTCTTGAGTCAGATAAAAGAAACTGTACTTCCAATTTATTTAGTGTGTTTCATTATTTCTGCTCATGTCTGCAGGTATCTCCATCTGTGTGGTGAAGACAGTCGTGTTCTCTGTTGGTCTGATCATCATGGTGATTGCTGTCATCAGTGTCCACATTATGGAGAAGATTAAGAAGTGAAAATAAAGAAGAGGCTTTCCACGTACACAAATAGCTAATACACTTTTAGAAAATGTTGAAGTTATAGATACCAGTGGTAGATAACTACACAGGTTAACACGTTTTGGCGGTTTGCTAATTTTTATGCAGATATCGTTTTTTGTTATATAGCACAAAATTAGGCATTGCAAATGTTTTGTAAGTATAGACATTTGCACATTTAATTCCGTTAATTTTCTGAATGTTGAATGTAAACATAACAAACGCTCCACAAGACATGCATGGCAAACATGTTAAATCACTGTCATCACTGCAGAGAAATTTAAGAAAGAAAAATAAATTTTGCAGTGCTTACCCACTGCACATAGATGTCAATGCAAACTTGCTTGAAAAGAACTCCTCAAACCATCTATGATAGCGTTACCAATTATTTTTGATGAAATAGTCAAAAGTCAAGACTGCATCATTTTGTGAATAAAATACTTGTTGATCCTTATAAAGCTGTTTTCTGAGATTTTATAATGATAGCAAACACAAAAGAAGCATTTCTGATTCCTATTCCAGAAAGCAGCATTAAGATGTTTCTTCAGTGTGAGGGAATCAACTGATAACTACTACTAAGTTGTAAACCCAAGAATAAAAAAAGAAATGATTTCAGCTTCAAAGCTCATTTAAAATCATCAAAGACCAACCTATCAATCTCTGATATTTTAGAAGTTACCGATTCTGCTTTGATTGGTGTCTTCTTTGTATTATTCTAAATGTTAATGAGACACTGACACCATCATTTAACATTCAAAGTAACCTAAGAATGAAAAAAGGGTTCAAAAATATATCTGAGATGAAAATTGGGTATCTTTCCAAATGCAGCAAGTTACATATTCAATATGCTGACAATTTTTCAAGTGTCCCAAAAAATCATGTCTCATGTTTAAATTCACATACAAAATTGTTGTCAAGTTTCAAAGTTCTTAAACAACACAGCTTTGAGACGGAGCGTGGCCCTGTAGCTCTGTGCAAAACACTTCATGGCTTCAACATTTTTCTTTTAGATGAAATGATGAATGATTAACTGTTAAAACCTACAGAAATTATTGATGCTTCTTTTTGTCAGTTCAGTTTATCTCAAACTGAACACTAAGACAAAAATCGCAAACATGCAAAGAGCAAACCTTTAATTGTATCCTATTCTTTGACTGAAAACACGTGCGAACTAAAACTATATTTTTATTATATACTGTCTGCATATTGAACTACAGTCATTATATCATAAAGATTCTTTTAAGAGAATAATTTTGCAAGTGCTTTTGTTGAAAGACAGTCATATTTTTAACATTATTTTGTAATAAAAATATGGGAAAAAAACACAAAACCATGTAAATTTTGTTTTAACAGCTGAATTCAGCTGAAATTCAGATCTACTGGAATAGGTTACGAGACTGGGGTGCAAACTGAAGTATGGCAAAAGCAAACTTCTCTCTTGTTATGCTACTTTTATTTCTCTTTCTTGTTCTCAATCTATGAAAAGATGCAACTTCCTTTTTCTTGTATTAGACGTCTGTTTTTTTTTTTGTTTTGTTTTTTTGTGCAAGCATTTTTGCTTAACATGCAAAACCTAAAGGGTGTTACAGCCTAAAGAGGAATTTGGTATCACTGCAAATGCAGCTTGTAGCACAAATGGTGGACCTGACCACACTTCAATGCTTTTTAGCATCTTTATTAACTCACACTCGAATGCAGTTTTCCAGCTGATTAAAGTAGATTAAACTTCAATATTAAACGTAAAAAATCAGATACCCTGAAACAATTTCAATCATCATGTTTATATTGTTGTCCTTTCTGTAGTTCATGGGGAAAGTTAAGACACTGACCAATAACAATAATACATTTTCATTTTTATTACCCATTAACAAATTCCGCCAAATGCCTAATTTGTGAATAAAAATGCTTTTTGCTGGTGTTAAAAATGTTGTTGAGGCTTTTATCTCAGGGAAAAAGTATTTGGGAGGCTAAGCAGGTTTTTGACTTTGGAATATGGACTTCTTTGATATCACCCACATAGGGTAGAGGGTGACTTTGGAGGCAGGCTACAAAGGCAGGAACAACCTCCTTCTAAACGTCAGTAAGACAAAGGAGCTGATAGTGGACTTCAGCACTAAGCAGGAGAGGAACTACCAGACCCCTGTCATCAACGAGTGCCCAGTGGAGAGAGTGGACAGCTTCAAATACCTCGGAGTTCACATCACGCAGGACCTGTCATGGTCCTGTCACATCAACACCGTGGTGAAAAAGGCCCGTCAGCGTCTCTACCACCTCAGACGCTTGAGAGACTTCCAACTGCCCTCCAAGGTGCTCAGGAACTTTTACTCGTGCACCATAGAGAGCATCCTGGCGGGAAACATCTTAACCTGGTTCGGGAACAGCACCATGCAGGACAGACGAGCTCTACAGAGGGTTGTGCGATCAGCTGAGCGCACCATCCGCTCCGAGCTCCCTGACCTGCACTCAATCTACAGCAGGCGGTGCTGGACCAAGGCCAGGAAGATCGTGAAGGACCTCAGCCATCCCAACAACAGACTGTTCTCTCTGTTGAGGTCAGGAAAGCGATTCCGCTCCCTGAAGACCAACACAGAGAGACTGAGGAGGAGCTTCTTCCCGCAGGCGATACGGTCTCTCAATCACAATCACACCACCACACAGTACTGACCCACACATATAGTTCTTACACACACACTGGACATTCTGGACATTGTTTTCACTTCATCACTTAAATCACTGCTGCTGTTATTGTGTATATATTTATTTATACTTCTTGGGTATTTTGTTCATACATTCTTATATAGTTCTATATTGTGTATTTTGTTGTACAGTTATTTTATTTTCAATTTAATTTATATATTTTATCTTATTCTTTCCCAGTGTGTTGTACAGTTATTTCATTTTTAACCTTAATTTATATTTTATTCCTTCCTAGTTAAATTTACCCTTTTTAATTTTTCATATTTATTTCCTATCTTATTCATAGCCTTTTCCTTTTTGTTTTCTTTAGGTCACGAGCAGTTGTCCAAGCATTTCACTACATATCGTACTATGTATGACTGTGTATGTGACAAATAAAATTTGAATTTTGAATTTGATTGCCGAGCAGAAAATATACAGATTAATAGTGTTTTTGTGCTATTTTAATGTTTGTCGGTTTTGTGGGACCAGTACCCCAATACAGGTAGTCTGGATGGGCCCTCTGCTTAAAAAGTCACTTATCCAGTAGACAATGCAAGGCTTAGATAGAGCCTGATGGGTGTTCTAACCACCGCTCTCTCCCAGCTGACTACTCCACTGACTCTGGTAAAAATTGAGCATTAGTAGCCATGGAGTCAAAGGCAGTGTGCTGTGAAACCATGGCTATGTCAGATCGACAACTGGCACAGCTCAAAGATAGTTCACTTGTGCACTGTTGGTCTGTGTCAAGTCTAGAGGAACAACGCAATCGTTAGAAGGGTATGAGGGGCTGACCCTGTTTTGCTGTCAGTGGTATAAAACACTTCCATGTTGTTGCGTTTCAGAGAAACCTCGAGACTCTAGAATGTTTTTCTTTGTGATTCTTGTGTTGCTGTCCTGCACTGAGGCTGAAGGTAGGAAAAAAATGTCTAGATATTAGCACACATATAGTAGAAGTATATTGCAACCGCTTCCTTAATTCAACAGGGACAGAACTAACAAAGATGGAAAGTGCAAATGTTTTCTTTTATAGTAGTGTTCACTACAAAAGATATCTGTTATTTTATTGCAGCGGATGAAAGACTTGATTAATGTCTCAAAGTACATCACAGTTTAATCGGAGCTGTGTCTTTGACAGGCGGAATAAGCTTTGACAAGTTAGTCCATCTAAAATAGTCACTTCCTCTTTCTCGCAGTGACTCGGTTTGTGTGCTAGAAGGTTTCCTGGTTCTGAGAGAAAATAAAACCAGCACAACCAAAGCTTTCAATACAGAACTTTAGAAGCATTGAACACTGCAGTTCCAGGATGATTTCAGACACAGATGAGGAGTAACTGCTGCCATCTTTTCATACTTTGACCATTCAACACCACATGAGAAAAACTGTAAAATCTTACCCTGCTATGAAAGCTATTAGAGCTGCCTAATAATTTATTGTAAAACAACTAATTGTCCAATAATTTCCAATGATAATAAAAAAACAATATAAATATAATAAATCAAACAACGTGTGAATACATGATTTTTATGTCTTTATAGGGTCTGAGAACATGTTTGTACTTAATAGAACTTACATGTGGACATAAAGAAACCTGTTGTAGTAGACAAAAATAAACTTAATTTACTACCACTAACAATGTTGGTAACTATTATTATAAAGATGCAATCATGTTTGACACATGTGAAGGACAGTCTGAGTTATTTAGACAAAATTAGTCTTTGCTTTTAACCTAAAAAAAAAAGATTAACAGGAAATACTATGTAATGTTCAAGCAGACAGTTAGGGTCTGAAATACTAAGAGTAAGGATTTCAAATGTTTTATAACTTTATCTCAGTCTTCATTTCATTTTTCATTGTTGACTCCTTCATGGCCGATTTGTGGTTTGGTTCTTTGACGTGGTCTGGGAGCAGACCCATTCTGTAAGGTTTGGGGTTGTAGCTTCCCTATTTCTGTCATGGAGGGAAGCAGAGATAGTTTAATGAATTTGGGCAACTCTAGATATTAGAGGTGCACCATCCAAAGTTGTGTGGAAGTCATAACTTCTAATAGGAACTGATTTTCACGAGAAGGTTTATCTGTGAAGTCCACATTTTATTGTTGGAAATTATCTCAACAAACAGTAACTGAAGGACGATGTGGGGCAAGTTACACACAAATCTATATTAAGTTTAGAGATGTCTGATTGGTGTAAGGGTTTTTATTACAGCTGAATAACAATTAAAGATATTTGCACTGATAAATGTGTTTATTTATCAACATATAAACAGATTATATAAAAATGTTGACAAAACAATAATAAAAATACTAAAAAAAAATACTGTATTTAATTTGAGAGACTTCCAGTTGCATGTTAATAAGATGATTCTGATATCAGGTTTGTTGTTTTTCTTTTCTTTTAGGGCTCCAACATGTGTTTCTCCTCCGTGGAAAGGACTTACACCTGGATATAAAGAAATCTGTTGTACTAGACAAAAAAACTTATTTGTTCTGGAAAGTTAATGAAACTAACAATATAGCTAAATGTGGTTTTAATAATGATCCAGTTGTGTTTGACAAATATGAAGGAAGGGCTGAGCTCTTCAGGCAAAATTATGGGTTGTTATTAAAGAATGTGCAACACAGTGACAGTGGAGATTATACTGCATTCATGGTTAGCTATGAAGACCAAAAGGTAGCTGAATACAAGGTCATAGTCCAAGGTAGGTTTCTGTTTTCATTATCTTTTTGAAATGGTGATACAACATAGACCTGTTTTAAATCTCTTTATGCCTGTTACTCTTCAGATGCAGTTTCTCCAGTTGACCTGACAGTGGACTCTGTGTCTGGCAGTTCAGAGTCCTGTAACCTCACTGTGACCTGCAGCACAGTGGATTCTCAAATCAGCAGCATTTTCACATGTGATGCCCAAAACTGCTCTCTGGTAGAGAAAGGAAGCTTTAAAGCCCAAACCTATTCTTCCAATCTCACTGTCAATTTGCAGCAAGACTTAATCGTCTGTAATCACAGCAACCAAGTGAGCGTGGAACAGACTAAGAAGGACATTAAACGTTATTGCAAGGAAAAACCAGGTAAGATTCAAAGACATCACATTCATTTGTACATTCTGCAAAATCATGTCTTGACCCTTTGTTGGGGCAGTTGTAACCAATCAGCTGTCCTATAATGAGCACATCCACTCAGAAGTTACCAGAAATTTTCAAGCTTGTGTCTGCTTCTATTGATCTGGAACACAATTTCAGTTAAAATCTCAAAACCTGTGTTAAATACCTTTAGTAGTAGTTGACTGCTTGAAGAATAATTCTGGTTAACAATAGTTGGCATGAGAAGTATTCCATATGTATATCACCAAATTTGACAGTTATTATCTTTCTTTTGATGAGAAAATCTAAAATATTCTGAATACTAGAGTGTAAGGTCGATGGCAAAAACTTGCATTGTGGTGGCCCACCAGAGGGGTCACACCCAGGTGAGGGGTTTTGCTGGGTTTTGCGCGCAATGTGTTCAGTTCATGTTTGGTGGTCAATAAAGTTGGAGGAAAAGGCTAAACCTCCTGTGTTGTCTGACCCTTCACTCCACAGCATTAGATTTTTAAGGATGACAACAAAAGCTGCCCATCACAATCTCTAATGCTTTTATTTGTGCCTATTTATTACATAAATAAGTCATTTGTAACTATAGCAACCAGGTCACAATTAAATTAGATCAATCTAAATTGGTTCTGTACATTACCACAATGAATTTAAATGAAACAACTCAGATGTAGTTGAAGTGCAGACTTTAAGCTTTAATTCAGCCGGTTGAACAAAAAGACTGTATAAAATGTGAGGAACGAAAATTCTTTAGCTCCTTACAATGAATTCATTTCAGGAGCTCAAGATTAATTGGAAAAGTTGAATAACTGAAAATAAATTGTTAATTTCTAATACTTTGCTGGAAATGACACCCTGAAGTCTTGAACTCATGGACATCATCAGATTTTGGGTTTTCTCCTTTTTTATGCTCTGCCAGGTCTTTACTACAGAGGCTTTCAGTTGCTGTTTGTTTGTGGGCCCGTCTTCTCTTTATTGCTGAGTTCATCAGTGCTTTCTTTCTTTCTCAGGATGTACGAAATTGTAGATTTTGCCACTCCTAATCTTAAAGCCGTTTCTCAAATGGGATTTTTCTGTTTTTGCAGCTTAAGGATGTTGTTTCACCTGCATGGAGAGCTCCTTTGACTGCATGTTGTCTGTTGACAGCAAAATGTTCCAAACACAAGCACCACACCTTAGATCAGCTCCAGGCCTTTTATCTGCTTAATTGATAAAAACATACGAAGGAATTGCTCACACCTGCCCATGAAATGACCTTCGAGTCAATTGTCCAATTATGTTTGGCCCCTTTAAAAAGACTGTGGGACACATTAAGTTCCATGTCCATTATATAACTGTAATTAGAATATGTTTCAATAAACATGTTAAAAAACAATTGTGTCAGTGTCCAAATATATATGGACCTAACTGTATATAAACCTCAGTCCTCCCTCAATCCCTAAATCTAATTTAGTCAAATAATCACAATAGTCACTTGCTTTTTCCTCTGGAATGCTGAATACAGTTGGGATACATTCAGAAATAAATTAACTGCATTTCTGAAATGTAAAAGATTTCTTGAGTCAGATAAAAGAAACTGTACTTCCAATTTATTTAGTGTGTTTCATTATTTCTGCTCATGTCTGCAGGTATCTCCATCTGTGTGGTGAAGACAGTCGTGTTTTCTGTTGGTCTGATCATCATGGTGATTGCTGTCATCAGTGTCCACATTATGGAGAAGATTAAGAAGTGAAAATAAAGAAGAGGCTTTCCACGTACACACATAGCTAATACACTTTTAGAAAATGTTGAAGTTATAGATACCAGTGGTAGATAACTACACAGGTTAACACATTTTGGGGGTTTGCTAATTTTTATACAGATATCGTTTTTTGTTATATAGCACAAAATTAGGCATTGCAAATGTTTTGTAAGTATAGACATTTGCACATTTAATTCCGTTAATTTTCTGAATGTTGAATGTAAACATAACAAACGCTCCACAAGACATGCATGGCAAACATGTTAAATCACTGTCATCACTGCAGAGAAATTTAAGAAAGAAAAATAAATTTTGCAGTGCTTACCCACTGCACATAGATGTCAATGCAAACTTGCTTGAAAAGAACTCCTCAAACCATCTATGATAGCGTTACCAATTATTTTTGATGAAATAGTCAAAAGTCAAGACTGCATCATTTTGTGAATAAAATACTTGTTGATCCTTATAAAGCTGTTTTCTGAGATTTTATAATGATAGCAAACACAAAAGAAGCATTTCTGATTCCTATTCCAGAAAGCAGCATTAAGATGTTTCTTCAGTGTGAGGGAATCAACTGATAACTACTACTAAGTTGTAAACCCAAGAATAAAAAAAGAAATGATTTCAGCTTCAAAGCTCATTTAAAATCATCAAAGACCAACCTATCAATCTCTGATATTTTAGAAGTTACCGATTCTGCTTTGATTGGTGTCTTCTTTGTATTATTCTAAATGTTAATGAGACACTGACACCATCATTTAACATTCAAAGTAACCTAAGAATGAAAAAAGGGTTCAAAAATATATCTGAGATGAAAATTGGGTATCTTTCCAAATGCAGCAAGTTACATATTCAATATGCTGACAATTTTTCAAGTGTCCCAAAAAATCATGTCTCATGTTTAAATTCACATACAAAATTGTTGTCAAGTTTCAAAGTTCTTAAACAACACAGCTTTGAGACGGAGCGTGGCCCTGTAGCTCTGTGAAAAACACTTCATGGCTTCAACATTTTTCTTTTAGATGAAATGATGAATGATTAACTGTTAAAACCTACAGAAATTATTGATGCTTCTTTTTGTCACTTCAGTTTATCTCAAACTGAACACTAAGACAAAAATCGCAAACATGCAAAGAGCAAACCTTTAATTGTATCCTATTCTTTGACTGAAAACACGTGCGAACTAAAACTATATTTTTATTATATACTGTCTGCATATTGAACTACAGTCATTATATCATAAAGATTCTTTTAAGAGAATAATTTTGCAAGTGCTTTTGTTGAAAGACAGTCATATTTTTAACATTATTTTGTAATAAAAATATGGGAAAAAAACACAAAACCATGTAAATTTTGTTTTAACAGCTGAATTCAGCTGAAATTCAGATCTACTGGAATAGGTTACGAGACTGGGGTGCAAACTGAAGTATGGCAAAAGCAAACTTCTCTCTTGTTATGCTACTTTTATTTCTCTTTCTTGTTCTCAATCTATGAAAAGATGCAACTTCCTTTTTCTTGTATTAGACGTCTGTTTTTTTTTTGTTTTGTTTTTTTGTGCAAGCATTTTTGCTTAACATGCAAAACCTAAAGGGTGTTACAGCCTAAAGAGGAATTTGGTATCACTGCAAATGCAGCTTGTAGCACAAATGGCGGACCTGACCACACGTCAATGCTTTTTAGCATCTTTATTAACTCACACTCGAATGCAGTTTTCCAGCTGATTAAAGTAGATTAAACTTCAATATTAAACGTAAAAAATCAGATACCCTGAAACAATTTCAATCATCATGTTTATATTGTTGTCCTTTCTGTAGTTCATGGGGAAAGTTAAGACACTGATCAATAACAATAATACATTTTCATTTTTATTACCCATTAACAAATTCCGCCAAATGCCTAATTTGTGAATAAAAATGCTTTTTGCTGGTGTTAAAAATGTTGTTGAGGCTTTTATCTCAGGGAAAAAGTATTTGGGAGGCTAAGCAGGTTTTTGACTTTGGAATATGGACTTCTTTGATATCACCCACATAGGGTAGAGGGTGACTTTGGAGGCAGGCTACAAAGGCAGGAACAACCTCCTTCTAAACGTCAGTAAGACAAAGGAGCTGATAGTGGACTTCAGCACTAAGCAGGAGAGGAACTACCAGACCCCTGTCATCAACGAGTGCCCAGTGGAGAGAGTGGACAGCTTCAAATACCTCGGAGTTCACATCACGCAGGACCTGTCATGGTCCTGTCACATCAACACCGTGGTGAAAAAGGCCCGTCAGCGTCTCTACCACCTCAGACGCTTGAGAGACTTCCAACTGCCCTCCAAGGTGCTCAGGAACTTTTACTCCTGCACCATAGAGAGCATCCTGACGGGAAACATCTTAACCTGGTTCGGGAACAGCACCATGCAGGACAGACGAGCTCTACAGAGGGTTGTGCGATCAGCTGAGCGCACCATCCGCTCCGAGCTCCCTGACCTGCACTCAATCTACAGCAGGCGGTGCTGGACCAAGGCCAGGAAGATCGTGAAGGACCTCAGCCATCCCAACAACAGACTGTTCTCTCTGTTGAGGTCAGGAAAGCGATTCCGCTCCCTGAAGACCAACACAGAGAGACTGAGGAGGAGCTTCTTCCCGCAGGCGATACGGTCTCTCAATCACACCACCACACAGTACTGACCCACACATATGGTTCTTACACACACACTGGACATTCTGGACATTGTTTTCACTTCATCACTTAAATCACTGCTGCTGTTATTGTGTATATATTTATTTATACTTCTTGGGTATTTTGTTCATACATTCTTATATAGTTCTATATTGTGTATTTTGTTGTACAGTTATTTTATTTTCAATTTAATTTATATATTTTATCTTATTCTTTCCCAGTGTGTTGTACAGTTATTTCATTTTTAACCTTAATTTATATTTTATTCCTTCCTAGTTAAATTTACCCTTTTTAATTTTTCATATTTATTTCCTATCTTATTCATAGCCTTTTCCTTTTTGTTTTCTTTAGGTCACGAGCAGTTGTCCAAGCATTTCACTACATATCGTACTATGTATGACTGTGTATGTGACAAATAAAATTTGAATTTTGAATTTGATTGCCGAGCAGAAAATATACAGATTAATAGTGTTTTTGTGCTATTTTAATGTTTGTCGGTTTTGTGGGACCAGTACCCCAATACAGGTAGTCTGGATGGGCCCTCTGCTTAAAAAGTCACTTATCCAGTAGACAATGCAAGGCTTAGATAGAGCCTGATGGGTGTTCTAACCACCGCTCTCTCCCAGCTGACTACTCCACTGACTCTGGTAAAAATTGAGCATTAGTAGCCATGGAGTCAAAGGCAGTGTGCTGTGAAACCATGGCTATGTCAGATTGACAACTGGCACAGCTCAAAGATAGTTCACTTGTGCACTGTTGGTCTGTGTCAAGTCTAGAGGAACAACGCAATCGTTAGAAGGGTATGAGGGGCTGACCCTGTTTTGCTGTCAGTGGTATAAAACACTTCCATGTTGTTGCGTTTCAGAGAAACCTCGAGACTCTAGAATGTTTTTCTTTGTGATTCTTGTGTTGCTGTCCTGCACTGAGGCTGAAGGTAGGAAAAAAATGTCTAGATATTAGCACACATATAGTAGAAGTATATTGCAACCGCTTCCTTAATTCAACAGGGACAGAACTAACAAAGATGGAAAGTGCAAATGTTTTCTTTTATAGTAGTGTTCACTACAAAAGATATCTGTTATTTTATTGCAGCGGATGAAAGACTTGATTAATGTCTCAAAGTACATCACAGTTTAATCGGAGCTGTGTCTTTGACAGGCGGAATAAGCTTTGACAAGTTAGTCCATCTAAAATAGTCACTTCCTCTTTCTCGCAGTGACTCGGTTTGTGTGCTAGAAGGTTTCCTGGTTCTGAGAGAAAATAAAACCAGCACAACCAAAGCTTTCAATACAGAACTTTAGAAGCATTGAACACTGCAGTTCCAGGATGATTTCAGACACAGATGAGGAGTAACTGCTGCCATCTTTTCATACTTTGACCATTCAACACCACATGAGAAAAACTGTAAAATCTTACCCTGCTATGAAAGCTATTAGAGCTGCCTAATAATTTATTGTAAAACAACTAATTGTCCAATAATTTCCAATGATAATAAAAAAACAATATAAATATAATAAATCAAACAACGTGTGAATACATGATTTTTATGTCTTTATAGGGTCTGAGAACATGTTTGTACTTAATAGAACTTACATGTGGACATAAAGAAACCTGTTGTAGTAGACAAAAATAAACTTAATTTACTACCACTAACAATGTTGGTAACTATTATTATAAAGATGCAATCATGTTTGACACATGTGAAGGACAGTCTGAGTTATTTAGACAAAATTAGTCTTTGCTTTTAACCTAAAAAAAAAGATTAACAGGAAATACTGTGTAATGTTCAAGCAGACAGTTAGGGTCTGAAATACTAAGAGTAAGGATTTCAAATGTTTTATAACTTTATCTCAGTCTTCATTTCATTTTTCATTGTTGACTCCTTCATGGCCGATTTGTGGTTTGGTTCTTTGACGTGGTCTGGGAGCAGACCCATTCTGTAAGGTTTGGGGTTGTAGCTTCCCTATTTCTGTCATGGAGGGAAGCAGAGATAGTTTAATGAATTTGGGCAACTCTAGATATTAGAGGTGCACCATCCAAAGTTGTGTGGAAGTCATAACTTCTAATAGGAACTGATTTTCACGAGAAGGTTTATCTGTGAAGTCCACATTTTATTGTTGGAAATTATCTCAACAAACAGTAACTGAAGGACGATGTGGGGCAAGTTACACACAAATCTATATTAAGTTTAGAGATGTCTGATTGGTGTAAGGGTTTTTATTACAGCTGAATAACAATTAAAGATATTTGCACTGATAAATGTGTTTATTTATCAACATATAAACAGATTATATAAAAATGTTGACAAAACAATAATAAAAATACTAAAAAAAAATACTGTATTTAATTTGAGAGACTTCCAGTTGCATGTTAATAAGATGATTCTGATATCAGGTTTGTTGTTTTTCTTTTCTTTTAGGGCTCCAACATGTGTTTCTCCTCCGTGGAAAGGACTTACACCTGGATATAAAGAAATCTGTTGTACTAGACAAAAAAACTTATTTGTTCTGGAAAGTTAATGAAACTAACAATATAGCTAAATGTGGTTTTAATAATGATCCAGTTGTGTTTGACAAATATGAAGGAAGGGCTGAGCTCTTCAGGCAAAATTATGGGTTGTTATTAAAGAATGTGCAACACAGTGACAGTGGAGATTATACTGCATTCATGGTTAGCTATGAAGACCAAAAGGTAGCTGAATACAAGGTCATAGTCCAAGGTAGGTTTCTGTTTTCATTATCTTTTTGAAATGGTGATACAACATAGACCTGTTTTAAATCTCTTTATGCCTGTTACTCTTCAGATGCAGTTTCTCCAGTTGACCTGACAGTGGACTCTGTGTCTGGCAGTTCAGAGTCCTGTAACCTCACTGTGACCTGCAGCACAGTGGATTCTCAAATCAGCAGCATTTTCACATGTGATGCCCAAAACTGCTCTCTGGTAGAGAAAGGAAGCTTTAAAGCCCAAACCTATTCTTCCAATCTCACTGTCAATTTGCAGCAAGACTTAATCGTCTGTAATCACAGCAACCAAGTGAGCGTGGAACAGACTAAGAAGGACATTAAACGTTATTGCAAGGAAAAACCAGGTAAGATTCAAAGACATCACATTCATTTGTACATTCTGCAAAATCATGTCTTGACCCTTTGTTGGGGCAGTTGTAACCAATCAGCTGTCCTATAATGAGCACATCCACTCAGAAGTTACCAGAAATTTTCAAGCTTGTGTCTGCTTCTATTGATCTGGAACACAATTTCAGTTAAAATCTCAAAACCTGTGTTAAATACCTTTAGTAGTAGTTGACTGCTTGAAGAATAATTCTGGTTAACAATAGTTGGCATGAGAAGTATTCCATATGTATATCACCAAATTTGACAGTTATTATCTTTCTTTTGATGAGAAAATCTAAAATATTCTGAATACTAGAGTGTAAGGTCGATGGCAAAAACTTGCATTGTGGTGGCCCACCAGAGGGGTCACACCCAGGTGAGGGGTTTTGCTGGGTTTTGCGCGCAATGTGTTCAGTTCATGTTTGGTGGTCAATAAAGTTGGAGGAAAAGGCTAAACCTCCTGTGTTGTCTGACCCTTCACTCCACAGCATTAGATTTTTAAGGATGACAACAAAAGCTGCCCATCACAATCTCTAATGCTTTTATTTGTGCCTATTTATTACATAAATAAGTCATTTGTAACTATAGCAACCAGGTCACAATTAAATTAGATCAATCTAAATTGGTTCTGTACATTACCACAATGAATTTAAATGAAACAACTCAGATGTAGTTGAAGTGCAGACTTTAAGCTTTAATTCAGCCGGTTGAACAAAAAGACTGTATAAAATGTGAGGAACGAAAATTCTTTAGCTCCTTACAATGAATTCATTTCAGGAGCTCAAGATTAATTGGAAAAGTTGAATAACTGAAAATAAATTGTTAATTTCTAATACTTTGCTGGAAATGACACCCTGAAGTCTTGAACTCATGGACATCATCAGATTTTGGGTTTTCTCCTTTTTTATGCTCTGCCAGGTCTTTACTACAGAGGCTTTCAGTTGCTGTTTGTTTGTGGGCCCGTCTTCTCTTTATTGCTGAGTTCATCAGTGCTTTCTTTCTTTCTCAGGATGTACGAAATTGTAGATTTTGCCACTCCTAATCTTAAAGCCGTTTCTCAAATGGGATTTTTCTGTTTTTGCAGCTTAAGGATGTTGTTTCACCTGCATGGAGAGCTCCTTTGACTGCATGTTGTCTGTTGACAGCAAAATGTTCCAAACACAAGCACCACACCTTAGATCAGCTCCAGGCCTTTTATCTGCTTAATTGATAAAAACATACGAAGGAATTGCTCACACCTGCCCATGAAATGACCTTCGAGTCAATTGTCCAATTATGTTTGGCCCCTTTAAAAAGACTGTGGGACACATTAAGTTCCATGTCCATTATATAACTGTAATTAGAATATGTTTCAATAAACATGTTAAAAAACAATTGTGTCAGTGTCCAAATATATATGGACCTAACTGTATATAAACCTCAGTCCTCCCTCAATCCCTAAATCTAATTTAGTCAAATAATCACAATAGTCACTTGCTTTTTCCTCTGGAATGCTGAATACAGTTGGGATACATTCAGAAATAAATTAACTGCATTTCTGAAATGTAAAAGATTTCTTGAGTCAGATAAAAGAAACTGTACTTCCAATTTATTTAGTGTGTTTCATTATTTCTGCTCATGTCTGCAGGTATCTCCATCTGTGTGGTGAAGACAGTCGTGTTTTCTGTTGGTCTGATCATCATGGTGATTGCTGTCATCAGTGTCCACATTATGGAGAAGATTAAGAAGTGAAAATAAAGAAGAGGCTTTCCACGTACACACATAGCTAATACACTTTTAGAAAATGTTGAAGTTATAGATACCAGTGGTAGATAACTACACAGGTTAACACATTTTGGGGGTTTGCTAATTTTTATACAGATATCGTTTTTTGTTATATAGCACAAAATTAGGCATTGCAAATGTTTTGTAAGTATAGACATTTGCACATTTAATTCCGTTAATTTTCTGAATGTTGAATGTAAACATAACAAACGCTCCACAAGACATGCATGGCAAACATGTTAAATCACTGTCATCACTGCAGAGAAATTTAAGAAAGAAAAATAAATTTTGCAGTGCTTACCCACTGCACATAGATGTCAATGCAAACTTGCTTGAAAAGAACTCCTCAAACCATCTATGATAGCGTTACCAATTATTTTTGATGAAATAGTCAAAAGTCAAGACTGCATCATTTTGTGAATAAAATACTTGTTGATCCTTATAAAGCTGTTTTCTGAGATTTTATAATGATAGCAAACACAAAAGAAGCATTTCTGATTCCTATTCCAGAAAGCAGCATTAAGATGTTTCTTCAGTGTGAGGGAATCAACTGATAACTACTACTAAGTTGTAAACCCAAGAATAAAAAAAGAAATGATTTCAGCTTCAAAGCTCATTTAAAATCATCAAAGACCAACCTATCAATCTCTGATATTTTAGAAGTTACCGATTCTGCTTTGATTGGTGTCTTCTTTGTATTATTCTAAATGTTAATGAGACACTGACACCATCATTTAACATTCAAAGTAACCTAAGAATGAAAAAAGGGTTCAAAAATATATCTGAGATGAAAATTGGGTATCTTTCCAAATGCAGCAAGTTACATATTCAATATGCTGACAATTTTTCAAGTGTCCCAAAAAATCATGTCTCATGTTTAAATTCACATACAAAATTGTTGTCAAGTTTCAAAGTTCTTAAACAACACAGCTTTGAGACGGAGCGTGGCCCTGTAGCTCTGTGAAAAACACTTCATGGCTTCAACATTTTTCTTTTAGATGAAATGATGAATGATTAACTGTTAAAACCTACAGAAATTATTGATGCTTCTTTTTGTCACTTCAGTTTATCTCAAACTGAACACTAAGACAAAAATCGCAAACATGCAAAGAGCAAACCTTTAATTGTATCCTATTCTTTGACTGAAAACACGTGCGAACTAAAACTATATTTTTATTATATACTGTCTGCATATTGAACTACAGTCATTATATCATAAAGATTCTTTTAAGAGAATAATTTTGCAAGTGCTTTTGTTGAAAGACAGTCATATTTTTAACATTATTTTGTAATAAAAATATGGGAAAAAAACACAAAACCATGTAAATTTTGTTTTAACAGCTGAATTCAGCTGAAATTCAGATCTACTGGAATAGGTTACGAGACTGGGGTGCAAACTGAAGTATGGCAAAAGCAAACTTCTCTCTTGTTATGCTACTTTTATTTCTCTTTCTTGTTCTCAATCTATGAAAAGATGCAACTTCCTTTTTCTTGTATTAGACGTCTGTTTTTTTTTTGTTTTGTTTTTTTGTGCAAGCATTTTTGCTTAACATGCAAAACCTAAAGGGTGTTACAGCCTAAAGAGGAATTTGGTATCACTGCAAATGCAGCTTGTAGCACAAATGGCGGACCTGACCACACGTCAATGCTTTTTAGCATCTTTATTAACTCACACTCGAATGCAGTTTTCCAGCTGATTAAAGTAGATTAAACTTCAATATTAAACGTAAAAAATCAGATACCCTGAAACAATTTCAATCATCATGTTTATATTGTTGTCCTTTCTGTAGTTCATGGGGAAAGTTAAGACACTGATCAATAACAATAATACATTTTCATTTTTATTACCCATTAACAAATTCCGCCAAATGCCTAATTTGTGAATAAAAATGCTTTTTGCTGGTGTTAAAAATGTTGTTGAGGCTTTTATCTCAGGGAAAAAGTATTTGGGAGGCTAAGCAGGTTTTTGACTTTGGAATATGGACTTCTTTGATATCACCCACATAGGGTAGAGGGTGACTTTGGAGGCAGGCTACAAAGGCAGGAACAACCTCCTTCTAAACGTCAGTAAGACAAAGGAGCTGATAGTGGACTTCAGCACTAAGCAGGAGAGGAACTACCAGACCCCTGTCATCAACGAGTGCCCAGTGGAGAGAGTGGACAGCTTCAAATACCTCGGAGTTCACATCACGCAGGACCTGTCATGGTCCTGTCACATCAACACCGTGGTGAAAAAGGCCCGTCAGCGTCTCTACCACCTCAGACGCTTGAGAGACTTCCAACTGCCCTCCAAGGTGCTCAGGAACTTTTACTCCTGCACCATAGAGAGCATCCTGACGGGAAACATCTTAACCTGGTTCGGGAACAGCACCATGCAGGACAGACGAGCTCTACAGAGGGTTGTGCGATCAGCTGAGCGCACCATCCGCTCCGAGCTCCCTGACCTGCACTCAATCTACAGCAGGCGGTGCTGGACCAAGGCCAGGAAGATCGTGAAGGACCTCAGCCATCCCAACAACAGACTGTTCTCTCTGTTGAGGTCAGGAAAGCGATTCCGCTCCCTGAAGACCAACACAGAGAGACTGAGGAGGAGCTTCTTCCCGCAGGCGATACGGTCTCTCAATCACACCACCACACAGTACTGACCCACACATATGGTTCTTACACACACACTGGACATTCTGGACATTGTTTTCACTTCATCACTTAAATCACTGCTGCTGTTATTGTGTATATATTTATTTATACTTCTTGGGTATTTTGTTCATACATTCTTATATAGTTCTATATTGTGTATTTTGTTGTACAGTTATTTTATTTTCAATTTAATTTATATATTTTATCTTATTCTTTCCCAGTGTGTTGTACAGTTATTTCATTTTTAACCTTAATTTATATTTTATTCCTTCCTAGTTAAATTTACCCTTTTTAATTTTTCATATTTATTTCCTATCTTATTCATAGCCTTTTCCTTTTTGTTTTCTTTAGGTCACGAGCAGTTGTCCAAGCATTTCACTACATATCGTACTATGTATGACTGTGTATGTGACAAATAAAATTTGAATTTTGAATTTGATTGCCGAGCAGAAAATATACAGATTAATAGTGTTTTTGTGCTATTTTAATGTTTGTCGGTTTTGTGGGACCAGTACCCCAATACAGGTAGTCTGGATGGGCCCTCTGCTTAAAAAGTCACTTATCCAGTAGACAATGCAAGGCTTAGATAGAGCCTGATGGGTGTTCTAACCACCGCTCTCTCCCAGCTGACTACTCCACTGACTCTGGTAAAAATTGAGCATTAGTAGCCATGGAGTCAAAGGCAGTGTGCTGTGAAACCATGGCTATGTCAGATTGACAACTGGCACAGCTCAAAGATAGTTCACTTGTGCACTGTTGGTCTGTGTCAAGTCTAGAGGAACAACGCAATCGTTAGAAGGGTATGAGGGGCTGACCCTGTTTTGCTGTCAGTGGTATAAAACACTTCCATGTTGTTGCGTTTCAGAGAAACCTCGAGACTCTAGAATGTTTTTCTTTGTGATTCTTGTGTTGCTGTCCTGCACTGAGGCTGAAGGTAGGAAAAAAATGTCTAGATATTAGCACACATATAGTAGAAGTATATTGCAACCGCTTCCTTAATTCAACAGGGACAGAACTAACAAAGATGGAAAGTGCAAATGTTTTCTTTTATAGTAGTGTTCACTACAAAAGATATCTGTTATTTTATTGCAGCGGATGAAAGACTTGATTAATGTCTCAAAGTACATCACAGTTTAATCGGAGCTGTGTCTTTGACAGGCGGAATAAGCTTTGACAAGTTAGTCCATCTAAAATAGTCACTTCCTCTTTCTCGCAGTGACTCGGTTTGTGTGCTAGAAGGTTTCCTGGTTCTGAGAGAAAATAAAACCAGCACAACCAAAGCTTTCAATACAGAACTTTAGAAGCATTGAACACTGCAGTTCCAGGATGATTTCAGACACAGATGAGGAGTAACTGCTGCCATCTTTTCATACTTTGACCATTCAACACCACATGAGAAAAACTGTAAAATCTTACCCTGCTATGAAAGCTATTAGAGCTGCCTAATAATTTATTGTAAAACAACTAATTGTCCAATAATTTCCAATGATAATAAAAAAACAATATAAATATAATAAATCAAACAACGTGTGAATACATGATTTTTATGTCTTTATAGGGTCTGAGAACATGTTTGTACTTAATAGAACTTACATGTGGACATAAAGAAACCTGTTGTAGTAGACAAAAATAAACTTAATTTACTACCACTAACAATGTTGGTAACTATTATTATAAAGATGCAATCATGTTTGACACATGTGAAGGACAGTCTGAGTTATTTAGACAAAATTAGTCTTTGCTTTTAACCTAAAAAAAAAGATTAACAGGAAATACTGTGTAATGTTCAAGCAGACAGTTAGGGTCTGAAATACTAAGAGTAAGGATTTCAAATGTTTTATAACTTTATCTCAGTCTTCATTTCATTTTTCATTGTTGACTCCTTCATGGCCGATTTGTGGTTTGGTTCTTTGACGTGGTCTGGGAGCAGACCCATTCTGTAAGGTTTGGGGTTGTAGCTTCCCTATTTCTGTCATGGAGGGAAGCAGAGATAGTTTAATGAATTTGGGCAACTCTAGATATTAGAGGTGCACCATCCAAAGTTGTGTGGAAGTCATAACTTCTAATAGGAACTGATTTTCACGAGAAGGTTTATCTGTGAAGTCCACATTTTATTGTTGGAAATTATCTCAACAAACAGTAACTGAAGGACGATGTGGGGCAAGTTACACACAAATCTATATTAAGTTTAGAGATGTCTGATTGGTGTAAGGGTTTTTATTACAGCTGAATAACAATTAAAGATATTTGCACTAATAAATGTGTTTATTTATCAACATATAAACAGATTATATAAAAATGTTGACAAAACAATAATAAAAATACTAAAAAAAAATACTGTATTTAATTTGAGAGACTTCCAGTTGCATGTTAATAAGATGATTCTGATATCAGGTTTGTTGTTTTTCTTTTCTTTTAGGGCTCCAACATGTGTTTCTCCTCCGTGGAAAGGACTTACACCTGGATATAAAGAAATCTGTTGTACTAGACAAAAAAACTGATTTGTTCTGGATATTTAATAAAATTAACAATGTAGCTAGATGTGGTTTTAATAATGATCCAGTTGTGTTTGACAAATATGAAGGAAGGGCTGAGCTCTTCAGGCAAAATTATGGGTTGTTATTAAAGAATGTGCAACACAGTGACAGTGGAGATTATACTGCATTCATGCTTAGCTATGAAGTCCAAAAGGTAGCTGAATACAAGGTCATAGTCCAAGGTAGGTTTCTGTTTTCATTATCTTTTTGAAATGGTGATACAACATAAATCTCTTTATGCCTGTTACTCTTCAGATGCAGTTTCTCCAGTTGACCTGACAGTGGACTCTGTGTCTGGCAGTTCAGAGTCCTGTAACCTCACTGTGACCTGCAGCACAGTGGATTCTCAAATCAGCAGCATTTTCACATGTGATGCCCAAAACTGCTCTCTGGTAGAGAAAGGAAGCTTTAAAGCCCAAACCTATTCTTCCAATCTCACTGTCAATTTGCAGCAAGACTTAATCGTCTGTAATCACAGCAACCAAGTGAGCGTGGAACAGACTAAGAAGGACATTAAACGTTATTGCAAGGAAAAACCAGGTAAGATTCAAAGACATCACATTCATTTGTACATTCTGCAAAATCATGTCTTGACCCTTTGTTGGGGCAGTTGTAACCAATCAGCTGTCCTATAATGAGCACATCCACTCAGAAGTTACCAGAAATTTTCAAGCTTGTGTCAATCTCAAAACCTGTGTTAAATACCTTTAGTAGTAGTTGACTGCTTGAAGAATAATTCTGGTTAACAATAGTTGGCATGAGAAGTATTCCATATGTATATCACCAAATTTGACAGTTATTATCTTTCTTTTGATGAGAAAATCTAAAATATTCTGAATACTAGAGTGTAAGGTCGATGGCAAAAACTTGCATTGTGGTGGCCCACCAGAGGGGTCACACCCAGGTGAGGGGTTTTGCTGGGTTTTGCGCGCAATGTGTTCAGTTCATGTTTGGTGGTCAATAAAGTTGGAGGAAAAGGCTAAACCTCCTGTGTTGTCTGACCCTTCACTCCACAGCATTAGATTTTTAAGGATGACAACAAAAGCTGCCCATCACAATCTCTAATGCTTTTATTTGTGCCTATTTATTACATAAATAAGTCATTTGTAACTATAGCAACCAGGTCACAATTAAATTAGATCAATCTAAATTGGTTCTGTACATTACCACAATGAATTTAAATGAAACAACTCAGATGTAGTTGAAGTGCAGACTTTAAACTTTAATTCAGCCGGTTGAACAAAAAGACTGTATAAAATGTGAGGAACGAAAATTCTTTAGCTCCTTACAATGAATTCATTTCAGGAGCTCAAGATTAATTGGAAAAGTTGAATAACTGAAAATAAATTGTTAATTTCTAATACTTTGCTGGAAATGACACCATGAAGTCTTGAACTCATGGACATCATCAGATTTTGGGTTTTCTCCCTTTTTATGCTCTGCCAGGTCTTTACTACAGAGGCTTTCAGTTGCTGTTTGTTTGTGGGCCCGTCTTCTCTTTATTGCTGAGTTCATCAGTGCTTTCTTTCTTTCTCAGGATGTACGAAATTGTAGATTTTGCCACTCCTAATCTTAAAGCCGTTTCTCAAATGGGATTTTTCTGTTTTTGCAGCTTAAGGATGTTGTTTCACCTGCATGGAGAGCTCCTTTGACTGCATGTTGTCTGTTGACAGCAAAATGTTCCAAACACAAGCACCACACCTTAGATCAGCTCCAGGCCTTTTATCTGCTTAATTGATAAAAACATACAAAGGAATTGCTCACACCTGTCCATGAAATGACCTTCGAGTCAATTGTCCAATTACGTTTGGCCCCTTTAAAAAGACTGTGGGACACATTAAGTTCCATGTCCATTATATAACTGTAATTAGAATATGTTTCAATAAAGTGTCCAAATATATATGGACCTAACTGTATATAAACCTCAGTCCTCCCTCAATCCCTAAATCTAATTTAGTCAAATAATCACAATAGTCACTTGCTTTTTCCTCTGGAATGCTGAATACAGTTGGGATACATTCAGAAATAAATTAACTGTATTTCTGAAATGTAAAAGATTTCTTGAGTCAGATAAAAGAAACTGTACTTTGAATTTACTTAGTGTGTTTCATTATTTCTGCTCATGTCTGCAGGTATCTCCATCTGTGTGGTGAAGACAGTCGTGTTTTCTGTTGGTCTGATCATCATGGTGATTGCTGTGATCAGTGTCCACATTATGGAGAAGATTAAGAAGCAAAAATAAAGAAGAGGCTTTCCACTTACACATATAACTTATATGGTTTTAGAAAATGTTGAGGTTATAGATACCAGTGGTAGATAACTACACAGGTTAACACATTTTGGGTGTTTGCAAACATTAAAAATTCTCAAATATCACACAAGGAATCTGTATCACTTTGTAAATAAAATGCTTGTTGCTCATGTTAATAATATTACAGAAGATTTCATCTTGAAAACAAAACTTTTGGTGGTCTGACCCCTGAACTGAAGAAATTGTCAAATTAGATGATATAGGTTAAAAATTTCCATTTTACTTACTTTATAACTTAGCTTCCTAATGTGGCAACATAAGGGTAATTAAAACTGAGAGTTAGATAAAACTGTGAACAGTTTGGTTCATCTTTAGTTATATGGTTCTATCCAGCATATTCTATCTTGATATGCTGTCTTATCACAGGTTAATTTTTCAAAAATATTAGCAATGATTTATGCAAAGAAAGGGCTACGTACAACTCTTTATTTCTATTAATGTCTTACTTCATTCCTACCTGATTGACATGTTTAGGAATTATGAGTGATTGGCTCACTGTAGTGGTAAAAGTTGCTACCAATCAAATTATGATATGGTAAAGTTAAAACAAAACACAACTGACTGTTTTATATTATATCTAATATATATTATGTAATTATCCTTATAATTACAAAATGTTTTAAGTAAGATTTATGTTTTGTAATTTAAATCTGACATCACAAAAGTATTTTGGAGGTTGAATAATGTATTTTGTAACTGCAGTACACATAATACTAATTTTGAACAATTTTGTCCAGGTTCCTTGCCACCAGGGACTCCTTCAGGACCATCGTGTTCAGTTACAGAGTCGGGGTGTCCACGGTGAGCCAGATCATCCCCCAGGTAGCGACGGCCATCTGGGACTGTCTAGTGGACGACTTCATGGCTGTGCCTTCACCTGGAGACTCAAAGAGAAAGTATATACAGTGGTCCCTCATTTATTGCAGCAGGGTTTCTCAGAATAACTAGCCCCTCGCCACACACTTTATACACTTTATTTTTTAATTTTTTTTTTTTAAACACACACATGAAGATTAGTCACAGTTCTCACAAGTTGATTCTCACAGTGCAAACCTTTGTAGATTTCAAAACGTAAAAGTATCATTATGCTGTTTTTTCTTCGTCTGCCTGCCACATTTGTGCGCCTTTTCCCCTCCAGGAGTCACTCCATAAGCCAATGAGATTATCACATGACATTTTTGAACAGGGATATTTCTTTTTAACTGTTTTCAATTTAACGTAATATTTAAGTGTTTCTTAGTTTTAGACTAGTTGGTTAGTCTATTTCAATGTTTTAAACCATATCCCAGGGTTTTTACTTCACCATTTATGGAGTTTTAAGAAGCAAATAAAAGACAGAGCTTAATTCTGTAAAGATTAGATGAAAAATACTCAAAGGATAAATTCAATTGGTTTATTATTTTATTACATAAGTTGAAAAAAGTAAAACAAGTAACTACAGAAACAACAAAAGAAAATTTAAACAATCAAATAAGTAAATGAAGGGGGGGGGGGAAGGGAGGAGGAGAGAAAACCCCAACAATCCCCTCTGAGCAAGCACTAGGCGACAGTGGGGAGGAAAAACTGCCTTTTAACGGGCAGAAACCTCCAGCAGAACCAGGCTCAGGAGGGGGCAGTCAACTGCTGGGACTGGTTGGGGGGTGAGGGTGAAAAAAAGAAAAAAGATTAAGAAGGTAGGGAATAGGTGTTAGGAGAGAAAGGGAGAGGGGGGACAGGAGAGGTGACAATTAAGATGGCTCACAGGTGGAGGAAGACGAGGCTAAATCATCTGAATAACCAGCAGAAGCCTCTTTTCTTCGTTTCCAGGTATTTTTCCATGAGCGCTTTTTTCTCCAGGATAAGGGTTCTCAACTGATCGTTTGTTTCTGCATTTTGCTTCTCGAGTTGCTTGCATCTTTGCTCCATTTCTTTTAATCCTGCTTGTTCTTTTCTAGGCTTTTCTTTCGGGTCTTTGTATGTTGCCTTCTCCATTCGATTTGCCTTGCGCATGTCTGTATTTCTCTCTTGTTTTTTGTTGTACATCTCTTCTTTCAGGTCAATTTTTCTCTTGAATTCTTCATGCATACGCAGCAGGTGTTCCCATTTTTTCTCTTGTTGTTGCTTTTGTGCCTCCATTTCAGTTATTTGGCTCCTCAAGTCAATGACCCTCAACAACATCACATTCATGAGCTCTGAGTGTTTTTTCCTTATTCCATCGATCGTACACTGCATCTCTGAACATTGCTTTTCCAGTATTTCCTTTTCTCTTTCCAGTTCAGGTGTTTTGTCCTTCATTTCATTACAAAATTCTCGTAGTTCTAGATTCCTTTTCTCAAAGTCCTGGAGAATACGTTTTTCCTCTTCCTGTTGCTTTTTTTCTTCAAGCAGCTCTTTATTTTTGCACTCTGTTTCATCAAACCTGACTTTCAGATCTACGTACATTTCCCTCATGGCTTTGAGTTTGTGCTCCATTGGTGTTTCTTTTTCTCTTTCCAGTTCAGGTGTTTTGTCCTTCATTTCGTTACAAAATTCTTGCAGTTTTAGATTCCTTCTCTCAAACTTCCGGAGAATACGTTTTTCTTCTTCCTGTTGCTTTTTTTCTTCAAGAAGCTCTTTATTTTTGCACTCTGTTTCATCAAACCTCACTGTCAGATCTACGTACATTTCCCTCATGGCTTTGACTATGTGCTGCATTTGTATTTCCTTTTCTCTTTCCAGTTCAGATTTTTTGTCCTTCATTTCATTACAAAATTCTCGCAGTTCTAGATTCCTTCTCTCTAAGTCCTGGAGAATACGTTTTTCTTCTTCCTGTTGGCGGATTTTTTCAATTGTTTTCTCAGCTTCATTGAGCTTTCCTTGAAGCACCTGATTCTTTTGCTCCATGTTTTGGAGATCCCATTGTATCTCCTCAATAGTAGCTTTCTTTCCTTGAAGCTGGGCAGATGTTTCTTTTAATTCAGCACTCTGTCCCAACGAAAGAAAACGGGAGAAAAACTTCTTTCGTCCTTGACCAAACTTCATTCCCCAGCCCTCATTTATCATTTTTATATCAGGCTGGCGTTGCTGTTTTCCTTCCAGGTCTTTATTTCGTGCTTCCAATTGTCTGCACTTCTCCTCTAGTTGAAGCTTCTCTTCTTCAATTTGTTTAACTTTGTAATGGAGGTCAGAGTTTTCCTTCTGACTTTCCTGTAATGCCCTTTGGACTGATAAGACAGCATCCATGGTCATTTCTCCTGGAGAGATTGGCTGGCCAGACCACGAAGGAGAGGCAGCATTATCTTTTTTTCTTTGTCTGCGTTTTCGTGGACGCATATTGGAGCCTGTGCACAGTGACTCTGAAAAGGCTTAGAAATATTTCCAAATGTATCTGTTGTCGAACGTTTGAAGGCTGCGAACAAACTGCTTTAGAATTGCTGCTGTTCCCTATTTATGGACTTCAGAACTTCAAAAGTGATGATGTCACAAGCACATCTTTAATGTGCTTGTGACATCATCACTCCGTAAACCAATCAGATCAATCAGATTGTCACATGACAGAATGGGGATGTTTGTTTTTTTTGGGGGTTTTTTTTAGGTTTAATTAGAGAGTCATCAGTACTCAGCTGACAGGGCTGGTTGCTATAGTAACTCCTGTGAGTGGCAGGAGGGGATGGGACGCACACACACCACAGTTGGGGTCAGACACAGAGAAAGGCAAACAGGAACTAGAAAGTGCATTTTCTGAAGAAACTGCAGTGTGAATGCTTGAATCTGAATGTATGCACTGAAATGAATTAATTGCTGAATTTAAGTTAAAAATGTTGAACGAGATGAAAAATACAGAAATTTTCACCTGAAAACCAAAGTGCTGAAGTGCTAAAAGCTGACATTCACAGAGAGGAAGTTTGAAAATAGCTGAAAATGTTTTAAATGTAAATTAGAAAAACCTAAGAAATGAGCAAATAAAATTTAGTAAGAAAACATCTGAAAAAATATTAAAAGTTAATATTCTTTGAATCACTGACTAAAATGTGATCCCTCCGCTTGGATCCACACAGTTTAAAAAATTTAAAAGTCTGAGCTTTGAAAGACACGGTGTTGGAAAGAGAACAACGATGGCGACGTTTTGAGGGTAAAATGATGGCTGTAACACTGTGGACACAGCAGCAGTTGAAAGAGAAGTGTTTAAGATGAATCTTGGCAGAGTGAGAGAGAGCTCGTTAAGCAGGCAGGTGTGAGCCTGGTTGCTATAGTGACTGCACCCAGTGGCTCCATACACACGACACAGACATGCACCTCACTTTTGCTCCTTAAAATGAACAGAAAAGTCAGGCCGAAACAAATCGTTCCCAAATGAAAAGTAAAAGTCGTATTGACGAAATTCTTTCACCGTGAGCGACAGCAGCTTCTAGTCTACTGAATTCTCAGTTTTCATGCCTGTGGAGTTTATTATATGGACGTGGTGACAGTGGAAAGACACCATGCTCTTCTGATTTTCAAACCAACCTTCTGAGCGATTTTAACATTAGAGTCTATGGAAGAGTTGGAGGGAGGAGGCTGTGCATTGGTGACATTTATGAAAGAACCATAACACCTAGTACAATAGTAAACACATTGGATGAAAGAGGACAGCGATGGCTACGTTTTGAGGGTAAAATCATACCTGTAGAGCAAACGCTGCGGACACAGCAGCAGTTTTAAAAAAGATTTTAAGATTAATTTTTTTGCTCCTCTCACTCTAGCAGTTGAGCTGTCTCACTCTAGCCCCAACATTCCGTCCCATACACACCCATTATAAACTCTGAAACGGGTGAAAAAACATCATAAAACTTAAACTGGAACTGAAGAAAAAGTATAATAGATATTGAAAAGATAAATACAAGTTGAATAGTTGAATGTCTTGTCTTCGTTTTAAAGTTTGAATGGTGGCTCTATGACAATGTATGTGGAAGTAGATACAGTTTAAAGAGGAGGAAGTTGAATGAGAATTTGAAGGGTCTCCCCATTGAAATACATGGGAAATTTTTGTTGAAAAAAGTTGAATAATTTTAAAAATATAAATGTTAAAAATGAGAAAAGTAGAAGCAGTCATGTCCAAAAGAAGAGGAATCTAACGGTGTTTGAATGGTTTTTCTAAGTTGAACGGTTTTGAAGGAGTTAGATGCCAAAAAACAAATGCTTCCCAAGAGAAAACTGTGAGTGGCAGGAACTTCCAGACTACAACATATTAAATTTCCATGCCTGTAGAGTGTATTATACTGATGTGGTGACAGTGTAAAGACACCCTTCGATGTTAAATTTGAGCTGAAAATTGAGAGCAGTTTTAGAATGGTTATCTATGGGGGACAGAGAGGGAGGAGGCTGCGCTTTGATGGCATTTGTGAGAAAACCGTAAATCTGATCTCAATGAGGAAGCCACTGGATGAAAGTCTCTGTCAGAACATGGTATGAAATGTTTAGGTGTAAACTAGCGAGCTAACTTCCTGTTAACTTCTAACTCTGTTAAATTTAATAAATTCTGTTTTCATGGATGTTAAACTTAATTGTAACACCTGATAAATCAGCAACGCAGGTGATTTAATTAAAGATGAAAGAATTTAGACCGTTTTTAACTCTTAGTGTTCGTTTGACTTTGGGACCTGATATGAACGGAGTTTTGGACCCAGATTACTCCGTGAAGCTCCTCACTACGGCAGCCGTAATGCTCTGACAATCCATCAAGCAGTGCGGATTACCAACGTTGTACTAAAACATTTTTTAACAGATTTCTGCACGCAGAAATCGGTTCGAGGTCAGTAAGCACAACCAGAATTCATACATACGGCACACTCTCGATTTTGGAGAAAATTAAAGGATTTTTTGTGTGGAAATACGTTATACAGAGGAAAAGAATATATATCGTGATATATATCGTTACTGCACATGCTTCAAATTATATCGCGATATGGATTTTAGGCCATATCGCCCAGCCCTACTCAAAAGGTCTCATCAAGTTCCGATTTAATTCGATTTACGCTATGTTATCAGTGTTTGCATTGATAGCATGGCTGTGGTGTCATATCAGTGTATGCTCTCGGTGTTTGCTGATATCAAACTGTGGTATGAGGACCACTGTGGGTTAATCTTTGTAGTGATACTCACTCCTTTTTTTTTTCTTTAGACCTAGTTTAATTCTGGTATAGTTGAATATTTGTATATAATCCCTGCAGCTGTCAGACTCTATAACAGGGGTCACCAGCCTTTCTTAAAACTGAGAGTTAGATAAAACTGTGAACAGTTTGGTTCATCTTTAGTTATATGGTTCTATCCAGCATATTCTATCTTGATATGCTGTCTTATCACAGGTTAATTTTTCAAAAATATTAGCAATGATTTATGCAAAGAAAGGGCTACGTACAACTCTTTATTTCTATTAATGTCTTACTTCATTCCTACCTGATTGACATGTTTAGGAATTATGAGTGATTGGCTCACTGTAGTGGTAAAAGTTGCTACCAATCAAATTATGATATGGTAAAGTTAAAACAAAACACAACTGACTGTTTTATATTATATCTAATATATATTATGTAATTATCCTTATAATTACAAAATGTTTTAAGTAAGATTTATGTTTTGTAATTTAAATGTGACATCACAAAAGTATTTTGGAGGTTGAATAATGTATTTTGTAACTGCAGTACACATAATACTAATTTTGAACAATTTTGTCCAGGTTCCTTGCCACCAGGGACTCCTTCAGGACCATCGTGTTCAGTTACAGAGTCGGGGTGTCCACGGTGAGCCAGATCATCCCCCAGGTAGCGACGGCCATCTGGGACTGTCTAGTGGACGACTTCATGGCTGTGCCTTCACCTGGAGACTCAAAGAGAAAGTATATACAGTGGTCCCTCATTTATTGCAGCAGGGTTTCTCAGAATAACTAGCCCCTCGCCACACACTTTATACACTTTATTTTTTAATTTTTTTTTTTTAAACACACACATGAAGATTAGTCACAGTTCTCACAAGTTGATTCTCACAGTGCAAACCTTTGTAGATTTCAAAACGTAAAAGTATCATTATGCTGTTTTTTCTTCGTCTGCCTGCCACATTTGTGCGCCTTTTCCCCTCCAGGAGTCACTCCATAAGCCAATGAGATTATCACATGACATTTTTGAACAGGGATATTTCTTTTTAACTGTTTTCAATTTAACGTAATATTTAAGTGTTTCTTAGTTTTAGACTAGTTGGTTAGTCTATTTCAATGTTTTAAACCATATCCCAGGGTTTTTACTTCACCATTTATGGAGTTTTAAGAAGCAAATAAAAGACAGAGCTTAATTCTGTAAAGATTAGATGAAAAATACTCAAAGGATAAATTCAATTGGTTTATTATTTTATTACACAAGTTGAAAAAAGTAAAACAAGTAACTACAGAAACAACAAAAGAAAATTTAAACAATCAAATAAGTAAATGAAGGGGGGGGGGGGGGGGGAAGGGAGGAGGAGAGAAAACCCCAACAATCCCCTCTGAGCAAGCACTAGGCGACAGTGGGGAGGAAAAACTGCCTTTTAACGGGCAGAAACCTCCAGCAGAACCAGGCTCAGGAGGGGGCAGTCAACTGCTGGGACTGGTTGGGGGGTGAGGGTGAAAAAAAGAAAAAAGATTAAGAAGGTAGGGAATAGGTGTTAGGAGAGAAAGGGAGAGGGGGGACAGGAGAGGTGACAATTAAGATGGCTCACAGGTGGAGGAAGACGAGGCTAAATCATCTGAATAACCAGCAGAAGCCTCTTTTCTTCGTTTCCAGGTATTTTTCCATGAGCGCTTTTTTCTCCAGGATAAGGGTTCTCAACTGATCGTTTGTTTCTGCATTTTGCTTCTCGAGTTGCTTGCATCTTTGCTCCATTTCTTTTAATCCTGCTTGTTCTTTTCTAGGCTTTTCTTTCGGGTCTTTGTATGTTGCCTTCTCCATTCGATTTGCCTTGCGCATGTCTGTATTTCTCTCTTGTTTTTTGTTGTACATCTCTTCTTTCAGGTCAATTTTTCTCTTGAATTCTTCATGCATACGCAGCAGGTGTTCCCATTTTTTCTCTTGTTGTTGCTTTTGTGCCTCTATTTCAGTTATTTGGCTCCTCAAGTCAATGACCCTCAACAACATCACATTCATGAGCTCTGAGTGTTTTTTCCTTATTCCATCGATCGTACACTGCATCTCTGAACATTGCTTTTCCAGTATTTCCTTTTCTCTTTCCAGTTCAGGTGTTTTGTCCTTCATTTCATTACAAAATTCTCGTAGTTCTAGATTCCTTTTCTCAAAGTCCTGGAGAATACGTTTTTCCTCTTCCTGTTGCTTTTTTTCTTCAAGCAGCTCTTTATTTTTGCACTCTGTTTCATCAAACCTGACTTTCAGATCTACGTACATTTCCCTCATGGCTTTGAGTTTGTGCTCCATTGGTGTTTCTTTTTCTCTTTCCAGTTCAGGTGTTTTGTCCTTCATTTCGTTACAAAATTCTTGCAGTTTTAGATTCCTTCTCTCAAACTTCCGGAGAATACGTTTTTCTTCTTCCTGTTGCTTTTTTTCTTCAAGAAGCTCTTTATTTTTGCACTCTGTTTCATCAAACCTCACTGTCAGATCTACGTACATTTCCCTCATGGCTTTGACTATGTGCTGCATTTGTATTTCCTTTTCTCTTTCCAGTTCAGATTTTTTGTCCTTCATTTCATTACAAAATTCTCGCAGTTCTAGATTCCTTCTCTCTAAGTCCTGGAGAATACGTTTTTCTTCTTCCTGTTGGCGGATTTTTTCAATTGTTTTCTCAGCTTCATTGAGCTTTCCTTGAAGCACCTGATTCTTTTGCTCCATGTTTTGGAGATCCCATTGTATCTCCTCAATAGTAGCTTTCTTTCCTTGAAGCTGGGCAGATGTTTCTTTTAATTCAGCACTCTGTCCCAACGAAAGAAAACGGGAGAAAAACTTCTTTCGTCCTTGACCAAACTTCATTCCCCAGCCCTCATTTATCATTTTTATATCAGGCTGGCGTTGCTGTTTTCCTTCCAGGTCTTTATTTCGTGCTTCCAATTGTCTGCACTTCTCCTCTAGTTGAAGCTTCTCTTCTTCAATTTGTTTAACTTTGTAATGGAGGTCAGAGTTTTCCTTCTGACTTTCCTGTAATGCCCTTTGGACTGATAAGACAGCATCCATGGTCATTTCTCCTGGAGAGATTGGCTGGCCAGACCACGAAGGAGAGGCAGCATTATCTTTTTTTCTTTGTCTGCGTTTTCGTGGACGCATATTGGAGCCTGTGCACAGTGACTCTGAAAAGGCTTAGAAATATTTCCAAATGTATCTGTTGTCGAACGTTTGAAGGCTGCGAACAAACTGCTTTAGAATTGCTGCTGTTCCCTATTTATGGACTTCAGAACTTCAAAAGTGATGATGTCACAAGCACATCTTTAATGTGCTTGTGACATCATCACTCCGTAAACCAATCAGATCAATCAGATTGTCACATGACAGAATGGGGATGTTTGTTTTTTTTGGGGGGTTTTTTTTAGGTTTAATTAGAGAGTCATCAGTACTCAGCTGACAGGGCTGGTTGCTATAGTAACTCCTGTGAGTGGCAGGAGGGGATGGAACGCACACACACCACAGTTGGGGTCAGACACAGAGAAAGGCAAACAGGAATTAGGCTCTGAAACAAATGCTTCCCAAGAGAAAACTGTGAGTGGCAGGAACTTCCAGACTACAACATATTAAATTTCCATGCCTGTAGAGTGTATTATACTGATGTGGTGACAGTGTAAAGACACCCTTCGATGTTAAATTTGAGCTGAAAATTGAGAGCAGTTTTAGAATGGTTATCTATGGGGGACAGAGAGGGAGGAGGCTGCGCTTTGATGGCATTTGTGAGAAAACCGTAAATCTGATCTCAATGAGGAAGCCACTGGATGAAAGTCTCTGTCAGAACATGGTATGAAATGTTTAGGTGTAAACTAGCGAGCTAACTTCCTGTTAACTTCTAACTCTGTTAAATTTAATAAATTCTGTTTTCATGGATGTTAAACTTAATTGTAACACCTGATAAATCAGCAACGCAGGTGATTTAATTAAAGATGAAAGAATTTAGACCGTTTTTAACTCTTAGTGTTCGTTTGACTTTGGGACCTGATATGAACGGAGTTTTGGACCCAGATTACTCCGTGAAGCTCCTCACTACGGCAGCCGTAATGCTCTGACAATCCATCAAGCAGTGCGGATTACCAACGTTGTACTAAAACATTTTTTAACAGATTTCTGCACGCAGAAATCGGTTCGAGGTCAGTAAGCACAACCAGAATTCATACATACGGCACACTCTCGATTTTGGAGAAAATTAAAGGATTTTTTGTGTGGAAATACGTTATACAGAGGAAAAGAATATATATCGTGATATATATCGTTACTGCACATGCTTCAAATTATATCGCGATATGGATTTTAGGCCATATCGCCCAGCCCTACTCAAAAGGTCTCATCAAGTTCCGATTTAATTCGATTTACGCTATGTTATCAGTGTTTGCATTGATAGCATGGCTGTGGTGTCATATCAGTGTATGCTCTCGGTGTTTGCTGATATCAAACTGTGGTATGAGGACCACTGTGGGTTAATCTTTGTAGTGATACTCACTCCTTTTTTTTTTCTTTAGACCTAGTTTAATTCTGGTATAGTTGAATATTTGTATATAATCCCTGCAGCTGTCAGACTCTATAACAGGGGTCACCAGCCTTTCTTAAAACTGAGAGTTAGATAAAACTGTGAACAGTTTGGTTCATCTTTAGTTATATGGTTCTATCCAGCATATTCTATCTTGATATGCTGTCTTATCACAGGTTAATTTTTCAAAAATATTAGCAATGATTTATGCAAAGAAAGGGCTACGTACAACTCTTTATTTCTATTAATGTCTTACTTCATTCCTACCTGATTGACATGTTTAGGAATTATGAGTGATTGGCTCACTGTAGTGGTAAAAGTTGCTACCAATCAAATTATGATATGGTAAAGTTAAAACAAAACACAACTGACTGTTTTATATTATATCTAATATATATTATGTAATTATCCTTATAATTACAAAATGTTTTAAGTAAGATTTATGTTTTGTAATTTAAATGTGACATCACAAAAGTATTTTGGAGGTTGAATAATGTATTTTGTAACTGCAGTACACATAATACTAATTTTGAACAATTTTGTCCAGGTTCCTTGCCACCAGGGACTCCTTCAGGACCATCGTGTTCAGTTACAGAGTCGGGGTGTCCACGGTGAGCCAGATCATCCCCCAGGTAGCGACGGCCATCTGGGACTGTCTAGTGGACGACTTCATGGCTGTGCCTTCACCTGGAGACTCAAAGAGAAAGTATATACAGTGGTCCCTCATTTATTGCAGCAGGGTTTCTCAGAATAACTAGCCCCTCGCCACACACTTTATACACTTTATTTTTTAATTTTTTTTTTTTAAACACACACATGAAGATTAGTCACAGTTCTCACAAGTTGATTCTCACAGTGCAAACCTTTGTAGATTTCAAAACGTAAAAGTATCATTATGCTGTTTTTTCTTCGTCTGCCTGCCACATTTGTGCGCCTTTTCCCCTCCAGGAGTCACTCCATAAGCCAATGAGATTATCACATGACATTTTTGAACAGGGATATTTCTTTTTAACTGTTTTCAATTTAACGTAATATTTAAGTGTTTCTTAGTTTTAGACTAGTTGGTTAGTCTATTTCAATGTTTTAAACCATATCCCAGGGTTTTTACTTCACCATTTATGGAGTTTTAAGAAGCAAATAAAAGACAGAGCTTAATTCTGTAAAGATTAGATGAAAAATACTCAAAGGATAAATTCAATTGGTTTATTATTTTATTACACAAGTTGAAAAAAGTAAAACAAGTAACTACAGAAACAACAAAAGAAAATTTAAACAATCAAATAAGTAAATGAAGGGGGGGGGGGGGGGGGGGAAGGGAGGAGGAGAGAAAACCCCAACAATCCCCTCTGAGCAAGCACTAGGCGACAGTGGGGAGGAAAAACTGCCTTTTAACGGGCAGAAACCTCCAGCAGAACCAGGCTCAGGAGGGGGCAGTCAACTGCTGGGACTGGTTGGGGGGTGAGGGTGAAAAAAAGAAAAAAGATTAAGAAGGTAGGGAATAGGTGTTAGGAGAGAAAGGGAGAGGGGGGACAGGAGAGGTGACAATTAAGATGGCTCACAGGTGGAGGAAGACGAGGCTAAATCATCTGAATAACCAGCAGAAGCCTCTTTTCTTCGTTTCCAGGTATTTTTCCATGAGCGCTTTTTTCTCCAGGATAAGGGTTCTCAACTGATCGTTTGTTTCTGCATTTTGCTTCTCGAGTTGCTTGCATCTTTGCTCCATTTCTTTTAATCCTGCTTGTTCTTTTCTAGGCTTTTCTTTCGGGTCTTTGTATGTTGCCTTCTCCATTCGATTTGCCTTGCGCATGTCTGTATTTCTCTCTTGTTTTTTGTTGTACATCTCTTCTTTCAGGTCAATTTTTCTCTTGAATTCTTCATGCATACGCAGCAGGTGTTCCCATTTTTTCTCTTGTTGTTGCTTTTGTGCCTCTATTTCAGTTATTTGGCTCCTCAAGTCAATGACCCTCAACAACATCACATTCATGAGCTCTGAGTGTTTTTTCCTTATTCCATCGATCGTACACTGCATCTCTGAACATTGCTTTTCCAGTATTTCCTTTTCTCTTTCCAGTTCAGGTGTTTTGTCCTTCATTTCATTACAAAATTCTCGTAGTTCTAGATTCCTTTTCTCAAAGTCCTGGAGAATACGTTTTTCCTCTTCCTGTTGCTTTTTTTCTTCAAGCAGCTCTTTATTTTTGCACTCTGTTTCATCAAACCTGACTTTCAGATCTACGTACATTTCCCTCATGGCTTTGAGTTTGTGCTCCATTGGTGTTTCTTTTTCTCTTTCCAGTTCAGGTGTTTTGTCCTTCATTTCGTTACAAAATTCTTGCAGTTTTAGATTCCTTCTCTCAAACTTCCGGAGAATACGTTTTTCTTCTTCCTGTTGCTTTTTTTCTTCAAGAAGCTCTTTATTTTTGCACTCTGTTTCATCAAACCTCACTGTCAGATCTACGTACATTTCCCTCATGGCTTTGACTATGTGCTGCATTTGTATTTCCTTTTCTCTTTCCAGTTCAGATTTTTTGTCCTTCATTTCATTACAAAATTCTCGCAGTTCTAGATTCCTTCTCTCTAAGTCCTGGAGAATACGTTTTTCTTCTTCCTGTTGGCGGATTTTTTCAATTGTTTTCTCAGCTTCATTGAGCTTTCCTTGAAGCACCTGATTCTTTTGCTCCATGTTTTGGAGATCCCATTGTATCTCCTCAATAGTAGCTTTCTTTCCTTGAAGCTGGGCAGATGTTTCTTTTAATTCAGCACTCTGTCCCAACGAAAGAAAACGGGAGAAAAACTTCTTTCGTCCTTGACCAAACTTCATTCCCCAGCCCTCATTTATCATTTTTATATCAGGCTGGCGTTGCTGTTTTCCTTCCAGGTCTTTATTTCGTGCTTCCAATTGTCTGCACTTCTCCTCTAGTTGAAGCTTCTCTTCTTCAATTTGTTTAACTTTGTAATGGAGGTCAGAGTTTTCCTTCTGACTTTCCTGTAATGCCCTTTGGACTGATAAGACAGCATCCATGGTCATTTCTCCTGGAGAGATTGGCTGGCCAGACCACGAAGGAGAGGCAGCATTATCTTTTTTTCTTTGTCTGCGTTTTCGTGGACGCATATTGGAGCCTGTGCACAGTGACTCTGAAAAGGCTTAGAAATATTTCCAAATGTATCTGTTGTCGAACGTTTGAAGGCTGCGAACAAACTGCTTTAGAATTGCTGCTGTTCCCTATTTATGGACTTCAGAACTTCAAAAGTGATGATGTCACAAGCACATCTTTAATGTGCTTGTGACATCATCACTCCGTAAACCAATCAGATCAATCAGATTGTCACATGACAGAATGGGGATGTTTGTTTTTTTTGGGGGGTTTTTTTTAGGTTTAATTAGAGAGTCATCAGTACTCAGCTGACAGGGCTGGTTGCTATAGTAACTCCTGTGAGTGGCAGGAGGGGATGGAACGCACACACACCACAGTTGGGGTCAGACACAGAGAAAGGCAAACAGGAATTAGGCTCTGAAACAAATGCTTCCCAAGAGAAAACTGTGAGTGGCAGGAACTTCCAGACTACAACATATTAAATTTTCATGCCTGTAGAGTGTATTATACTGATGTGGTGACAGTGTAAAGACACCCTTCGATGTTAAATTTGAGCTGAAAATTGAGAGCAGTTTTAGAATGGTTATCTATGGGGGACAGAGAGGGAGGAGGCTGCGCTTTGATGGCATTTGTGAGAAAACCGTAAATCTGATCTCAATGAGGAAGCCACTGGATGAAAGTCTCTGTCAGAACATGGTATGAAATGTTTAGGTGTAAACTAGCGAGCTAACTTCCTGTTAACTTCTAACTCTGTTAAATTTAATAAATTCTGTTTTCATGGATGTTAAACTTAATTGTAACACCTGATAAATCAGCAACGCAGGTGATTTAATTAAAGATGAAAGAATTTAGACCGTTTTTAACTCTTAGTGTTCGTTTGACTTTGGGACCTGATATGAACGGAGTTTTGGACCCAGATTACTCCGTGAAGCTCCTCACTACGGCAGCCGTAATGCTCTGACAATCCATCAAGCAGTGCGGATTACCAACGTTGTACTAAAACATTTTTTAACAGATTTCTGCACGCAGAAATCGGTTCGAGGTCAGTAAGCACAACCAGAATTCATACATACGGCACACTCTCGATTTTGGAGAAAATTAAAGGATTTTTTGTGTGGAAATACGTTATACAGAGGAAAAGAATATATATCGTGATATATATCGTTACTGCACATGCTTCAAATTATATCGCGATATGGATTTTAGGCCATATCGCCCAGCCCTACTCAAAAGGTCTCATCAAGTTCCGATTTAATTCGATTTACGCTATGTTATCAGTGTTTGCATTGATAGCATGGCTGTGGTGTCATATCAGTGTATGCTCTCGGTGTTTGCTGATATCAAACTGTGGTATGAGGACCACTGTGGGTTAATCTTTGTAGTGATACTCACTCCTTTTTTTTTTCTTTAGACCTAGTTTAATTCTGGTATAGTTGAATATTTGTATATAATCCCTGCAGCTGTCAGACTCTATAACAGGGGTCACCAGCCTTTCTTAAAACTGAGAGTTAGATAAAACTGTGAACAGTTTGGTTCATCTTTAGTTATATGGTTCTATCCAGCATATTCTATCTTGATATGCTGTCTTATCACAGGTTAATTTTTCAAAAATATTAGCAATGATTTATGCAAAGAAAGGGCTACGTACAACTCTTTATTTCTATTAATGTCTTACTTCATTCCTACCTGATTGACATGTTTAGGAATTATGAGTGATTGGCTCACTGTAGTGGTAAAAGTTGCTACCAATCAAATTATGATATGGTAAAGTTAAAACAAAACACAACTGACTGTTTTATATTATATCTAATATATATTATGTAATTATCCTTATAATTACAAAATGTTTTAAGTAAGATTTATGTTTTGTAATTTAAATCTGACATCACAAAAGTATTTTGGAGGTTGAATAATGTATTTTGTAACTGCAGTACACATAATACTAATTTTGAACAATTTTGTCCAGGTTCCTTGCCACCAGGGACTCCTTCAGGACCATCGTGTTCAGTTACAGAGTCGGGGTGTCCACGGTGAGCCAGATCATCCCCCAGGTAGCGACGGCCATCTGGGACTGTCTAGTGGACGACTTCATGGCTGTGCCTTCACCTGGAGACTCAAAGAGAAAGTATATACAGTGGTCCCTCATTTATTGCAGCAGGGTTTCTCAGAATAACTAGCCCCTCGCCACACACTTTATACACTTTATTTTTTAATTTTTTTTTTTTAAACACACACATGAAGATTAGTCACAGTTCTCACAAGTTGATTCTCACAGTGCAAACCTTTGTAGATTTCAAAACGTAAAAGTATCATTATGCTGTTTTTTCTTCGTCTGCCTGCCACATTTGTGCGCCTTTTCCCCTCCAGGAGTCACTCCATAAGCCAATGAGATTATCACATGACATTTTTGAACAGGGATATTTCTTTTTAACTGTTTTCAATTTAACGTAATATTTAAGTGTTTCTTAGTTTTAGACTAGTTGGTTAGTCTATTTCAATGTTTTAAACCATATCCCAGGGTTTTTACTTCACCATTTATGGAGTTTTAAGAAGCAAATAAAAGACAGAGCTTAATTCTGTAAAGATTAGATGAAAAATACTCAAAGGATAAATTCAATTGGTTTATTATTTTATTACACAAGTTGAAAAAAGTAAAACAAGTAACTACAGAAACAACAAAAGAAAATTTAAACAATCAAATAAGTAAATGAAGGGGGGGGGGGGGAAGGGAGGAGGAGAGAAAACCCCAACAATCCCCTCTGAGCAAGCACTAGGCGACAGTGGGGAGGAAAAACTGCCTTTTAACGGGCAGAAACCTCCAGCAGAACCAGGCTCAGGAGGGGGCAGTCAACTGCTGGGACTGGTTGGGGGGTGAGGGTGAAAAAAAGAAAAAAGATTAAGAAGGTAGGGAATAGGTGTTAGGAGAGAAAGGGAGAGGGGGGACAGGAGAGGTGACAATTAAGATGGCTCACAGGTGGAGGAAGACGAGGCTAAATCATCTGAATAACCAGCAGAAGCCTCTTTTCTTCGTTTCCAGGTATTTTTCCATGAGCGCTTTTTTCTCCAGGATAAGGGTTCTCAACTGATCGTTTGTTTCTGCATTTTGCTTCTCGAGTTGCTTGCATCTTTGCTCCATTTCTTTTAATCCTGCTTGTTCTTTTCTAGGCTTTTCTTTCGGGTCTTTGTATGTTGCCTTCTCCATTCGATTTGCCTTGCGCATGTCTGTATTTCTCTCTTGTTTTTTGTTGTACATCTCTTCTTTCAGGTCAATTTTTCTCTTGAATTCTTCATGCATACGCAGCAGGTGTTCCCATTTTTTCTCTTGTTGTTGCTTTTGTGCCTCTATTTCAGTTATTTGGCTCCTCAAGTCAATGACCCTCAACAACATCACATTCATGAGCTCTGAGTGTTTTTTCCTTATTCCATCGATCGTACACTGCATCTCTGAACATTGCTTTTCCAGTATTTCCTTTTCTCTTTCCAGTTCAGGTGTTTTGTCCTTCATTTCATTACAAAATTCTCGTAGTTCTAGATTCCTTTTCTCAAAGTCCTGGAGAATACGTTTTTCCTCTTCCTGTTGCTTTTTTTCTTCAAGAAGCTCTTTATTTTTGCACTCTGTTTCATCAAACCTCACTGTCAGATCTACGTACATTTCCCTCATGGCTTTGAGTTTGTGCTCCATTGGTGTTTCTTTTTCTCTTTCCAGTTCAGGTGTTTTGTCCTTCATTTCGTTACAAAATTCTTGCAGTTTTAGATTCCTTCTCTCAAACTTCCGGAGAATACGTTTTTCTTCTTCCTGTTGCTTTTTTTCTTCAAGAAGCTCTTTATTTTTGCACTCTGTTTCATCAAACCTCACTGTCAGATCTACGTACATTTCCCTCATGGCTTTGACTATGTGCTGCATTTGTATTTCCTTTTCTCTTTCCAGTTCAGATTTTTTGTCCTTCATTTCATTACAAAATTCTCGCAGTTCTAGATTCCTTCTCTCTAAGTCCTGGAGAATACGTTTTTCTTCTTCCTGTTGGCGGATTTTTTCAATTGTTTTCTCAGCTTCATTGAGCTTTCCTTGAAGCACCTGATTCTTTTGCTCCATGTTTTGGAGATCCCATTGTATCTCCTCAATAGTAGCTTTCTTTCCTTGAAGCTGGGCAGATGTTTCTTTTAATTCAGCACTCTGTCCCAACGAAAGAAAACGGGAGAAAAACTTCTTTCGTCCTTGACCAAACTTCATTCCCCAGCCCTCATTTATCATTTTTATATCAGGCTGGCGTTGCTGTTTTCCTTCCAGGTCTTTATTTCGTGCTTCCAATTGTCTGCACTTCTCCTCTAGTTGAAGCTTCTCTTCTTCAATTTGTTTAACTTTGTAATGGAGGTCAGAGTTTTCCTTCTGACTTTCCTGTAATGCCCTTTGGACTGATAAGACAGCATCCATGGTCATTTCTCCTGGAGAGATTGGCTGGCCAGACCACGAAGGAGAGGCAGCATTATCTTTTTTTCTTTGTCTGCGTTTTCGTGGACGCATATTGGAGCCTGTGCACAGTGACTCTGAAAAGGCTTAGAAATATTTCCAAATGTATCTGTTGTCGAACGTTTGAAGGCTGCGAACAAACTGCTTTAGAATTGCTGCTGTTCCCTATTTATGGACTTCAGAACTTCAAAAGTGATGATGTCACAAGCACATCTTTAATGTGCTTGTGACATCATCACTCCGTAAACCAATCAGATCAATCAGATTGTCACATGACAGAATGGGGATGTTTGTTTTTTTTGGGGGTTTTTTTTAGGTTTAATTAGAGAGTCATCAGTACTCAGCTGACAGGGCTGGTTGCTATAGTAACTCCTGTGAGTGGCAGGAGGGGATGGGACGCACACACACCACAGTTGGGGTCAGACACAGAGAAAGGCAAACAGGAACTAGAAAGTGCATTTTCTGAAGAAACTGCAGTGTGAATGCTTGAATCTGAATGTATGCACTGAAATGAATTAATTGCTGAATTTAAGTTAAAAATGTTGAACGAGATGAAAAATACAGAAATTTTCACCTGAAAACCAAAGTGCTGAAGTGCTAAAAGCTGACATTCACAGAGAGGAAGTTTGAAAATAGCTGAAAATGTTTTAAATGTAAATTAGAAAAACCTAAGAAATGAGCAAATAAAATTTAGTAAGAAAACATCTGAAAAAATATTAAAAGTTAATATTCTTTGAATCACTGAATGACTAAAATGTGATCCCTCCGCTTGGATCCACACAGTTTAAAAAATTTAAAAGTCTGAGCTTTGAAAGACACGGTGTTGGAAAGAGAACAACGATGGCGACGTTTTGAGGGTAAAATGATGGCTGTAACACTGTGGACACAGCAGCAGTTGAAAGAGAAGTGTTTAAGATGAATCTTGGCAGAGTGAGAGAGAGCTCGTTAAGCAGGCAGGTGTGAGCCTGGTTGCTATAGTGACTGCACCCAGTGGCTCCATACACACGACACAGACATGCACCTCACTTTTGCTCCTTAAAATGAACAGAAAAGTCAGGCCGAAACAAATCGTTCCCAAATGAAAAGTAAAAGTCGTATTGACGAAATTCTTTCACCGTGAGTGACAGCAGCTTCTAGTCTACTGAATTCTCAGTTTTCATGCCTGTGGAGTTTATTATATGGACGTGGTGACAGTGGAAAGACACCATGCTCTTCTGATTTTCAAACCAACCTTCTGAGCGATTTTAACATTAGAGTCTATGGAAGAGTTGGAGGGAGGAGGCTGTGCATTGGTGACATTTATGAAAGAACCATAACACCTAGTACAATAGTAAACACATTGGATGAAAGAGGACAGCGATGGCTACGTTTTGAGGGTAAAATCATACCTGTAGAGCAAACGCTGCGGACACAGCAGCAGTTTTAAAAAAGATTTTAAGATTAATTTTTTTGCTCCTCTCACTCTAGCAGTTGAGCTGTCTCACTCTAGCCCCAACATTCCGTCCCATACACACCCATTATAAACTCTGAAACGGGTGAAAAAACATCATGAAACTTAAACTGGAACTGAAGAAAAAGTATAATAGATATTGAAAAGATAAATACAAGTTGAATAGTTGAATGTCTTGTCTTCGTTTTAAAGTTTGAATGGTGGCTCTATGACAATGTATGTGGAAGTAGATACAGTTTAAAGAGGAGGAAGTTGAATGAGAATTTGAAGGGTCTCCCCATTGAAATACATGGGAAATTTTTGTTGAAAAAAGTTGAATAATTTTAAAAATATAAATGTTAAAAATGAGAAAAGTAGAAGCAGTCATGTCCAAAAGAAGAGGAATCTAACGGTGTTTGAATGGTTTTTCTAAGTTGAACGGTTTTGAAGGAGTTAGATGCCAAAAAACAAATGCTTCCCAAGAGAAAACTGTGAGTGGCAGGAACTTCCAGACTACAACATATTAAATTTCCATGCCTGTAGAGTGTATTATACTGATGTGGTGACAGTGTAAAGACACCCTTCGATGTTAAATTTGAGCTGAAAATTGAGAGCAGTTTTAGAATGGTTATCTATGGGGGACAGAGAGGGAGGAGGCTGCGCTTTGATGGCATTTGTGAGAAAACCGTAAATCTGATCTCAATGAGGAAGCCACTGGATGAAAGTCTCTGTCAGAACATGGTATGAAATGTTTAGGTGTAAACTAGCGAGCTAACTTCCTGTTAACTTCTAACTCTGTTAAATTTAATAAATTCTGTTTTCATGGATGTTAAACTTAATTGTAACACCTGATAAATCAGCAACGCAGGTGATTTAATTAAAGATGAAAGAATTTAGACCGTTTTTAACTCTTAGTGTTCGTTTGACTTTGGGACCTGATATGAACGGAGTTTTGGACCCAGATTACTCCGTGAAGCTCCTCACTACGGCAGCCGTAATGCTCTGACAATCCATCAAGCAGTGCGGATTACCAACGTTGTACTAAAACATTTTTTAACAGATTTCTGCACGCAGAAATCGGTTCGAGGTCAGTAAGCACAACCAGAATTCATACATACGGCACACTCTCGATTTTGGAGAAAATTAAAGGATTTTTTGTGTGGAAATACGTTATACAGAGGAAAAGAATATATATCGTGATATATATCGTTACTGCACATGCTTCAAATTATATCGCGATATGGATTTTAGGCCATATCGCCCAGCCCTACTCAAAAGGTCTCATCAAGTTCCGATTTAATTCGATTTACGCTATGTTATCAGTGTTTGCATTGATAGCATGGCTGTGGTGTCATATCAGTGTATGCTCTCGGTGTTTGCTGATATCAAACTGTGGTATGAGGACCACTGTGGGTTAATCTTTGTAGTGATACTCACTCCTTTTTTTTTCTTTAGACCTAGTTTAATTCTGGTATAGTTGAATATTTGTATATAATCCCTGCAGCTGTCAGACTCTATAACAGGGGTCACCAGCCTTTCTTAAATAGTTTTAATGGTTTGCCCGTGACACTCACTATTCCCCCCCATCTTTTTGGGCAGCCAAAAGTTGTCAGTTTTCTCCAAGCATGACATCCCAGTGAATTTCAGACCCAGCAACACACTCAGACAGAAACTGGTTCACCCGAAAGACAAAACGCCAAAACACAAACTTAACAACGTGGTGTATGCTGTACAGTGCAGCGAGGAATGCTCAGACCTCTACATTGGAGAGACCAAACAGCCACTTCACAAGCGCATGGCACAACACAGAAGAGCCACTTCCGACTTCACCGAAAAGGTTCAGAAAATTACCCTGGATCCAGATGAAACCATGGTGTCCTTTGATGTAGTCTCTCTCTTCACTTGCATACCCACCACGGAGGCCGTGGAGACCGTCAGAAAACGATTACAAGAAGACAGCTCCTTGGAGGACAGGACCAACTTCACACCCGATCAGATCTGCACACTGTTAGACCTCTGCCTCACCACTACATATTTCAAGTACAACGAAGGCTTTTACAGACAAAAACATGGCTGTGCCATGGGCTCCCCCGTGTCACCTATTGTAGCCAACCTTTACATGGAGGAAGTGGAAAGGAAGGCTCTTGGCTCTTTCAAAGGAAGAGTACCCAGCCACTGGTACAGATATGTGGACGACACCTGGGTCAAAATCAAGACACAAGAAGTGGAATCCTTCACTGCGCACATTAACGCTGTAGATAAAAACATCAAGTTCACCAGGGAAGACACAAAGGACAACTGTTTGCCTTTCCTGGACTGCGCCGTGCACATTGAAGAGAACGGCAAACTCAACATCGAAATTTACCGGAAGCCCACACACACGGACCAGTACCTCCTCTTTGACTCCCATCACCCTCTGGAACACAAACTTGGAGTAATTAGGACCCTACACCACCGGGCAGAACATGTTCCCTCTCAACCTGAAGGAAAAAAGAAGGAACACACACATGTAAAGGAAGCACTCAAAACGTGCGGCTATCCTAAATGGGCGTTTTTAAAGTCAGCAAAGAGGCACAGAAAACAAGACCAGACACCAGCGAAGGAGGATAAGAAGGACAGACGCAACAACATTGTCATCCCCTATGTAGCTGGTGTATCAGAGAAACTCAGGAGAGTTTTCTCCAAGCATGACATCCCAGTGAATTTCAGACCCAGCAACACACTCAGACAGAAACTGGTTCACCCGAAAGACAAAACGCCAAAACACAAACTTAACAACGTGGTGTATGCTGTACAGTGCAGCGAGGAATGCCCAGACCTCTACATTGGAGAGACCAAACAGTCACTTCACAAGCGCATGGCACAACACAGAAGAGCCACCTCCACAGGACAAGACTCAGCAGTCCATCTGCATCTTAAGGATAAAGGGCACTCTTTCGAGGATGCCAATGTTCACATTTTGGACAGAGAGGACAGATGGTTTGAAAGAGGAGTGAAAGAAGCCATCTATGTCCACTGTGAGCGACCATCTTTGAACAGAGGCGGGGGTTTACGACACCAACTCTCTGCCATCTATAATCCAGTTTTGAGATCCCTTCCCAGACGCCTTAACGCCCACTCACATCCTGGGCCATCTGACCTCAGGAATTCGCATGACAAGGTGGGGCCAGGTTTCACAATGAACACACCCAAAACTCTGGCTGATTGGGTCCCACACCCAATTTCACACCTTGGCTCAGGTGATTAGAGGATCATCAGGGGGTCCTTTTGTCCCTCTGTGGGGGATCACTCCCACTAGGTTTATATCTGGGACTCTCCACCATTTGACCTTAGAACTGAAGAAGCTTCTCGGATGAGAGGTGAAACGTCTTCAAGCAACTTAAAGAAGTCCAGACGCTTTTCTTTGCAAGCTCCTTTGACCAAAAGTTGTCAACATCACCACCTTGGAAATGTCACCCAAGGAAATGAGTAAAAGCATCAGTAAGGTGCACTAAGATGAGGTGTGATTCCACAATTCAAAGGTTTAAGCTTATTTTTAGGAAAGGGGAAAAAAACATTTTGAAAACTACACATCCAGCCACAAAGGAAGAGTTTAGAAGGTTAACCACTCCTCAAACAGGTACACACACACACACACACACACACACACACACACACACACACACACACACACACACACACACACACACACACACACACACACTAAAATTATTAAGGCCCCATTTAAGCCTGGATAGTGTCCAAATAAAAGCTGCATGCAGCTGAACCAAATAATATCACTGAACCAAACACAAAAACTGAAGCAACACAAAAAAAATCCCACTAAAAATTGGGGGTTGGATACAGGTGCCGATCATGTCTATACTGGGTCCATCAGTCCATGACCATTTCTGGACATCTATATGACGTCCAAACTAGGTCCACAATTTGAATATCCAGCCATGACAACATTTGGACTGGGTAATTTTTTATGGACGGCAATGGGGGCGTCTATGACAGCTGCAGGAAATTTACATGATTAGTAAGTATAATTTTTTTTTTACAAATACCAACATTGTTTATGAATATCAATGTTGTTATCAGCATAATACATATGAATACAGATTATTTTAAAAACAATTCCTTTTTAGCCTGTTGAGTTATTCTCAAAATGATTCTCAGTATTTTTTTTCTAATTTTACATTTTCCTGTTTTTCTTTCACTGGTTTATTCATTTCAATGAATCAATTTATTTGTTTGTAAACAGCTTAAACCTGTCATTTGTTAAATTTTGTTAAAATAATAAAGACACTGAAACCCAGCATTTCTGCCCCAGCCTGCAGCTGCTCACTTTTGTTTTAGCTCAAGAGTCCGCACCATCTTGGAAATGCCTGCTGATCACTCTGCATTCCTTCACACATAGTTTTTACTACCTAGTCTCATTTAAGAAGGTGCCATGCTGTTCATGATCATTTTCCAGTAACTTCATTTGACTGTCTCAGCCGTGCATGATAAATGGAGATGCACACAAAACTGTAAATAAAGCTCCAGAAAAAATTAACTCAAGGCCTGTAGAAAACATGTTTTCAAACCTCTGGAAACTGGGATTACACAACCTATAGAAGCAGTATAAACACTAGTAGTAGATTGCGTTGTTAAGTAGTACTAATTTCACAACGCAACACAAACAGGAGACGCCACAAGAAAGAGGCTTCTATGTACACAAACAAGTTGGATTAGGCAGACAGATATCCACAGTTCCTATGCAATGGGCAGAACATATATACCACATTAGGGGGCCTGTACATGTCCAGCCTAACAGGCAGCGAGCAGCAAAAGATGTCAGGAAATGCGACCATCAGTGAACATAGAAAGGCAGGTGACCGAGCCTCCTTATATACAGCAACAGTACATTGAAGTAAACCTGTTATCATATTGTAGAGTCTTTTTAAAGATATATTTATGTTATCTGCATATTGAACAGTCATTAAGATATTTAGAAGGTTACTCCATCAAACAAGGAAACATGTCAAAGTTGATCTTCATGGTATTTCCTGTTATCAGTGTCGACCTCATAGTGAGGTCGACCTCATACCAAGCAAAGAAAAACAGTTTGTTGTCAAACAATTTTTCAAGTAACTCACAATTTATGTAGAAAAAGATCAAGTTAAAATGGGCTGTTTTTTTTTCTTGTGTGTTGATTTGTTTTGTACGGTGGCTGGGAAGTGCAAAGCGCAACAAATTAAAAAACAGCAACAAATTAAAAAACCGCAACAAATTAAAAATCCACAACAAATTAAAAAACCGCAACAAATTAAAAATCCACAACAAATTAAAAAACCGCAACAAATCAAAAATCCACAACAAATTAAAAAACCGCAACAAATTAAAAAACCGCAACAAATTAAAAATCCACAACAAATTAAAAAACCGCAACAAATTAAAAATCCACAACAAATTAAAAATCCACAACAAATTAAAAAACCGCAACAAATTAAAAATCCACAACAAATTAAAAAACCGCAACAAATTAAAAATCCACAACAAATTAAAAAACCGCAACAAATTAAAAATCCACAACAAATTAAAAAACCGCAACAAATCAAAAATCCACAACAAATTAAAAAACCGCAACAAATCAAAAATCCACAACAAATTAAAAAACCGCAACAAATTAAAAATCCACAACAAATTAAAAATCCTTGACGGAAAGGGATTGTCTGAAATACCGGAAGTGGCACAACGATTAGGCTTACTCCATATTTGTAGCTCAGAAAAGTGATTCGGGATGTCAACAAACGTTGAGAAACTCACGCCTCACAGCGCTTCCTTATCACCCTGACGGTGCTTGCTGCACTACATAGAGAACCGGAAAATGTTTTGCCCGTTTTGTGGCGTTAGCTTCAGCCTCTTCACCCCTTTTTGTGCTTCCTGTGGACGGTCTCTGGAGCTTTTGCGGGACACATACCAGGCTGAAGGATCAGACACCCTACAGTACTGCATTAAATATTTCAACGAAGGTCACTCATATAGTGTTATCATGGACATGATGTTAAGTTTGCATGGTGTAAAGATAAGTTTAAGGAGTCTTAAAAGTAAACTTAATAATGCTGGACTTTACCGAAGAAAATATTTTCACTCCAGAACAACGATCATTAACGCAATCAGAGCGGAGCTTCAAGGACCTGGGCGATTGTTTGGGTATCGAACAATGTGGCAGGTACTTAAACAAAAGCATCATCTTAAAGTGAAGAGGGATGATGTGATGAAAATACTCCGGGAGCTTAATCCTCATGGATGCCAGATGAGAACACGCAGAAGATTCATTAGGAGAACCTATCATTCGCTGGGACCCAACTACATGTGGCATGCTGATGGTTATGACAAGCTCAAACCATTCGGTTTGGCCATTTCAGGGTGCATTGATGGATTTTCACGCAAGGTTTTGTGGCTAGAATGTGGACCAACCAATAATAATCCAGTGGTTATAGCTTACTATTACTTGTCATGTGTTGGGAGCCTTGGTGTTGTACCGATGAGACTGAGAACTGACTGTGGGACAGAAAACGGCATTATGGCTGCAGTTCAGTGCGCACTACGTCACCATCATGATGACCACTTCAGCGGAGAGTCCAGTCACATGTTTGGTTCATCAACGAATAACCAGCGAATTGAGTCCTGGTGGTCCATATATCGAAAAGGAAGGTAAATATAACATTTAATTTTGCCTGATATTTAAAGGCGTAACAAATTTGAATGTCGTGCAAAAGTTGATTTATTGTCAGTCTGCCCCAGGGCAGCTGTGGCTACAACTGTAGCTGCCTCCACCAGTGTGTGAATGTGAGAGTGAATGAACAGTGGAATTGTAAAGCGCTTTGAGGGCCTCGAAAAGCGCTATATAAATGCAATCCATTATTATTATTACTGTTGTTATTATTATTATTATTATTATTATTATTTCAGTAATTCAACTTAAAAAGTAAAACCGATATTAAATACTCATTGTATGCCAAACTATACATTTTTAGCCCATTTAGTAATTATGATGATTATGCTTTGGAACTTAAGAAAAACCCAACTTCAAAACCATAATATTGTGAAAAGGTTAAATATTTTAGACTTAAAGTGCCACTCTACTATGAGCTAATTAATTCAAATCATCTGCAAAGGGTTCCTGAGCCTCTAAATGGTCTTTCTAATTCAGGAGGACTCACAGAATGGACATGACTGCTGTCCTGACAGCTGTGGGGAAAAAAACATAATTGACACCCTCCATAAAGAACACCTTAAAAGAATTTGAATGTTCACAGAGACTATCAAAGCACATTAATAGAAAGTTTTGTCTAATGTAAGTGTGGATGAAAGGGGTGTAACATAGTGTAGTGGCTAAGACCTCAAGGCTGCTACTGAAGCATCCTGGTCTTCCATAACACCTCAACAGATCCACAGACTGATAGCATCCATACCACGCTGCATGGAGGCAGTAATTTATGCAAAAAGGACCCAAACAAATAGAACATACAAATTGTTAGAGACATTGAATTTGGGTTTTTCATAAGTTCTACGTCTTAATCATTAACATTGTAAGAAATACTTGAAATACCTCACTTTGTATGTAATGACTCAGTATCGCTAATTTCACATTTAATTAGAATTCCTAAAATAAATTAACTTTTGCACATTACTGAAATGTTTTAGAGTTTTGCCTGTATGCAATCCCTTTCGATAGAAAACATTTAAACTGACTGGAGTCTATATATGATTCAGTTAAAATGAACTGTAAAGTGCCATGCGATGACGTGTTGTGAAACGATGCCATGTAAACAAACTAAACTATCTCTAAACAATTTTTTTAGGGCTCAGTTTTGGTTGGAGCTGTTTGCGGATCTTCGAGATGCTGGACACTTCAATGGAAGTCACGAGCATCAGTGCCTTTTGAGATTTTGCTTCACTGTCATTGTTCAGAAGGATCTTGATGAATGTGTGAAGCTGTGGAACACTCATCGGATTCGTCCCTCAAGAACAGCTTCATGTCCAGGAGGTGTGCCAAATGAACTGTACTACCTACCCCACAGGTAACGGATAATAATGATCAAATAATTACTTTATGTGTAAACCTATATTAATGCAATTGTCTTCCATTGATCACAGATACGGCTCCAGAGACTGTGGATTCCTGATTCAACAATCTGAACTGGACGCTTTTCCTGAGTCTAGGCTGTCAGTAGTTGTATGTGGGGACTCAAACATACAGGAGTATCTGAATTTTGTAATGGAGCAAAATCATTTTCAAAAGCCCGTCTGCTGGGAGTCTGCCACTGAACTTTACATGAAGTTAATAGAAATTGCAAATTTCTAAAAAAAACAAAAACCTGGCTTTTTGTTGTTTTCACCAAAACCTATAGCATATGCTGCTTTTTTGAACTAGGCTACATGAGTTGGCTGAAGACGCCAAAAGTTTAAGTTTGTGTTTGTAAAAGCATATTCTTATTGAATGTCTTGATAATTCTGGTCCTTGTTTAGCTGATGGAAGTTGAGATACAGTCCTGAACATTTATATAAATAATAAATCAAATCAAAATCACATCTTGCACTGTATTGTGTGTTTATTACAACTTTTAAGAGTAGAACACAGTACACCTTTAAATGCCTTTACTTTTAGTAGCACTGTCAAAACTTTGAACAAATCAAGTCTAGCGATTGCATTTTAAATCTCCTTTGAACAGATGTACCTACATTTTAGAATAAAAAAAACATGCTCAAATACATAACAGATTTCTGGATAAGTCCCGTAGCAAAAAACCTACAGAATTTACAATGTAATGCCAAGAAGAAGCAGCTGTAAGTAACTGGGTTATCTAATAAAACTACAATAAACCTGGTAAACTATAATGGATTTGTGCTGTACCGCCAGTATGTCCCACCTTCTCCTATTCATAACATATTTAAAAAAAAATTTGACTTAAAAACTTGAGGAATAAATCAACAGCAGGTTTGAACTACAAGGCCAGACATTCTAGAAACATCCAAATCCTGGGGAGTTTTGAATTCCAAAATCCATGTTGGATTTAAACAAGGAATATGAAGTTATCATTGGTAGTTTCAATAAGTTTAAGCATGTATTTGCCATCGGGAATAAAGAGTCATCCAGGAACTGTAGGCTTGGTAGTGGATCTAATCCAGAAGGTGGCAGTGATGTTAGCCCAGTTGCAAACATCAGAACATCGCCCAACGACACAGCAGTTTGTGATTCTGCAAAAAATTTTAAAAAAAATTATATATGTATATGTGAATTCAACACATTGTCTTGTAATGAGTACTAAAAGAAATACTGGTATAAACCTTCACAGTCCAGCAGATAGTCTGACCAGTAGCCCACAGTTTGACTTTCCAGACGTCTCCTGTTACTTCCAGATGGGCTGAAGTCAGGTTTGAAAAGTCTCTCAAGTTCAAGGGCTGTGAGTTTCTTTTCCATGTGACACAGGACCGGGGAAAGCAAAGTAGGGTGTTGCTGGAGTGCACTCAGGAAATTAAGTGCTGAAAGACCCTCTTTAAATCTAAAGAATGAGGAGAACTTTGTGTCATTTACCAGTTCATAGTACATGCACAAACTATGGACAAACTGTGAACTTTGGAAACCTTGGAGAATGTAAAATATTTCAGTCGGAAATTATGAACAACACTGTCATAACAATAATTCACCTGTCTCACCTGTCAATTACAGATGAGTTTCGAGCAATTATATACCACCGGAGATAGTCAGACACAATGTCTTTCTTTTCCTCAACTGTGGAAACATGCCTTAGACAACCAGCCACCTGTAGCATAGTACTGTGTTTTATGACACAGTCACGCAGGACATCCACTGAACCAGCACTGTCGATCTGAAAAACCCATAAAAATGGACATACACAATGTAAGCTTACGTGTCTGATTTTCATTCCTGTTTTTTCCCTACACAAAGAAAGAATTTTTTAATGTCATACAGATGAAGAAGCTGTAGTTCTATCCTGCATTCAAATCCTGCGCTGTCCTCACCTCTTGTAAAGCTTTCCCTATGTCGTCATCTGTGACTGAGGCAACTGTTGCTTTTACTGAAGTCTGGCCTGCAAGATAATGTACCAGCTCTTCTGACAGGAAATGGGGCCCTGGACCACCATGCACAACTGACACGGCTATCATCTTTCCTGCTAGGTAGTATTCATCCTCCCTTACAGCTGTGAATGAATACAGTAAATGATAAACTCTCTCACACACACACCTCTCTCTACCGATCGATCAGATCCGATCGATGTCAGATAGATCGATCAGATAGACAGACTAATGCTGTTTTGAAATAATCCAAGAAATTATGAGTTGCTTCTGATAATAATTAAAAACAAATTGATTTCAAAGTCCAAAAAAGTCTTTAAATTAAGTTTATCAAACATCTGATCATTGCATACCCTTTGCATTGTAGACGAGGAATCGACGTCCTTCGGGTCCATCAAAAATGGGACGATCTTTCATGTGTTTCATTAGCAGACTCAAAAACTCTCGTTTTGGGCCACCTGCATCAAGTCCTTCTTCTAGAATGCCAGAATCATCAGTAAATTTAACCAGCATGTCATTGGTTTCAGAGTATGACAACCGCCTGAAACCCCTGACTGCTCCATCCCAGATATTTGCTCTTGAGATGTTGAATCTGCTGACACTTCCATGATGAATAGCACTGGATAAGTTTGCAATGATGTCAGGTAGATTAATGTTAACGTCTTCCCTGTAATCACAAAAATGAAAGACCGAATGCAAGACTATACAATTTAGCATTGTTATTTGAAGTAGTATTTGATATTTTACAGTGCTCTGTCATCAATCGGTGAAGCAACTTCAACCAGCTCTTCATCCTCGTCCTCAATGCAGGGGGCACACAGGTCTGCATATTTACTGTTGAGAAATTATAATTCCAACATTAGAATAACTTCTATTCACCCTTTAATTATCTTTACCCATTTCACAAACCCAAACGTGTACTGTAGTTACAGATTTAAAATTACATATAAGACACAATTTTATTTACCTATAGGGACTCATGACTGGATTCGTTTCGTTTTGGTGATCAAGATCCTCTGTATCAGATATTACAATCTGGAAAAAAAAGAACAAAAATTGCATACTGTATATAAACATACATAGCTTTGTACTATTTCAGCAATAGCAAAAAACGTCATGCTGACATAAATTGCCCAAATACCTGACATGGCTGTATGATAGATGAAGGTCCTGGAGCATGTCTGAAACAGAATAAGAGTATTGGAATTAAAATGTCCAGATAAGAAGCTCATACAGTTCAATATTATTTATGATACCAACATTATAAAAAGGCTATGAAACCAATAAATATTTATATTAGGGTGGGGCAATAAAATAACAATATGTATTGCAGTATACTTTTCTCTCAAAGGAAATATGAGACTATTGCAATAGAGCTATCCATCCATCCATTTTATATGCTGCTTATTCCTCTAATCACTCTTTTTTTTCATTGACATAAGAATAGTCAATCCTTATCAAGTAGCGCAGCAACCAATCGCTCTGGGAACAGCATCATGTCCAGTTAGGGTGACTTGTTACCTGCAGCACAGTGAAGTAGCAGCGCCACCCGTGGAGATGTTTGGGCACCATTTACATCTAAACCAACCATTAAAATAAATATACAAGGAGAGATTAGAAGAATTTGCTTTTATTTCTTAGCTTATTCATTTGATATTGACAAAGACTTTGTCAATTTTATGTCTGTTCTCCTGTAAAACTTACTGTAAACTAAGATTTATGTTTAGAATCATTCTTTTTTGTTTTTAAATGTAATTGACCAAGCAATTGAGTGATCTGGTGTTTGTTGTCTTTTGAAACTGGAAATCTTTATCCCTGACTTTTGATTTAGTTTTTAACATGTACCTTTTTTTACCTTTTCAGGTACTTTTTTTTGTACCTGAAACGGATGTAATATGTTAATACATCCGTCTGTCTGAACTTATGACAGGAAATAAATATTTAAATCAAAACAAGCTTCTGAGGATTTCACATCTTACTTATGTGAAATTTTAAGTTCACCTTGTAATCGGAAGGTTGCCGGTTCGAGCCCCGGATCGGACAGTCTTGGTCGTTGTGCCCTTGGGCTAGACACTTCACCCATTGCCTACTGGTGGCGCCAGTGTTCGGCAGCCTCGCCTCTGTCAGTGCGCCCCACGGTGGCTGTGGCTACAATGTAGCTGCCATCACCAGTGTGTGAATGTGTGTGTGAATGGGTGGATGACTGGATGTGTAAAGCGCTTAGTCCTTAGGGACTAATAAAGCGCTTTACAAATACAGGCCATTTACCATTTACCATGAGCAACGGCACATTTAATATGTACAAATCTAGCGGTTTATATCGTGATCAATATTCCCTGAAATAAAACAAAGACATATATTGTATTGCCCAACTCTAATATATAGCAGAACAAGCTCTTAAATAACTTACTCCTTCTCTGCATGTTTACCATTAGGGGTACTCTGGTCTTGTGGTTTGAAAACCTAAGATGAAAAACATGCACTTTTCAAAGCTTTCACCAACTTCGTATCGCATTTAGATAGTCCATCAATACTTAAAAAAAAATACTTTTTTAAAGAACATATAATCACACAATGAAAATAATAGACCCATGGATGTTACAGAATTATGATCATTATAGAGAAAAAAAATAGAGCACTCAGAGGACATGCACCTCTGCCAGGGCCACTCACAGGCCTCTGGCATGGTGGAGAGGGAAAAAAAGTACACACCAATGTGTCTGCCTGGTTGAACTCAGCTGTGCTTCTTGATGTAATCACAATCTCAGGGTCCGAGTCTGAGGTACCATCCTCTGCAATCAGAGCTGAGAAAGTAGACACATTATTAGTTGTTGTATATGTAAACACATCAAAATATAAAATTAACAAACCTCGTTTGAAGTGGCTCTCTGGGCAAATGAATAGAGAAATCCTGTTGTAGTTCTTTCCTATTTCCTCTTTGTAGTCTGCCAATCGGAATGGCCTTTCTGTCCCAGGCACATTTATCACCTCTGTGCAGTCAGGATACAAAAGGACATATGGTCCCTCCACCAAGTCCTTGTTGAATGTTCTCATTTTTTCTACAGCCTGCTTCAGGAGGTCAGGGGCTGTAATTTCGGGGGTAATAAATAAGGGCAGTGTTTTCCCTCTTAGCGGTTTTAAGTCGGTTTGTTGTGACACCATAAATCCGATATTGATCTACAAAAAAATAATAAAAGCCAGATCACTTTAAGAATAATTGCCAAATCCTCGTTTATAAAGTTACCTGTGATGGCTTACCTTGACAGGTTTACTCTGTAACTTGAGTTTTAATTTTGCTCCACAGCTGAAGGCCTGACGCTCTTTGGATTTTGATTTTTTGTACTCCATGAACTGCTTGTATGACGGACATGTTTGTTCTGGTTGAATGAAAAACGTTTGACATCAAAACGGGGTTAGCACTCTCCATTACTAAACGTAGACGAGAATACAGTATAAGGAAACAGAAACAGAAACCGGAGCCAAAATGGTAAATAAACGTGCTATTTAACTGAAATAGCATAGACTGTCTGAAGAGAACAAAAAGTGAGTAATATATCAAAATTACTTTGTTCAGAATTTTCTGTTTGTTTTGATGTCCCCGGGGAGTTTGATCCTTCAGCCTGGTCTGTGTCCCGCAAAAGCTCCAGAGACCGTCCACAGGAAGCACAAAAAGGGGTGAAGAGGCTGAAGCTAACGCCACAAAACGGGCAAAACATTTTCCGGTTCTCTATGTAGTGCAGCAAGCACCGTCAGGGTGATAAGGAAGCGCTGTGAGGCGTGAGTTTCTCAACGTTTGTTGACATCCCGAATCACTTTTCTGAGCTACAAATATGGAGTAAGCCTAATCGTTGTGCCACTTCCGGTATTTCAGACAATCCCTTTCCGTCAAGGATTTTTAATTTGTTGTGGATTTTTGATTTGTTGCGGTTTTTTAATTTGTTGTGGATTTTTGATTTGTTGCGGTTTTTTAATTTGTTGTGGATTTTTAATTTGTTGCGGTTTTTTAATTTGTTGTGGATTTTTAATTTGTTGCGGTTTTTTAATTTGTTGTGGATTTTTAATTTGTTGCGGTTTTTTAATTTGTTGTGGATTTTTAATTTGTTGCGGTTTTTTAATTTGTTGTGGATTTTTAATTTGTTGCGGTTTTTTAATTTGTTGTGGATTTTTAATTTGTTGCGGTTTTTTAATTTGTTGTGGATTTTTAATTTGTTGCGGTTTTTTAATTTGTTGTGGATTTTTAATTTGTTGCGGTTTTTTAATTTGTTGTGGATTTTTAATTTGTTGCGGTTTTTTAATTTGTTGCGTTTTTTTAATTTGTTGTGGATTTTTAATTTGTTGCGGTTTTTTAATTTGTTGCGGTTTTTTAATTTGTTGTGGATTTTTAATTTGTTGCGGTTTTTTAATTTGTTGTGGATTTTTAATTTGTTGCGGTTTTTTAATTTGTTGTGGATTTTTAATTTGTTGCGGTTTTTTAATTTGTTGCGTTTTTTTAATTTGTTGTGGATTTTTAATTTGTTGCGGTTTTTTAATTTGTTGCTGTTTTTTAATTTGTTGCGCTTTGCACTTCCCAGCCACCGTAGTTTTGACCACTTGCAGCACATTTGCTTTCTGTAACCTGAAAGCAGTTTGAATGTGTAACCACATCTGTTTTGACAACTGCCGACAAATGCTTTCAGCAAATGTTTCTGTAGCAAGACTGTGCAGCTGTGAAACTGTGGTCAGCTCAGAGCTAAACTATAACGCCTTCATTTTCCAACTTTATGTAGCATTTATGTAACACAACCACCAGAAAATGGGACATAGACATATGAGAATTATTGTGGCTAACACTGGAAATTTAGCGAGCTACATATGTAAGTTCAAGTGCTTAAATCCAAAAGTAACCAAATTTAATAAAATACATTAACATTTTTAACATGACAGATTTTAAGTTGTGAAACATTGCTTTGAAAGGAAATTGGACTTGAAAAGTTTATGTGTTTACTTTTACACTGCTGTGAAAAGGGGCTGCCCGTGTAGGTCTGTCATAGGTATAAACCACTTCCCTGGTGTTGCATGTGTTTAGAAGGCTCAAGAGTCTGCAATGATTTTCTTTGTGATACTTGCACTGCTGTCCTGCACCGAGACAAGAGGTAAGAGAATAATAGCCAGTTAAGTGTAATTGAAAATACCAAGGTCAACTGCTTTATTTTCATCAAACAGATCAGAACAGGCCAAAGGTACAAAACGCTAGTTTTTGATATTACTTTTTATTCTTTATTCTTTAAATAGACACAATCTTAATATATGTGTTATTTTGTTAGAACAAAATGCAGCGCGTCTACTTGCATGAATTTCCACTGATGTTTGTGTTAGTTGTAGTAAAGCAGGAAAACTAATGAAAATACTGCCCATCCTGTTTGATTACATATTAAAGTAGCACTTTAAAATAATGTCACATTAGTAACCATTAGTAAGGTGTTAGCAATTAGGTAATCATATATCATTACTAAGCCATTTATAAATACAGATATTATTATGACTGTGATTATAACTATGGTTATGATTGTTACTGGCAGTGATGTAGTAGCAGTCATAGCTGAGTATACATTGTCTGTATTTCTGTATCTATATTTGTATGGAATAATGATATACAATATAAAGGATGAATTAAGCACTTACTAATAACTTACTAGTACCTCACTAATGCTTAATGCAGTGGCATTATTATAAAGTGTTACAAAACACGTATAATAAACTAAAGTTTGCAGACGTTGGCAGCTATCAGCTATTTTGAAACAAAAAAAAAGACACTTTTTATCCATAACAGCAAATGAACTATACAACAGAAATGCACATGCTATTTATGGTCTCCTCACAACAATGATAAGAAAAATAAACTGAGCCAATATGCCATGTTTGTTAATACAGGGGTAGGGGAGACCGGGGATAGTTGTAACATTTTTGACATTTTTGTCTGTAATTTGGAGCTCGTTTAAGGTAGTGGATTCAAAATGTAATCCAAAGTATTTACATGTCTCGGCTATTAAATAGTGCAGCTATTTTCTTTGCAGCACAATTACCCATTGCATGGTATGGCCTCAAACACAAAGAGTGAAATGTTACAATTAACCCCATAGTCTGGGTTAGTTGTAACATATCCTGGGGTGAAATGTAACACAATGAAATAAGGGTACTGACAAAATATTAACATGTAATCTTTGTTTATTCAACACATGAATGCACTTACATCCATTTATGTAGCTGTGTGTGTGTGTGACAGAATGCAGAAATCTAGCTTTTGAACATATACCAACCCCCCAAAAAAGACAAATTATGGAATTTTCTGCAACTGAATATTTCATTAATTTTCATTGGTCTTCCTTGAGTTTGGCCTCATTGGCTCAGTGGGCATTATAACCTACAGCTCTTGCACCAATTTTGAACATAACAATGAAGCTGAAAAAATGTAGTTGTTCACCAGCATCGCAATTCCATTACTTTTTATCATGGCTTACCTTGGTGTGGTTTGCAAAGTGCTTCAGAAAGATGAGGAAATCTGTTTCTTGCACCCATCCTGATTTATTTCCACCAATACTTCCTACTGGTCCATCTCTGACACAGTGGTCTGCATAATGTATGTGTGGGAACACAAACAGTGAAGTAATTGTGTTGCCAATGGCATTAACCGCATATACAAAAGCGACTAGTGAACCTCTCTCTGCTGATGTCGCTGCCCCAACTTGTTTAATATAAGTTAAAGTAATAGTGTGGCAAGTTGTAACATCTGCATTATTGTTACAACTAACCCAGACTGTTGCTGTTACAACTGACCCAGACTCCTATAGCCATGAACTAGCTAACATTACAGCCAACGGCTAAAACACTAGCACTAAAGACCTACACAGAATATATCCCCATAGGCATACAAATAACATAATTTAAGTTTGATGAGTTTAACTGCAAAGCAGATAATGCTATTAAACATTGAAATAAAGTAGAAAAACTTACTTTTTGGCATACAAATTACTTTTTTTCATGTTAAATTGTCTGTGTTTGACAAAATGTGCTGATTTTTCACATGTGATAGCAGAACTGAGTTGGGCATGCACAGGATGAGTCACATCATTTGAAACTTAGCCCTGATTGGAGAAATTGGAAGTGTTACACTGACCCACGTTACAACTATCCCCGGTCTCCCCTGCACATGTTCAAGGTTCAAGGTTCAAGGTTCTTTATTTGTCACATGCATAGTTATACAAGTATAACACACAGTGAAATGTGGCCTGACACGCTCCTCGACATGTGCAAAAATTTGGGGGGGGGGGGGGGGGGGGGGGGTGTAGAGGAAGAACATTATATATATATATAGTATATACACTGGGTGAATGTGCAGTAGTAGCAGCAAGCAGGTGAATTCTGTACATTAATATGAATAGACATCTGACTATTTTACAGGATAGACAATATAAACATATTTAAAATTAAAGGAATTTGGAATGTACATTGTGCCTTGGTTTAGTGTCTGGAAGAGTCCTGTCTCAGTCAATTATAGATGATGTGAGCGGGCGGGTGTGTGTGTTTAGGGCACGGATGGCTTGGGGATAGAAGCTCCTCTTGAGTCTCTCTGTCCTTGCCCGGAAGATGCGGAACCTTCTACCAGATTGCAGAAGTTGGAACAGTTTGTTGCCAGGATGGGACGGGTCCTTCAGTATCTGCGCTGCTCTAGTCCGGCATCTCCTGGTGTAGGTGTCCTGAAGCGAGGGGAGAGCAATCCTGCAGCAGCGTTCTGCTGTACGGATCACTCTCTGGAGAGCTTTTTGGTCCTTCACACAGCTGTTCCCAAACCACGATGTCATGTTCTGTGTGAGGATGCTCTCCACAACGCCTGTATAGAAAATCCTGAGGATCTTTGGAGAGACCCTGAACTTCCTCAGTTGTCGAAGGTGATACAGGCGCTGCCTAGCCTTTTTGGTCTGGACCTGAATGTGGGCAGCCCATGTCAGGTCTGAGGAGATGTGGACACCAAGATACTTGAAGGACTGCACCCTCTCCACTGGAGCTCCATTGATGATAATGGGCTTGTAATGTTAATGTGATCTCTGGTCTCTCAGAGACACAGGTCTCCGAGTGTCCAGCATTCAGACAGCTACCCGAGGACACTCTTCGTGTGAGAGAAAATCTGCTCACACAGATATGTAGAGCCAAGTACAGTCAATAAGGCCTCTGCAATGTTCTGAAGACAGTTAAACTTGTCAGGTATGTCCAGCAGGTGAACATGCAAGCTCCATGAACACGCACAGCTGTGGATTCCAGCTGCTTCGATGTTGCATTAACTGGCATTAACTCAGCCAGTTAATGCGAGACAAATCTAGCTGCTCATTAAAGCTTTCTGGTTTGTTCAGAAAATAAAACATTGGTCCATACGCCTGAAAGTCCCAAAAACGCATTGTGTCTCGAGTCTACGGCTGTATCCATGTATTTCCGTGGTGCTGATGCTGTGCTGAGTGGAAAGCTCCTGAAGCTTTTGAAGTGTCGAAATGTGGAAAGCTAACTGTTAGAGTTTGTATTGTTGATTGTCATTTATGCTTAGAAATATTTACTTATATATGCTTAGAGTTTTGTAATTAGTTGTAGATTGGTAGAGGTTTTGATCCTTAATAGTCTGCAAACTTTGTGTGTATTAGAGAGCACACTGAGGGCACGAGAGAGCTCGTACCTTGTCTTATTGTTTTATGGTAGGATTAACGTAGCTATGTTTGTTTTAGTCTAAGTGCTTTTTGTTTAGATGAACTGCAGGACTTCCTCACGGTGTTATCTAGGGTGAGGGGGGGTCTACCCTCTTCCTGACTAAGGATGTTTGCCTTGGTGCTTTCATGTATATGACCCTTTGATCAGCACACACACACACACACACACACACACACACACACACACACACACACACACACACACACACACAGTATTCTTTGTTTACATGTAAACCTATGTGAGATGTTATATGTTAATGACCCTATGCATATTCATGTAACCACAATAAAAGGAGTGCTATGGGAAGCCTGGCTGAGAGTCTGATGGAGGTCAAGTGGTGGAACGACGCTTGGCTCTAGCCAGGTCTCCCTCATGCATGAGTAAACCAGAGAACTCTGCCTACTTGTGTCTTGCTTTGCAGTGTAATTATATTGTCTTCAACGTTCCAGCGGATGGGTTCAAGCTACAAACCTATCACTAACAACGTCACTCTCACCGGTAGGATAAGTTATTTTTAGCCAATTACAAGTTGAATCTGATAGTTGGGGTTGTTAGTTAAAATACCGTCATTAAGAAGAGGCCCAACCAGTTGATCTGATATCCTCGTGTTGGTGTTGTTCCCAGATCATCATACTAAATGTTGTTCCAGGATCAACATTGCAAGTGACCAATCAGAATGTTGTGACGTCATACTTTTGCGACTTCGGGAAAAACCGGCGTAAAACAAAAAACTGTACTTAAGCTGCGAGAAACCGCCTCTGTCCGCCGATCAACGGACCCTGACCCTAACCCTAACCGTAACCCTTTAATTAACAGTAAGCAGAATTGATATTGTCCTTGCAACATTGGAATTTCATAAATGCACGAATGGCTTGGCGCGCAAAAGAATAACGTCACAACATTCTGATTGGTCACTTGCAATGTTGAACCTGGAACAACATTTTCATGATGGTCTGGGAACAACACCAACACGAGGATATCAGATCATCCGGCACAACCAATGTGTCTATGCGAGCTAATTTGCAATGTGCACCGCTGGCGCAGCCATTTATTTTTTAATGCACCTTCTCAGATTAATTCACTGCGTGTGGTGCCCAGGGCTGGACTGGGACAAAAAAATCGGCCCGGGCATTTTGACTAGAGACCGGCCCACCAGGTATTATATATGGCTTTTCCTATAGGAAAAAGCCATATAACTGACTGTAAAAAGTCAGCACAACAAAAATAAACTCCACCTAAACTTGGTTTATATCTGACCCAGATAGACTGCAGGTAATAACTTCTTACCTGAAGTTCAGTTCACCTGACACTCGGACCGGCGGCCGCCTCGGGTCTCTCCTCCTGCCTCCCCTTTCCCTCATCCACCTGCCAGCCTCCACCACTTGCTAATGTTACTGAATCTGTGGAAGCTCCGCCATAGCCAATCCACCACCTTTCATTGTTTATACCGTTACAAAAAAAAAAAAAAAGAATTAAAAAAAAGCATGTGCCCGGTATGCCTGATGGCCAGTCCATCTATGGTCGTGCCATCAGTTAACCCTGAGCCCAGGGTTGCCGACCCCTGTTCTAGATATTTTAATAACAGAAGTACTTGGAGAAAAATTGTTCCAACATGTCTCCAAGCACAGTGTGGAAAATATGTTAAAGAAATCTTAAATAACAGTACAGGTCAGCTGAGAGTGAACTCTTTTTCTGACAGCTGAGGCTGTGACCCGCAGTATGGTGAACTGGAAGCAGTACTATTGGATCTTAGTTTAGCATTTGGCAATATTTTTATGTAAGCATGGGCACGTTTTTTTTTTATTTGTTTGTTTATCAAAGACAAAGCAAATGGAAGATCGTGAAGGACCTCAGCCATCCCAACAACAGACTGTTCTCTCTGTTGAGGTCAGGAAAGCGATTCCGCTCCCTGAAGACCAACACAGAGAGACTGAGGAGGAGCTTCTTCCCGCAGGCGATACGGTCTCTCAATCACACCACCACACAGTACTGACCCACACATATGGTTCTTACACACACACTGGACTTTCTGGACTTTGGTTTTGCACAACACTGGTCACTATATTCTTCATTTCCGGTTAATACTTGTACAGCTGCTGTTATTGTGTATATATTTATTTATATTTAGATTTCTTCATACATTCTTATATAGTTCTATATTGTGTATTGTGTATTTTGTTGTACAGTTATTTTATTTTCAACTTTAATTTATATATTTTATCTTATTCTTCCCAGTTAAATTTACCCTTCATTCTAATTTGTGTTGTACAGTTATTTCATTTTTAACCTTAATTTATATTTTATTCCTTCCTAGTTAAATTTACCCTTTTTAATTTTTCATATTTATTTCCTATCTTATTCATAGCCTTTCCTTTTTTGTTTTCTTTAGGTCACGAGCAGTTGTCCAAGCATTTCACTACATATCGTACTGTGTATGACTGTGTACGTGACAAATAAAATTTGAATTTGATTTGAATTTGAATTTGGTATTAACTAAGTGATATTCCACCAAAGATGTCCAAAATGCTTTTAATTGGTTAGATGTTTCTGTCAAATTATAATTGATTCAATTCTGTAAATTTCTAGTTTGTTATAAAAACTGTTTGAATTAATAATTAACTTACTGTCTGTGAAGGTTCTTAGTCATCCAGGTCATGATAGTATAAGGAGCTCGGAAAGAAAAGTGTCCTGACTTCTTTAAGTTGCTTGAAGATGTTTCACGTCTCATCCGAGAAGTTTCTTAAGTTCACACGAGCCAAGGTGTGAAAACGGATGTAGGTCACAATCAGGCAAGGTTTCGGGTAAGCTCATTGTAAAACCTAGCCTCACCTATCATGCGATTTCCTGAGCTGAAATGACCCATGTACACTGTACAGCATACACTACATTGTTAAGTTTGTCTGAGGAATGCCCAGACCTCTCCACCATTTGACCCTAGAACTCAAGAAGATGAACTGATGTCCAGACACTTTTCTTTCCAAGCTCCTTAGACAATTAGCTTACTGCTAAAAAAAAATAATTGCTGATCAATTCCCAACAAGCTGATTCTGTTCTTCTGCGTTTTGAGTGAAAGATGTTCAGAATTGACTTTCTGGGATGTTTTTAAAGGGTGATTGATTGATTGATTGATTGATTGATTGATTGATTTATCAAGACATTTTTTTTTCAATCAACTTGTGATCATAACAAAAACACATGCAACCAACAGAAACAATAAACATGGATGTACTTGATTATGATATTATTATAATTATTATTTGTCTTTATTTAGGGCCTGAACATGTGTTCGTGGAGCATGGAAAAGACTTACTTCTGGATATAAAAGGCTCTGTTGCACTCACCGAAGGGGCAGATTTTTTCTGGAGATTTAATATCATTCACATAGTAGCTAAAAGTAATTATCTTAATTCAGTAGTGTTTGGCACATATAAAGGCAGGGCTAAGATTTTTGTACAAAATAATTCTTTGCTGTTGAAGAATGTGCAACACAGTGACAGCGGAGATTATATTGCAATAGTAAGTGGGGAACAAAACCAGAGGGTAGCTGAATACAAGGTCATAGTCCAAGGTAGGTTTCTATTTTTATTATAACTGTTAAATACTCATGCAGCATAGACCAGCTGTAACGCTCTTTGTGCCTGTTGTTGCTCCTCAGATCCAGTTTCTCCAGTTAACCTGACAGTGGACTCTGTGGACAGCAGTTCAAACTCCTGTAACCTCACTGTGACCTGCAGCACAGTGGATTCTCACATCAGCAGCAGGTTTAGATGTGACACCCAAAACTGCTCTCATGTAGAAAATAGAAAAAAAGCCAAGCCCTGTTCTTCCACTCTCATTATTTATTTGCAGCAAGACTTCATCATCTGTAATCACAGCAACCAAGTGAGCTGGAAACACAAGACAGAAAAGATAACATCTGACTACAAGACACTTTCAGGTAAGAATAAAAGACAATCTCACAAAGGGTAGCTGAATACAAGGTCATAGTCCAAGGTGCATGTTGAGTATTATATAAGCACAGAACCACAACAAGCAGTGCAAAATTAATCATATGAAATCATTTGTCTGCTTCTATTTATCTGAAATAGAATTTAATAGCAAACTGATGTTAAAGACCTGGGTAGATAATGTTGATAATTAATTACTGTTCATTCATAAATTTCTTCCCATTAGTAGTGCTGCTTTTTCAAATGGAATATACCCATTCATTTTTGGGAGAAGTATTTGCATAATATTTTTATCATGCATTGTATTTGATGTAGTGTTTTGTTTTATGTTCTCCACCACAGATATACCACCAAATTTGTCAGTAGCTTCCTAGTGATAAAAAAAAGAAAGAAACTGAGAGACTAAACCCACATTAGCAGCACTTTTGAATGTGACACTGAAACTCAGACCTGCTGAGAATCAGCCAAGAAAGTCACAGCCTTTGGTGCTTGATTTCAATTTATAGGTTGGAATTAAGCTTAAAGAGTGGGAGCAATTCTTTTTTTAAAATAAAAATTTAGTGTTTCCAATTAAATATGTTCACAAACTTAGAAAAATACAAATAAGTACATGTGGAACATTGGCTCATAAAAATAATAACATAAATCTTGAACCTTTTTGTTAGGCTTACAAGTAGTTTGTTGTTATGTTTGACATGACAAAAAGCAGAAAGTGTTAGGTTTTGTATTGTTGATTGTCATTTATGCTTAGAAATATTTAACCATATATGCTTAGAAGTATATAATCATTTGTAGATTGAAAGAATGTCTCATCCTAGGAGGTCTGTAACAACTCTGTGTAGCATGAAGAGGGGAGTGCGTTCACTCCTCCACAGAGTGTCCTGGCATAGATCACATACCCCCTAGGAGAGGTTTTATCTTTTCTTATTGATATATGGTATAGCAAACACACGTATATCTGTTTGAGTGTAAGAGCCTTTTGTTTAGATGGACCCGTTAGACTCCTGGCACCAGCGGGTCACATCTTGACCTCACACAAATCACACACACACACACACACACACACACACACACACACACACACACACACACACACACACACACACACACACACACGCAGTATTCTTTGTTCACATGTATACCTATGTAAGATGTTATATGTTAATGACCCTATGCATATTCATGTAACCACAATAAAAGGAGTGCTGTGGGGAACCTGGCTGAGAGTCTGACGGAGGTCAAGTGGTGGAACGACACTTGACTCCAGGCAGGTCTCCCTCATGCATGAGTAACATGAAGAACTTTGCCTACCCGTGTCTTGCTTTGCAGTGTAATTATATTGTCTTCAACGTTCTAGCGGATAGGTTCAAGCTACAAACCTATCAGAAAGAGTGAAAAATAATTGATTAAATATTGAAAACTTAAAACGTGGTATTGCATAAGGTCTTTCTTTGGAGCCTTTTATGCATGTACTTGCATGTATTTTGAATTAGAGTTCACTAAGTTACAAAGTAAAAAAAAATTGCTATTAAATCTATTTAAATTCAAATTTAGACCTTAGTAGTTTTCTTTTGACCATCTTGTGCTTAATGTCACATTCTGGATCTGAGTTTGTGGTGAAGTCATGGTTTTCTGTGTTGCAGGTTCAGAGACTCCCTCTGATGGCATCTCCATCTGTCTGCTGAAGGCAGTCCTGCTCTCCGTCAGTCTGATCATCATGGTGTTGGCTGTAATCAGTGTCTACCTCATAGCAAAGCATAAGAAGAAAAGATAAAAATGGACCAGACTACAAACGTACATAAATACTTCACAAGAAAATTTCACAGGGCATGTATTAATAATTTTTTAAAAATCTTTTCACTTTGGAAAAATAATGCTTTACTCAATGTTGATTTTTTTTTTTTGAGGATTTGTTCTTTAAAAAAAACATCAGCAAAAACTGTATTTATGGGTCCGATTTCGCCTAACTGTGTGTGTTTCCAGAACACGACCAGAAGAGGGCAGTGGGTTACTGTTGTGTAACGTGGAGTAAGGAGAGATTCATGTCCTCTTGGCTGCACCGTGCCATCACAGCTGATACCCAGCCTTCAGTTCAGTTCAATTTTATTTATATAGCGCCAAGCCCACCAAAACAACTCCCTGATAACGACTGTGTGATGACTATTCTTCCCGCCCCATGAAGGACACCTGGATTGGCTGGAGGACTGTTTACTTAGCCTGATAGGCCGAAGGACACTGTCTCAGCTAAACTATGGACACGCACACACATACACTTACACTGATAAGCACTCACTCATCCCCCTCCCTTTCCAACGCCTTCGATGCTTGTGCCCTACCGGGGATGATAGCAGTCAACTGGACCAGCACAGATGCTGCAGGACCGGATGCGCTGTCTACGCCGGCTCTCTCTTACCCTTTACCCGCACCTGTTGCTTGTCTCGTGTTTCTATGGTGTATTGATAGTCATGTGCTTTTGTGCTGAGGTGTTTTTTCTTTTATCAAACTGTTCTCCCACTAGGAGCTCAGTCTGAGTGGAGTTTTTTTTTTCTCCTCCTCTTACCTCATGTAGTGTATTTTCGTTGTTTTTTTCCTATCAGCCTACCTTCTGACATGCCTGCCCAATGTGATGTTTGTGTAAAGTTGGTCAGAAGGTTCCTTTGTGAGTGCGCATGCGCCATTAGCGTGCTGCCTGCTGTAACCCCTAATTTCCCTCGGGATGAATAAAGTATTCTGATTCTGATTCTGAAATCACAACAGCAGTCGCCTCAAGGCGCTTCATATTGTAAGGTACACCCAACAATAATACATACAGAAAACCCCCCAACAATTATGACCCCCTACGAGCAAGCACTTTGGCAACAGAGGGAAGGAAAAACTCCCTTTTAACAGGATGAAACCTCCAGCAGAACCAGGCTCAGGGAGGGGCAGCCATCTGCCACGACCGTTTGGGGTGAGAGAAGGAAGACAGGATGCTGTGGAAGAGAGCCATATGAGGCTTATGTGTTGAAATGGTCACAATGCTAGAAAGACCTTTTCCCATTCTGATAGTAAGTAGATCATCTATAAGGTTTAAGATCAAAGATTGAAGTTTGATCTAAATGTTAACAGAGAGATGCAGTCTGAGTAGTGAAAATGCAAATTCTAATGTTTGTGTGTGTAAACGCGAATCCATCATCGACCTGTTTATTCATGTCGGAGTTTAAGAGGATAAGAACTATGTCACCAACCCATCATTATACTTTTGAACAAGAAAAATAGAGTTAAATGTTGTAAAGGTTAAACACAGAATTATTATTCATATGTGATTTTTCTGATAGTTAATTATGTGCAATACTGGTCAGAACATAATCTGTAAATTTAAAGATGTTTGAGGCTAAAATGATGAATAAGGAAAAGTAAGAAAAGAGAATAATGATTTTAGAGACAGGCCTAACTCAGGCCTAGCTGTAGAAACAGCCTTGAGAGATATGAGTGTGAGTGTGTGAATGAGAGCATGCTAAGAACACTGAATGTCTGACTTTTAAAGTGTATGATTTAGTGAAAAGGGGGATTGCATTGAATATATTGTATTTAATGAATATGAATGACAAACGCAAAAGTTTTAAAGAAACAAGTATCTGTATTAAAAGGAATTATGTGAAGTGAATGTGCTAATGAAATCTCAACTGAATGAAGTCATGAAATGAAATGGCCTTCGCCTTAGTTAAAGTGGGTGAAAGGTCATAAATGGAAAGAATATTGAGGTCTGGCTGAAGATCAGTGAAACTTGTGTAAACATCTGATTGGTTGGCTAGATATTAGAGAGAGATAGGTGGGGCGACTGGGCACTTGATAAAGCATAAATTGCATGGAGGTCTACTGGGTCAGTCTGCAGCAGTTCAACCCTTTGAACTGCTCATCTTGCAGTTCAAAGGGATTCCAGAAGTTCACCGGTGAAAATTCTAGCAGAGGTCCCAGGGGGAGATTGGCCAGTGGACTGAAATTGCAGACTTGGATTTGGCTCTATTTCTGCTCATCATCATCATCATCATTCACATGTTGAATTATAATTCTGAGAAGGTTTGGACTTCCATTATTTACCAGGTGGATCGCAGAGTCTCAAGACCAGGGTTTGCCCTGTGAATTATAACTTTGAGAAATCCTGCTTTCCTAAACATTTCCATTAACACAGAGCACTGAGGTGGAACACATCTATGGTGCTGGAACTGTCTCACCACCAACCTCTCTCACCCCAAAGATAAGAAAAAATCAACATTAGCTTAGAGTGGGTTAATTAAATGAGTAGAATTGATGTGATTTGATTATACTTCTCTTATTTATTTTGGCTTTTGCTTAGCTCCTGCCAAGCTGCTGTAATAAAATCTGCAATTCAAGTCTAAAATGTGGATATTCTGTTTTTAACCCCTTGTGAAACAATAAAGGCGTATATATGAGTATTAATCAATATTAGTCCAAATAGCATTCAGGACCTTTAGAGGCAAGTGCTGCAGAACAAATAAACGTTAATGGGTAAAGCAACCTTTATGTTTATGTTTTTCTTATCAAGTTGAAATCAGGGTAATTTATGCCTGAGGGACAGCTTCCTAAGTAAATAAGCCGAGACCCCCCACATCTAGCTCATCTAAGGGAACACCTTGGTATTCCCAGGGCTACTAGACAGAGGGAATCTCTCTACTGCAACTAATGATTATTTTCATTTTCAACTAATCTGCCTGATTTTTCTTTAATTAGTCAATGATTATTTTAATAATTATTATCTCTGCTTCCTGTGGGCAAACCTCCTGTTCTAGGCTAAAGTACCTCACCTGCTCAAGTCTTCCCACCTGTGAATCACCCTGTTGTCTCATCCCACAGCAAGTTAAAATTATGACCCAGGAAACATGAATTTGAAAATAATCAAATGTAATTTTAACATTACCATCAGGCTAAAAAATGAAATTAATCAAAATATTAGGTAATATAAATTAAAATGCTAGTAGTATTTAAACAAAAATAATAATAATGTGAAAATAGTAAACTAAAAATGGCTAAAATAAATAAAAATAAAGTGCTCAATGCCAATTAAACTGACGTCACAGCTCAAGGGTGTCGTTGCTTTTTAGAGCTCGTGCACTGGAGTAATGCTGTCGTGGAAGTAAAGCTCCGCTTTGCACAGTCTGCTTTTAATTTTGTGCGTTTTCTGTGAAATACTTTCACATATTTTAAATTCCCCGCCTCCATTTTTTTCCATCCTCCTGTTTGTTCGACTACGTTCTTCCTCGAGTGCAGTTTTGGCAGACGTTATTAGGCGGTACTGCCCCCATAGCTTCCTGTAGTGTGTTGCAGTTAGAAAAGCGCATTTATTACGTGGTTTTACCATATGACGCATCGACGAGTTTTTATAGTTGATGTCATTGATTATGGAGACGAATCGTTGCAGCCCTGCTCTCTTCCCCTGGGCCTGAGCATCCCCAGAACACCTGGCACAGGAGTTGCACACAGGGCTTTCTAGTCAGATGCTTGAACTACTCAGTTGGCTCCCTAGGTGTGGAGGAGTAGGAGCTATACACTGAGTACCTCCCAAACTACCAAACCCCTCACCCAGTCTCTAAGGAAGAAGCCAACCACCTCTGCTTCCTCAGCGGGATCCTCCTAGTAATCCTTCCACCGCTCAATGTTGGCAGCACACCATCCACACTATGCACCACCAAAGTACCACTTTCCCCTCTGGCAGTTTCCAGAATCACTTTGACGCTGATGAAAATCCTTTTTTTTCCATTTCCTCGCCAACTCAACTACAACATCAGGTGTTTAAAATAGTAATTCTGGGTAGTCTACAGGTCAATAGTACATCTGCTGCAAAATATTAAGTACTCAGTACAGTTTTTTCTTTAACCTATTCTCAAGTTTATACAGTTCATACACTAAATTCTTCGATAGTATAGGATACACTTTACTACTACACTTCTTTTTAAATGTTTTTTTAAGACAATCTGTTTGAATTCTTATTCAAAGTAAGGCCAACACGTTAAAACTGACAACAGAAGATATCACTTCTGCATGAACTTTTCCTGCTCTTTTGTGTGTTAGCGAGGCGAGACTCAGCTTTTCCTGTGAAAAAACATGCCCTTTTAGATGCATATTGAAGTACTAGTACTTTTTTGTGCACTTACATTTAAAACTGTTTCCTTAACAATTATTTCAGTTCTTTCCAACAATTATTAACTGGTGCCAAAGGGCTCTGAGAGGAAATTATAGAGGAGATGTTTTTGTGTTTGTTTTTGCGCTGACAGTCTGTGACAAGGAAACAAAGTTGTGAAAAGAGGTGGGCTTTGTGGGTTCCATCATTGCTGTAAACAGAAGTAACACACTGATGGCTTTGATGGTGTTGCATTAAGCTTAAGACTATACAATGTTTTTCTTGGTGGTACTGGCGCTGCTGTTCTGCACTGAGGCACAAGGTATGAAAAGATATCTGCCTGATCATTTACACACAAAGCAATGAGACATGTTTTGTTGCTGGTGTGTTATTTCCTGTTACGTTTTGTTTTATTGTGATCAGCAAACTGAACACCAGGAACAACAGTGGCAAACAGGAAAAGAGCAAACCTTTTATTTTATAGTAGTTGTTATTTTTTGATTAGTAATGAATATGTGTCATCTGTAATCATGTACCATTCTATTAGAGCAGTATGGAAGAGGAGGTTAGTAGCACGAGTGGCTTTGTTTAATATTAACCCCTGGGGGATCTTGGGTCGATTTGTGGCTATTTTCAAATTTCGATTACATGCCATTTGCACAGTGTTGAATGGAATATAGCGAAAGTCTGCAAAAAAAAGTTTGGTCACATTTACTGTTAAAATTTCAGTATGACTTCCGGAAATTAGCTTCAGTGGCTAAGCTAGCGATAAACTTACGCTATTAATCCTAGGGTCGATTTGTGCCCCATTGAAACCCTTTATAAACGCTATTTTTCACTGCAGGATTTATACCGTTAACATCTGGGTGATGGCTTAGGTTTCGTTTTTGTTTTGGAGAAGAGGCCTTAGAATTGTAATTTTTTTATTTGTCCACCGGGTGGTGCCCTTGCTCCACATTTGACCCGGGGCTGGAAAACAGCGGGCTGCTTAAAGAGACCTGCGGGAAATGACGCCTCTTTTCCGGCGTGCTGCAGCGGCTTCGCCCGCTGATCGGGCGGGACAATTTTCGGCCCCAGGACCGTTTGAGGTTGGATTTTTTTTTTTAATCAACAGGAAATGACGTATTTGTTGTGACGTGGTACCGGATGTGTGTGTTGGAAAAAGGGGTCCGACGCAACATGCCCCGGTCATCGTCGCGAGTCAACCCGGGAGCATGCACCGATTCCGGGCTAGAGGAGGAGCATTTGCCGCCTGGAGACCATTTTCTGGTCCTGAAAAAAAAATAAAAGGCGATCGAAATGACTGTTTGTGCCAATCTTTAGTCCATCTAAAGGCCTAATTATAATAACAATCAAATATTACTTCAAATGTTTTTTTGGGAAAATATTTAGTTTTTTAGTTTTTTTTTTAGTTTTTTTGTAATTTAAAGGGTTAAAACAACGAAAATATAATTAAAACTTTATATGAATATTTCAGGGAGAAGTAGTTTTAAAAGACTGACCAATTTAAAGTGAAAAAAAAAATTAATATTTAATATTTTTATTGCACTTTTTGGGCGTGGTCGATAGTGTGCATTTTATGAAATGCGCTCCTGGAAAAAAAATAAAAGGCGATCGAAATGACTCTTGGTGCCAATCTTTAGTCCATCCAAAGGCCTAATTATAATAACAATTGAATATTACCTCAAATGTTTTTTTTGGAAAATATTCAAGTTTTTTGTTTTTTGGGGCAAAAAAAGCAGTGCGCTCATGTGACGAAACCGGGATATAAAGGGTTAAAATCCGCGAAATGTAATTAAAACTTGACATGAATATTTCAAGGAGAAGTAGGTCTAAAAGATTGGCTAATTTAAAGTGGAAAAAAATATTAATATATAAATTTTTTATAGCACTTTTTTGGGCGTGGTCGATTTGTGGCTCCTAAGACCAATAGTGTATGCATTTTTCTAAGATCCCCCAGGGGTTAAAGTCTTAAAGTACATCGTGATTGCATTCGATGTGCTTCTTTCGGAGTCTGAAGACGATTTGTCAAAGTAGTTAATGGAAGTAAAGGTTCTTACCTGTTACTGCCAACAATAATGCCAAAGTAGTGTGCTATGAAGCAAGATTAATAGGTCAGTGAGGTGACCCAGAATTTTCAGTTTTAAAAGGTGGTTGTATTTGTTCCTGGATATGTTCACTATGGTCACCTGCTCTCGAGCTCCTTATGTTCCAAGTTTTAGTTTGAAATCCTGGTGAAATGCCGTGTTTTCACTCATTCTAAAAATGTAATTTTCCGTATTCTCCTGGTGTGACGCAATATAGATTACAGATTCTCTACTGGAGTATGTTTTATTCATGAAACCTCGAGAAACGTATCCTGTTAACGCCACAAAAACAAGCCCTACTATAGTTACCATAGCACAAACAAAAATAATTTATATTAATTTGGTCATAATGAAAATATACTGTATGCCTCTGTCATTTTACACTGTTGGAGCTGGAACCAATATAGCACAGATTATACAAAAGTGATTTAAACACCTCTCATTAGGCTATTGGACAGCTCAATGGATCAAAGTTTCAGAACTCATTGAAGATAAATGGTGCGGTAGAATATATAATATTACTAATAATAACTAATGAATTCTCAAGACTCTCAAATCACAAAGCAGCACTTTTAACAGACAATGTAGAAAAAGATCTTTATATTCCGACACATCTCATTAAAAAGTCATTTTTGTTCATGGTTTCATGAACAAAAAGGATTTTTGTGTATTCTCAATTCATTGTGCATGTATTATTTCAAGCCTTTGTTTTCATTTTCATTATTGTATCTGATAAAAGTAAGGAATCACAGGTGAACATGACATGATTCTGACAACACATTTTTGTTTTTCTGTTCTTTTAGGCCTCCAAAACGTGTTTCTCCTTCATGGAAGTGATTTACACCTAGATGTAAAGAAATCTGTTGTACTTGACAAAAAGACTGACTTTTTCTGGAAGTATAATATTACTAATTATGTTGGTAAAATTAGTTATAATAAAGAAGCAATATTGTTTGACAGTTATGAAGGAAGAGCTGAGGTCTTTGGACGGAATTTCTCTTTGGTATTAAAGAATGTAAAACACAGCGACAGTGGAGATTATACTGCAGTTGTGGTTGGAGGACAAGAGCAAAGTATAGCTGAATACAAGGTCATAGTCCAAGGTACGTTTCTCTTGCCAGTACAGTTTTTAAATGTTGATACATCAGAAACATCCATTCACAGTTTTTTTTATTCCCCAGATCCAGTATCTCGTGCTGAGCTGACAGTGGACCATCTTTCCAGCAGTTCAGACTCCTGTAACCTCACTGTGACCTGCAGCACAGTGGAGTTTAACATCAGCAGCATTTTTAGATGTGATGCCCAAAACTGCCTGCAAGTGGAAGAAAAGAGCTTAAACGTCTCAAAATATTTTTATTCTCTGATTGTTTACTTGCAGCAAGATACCATCTTTTGTAATCATAGCAACAAAGTGAGCTGGAAAGCGAACAAGAAGGTGATCAAGCCGTACTGTGAAAGAAAATCAGGTAAGACCATCAGTAAATTGTCCCCACCCGCAGATATGTCACCAAATGTGTTGGACTAACAACTTACTTTTGATGAACAAAAAGATATTTCTTCTGGTGAGATTATTATTGAAGTCAAAACAAAAATGTAACATCTCACAATAATTGTTGTTGGTCTGAGTAACTTATCTGTTTTCAAATCTGCTATTGCACAAGCTCAGTCACTGAAACTTTGCTATACATTTCCTTTATTTGGAAATAAAAAGTTTGGTCAGTTACAAAGTTCACAAACTGCTATTCACATTTTTTAGAGAAATTAGTGGTTTAGAACTTGGGCTCTGTTGTTGTTCAACGTTTGGATTAGCTGTTTGGATATGCTGTTTTCATTTTGTGAGAAATCTGTCTGTTTTCCTGTGTTGCAGGTTCAGATGGGATCTCCGTCTGTGTGGTGAAGACAGTCGTGTTCTCTGTTGGTCTGATTATCATGGTGATTGCTGTCATCAGTGTGCATCTCATGGAGAAGAAAAAGAAGCAAAAATAAACCTTTCTAATGTATATAAAGCTCAGTCTTATGTAGAAAACTTCTGTGCTTGTTTGTTTTTTCACTTGTAGCAGCTTTGGTTAAAAAATAAATCCCTGTTTCTTTATCTTATACAATGAAAACACAAAGTTGTGCATAAGAAATGTAACAATGCACTCAAGCCAACATCATACAGTACATTTAAAGACAAGAAAACATTCATGATTATTTATTAGTTAAACCCATCATGAAAATGTTTGAGGATTTGCTCCTGGGGCAAATGTGTTTCTTAAACCTCACCAGAAGAGGGCAGTGTGTTACTTTTGAGCTGGTCTGCCCACCTGTCCAACACGATTACCAAGTGATTGAATTCCTCTGTGCAATTTCACAATGCAAGAAATGAAGGCCATCACCTCCCCGTGCAAAGACCAAAACATTAACATATTACCAGCTGACGAAGGGAGGTGCACTGTTGTATTCAGCTCAGCTGATTATCTTCCCACGATTACTACACTCCTCAGTGACAATACCTATGAGACCCCACAAGCATTAACTTGCATAAGAAAGCCATTGACTGCTCTAAGTATAACCATCTGTACCCAGGGGATGCTATAGCCTGTGTATACGGACTTATAAAGATCCAGAAAGAAGGAGTCCTACTCAGACTCATCATTAGCAGTATAAACTCAGCCACCAACAACATTTCCTAGCACCGCGCCACTATCGGAGCTAGAATGTTTTCCCTCCAATCAGATTTGCTGTTAGAACTCTGCCTTCACACCACTTATTTTAAATACAACAAGGGTTTTCACTGACAAAAGTGCCACTCATTGTAAGTAGCCTTGACACGGAGGAAGTGAAAGTAAATCTTTGGGCTCTTTCACAGTGACAGCACCTAGCCACCGGTACAGATGTGGAGGAAACCTGGGTTAAAACCAAAACCCAAGAAGTAGAAGCCTTCGCTGTTCACATCAACTCAGTGGATAGAAACATGAAATTCACCAGGGAAAATAGAAGGGACAACTGTTTGCCTTTTGATCAGTATGTTAAATGAGTAGTAAAAGAGACTGTTCTAATGTCTGAACTTTGTGTGTCTGTGTGTACATGATCAGGAAAGGACTGAGGCAGCAAACTGAACCACAACTTCTTTGGGGTATACTGTAGTTCTTAACAGCCACAAACTAAACCTTGCGTGAAATGTGATAAACGTGATATATGCATTTAATATTTACTTTCTGAACTATAGTAATAATCTTTTGTTCATCTCCTTCAGTTGTAAGGAGTTAGCATGTAGATGTAACAACCAATGTTATAATATACTGCATATACTGTTTCATACAGCATGCAGGGTGTGTTGCATTTACGTTTTACAATCTGTCTTTAAAGGAAGTTCAGTCAAGCAGAGACTTCCTGTCTGCATAAAGTTGGGTTCAAATACACCTACACATCTCTCTGTTTGACGTTTCACTTTGTGCTTGCTGTTGTGCCTGTGTGTAGAGTGCAGGACAAATACTTGTTACTCCCGTAACAGTCATTATTGCACATGATTCTGCTTGAAGTCACTACTATGATTTTACAACAATATATCTGTGATAATTTATTGGGTCAAGGTTGCCCTCTCTCACAACGAGTCGATAAATACCAGCCGCACTGCTAACTTTGTCAATTAATCAGAGAGTGCCAGAGGAGGGTTGCTGAGTAGAGTGCTTTTTGTTCCTGAGGCAGAGGAAACAGACATAAAGAGAGTGAACGAAACTTAGTAGAAGGAATCAGCAACAGATACTGTGTTTGCAGAAAACAACGGTTCCATTTTTAGATCTGATTCTTGAAAATCAAAAAGCCAATCAGGTAAAAAGACTTGAAATGTTTATGAAAATATGAAGTTCTAACTTTACAACAGACAATGACAGAAATCCTTTAAATAAGATGAGTTTTTCTTGACTTTTTTTTTGGTACAAGTATATTCTTGTACAAGAGAAATAAAGAGAAACTCAGACTTCATGAAACAACTGACATCAGTATTGTAATATATCTCAGTTTGGCTGGTAAAAGGCCAAACATGTAATTCCAATATATTTGACAATAAAAACATTATCTTTAAATGATGAACATGGTATTTTTCACCACTAATCAGTTTCAAAATATTCTTCCGGATAAATTAATTGAAACATTTCTCATAATTTGTTCTTGTAAAACCTCTTCAAAAGCAAAACATGTTTTTGTTAATGTCTACTTTACATTTGACTTTTACGAAAACAATTTAGTTCCCTGGTACAACAGCTAAATTAAAAAAAAAAAAACATGAAGGCAATGAAAACCTTTTTTCTGTCTTATGTACTTTTAGCTTTGGGTGTATGTGTGTAATTCACTATGACCTTTGAGGACAAAGGCATTCAGTCTGAGTCGTAAAAAAGGAAGAGATCTGATCTTTTGGACATGTCATCTTTATCAAGAAACTAAATGTACCGACTGGCAGTAGCATGTACTCATGAGGGTAAATATGGGGAAACTCCATTAGACATGTGACATTTGGTCAGAACAACCAGACAGATTCTTATTATATACACTTATTTAGAATTTAATTTTGAAAATTCCAGTAGAAAAATGTTTAAGATTTCTTTGTATACCTCCAGACTTTATTCTTGTTTTGCTGACTTCCCATGCCTTTCTTTCTGTAATAAATATAAATTACAAAGAAAGTTTTTCTGTTGCAGCTGTTCCACAACAAACCTAAGGTGGCTGTTAACTAACAAAGTCTTCCTAATGAGGAATTGATTTAATACATTTCTCCATAAAGTTTAGATCAGGGATTTTGAACAGATCTTACAGTGTTGGCCACATCCAGCCCACTTTGATAAGTGTGCCAAACCAATTCATTTTAGTTCATATAACGCCAAGGCAAAACAACTGAAATATATTCGACAGTCCAAAATTTATGCCCTCCTTCACATTTTTAAAAGCTCCCAGTGGGCTGGATTGGAGTCTTATATTTCACACCCCTGGTTTAGATCTATAAAAAGAAAACTTGAAATGTATTAACTTTAAGTATTATTTATAGTCTGCAACACATAAAAAATAACAATAATTATTGATAAAGATTATATGCACTACATTATTCAGGAAAACTTCAAAAAACAAGAAAAAGAAAAAGAGATTCAAGCATATAGCTCTAAAAACAAAATATTGTACTTCACAGTAAGCCTTCACCATCTAAAACACAAAAATATTACTACAAAAAAGGATAATGTTTGAAAACATTAAGAAAATATTCAGTTCATTTGTGTTTTAAACAGGTGATAAATTTGATCCAACATGTCCTCTGTGCCAACATTTTAGAAAAAAGAAAAGCAGAGTTCAAGTGTTCATAGTTCATATGTGTTTAGCCTTGTGAATTTATACTACTGATGTTCTCCAGCTCTGTTTGTTGGGCAGTGACTCTGGGCCTGGTGGGTCTGGTAACCTGAGCATACACCGTCTCTGGCTGTGGAATTTTTTTGGACTTTGTGGATTCTGTTTTAGGGTGAAACTCCACGAGGGCATAAGTAGATGTTGGGGAAAGACTCGAGGCATCTCCTGGAACATTCTCATTTCGAGTTTGGCCTGGAGGATATTCCTAGAAACAAATCCAAAGTGTTTTGTTAAAAAACAAACAAACTGGGTGGAGCAGTGAAGAAAGAAGATGGAGGTTGATTTTGGGCAGGCGCATAAAACTAGTGTGTTAGCTCATACGTAGACTCATTAAACTATTCTGAATTTGAAGTGAATTTAAAATAAAGCTGAATCACACATTTTCTTTCTTTTTTCTCTTAAGAAAAAGTGTTCACTTACTTGAGCAGCCTCATACAGTTGATTTTCCTGGTTCCTTCGTTTACCTGCAAGCCAGTCACAGTAAATACAGATTTACTTACAGCACATATCTTCCACCGGAACGTCTAAATTCCTCGCTGGAAATAACATTGACTCCAGATCAGTTCATGTTAGCTACAGAGAACTAATACACCCCTGTCCTGTTATCATACAGTGAACTGATCAGTCTGTAAATAAATTAAATAAAATCATCGATCTTTATTGGTCAAAATGAATTTCCATTTTTTTTTAAATAACTTTCATCCTTAGAAAATATATTTACTGTTAATGCTTGGTGCTATTCTAGATGCAACAGTCTTAATGTCATGTATCTCTCCTATAATATTGGTGAAGAGATGAGGTTTAGTGGGTTTTCATGTATTATAATATTACTCATTACTGTAGTCACGAACAACAAACTGGTTAAGGGCCTGTAGTAACTGTGGTCCCTTCTTTTTCCACAGTTATGTCTCGGACATGTTAATAGAAGGCAGCAATTAACAACCAACAATTAATTATTTAAAAATATTTAAACTATTTAATGCTATTTAACCAGGTGGGATTAGCACTTCACATTTAAAGAAGAAAGGGATGGGCAAACTCTGACTCTGTTTGCTATCAGCCAAGCTACTCTCAGCATCAAAAGAATATTAATGAAGGCTGCATTACAACCTGCTAGCTGCAAAAAAAGTGAAAAAGTGAAAAAAGTGCAGCCTTACCTAATGTCCACCCTACTGTTACTCATTTTATATTAAGATTTAAAAATCTAGTTGGCATTGCTTTCAGAACTGCACATGGTTATTTGCAGCTAGCAGGTTGTTAATGCTATCCATCAAACCTAACAGTCTGCGGTCTATGAACTAACCTCAGCTAACGCCAGCTAACAATGTTAGCTCGGTGGTGATTAACCTTCAGCGATAGTAATAAATCACACAGCTATAGTACATTCATGTAGTTGTAAAAAGCATGATAATATATCAAGTAATCCAAAGTATTCCGAATACGTTACTCTCATTGAGTAACTTAACAGAATACGTTACAAAATACATTTTTGGCCATGTATTCTGTAATCTATAGTGGAATACATTTTAAAAGTAATCTCCCCAGCACTGCCTGTGAATGTGCATTACTTACCTAACATTTTAAAGCAGTTGTATGTTTTAGTTCAAATGTAGCAGCAACTCGGTGCTTTATTTCTAATTTTATCTCCTCCAGCCTATTGCCTTACTGAGTGACACCATTTTTTTAGACTCATTTTTGCTGTGAGGATCCACGAAGCTTTGAAGACAATTCATTCATGAAAGTAATCTAGACAGGATAATTTGGATACATAGATTTTAAACCTTACAGCTGATTTGATTGCTAATCTTTGCTCATTTGTTCATAAGTGTGAAATTGGGGGAAATTTGAGAACCAATGCGTCACCTAATTGAACACTTTTTGAAGAGGTGAGGTTAACTTAAACAGACATTCTGAATGAAAATTACATTCACATTTAAAACGCCTTACAAAGCAGATCCATACTATTGTACCAAATTTGGGCTTGACTTTCTTTGTTTTCATGGAGTATTTTTATGTATATTAAAATGGTAAATGGCCTGTACTTGTATAGCACCCTAAGGACCCTAAAGGCGCTTTACACAGCCAGTCATCCACCCATTCACACACTGGTGATGGGAGGCTACATTGTAGCCACAGCCACCCTGGGGCACACTGGCAGAGGCAAGGCTGCCGAGCACTGGCGCTGGTGAAGTGTCTTGCCCAAGGACACAACAACCGAGACCGGGGCTCGAACCGGCAACCTTCCGGTTACAAGGCGAACTCCCAACTCTTGAGCCACGATCGCCCCATTAAGTGCATACTTACATATTATATTAGATTTCAGTGTACTTAAAGTAACAACAATTCTTATTTGACTGTTTTTGCTGAAAAAACAAATTGCGACTCACGTTTTGCGACAATGCAAATGATGACAATGATGAAAATGAAACCACAGAGGCCACTAGCAGCTGCGATTATTATGTTTGCGCTTGAAACTGTAAAGAAAACAAAATATTACATCACAAACAATCTGACGAGAATCTGTCATTTTAAATTTGCAGTTATTTCAGTAATGGCAGAATCATCACACCAGAAGCACAAACACTTTGTGTTAAATCTCAAAAGGTTTTGGACTACCAATCAAAATTCACCAACCAAAGGTGATTAGATTTAGAAATTTTCATACACTTCTATGACTGTTAATGGAAAGCTGCAAATCCTTTTTAGATCTTCACCTTGGTTAACGGCATGTCTGTGGTGAGAATGACTGGACAGAAACCAGGAATTTACGAACTAGAATGGAAGACAGGACACACGGTGAGTGAGAGAGACTGAAACAAGGAACAGAGGGACACTCAGCTGACATAATCACAGATGAATGAGACAAGGGGAGCAAAACTGAACATTTAGCACACAGGAAACAGGACACAGGCTATAAAACAGCAAATGACCAACACTGAGACATGGATTAAGATATACAATACAAAGAAAGGTAAACAAACACAGATTTGGCTGAACTAGACAAAAAAAATACGTGGGAAGGAAGACAAATCAGGGATAAAGAAACCAGACTGGTGTTTTCTAGTGTTTTGAGAGTTTAATACCTTCTATTTCAACAGAAAAACATGAATAGATCAATATAAAGCGATGAAGTCTTTAAAGATCAAAAATTAGTTTTATTTCTTTGTTCTGCTGCATAAACTCTTTAAATTGGTATGATTTAAATCAGCCATTCAAGTCTTTACGGCATTTAAACTTACCTGTCCTTGTATCACAGTAATGTTTAGTCTTACTGTCTGTCCAGCTGACTTTATTGCTGTGATTACAGATGATGAAGTCTCCATGCAGGTAAACAATTAAAGACGAATAATAATCTGGGGTTTTCAAACTGTTTTCTTCCACCTGAGAGCAGTTTTGGGCATCACATGTGAAAATGCTGCTGATTTGAGAATCCACTGTGCTGCAGTTCACAATGAGGCTACAGGAGTCTGAACTGCCAGACACAGAGTCCACTGTCAGGTCAACTGGAGAAACTGCATCTGAAGAGTAACAGGCATAAAGAGATTTAAAACAGGTCTATGTTGTATCACCATTTCAAAAAGATAATGAAAACAGAAACCTACCTTGGACTATGACCTTGTATTCAGCTACCTTTTGGTCTTCATCGCTAACCATGAATGCAGTATAATCTCCACTGTCATTGTGTTGCACATTCTTTAATAACAAAGAGTAATTTTGCCTGAAGAGCTCAGCCCTTCCTTCATATTTGTCAAACACAACTGGATCATTATTAAAACCACATTTAGCTATATTGTTAGTTTCATTAACTTTCCAGATCAAATCAGTTTTTTTGTCTAGTACAACAGATTTCTCTACATCCAGGTGTAAGTCCTTTCCACGGAGGAGAAACACATGTCGGAGCCCTAAAAGAAAAACAACAAACCTGATGTCAGAATCATCTTATTAACATGCAACTGGAACTCCTTAAATTAAATACAGTAGATATTTTTTCAGAATTTTTTTCTTAACTATTTTTATTATTGTTTAGTCAACATAGTTACATCATCTGTTTATATTTATATGTTTATAATTAAAATTGTATTCAGCTGTAATAAAACACCCTTACATCAAAGATCTCTCATATTAATATAGATTTGTGTGTAACTGCCAAAATGTTTGATTGTGGTTTTTCCTACTCCCTACTCCCTTCCCCAACCTGACATGCTATGCCACACATCTTCCTTCAGTCACTGGTTGTCTAGGTTTCAAAACATTTACAACAATAAAATGTGGGCTTTCTCGTGAAAATCCTATTGGAAATTATGGCTTCCACCCAACTTTAGATGGTGCACCTCTAATATCTAGAGTTGTCAACATTTATGAAACTAACCAAACTAACCAGATACTTTTTTGTTTCAGGAAGCTTCTCTGCTTCCCTCCATGAGAGGAAAAGGGAAGCTGCAACCCTCAAACCTGTACAGAATATGTCCAGCCAAACCAAAAATCACTAATGAAGGAATCAACCATTAAAAATGAAATGAAGACTGAGATAAAGTTATAAAACATTTTAAATCCTTACTCTTAGCCTTTCAGACCCTAAGTGTCTGCTTGAACATCAAACAGTATTTCTTGAAACGCTCTTATCTTTTTAAAAAATTATTATTTATCATTTGCATTTACAAAAATGAACTAGCGAGCACCGGGGACTTTTTTTCATTAAACTGGAAGTTTATCTGACAGTGCTGTGACTAAATTTAAAGAGGTGATTCAACTGTTATTTCCTTCAATAGACAAAAGCCCCACAGCTACTGAGCTGCTGATTTTCTTACATTTATCATTTGCTTATTTTTGTTTCAGTTCTTGCTGACATCCACAAATGTGTGCATTTTGGGCTTTTTTTTTGTAAGATACAACAAATACCTTTAATAGATTAAATAAAGATTAATGAAACTGAAATATTAGTAGAATTGCAAAATCTATCAATCATGTTCCTTAAGAAAAACAAAAAAGGCTGTGTTCATTCAGTTCACTCTTCTTTCACACTTTGATTCCAAACTTTGATCGTTTTGCTTTCTCTCCACATGTCAAAGTAACATTGGCCAGGAAGATCAAATTGTTCTCCCTTTTTTGTCATTTTGTCAACATGTGTACTCAAACTGATCTAAAGGAATAACAGATAATGATAACTAAACTAGTGATGACTTCACAACATGTTTGAAATGAAAACTGCTGTCAAACTTAAAACTGTTCCTGCAGGTATTCATCATTCTGTTTACAGTTTTATACAGTTTTATACTGTATTACTGTAATATTGTTCACATTTTCTCATTTAGGATCTAAAATTGCAGACCATCCACTGCTTGCATATGTCTGCAGTGATATATATATATATATATAGTGTCCATCAATTGTTTGTGTGTGTTCTTCTAACTCTGTTTTTTTAAGTTGAATGTTCATCTAAAACATACTTCACTCTCAAAGCATAAATGTTTGTACTCAGAAAGAGGAGGTAATAAAAATATTTTTCTCGGTAGAATAATTTTAGCATCCATGTAGTTCGTGACTGCTGACAGAATTAAATTAGAAAGTGAACACACTGGTGTTTATTTTTAGTTGGAGCTGAAGACATTGGAGTTTATCTCACAGCTATCAGAGTCTCATATGTGCTTCTTCATCTACTTGCAGTCTCACAGCTGTGACCACACACTTAACCACTTCTCAGTTGTAATATCAGCATTATATATTATTATGCAGCATTTCACATTTAACTTTGATCAGTAATCATGCTGTTTCTGTTGATTTTACTTTGTTGTAAGGAGTCATTCAGCATATGTGATCACCCATTTTATGACATACTGCTATATACTGTTGCTTCATACAGAAATAGTATTTTATCTGTTAGTTTTTGTCACAGTAAAACTAACTATAAGAGGAAGTTCAGTCAAGCTTGTACACAGATGACCAAAGAGAAACCCACAGTCTGTCTGCCTGATGTTTGCATTTGTGCTTGTAGCAGTTTGTAAAGCATTGTTGCAGGAGTGCAGTACAAAAACGTGGTACTCATGTAGCCGAGTTAATATTGTAGATGATTCTACTTGCTATGATTACCATAATTTCACAGCAATGAAGCTGCAGAAATGCATTGGTCTAATGTTTCCTTTTTTCAGAGGAAGTAAATAAATACAACTATCAATGTGAAGTTAAGTTCATCAGAGCATATCTGAGAGTACATGACCACTGGAAATTATAGAAACATTAAAGAGAAGACTTGCAAATGGTTTTAAAGCTCTGGGCCACCCCTGCTCCTGTCCTGCCTTTCTCCCCTGACTGCTCTTCCTGGGTCCCCTCTGCTGTCAGTTCTCACAGTTCTGGTGCTCCAGTTTCCTGCTAACTGTCCTCTTTTTGGCTTCCAGTTAAAAAAAGAAAAAGCTTTGTGCCATGATGTCAGATTGTGGTAATCATGACATAGAATTGTATTGTCTTTTAACTTCTGGCTTTGAAATATATATTAAAAATATATATGTTTAATGACATGTATAATTTGAATCATTTAAAAATATATACATTTGGTAGATTACGACACAGAGGTCTCTACACTGGCCCCTTTCTCCCTGCTCTCAAGCCAAGTAATTTCTTCTGAACTCAGCTGGGTACGGAGACTACAGTAGTTCCAAAGAAGTGGAACAAGCAGGCATTAGCCAGTTATAATGGGGAAGTATAAACAGAAAAGAGTGACGTGACCCTGACCTGGCACTCATGGAAATTTCCCTCTTACAGTCTTTTGTTCTTCAAAATCGTAATGAAAACATTGCATTTAAAAATAAACCTGTTGATCAGGGGTTCTGCCAAATGATGTCCAAATTATTCTAAAATGATTATATAATAAGTGGCTTATTCTAGTTCTAGCTCACAATTGCATATGGATAACACAAAGTTACGGGTGGAAACACAGACAGAGGGAGAGAAGTGATACTGACAAGAGGAAAGAAGAGGAAACCAAATTAAATAGATAGATGTCAGCAACTGACATCTGTGTGTGTGTGTGTGTGTGTGTGTGTGTGTGTGTGTGTGTGTGTGTGTGTGTGTGTGTGTGTGTGTGTGTGTGTGTGTGTGTGTGTGTGTGTGTGTGACAGAGAGACACATTATCTTTTTACAACATGTGAACATGGCTGCTTCAGTTTTCGGTTTAATATCAGACACTTTTTGTGAATTTGTGTTCTACTGGTTTTGAGTGGAGTACAGTACTTCAGCGTTTATCAAAAAAAACATTAAGGGAATTTTGTTTATTTGCACTACATGGTTTGTTGAGTTACTGAAGAAGAAGTGGACTGATCCCTACCAAGACTAGCCTGGGACATGGAACGTCACCTCTCTGGTGAAAAAGGGGCCAGATAAAACTAAATTTAATTCAACTTCAGCCAAATTGATTTGGGAAAAGAATGTAAAAATAACACAAAGAAATCGAGCAGATAGTCAGCACTTACCAGCCCCATGTTACCATTATTCATAGTTCAGAAACATCGATGTTGAAAATCAGTCTGCTTTTTCATTTGTTAATATGTCAAAAGCATACTTATTGCAATGTAATTATTGTAATTTCAATACCGATTTTCTTGCCTGGTATTCATTTTTCACTGTATTTATTTGACTTTCTTCCTCCCTGACAATTATCTATTATATGTCATTTGTTGTTTGCCTTTTACAAACAATTTAGTGCTATAGTACAAAACCAGATTCCAAAAAGCAAAGGAGACGAATCACTTTGACATATTAGTGTACAAAATAATACTAATAAAAATATAATATTAATCAGAGTGTAAAAATAAGTGTTTACCTTGTATTTCAAATGAAAGCAGCAAAAGAACTCCCCAAAATAAAATACGTGCCATCTTCACACCTTCTGTGAAAATCAGGAAGTGCAAACTTCCTCATTTAAGATTTTCAGCAGTGATGCACACAGCCTGTGTGGGTTGTCCCAAGACTAAAACCTCTATGTGACGACAGTGACATAAATACAAAGAATGACTCTCCTCTCTTCTGAGCTTTCTCTTTCATTGTCACTTTTTTGTTTTTTTACATTGTATTCCTACTGTATAAATCTTTTACAGTAAAAGATTATAAATAAATGAAATGTTTCTACGTACCAAAATGTTCAACCTAATATTGGAAATGTTGAGTTTGATTCGGATCAACAGTAGTCTGCTTCACTTACACAGTTTCATATTTGTTAAATTAAGATATAGACTAAGCTGAAATTTGCTCCAGAAAGACTCAATCCCCATAGGTATGGTAAGAAATTTTAACAGTATTAGGATCACTTAAAGCAAAAACTTGAAATTGTGTGGATTATGGGGGGGAAGGAAAAAACATGATAAATTTCCAAGACAAAAATGTGCCAGACAGGCTGGTCTGAGCACTTCATAAACTGATGATCTACTAAGATTTTTCTACACACTTTGAGAAGTTTGATTAGACTGGTTAGTTAAATAGCCATCCTTTACGACCAAGATATGCAAAAGCACATGTCTGAACACACAACACATCAAAACTTGAAGCAGATGGCTTACAGCTGCAGACCACACTGTTTGCCCTTCCTGTCAACTAAGAACAGGAAACAGAGGCTATAGTTTGCATGTGTTCACCAAAAAAAGATTAAAAATCATTCTAAGAACTGAGACAAAAGGGTCCAACACAGAAATGTCCAAGGTGTATTTAATAAATCGTGTGGTAAACTTGTGGTGACAGGATAATTTCTTTAGTGCATGTAACCATGTAAGTTTTAAAATGTTTTTTTTTTCACAGACTGTACATGAAATTCACCTTAGTCCACTGACATTACCTGATAAATGATACAAGAGTGTACTTACAGTACTTTTACTTTGAAGTTAAAATATACTGTTGTTGATTTGAGTATAAATAATAATACATTTGTTAGAACTGTAACCTTTTCAATAACAGTTGTTAGTGATAACGTAAAAAGTATTATTAGGTTTACACATGTCATTTCAATGCTACTACATAGGCTGCATTTTCCTGTCCTCCTCCTTTCTTGCTATCTAATGTGTATTCTTGTCCATCAACATCCCAGTGTTTATGACAAATCTATAAATATTTTATAGATATTGAACAAAGAATGTACAGTTTAAAAAAAACAAAGACCTCCCCCCCCAAAGAACAAAACAAGGCAAACAAAACCCAAATAAATAAAAAAGCCCAATACATTTTGTTTTGTTTGAACTCATCCATCATCCTTCAGGGCACTCCTGAGAGAATCTGATTACAATATTTGTCCGGTGTGATTTTCTAGAAAAAAATCCAAAATATCATGTTAGATAAATATTATTGTCAAAATAATTTTATCATATATTGTACAATTATGCAAGAATTTTGTGGGCTCCTTTAGGTGGAATAGAATGAATACGAATTCTTGTAGTGGAAGTTACATAAAGTACAAATCAGCAGATGCTTCCGGGTAAGTAAGAAACTTAGTGAGTTACTGAGTGGCTGTATCTTATTATTAATATAGTTTACTTTATAAATAAAATCCATTGTGAACTACACATTACTGACTAAGAAGCCTAGAGACACAACACTGTTGTGTCTCTAGGCTTCCGTCAATCTTATATTTTAATTCACAGTTCTTTTCTAGCTGAACACCCTTCTTATCTGTGAACTGTCATATGACTTACAAACACTTAGTTTGTCTGTCACTCCTCTAGCTTGCTCCTCTACAAATAGTTTTTTCAGAATTTCGTAGAACACAGTTCTCCTATTTTGTGCATTGGTCCTGGAATAACCTTCAAAATGTAACAAAGATTTCTGCAATGGAATAATACAGTTACTTCTCTTAAAGTGGAGATGAAAAACTATATGTATAGAGTCTGTATAAAAAAATGAAGTGTTTAAAATTTTTAACGCCATCTTCTGTCAGTACAGAACATTACAATACAGCATCAGGTTGGTTGGTTGTTTGCAGTCAATAGACTTACATTATTATATGTTACCTTACTAATAACACAACCAATAACTCAGGGCAACATAACGAGACTAAAAATAGAAATCAGTTTAAGGAGGTCATTTCTGTACTGCCCCGTGCTGCAACTATGACTTCTGTGTTTACAAATCAAGGATATATTGCTTCTTGATGCATGCTCAATCATCCAGGTAAGGAAAGTCTGAAATAAGTGGGCAGTCTCGTGAGAAACTGCAGACGTTACTTGGATGAATGACAAAACATTTCTCCCACATCCAGTTGAACAGAATCACCTTTTTGGGAAGGATATGCTGCCCATTTTCACTCTTTGTCTCTTTACCGGAAAAACTTGGTGTAAACTAGCATTTATACATGTAGTGTTTCATGCCCACTTAAAGATGATCTTTGCATTATTTTCCTTGTTATTTTAATTCTTTTTTGATTTTTTCGCAGAATTTTTCTATTTGCTTGTGTTTACTGAAGTTGCACTGCATTTGACTTTCTGGGCCACCACTGTTTCAAGTGACAATTGAATCTGTAAAACCTTATACCAAACAAATTTATACTGCTTTACCAAAACATAATTTCAGCTGCACTATAATCATTCTTATGGCATTGCAGAATCATACAAGGAATGCTTTTGTGCATGAAGTGTATGCTTTAATACAATGCTAGATTTCTGTGTATTTAGTGTAGATTCACTGTTGTTGCTGCTTAAAAACAGACTGGGACTTACATTTTGTGACAATGCAAAGGGCAATGAAGACAGACAAGAGAAAGAGACCAACTGAAGTTGAAATCTGAATTAGGGTAGCTCTGCTGTGAACTGTAAAGAAACCAAAACATTGGGTTAGAAACGGTTAGAAACATTGCAATAACTGTACAATTATTTGTTAGGGTAGACTTGCTCTAAAAGCCCAAGCACTCAACTTTTGCAAATGTTGGTTTAAAACCTTTTGAGCTCTGTTAGAGTTTTTCAGTGGCTATTTCAGTGATTGTGATTTTTTTCTAATAACAACTATTAAACAACATATCTACTGCTGTGCCAATTTACTACAACAAATTAGTGTCACAAACATTTGCATACACAAAATGGTATGTTTGCTTCTTCAGAGTGAGGGTAGACCATAATGGTAAATGCATGGTATTCAGGATCAGAACAGAATGTGAAAACTTTTACAAATTCTTGAAAAATCGGTGGGTTATGGCTCGTGTAAAGGAAACACTATTTTAACTACACTACAGGGAGTGCAGAATTATTAGGCAAGTTGTATTTTTGAGGAATAATGTTATTATTGAACAACAACCATGTTCTCAATGAACCCAAAAAACTCATTAATATCAAAGCTGAATGTTCTTGAAAGTAGTTTTTAGTTTGTTTTTAGTTTTAGCTATTTTAGGGGGATATCTGTGTGTGCAGGTGACTATTACTGTGCATAATTATTAGGCAACTTAACAAAAAACAAATATATACCCATTTCAATTATTTATTTTTACCAGTGAAACCAATATAACATCTCCACATTCACAAATATACATTTCTGACATTCAAAAACAAAACAAAAACAAATCAGCGACCAATATAGCCACCTTTCTTTGCAAGGACACTCAAAAGCCTGCCATCCATGGATTCTGTCAGTGTTTTGATCTGTTCACCATCAACATTGCGTGCAGCAGCAACCACAGCCTCCCAGACACTGTTCAGAGAGGTGTACTGTTTTCCCTCCTTGTAAATCTCACATTTGATGATGGACCACAGGTTCTCAATGGGGTTCAGATCAGGTGAACAAGGTGGCCATGTCATTAGTTTTTCTTCTTTTATACCCTTTCTTGCCAGCCACGCTGTGGAGTACTTGGACGCGTGTGATGGAGCATTGTCCTGCATGAAAATCATGTTTTTCTTGAAGGATGCAGACTTCTTCCTGTACCACTGCTTGAAGAAGGTGTCTTCCAGAAACTGGCAGTAGGACTGGGAGTTGAGCTTGACTCCATCCTCAACCCGAAAAGGCCCCACAAGCTCATCTTTGATGATACCAGCCCAAACCAGTACTCCACCTCCACCTTGCTGGCGTCTGAGTCGGACTGGAGCTCTCTGCCCTTTACCAATCCAGCCACGGGCCCATCCATCTGGCCCATCAAGACTCACTCTCATTTCATCAGTCCATAAAACCTTAGAAAAACCAGTCTTGAGATATTTCTTGGCCCAGTCTTGACGTTTCAGCTTGTGTGTCTTGTTCAGTGGTGGTCGTCTTTCAGCCTTTCTTACCTTGGCCATGTCTCTGAGTATTGCACACCTTGTGCTTTTGGGCACTCCAGTGATGTTGCAGCTCTGAAATATGGCCAAACTGGTGGCAAGTGGCATCTTGGCAGCTGCACGCTTGACTTTTCTCAGTTCCATCCATTCCATCCATTCGCTTCTGCTTATCCTTTTCAGGGTCACGGGGGGCGCTGGAGCCTATCCCAGCTGTCATAGGGCGAGAGGCAGGGTACACCCTGGACAGGTCGCCAGTCTGTCGCAGGGCCAACACACAGGGACAGACAACCATTCGCACTCACATTCATTCGCACATTCACACCTAGTGACAATTTGGATTATCCAATTAACCTATCCCCACAAGCTGCATGTCTTTGGACAGTGGGAGGAAGCCGGAGTACCCGGAGGGAATCCACGCAAACACGGGGAGAACATGCAAACTCCACACAGAAAGACCCCGGCCTGATGTTGGAATTGAACTCAGGACCTTCTTGCTGTGCAGCAACAGTGCTAACCACCGTGCCACCGTGCTGCCCTTTTCTCAGTTCATGGGCAGTTATTTTGCGCCTTGGTTTTTCCACATGCTTCTTGCGACCCTGTTGACTATTTTGAATGAAACGCTTGATTGTTCGATGATCACGCTTCAGAAGCTTTGCAATTTTGAGACTGCTGCATCCCTCTGCAAGATATCTCACTATTTTTGACTTTTCTGAGCCTGTCAAGTCCTTCTTTTGACCCATTTTGCCAAAGGAAAGGACGTTGCCTAATAATTATGCACACCTGATATAGGGTGTTGATGTCATTAGACCACACCCCTTCTCATTACAGAGATGCACATCACCTAATATGCTTAATTGGTAATAGGCTTTCGAGCCTATACAGCTTGGAGTAGGACAACATGCATGAAGAGGATGATGTGGACAAAATACTCATTTGCCTAATAATTCTGCACTCCCTGTAGAATTCTTCACCAAACCAAACATGGGAGGTTTTGAGAATTTAACAGAAACCTTTTGTTTCACCTGGAAACAGATAAAATCCTTAGGATAAAAAAAATGCTTTTAGGTTTACAATTCTTTTTTCACTGAGCTGAATAATATATTAAACTGGATTTATCATTCATATCATCATTGCTCTTATACTTACCTGTAATTGCCTTGCAGTCAAACTTGATCTTATTGTATTCCCAGCTAACTTGGTTGCTGTGATTACACAGGATAAAGTCTTGGTGGCGGTAGACAATGAAAGAGGATGAATAGTTTGTGGGTTTTTCTTTGACCTGAGAGCAGTTTTTGTCATCACATCTAAAAGAATGGTGGATGGATGAATCCACTGTGCTGCAGGTCACAGCAAGGACACAGGACTCTGAGCTGCCAGACACAGAGTCCACTGTCAGGTGTACTGGAGAAACTGGATCTGAAGAGGAACAGACATGAAGAGATTTAAAACAGGTCTATGCCTGACCAATATTTCAAAAAGATTAAAAAAGAAACCTACCTTGGACTATGACCTTGTATTCAGCTACCTTTTGGTCTACATTGCTAACCATGAGTGCAGTATAATCTCCACTGTCACTGTGTTGTACATTCTTTAATAGCAAAGAGTAATTTTGCCTGAAGAGCTCAGCCCTTCCTTCATATTTGTCAAACACAACTGGATCATTATTAAAAGCACATTTAGCTACATTGTTAGTTTTATTAAATTTCCAGATCAAATCTGTTTTTTTGTCTAGTACAACAGATCTCCCTATATCCAGATGTAAGTCCTTTCCATGCCGCACAAACACATATTGGAACTCTAAAAGAACAGAAATATTAAAAAAAACAGAATTAAAAAAAGAACAACACCACAAATATCAGAATTATGTGCATAAAGCTACATATGGTCAAATGTAATTTAATGACAGAAGGTGATGTCAACTTAATATCACTAAAATAATGTGAAATAGCATTTAATTCACCTAAAACTATATCAGATTCACTTCTCTATATTCTCCTGCCCAATCTGAGAAGTGAAACGTGGAAAATGCCTCCAGTCAGTTGAGGTGGTGCCAAGCAAATTATATGGGCTTCATAGTAAGAAAACCTGCTCCCACTAAAAGGGATGGTTTCACTTTCACACTATTATACAGAGATGTGCTTAAATGTATTAAACTTCACAAAACATGACTATCCAGAGTTCTGAGCAGCAGGGAAAGATTTAGTCTGTTTGCTATTAGTTATTTAATGTTACTTCCACAACTGTTCTGTCACATTGTCTCTCCAAAACCTTCAGTTGTGTTTTTGGGGAACTTCCTCATTATTTTAAATCAAACTTGTCCTGACATTTGGGATAGAAACAAAATATTTAAAATATTCCCAATTTTTATCTGATCACTTTTAAATAGTATTTAAATGTATAATAATGAACTATACAACACTGTGAGGAAAACAAATCTGTACGCGTCCATCTAAAAATACTGAAACTAAATTTAAGGAAGTGATCCCTCTTCTTTTATTTTCGTCTGCGTCATGTACCAACATAATATAGAGCAACTACCTAAACGTCACTCTCTGTCATTTATCTCACTAACAGCACAACAACCTCACTGCATATGATGGTGTGTACTGCAGATCCTCTGAAATGAGGATGAGACAAGGAAAATACAACTAAATTGAAGGCAAGCAAGTAACTTAATACTGGAACATCACAGGAACACTGACTTAACATACACACGGAACACAGAAAAGCAGGAAAACTGGGAATTAACTATAAGCAATAAGTGTTCTTGGGGAGACATGAACAAATTATGTCTTTTATGATTAAAACATTATGAAAGAAAAAAACACAACCTAAACAGAAATTAGCTTTATAATGCTGGGAAACAAAACATAAAATACATCTAGAAAACAAAACTCTTGACATATAATACTAAATTAAATTAAAATGTTGAACTTAAAACAAACGCACCCAGGACTGTGACAAAACCACTTTTGTAACTGTTAGCCCAAACTTCTTAGTAGCTTACAGCGCTCTGGACTTTTTTTTCAGAAATGCTCTCTCTCCATTTGATGTATTATGATGTGCCTGTCAGCTTATATAAAACATGTCAATACCTGTTTATTATTTATTTATATTACATTTACTTGACTTTCTTCCTCTCATTCCCTAATGGCTTTATTTGCTGTACAAATTTTACAATATTCATTAGTGCTGAGGTAACACCTAGGTTTAAAGATAAATTGAGTTCATCCAGTTAGTATAAAAGTTGGTTCTTACCATTTACTTCACATGAACACAGCCATAAAAAAGCGCTAAAAAACACAATCCGCTCCATCTTGACACAGCTTCACAGCTTTGGTTTGAGAAAGCAGAAACACTCCCTGCACACGTGACAGTTTGATTCCAGTCAACTGAGTCATTTGCCAGAATGTACTTGTTAAGTTCCTTTTCTAATACCCTATTCCCACATCCTTCGCTCGCATCTCTGGTGAAAGGGACTGAGAAGAATCAAGTACGTGCAATTTCGGAAATTACAAAGCAGGTTTGTGTGTTGATGTGGAGAACGGTCGGATCGAGAGAGACTGAAGTTCGGTTCACCTCTCATTACATCTGAGAGAGGGTGAAAAGGCTTAAAGTGCTAAATCACTCTTTTCTTTGTGCGTTTTTGGTAATTGTAACTTTATTCTTTATAATATATAATTGGACATAAAATTGGAAATCAGCTCACAGTTGGAAATTCCAGCAGAGACACCAGAGGGATTGATGGCTGCCCAGAAGGTGGACTTACAGTGGGGCAAAAAAGTATTTAGTCAGCCACCGATTGTGCAAGTTCCCCCACTTAAAATGATGACAGAGGTCAGTAATTTGCACCAGAGGTACACGTCAACTGTGAGAGACAGAATGTGAAAAAATAATCCATGAATTCACATGGTAGGATTTGTAAAGAATTTATCCGTAAATCAGGGTGGCAAATAAGTATTTGGTCACCTCAAACATGGAAAATCTCTGGCTCTCACAGACCTGTAACATCGTCTGTAAGAAGCTTTTCTGTCCCCCACTCGTTACCTGTATGAATGGCACCTGTTTGAACTCATCATCTGTATAAAAGACACCTGTCCACAGCCTCAAACAGTCAGACTCCAAACTCTGCCATGGCCAAGACCAAAGAGCTCTCGAAGGACACCAGGAAAAGTATTGTAGACCTGCACCAGACTGGGAAGAGTGAATCTACAATAGGCAAGCAGCTTGGTGTGAAGAAATCAACTGTGGGAGCAATCATCAGAAAATGGAAGACATACAAGACCACTGATAATCTCCCACGATCTGGGGCTCCACGCAAGATCTCATCCCGTGGGGTCAAAATGATCATGAGAACGGTGAGCAAAGATCCCAGAACCACACGGGGGGACCTGGTGAATGACCTGCAGAGAGCTGGGACCAAAGTAACAAAGGTCACCATCAGTAACACACTAAAACGGCAGGGAATCAAATCCCGCAGTGCCAGACGTGTTCCGCTGCTGAAGCCAGTGCATGTCCAGGCCCGTCTGAAGTTTGCCAGAGAGCACATGGATGATACAGCAGAGGATTGGGAGAATGTCATGTGGTCAGATGAAACCAAAGTAGAACTTTTTGGTATAAACTCAACTCGTCGTGTTTGGAGGAAGAAGAATACTGAGTTGCATCCCAAGAACACCATACCTACTGTGAAGCATGGGGGTGGAAACCAGGGGCGGAGCGTGGGGGTGGCTTACTGGGCTTAAGCCCGGGTTGTTTTGTCAGAAGCCCGGGGTCTTTTGGAGTGTAATTTTTTCATAGTTAGATGCCTGGCTGACAACTGTATGAAACAAAAAGTACACACAATATTCGAAGCACATAGTGCACACTGTGGGAATTTATGACTGTGCGTGAATCCCCCCTGATATTGGTATGATCCGAGCTCAGGCACTAAGCAACTGAGCGAGGGGGCGGGGCAGCTGCTGCCTGTGAGTGCGCTGTTGGAGAAACGGAGCCAGCCATACTAAGGAGAGCTTAAGTTTGACCAGGTACCAAAGACAATCATTCATACCATACAAATAATGTAAATATGACGGTGCATCACGAAAGATTGATATCAAACTGATCACTTGACCAATATTATTTTACTTGCTCTTCAAGTGAATCAACAAATGGCGAAATGAAAAGCCGAACAAATGCTATTTTTTTTAGAGAGTCTTAGCTTACGTGTGTTTATTTCATATTTTCAGTTCTTACCCTCCCCGACTAAATCGGTTTCAGTAATGCACTGAAATATAAGAATGGACATTAGAGGGTTCTTTCAAAGAAAAAACTCAGGTAAATGTTGTTTTATATATTGTGCTTTGTATGTTGTTCAGTATATTTCTATGCAAAACAAGAGGGATTTCAGTACACAGCAGGATATTCACATTTGTAACCAGATATTTACATACACTTTAGGGAGAAAACATAAAACATTTTTACTGTACAACATCAATTTAGAGTAAACTTTTGTTTTAGATAAATATTGAAATATATTTTGAATTAGTTAAATGTCAGAATAAAGAGAGACAGAGCTGTCTATTTTTTATCACTTTCATTAAATTTAGGAGTACATATACACTAAGTTTATTATTAATTAATAAGAAAACTCCAGAGGATTCCATTCTGAGCTGAGGAAGCTTCTGATAGGTTAGTAGAGTCCATGTGAGTAAATTGGTGGCACAGCTGTGGATGCATATAAGGCAAAACACAGAGCCTGTTTCTTTGACATGGGAAAATCAAGAGATGTCAACCAAAACACCAGGAAAAGAACTGTGGAGCTCCATAAATGTGGCTCAATTTTGAATACAATTTGGTGCCATTTGCAATTAAGAAATACAGATAGTTTCTCTCTTTACTCTTAAAGTTAACAAATATGTTTTTTATATTTATCAATCTAAAAAAATAAGCATTTAGTCTGATTTGATCTTACAATTAAAAAAGTGTTTGTGTTTTGATCTGAAGAGTACATAAATATGTGGTTTCAACTGTATATTTGATGATTGTCAGCACAAAGAGGGAGAGAGAGGAACAGAGAGGGAGATGGAGAATGAGGACAGAACAGAGATGGAACAAGAGCAGGTGAGACACACATGTTAGTCAAATGGTTGCTTACCAAAAGTATCACTGTATCATAGGTACTCATGTATCTAGTACCTAGTGTTTCTTTTTAGGTTTGCTATTTTTCAAATTCTATATTTATTAAGTTCTGCAGGCTTGTTTGCACAACAAGGCTAAATAATTATATAAACTTTTCTCAATCTAAATATTGTACTTTGGTAGAATTAAAAAAATAAGTGTAGTGCAGGTCTATGATGATTTTTAGTGCTACTATCATCTAGTTCTGATTCTGGTTCTGTCTTGGTTAAGTCCTCAGTAGTCCTGAATTTGAACTCTTGTAGTCCTGTTTTAATTCCGGATCAGTTCTGGGTCTGGTTGAATCGGGGTTTAGTCCCTGTGTCTTGATACAGCCCCGATTTTGTTCTGCCTTGCTGCTTAATTAAAAAACTAGTTTAAGGTGTCCTGCACATGTGATATATATTTTTTCCCTATATGAAGTCATTCTTTTTTGAACAAAAGTCAAAACAGAGCCTATTAATCTTTCAGTCATTTCTACCCCCCCCCCAAAAAAAAAAAAAAAAAAAATCCCACATGCATACTACCCTTTAGGGCTAAGCCCCGGGTGTTTCAAATGTCTGGCTCCGCCTCTGGTGGAAACATCATGCTATGGGGCTGTTTTTCTGCCAAGGGGACAGGACGACTGATCCGTGTTAAGGACAGAATGAATGGGGCCATGTATCGTGAGATTTTGAGCCAAAACCTCCTTCCATCAGTGAGAACTTTGAAGATGAAACGCGGCTGGGTCTTCCAACATGACAATGATCCAAAACACACCGCCCGGGCAACAAAGGAGTGGCTCCGTAAGAAGCATTTGAAAGTCCTGGAGTGGCTTAACTAGTCTCCAGACCTCAACCCCATAGAAAATCTGTGGCGGGAGTTGAAAGTCCGTGTTGCTCGGCGACAGCCCCAAAACATCACTGCTCTCGAGAAGATCTGCATGGATGAATGGGCCAAAATACCAGCTACTGTGTGTGCAAACCTGGTAAAGACCTATAGTAAACGTTTGACCTCTGTTATTGCCAACAAAGGTTATGTTACAAAGTACTGAGTTGTATTTTTGTTATTGACCAAATACTTATTTGCCACCCTGATTTACGAATAAATTCTTTACAAATCCTACCATGTGAATTCATGGATTTTTTTTTCACATTCTGTCTCTCACAGTTGACGTGTACCTCTGGTGCAAATTACTGACCTCTGTCATCATTTTAGGTGGGGGAACTTGCACAATCGGTGGCTGACTAAATACTTTTTTGCCCCACTGTACAAAGTGGACTTGGATTCAGCTCCATCTCTGCTCATCATCAGCATTGCCATATTGTCTTATAATTCTGAGAAGGATTTGGACTTCCATGGTTTTCTTTAGTGGATTGCAGCTCACTTTGAGAAGATTTGGGGTCCCTTTGTATTTCAGGAGGACAAGAGTTGGCTACTAAACATAAAAGTGATGTTAAATCACCAACATATGCTCCTCTTCACAAAGCAGGAGTAAGCAGCCACAATGCACAGCTCACTAATTGCAGAGAAGAGTCAGCTACACAAAAAAAGGCCGCACCTACTGTAAGGCAGGAAGCAGACATACAGGGTCAAAATCACAGGAACACAGTCATATATGGGATAATGAAGACAGAATCATATTTACACCCAAAAAAATGTATCATTTTAACATCAACATTGCTCTATACTCGACTCAAAACCACCCAGTTACCCTCTGACATGTGTTTTTAGGTTTTACATATAGGTGTTGGCAGTAAAACTGGTGTATATTATTATAAATCATAAGCTCTCCCCAATGACAATAAACTCATTAGCTGAAATAGTGAAGCAGTGCTATCAGACTCTGTTACCTGTTACCTGTAACAAAGTAGTTTGTTCTTACATTGGCAGTAATAACACGGTGTCAAGCATGGCTCTGCTTTCCTGATCTAATTAACTCAGAACATAAAATATGAAACAGAGTTTTCACAAAACAAATGTACTTTCTATGAATGCAACATTAGTCCGCTTATAGTCCCTCAGATTTATGTTCTGCAACTACATCATCAGACTGAGCTCTTGATTATAGAGGCAGGGGGGACTGCTAAGCATTCTGATTGGCTAGTGGTTAATCGGAACTATTGGTCCCAGTGTAAATAATGATCAACCCATGCAGGTAATACAAGAGATGATAAGATGGAGTTTTTAAGAACTATGAATGCATAAAGACATAATAGACATGCTGGTCCAGTGTATCCATTTCACACTTTGTCTCTCCAAAGAATGACATGACATGGACACACATGCAGAACTTCCTGAGCGAACAGGAAAGGGAAATGGATTTTGAAATGAGGAGTGGAATCGCCATTTTAAAAAGCATTTAGAAAATCACTTTATTAAATTGGAATTCAAAAAAAGTTTTTGAAATGAAGTTTTTAAAAAGCATTTTGAAAATCAGTTTATTAAACTGGAATTCAAAAAATGAATTTACAAATGCAGAATTCATTCCACAATTCATTATTTAAGCACAGAATTCTTTATTTCGATGCGTGTGACTCTTGTGGTTCTCCATAGAAACGTAAGGTCTGTAATCAGAAACACCCCACAATCTTATATATCCACTCCAAGCAGAGGGAAAGTGTTTCGGTGCAAACTAAAGGAGAAGAAGAACCACCAGATGAAGGTCCTTCGTGTGCTGTTCAAAGCAGTGGTGTTACTGGGGTCGGTGAGCAAAATAGTGCTCTGTTCATAATACCAGTTAGAATGAAGTCCGAGAATGGCAATCAGTCACTGATAACCTATGCTTTTCTGGATCCTGGGAGTTCAGCTTCATTTTGTACTGAAGGGCTCATGAATAAGCTGAATCTTTCAAGAAGGAAAACTGGGATTCTTTTGCATATAATGGGTCAGGAGAAAATGGTCAGCAGTTATGTTGTTTCAGATTTGGAAGTAGCTGGCTTGGATTTGGATCACTACTGTGAGTTGCCTGACTTATTTACACAGAAAAGCATGCTCCAGCACCCCCTGCGACCCTGAAAAGGATAAGCAGATGGATGTTTCAAATTTTACAATGACCCTGATGAAGGCCGCAAGCCGAAACGTATTGGTAACTGCTTTATTTGTCACTGCAATGTTACATGTACATGTTACATGCAGGTCCTTTGCTACATGACTTCCCCTCTCTCTGTATAGAGAGGACAAATGTATGGTTGGGATGAGCAGAGTAGTTTTTATATTAAATTTAAGGAAAGATTGTTGAAGTTTGATCCTGTAGCCTGAATCAAATCTACTGAGCTATAACTTCTGTGTTTATGCCTGTCTAGTCTGTACTATTATGAATATGAGTGAGACTTTCTGCTCCCAAGCACCAAAGCTGCTGTGAAACTGTGGTCAGCTCAGACCTAAACTATAACACCTTAATTTAGTAAGACCTGTCAAACATTCAGACTGAGCTGTTGATGCAAGAGGTGTTAAAACTTTAGATCTATGAAAAAGGAAGTGGTTATCAATGCATGAACAGGGAACTACTCAAAGGGTGTAGCCAGTTTTTTGTTTGTTTTTTGTTAAACTACGTAACACTGATTTGTGAATAATTCAAGGATAGAAAAGGCACCTAATTTGAGGGATGAATCATATCAGACAACATACACAGCAGAAACAGTCATTTGTGCATGTGAAGGCATCTGCTCAAATACATGTTTAAAGCAACCTTCAATCTTCATTAAAGAGGTGGAGGAGTAAGGATGTGGATGTGCAAGTAGAAGACAACAGATAAGGAAGATTTAGAGCAGTGCAGAGGGTAGAGGGTATGCAAAGAGTACAAACCAATTCTTCTCCCATTGCAATACAAAGTTGGTTACTATATGTACCAACAGAATTAGTGATTTCCAACATTATATTGCTCCTTTAGTATACTATCAAGTACACGCCAATGCTATTGTTTGGCCTGTTGATGCAAACTGATGTACTTAATTGTATTACTAGTCAACATGACAACTTTATGTATAACTGTGGCCAGAAGTACATACACACACACAGGGGCATGAATGTTACGGTAATTTGGGGTAACCAAAAGATGTGCATCCAATTCTGTCACTAAAGATTTATGCTATATATTCATTCAAAGAAAATGTTAATTACAATCCAACTTTGGTGGATATAATTTGACATGAAATTGAAATGACAGGTATCGGGATATGGTGTATGAGGACACAAGATGCAGAGGCTGTTGGAGGTTTAACAAAAGGCATGCTCTATATTGAGCTGATTTATAAGAAAAAAATAACACATGAGGTAAAACTAGACAGAAAAACAAATCCTATACAAAAACTTTAAAACTCACTAAGGAACACATAGGGGGCGAAGACCAGGAGACAAGAATAACACTGGGGAACTGAACGGTACACTCTGATGTAGGACAAAAGGAGGCCTGAGACAAGACATACACAGGAGGGTGATGAGGGGAAGTGGAGTATAGAGGAGGAATCATGAGACAAGGAAGTAAACCTGACACAAAACACACAACACAATAGACTGTCACAATAAACAGGACATGTAATAAACAGACACAGAGACCCAGACTAAAGAAAATGAGCCTCCTTACAGCTTGATAGCTTTATTTTAGATCAGTCTTGCATTTATAGACAATCACAGCTGTTATACGTTGGCACAAAGTCTGAGGACTTCTTTATTATCAGCTTATAACTGCTGTTTACAGTTCTTTACTGGTCAGTTAAGGCATAAGGAAAATGACGGTCTGAGGAAAAAGGACCCAAATGCAGGAAAAATGTACTGACAGAAAAGCTTTTGTGTCTGAAAGGAGCTTGAGGTAGTCAACCCATGACACATACTGCATTTCATACATTGTTAACAGAATGATTACAATCATAACACATCTATTTAATACCAGCTTTGGACAATGAGATTGGTTCACATAATATTAGTACCACCTTTTCAAATTTAAAACATTCTAAAACAGTTACAGTTCAGTTACTTTGTTTGTGTTGAGCAACTGCTGCCAAAGAGAAAAAAATAACTCAAGTCTTCAAAAACATTTATAAATAAGTATTAGGCAATACTAACTTTACTTTAAGCTCTGCTCCTTACAACACATTCATCAAAAATGTAAAAAAAACAAAAAAAAAACACCCAGCTCGCCCCTGCGGGCGGTTTATCCTTCAAGCTCGGGTCCTCTACCAGAGGCCTGGGAGCTTGAGGGTCCTGCGCAGTATCTTAGCTGTTCCCAGGACTGCGCTCTTCTGGACAGAGATCTCCGATGTTGTTCCCGGGATCTGCTGGAGCCACTCGCCTAGCTTGGGAGTCAACGCACCTAGTGCTCCGATTACCACGGGGACCACTTTTACCTTCACCCTCCACATCCTCTCGAGCTCTTCTCTGAGCCCTTGGTATTTCTCCAGCTTCTCGTGTTCCTTCTTTCTGATGTTGCTGTCATTCGGAAGCGCTACATCGATCACTACGGCCATCTTCTTCTGTTTGTCTACCACCACTATGTCCGGTTGGTTAGCCACCACCATTTTGTCCGTCTGTATCTGGAAGTCCCACAGGATCTTAGCTCGGTCATTCTCCACCACCCTTGGGGGCATCTCCCATTTTGACCTTGGAACTTCCAGGCCATATTCGGCACAGATGTTTCTGTATACTATAACGGCCACTTGGTTATGGCGTTCCATGTATGTCTTGCCTGCTAGCATCTTGCACCCTGCTGTTATGTGCTGGATTGTCTCAGGGGCATCTTTACACAGCCTGCACCTGGGGTTTTGCCTGGTGTGATAGACCCCAGCGTCTATGGATCTTGTACTCAGAGCTTGTTCTTGTGCTGCCATGATTAGTGCCTCTGTGCTGTCTTTCAGTCCAGCTTTGTCCAGCCACTGGTAGGATTTCTGGATATCAGCCACCTCCTCTATCTGCCGGTGGTACATACCGTGCAGGGGCCTGTCCTTCCATGATGGTTCCTCGTCTCCCTCCTCTTTCTTGGGTTTCTGCTGCCTGAAGTATTCACTGAGCACTCGGTCAGTTGGGGCCATCTTCCCAATGTATTCTTGGATATTCGTTGTCTCATCCTGGACTGTGGTGCTGACACTCACCAGTTCCCGGCCCCCTTCCTTCCGCTTAGCGTACAGCCTCAGGGTGCTGGACTTGGGGTGAAACCCTCCATGCATGGTAAGGAGCTTTCTTGTCTTTATGTCAGTGGCTTCTATCTCCTCCTTTGGCCAACTTATTATACCAGCTGGGTACCTGATCACGGGCAGGGCGTAGGTGTTGATAGCCCAGATCTTGTTCTTACCATTCAGCTGACTCCTCAGGACTTGCCTGACCCTCTGCAGGTACTTGGTGGTTGCAGCTTCCCTAGCTGCCTCTTCATGGTTCCCATTCGCCTGCGGGATCCCCAGGTACTTCTAACTGTCCTCTATGTCTGCAATGTTGCCTTCTGGTAGCTCGATCCCCTCAGTTCTGACTACCCTGAGTCAGAACACTGAGCATTGCCGTTATGGGTTGCGTTGTTCTCCCATATGCTCTTCCAGTATTGCTCCGTCTCCAGCCTTGGTGGTGCTGTTCTCTTATTGTTCCCTTGCCACTGAGAGTACACCTTTGCCGGTTCTGTGGAGAACAGCTGGTTTATTCTCCTGCCTTCTATCTCTCTGGTGTACCTCCTCAAGCGGCTGGCCAAGGCTGTAACAGCTTGCTGTATTTTTTATGCACCTTCTTTGTTGCACCTTTCTGCAACTCCGTTAGTTGGCTAACCTCCCTCCGTGCTACTTTGATCTTGCCCTCTAGCCTCCTTCTCCATGGAGGGTACTGCTCTTTCTGGCTGTTCAACTTATAGCCAAGCATCTAACTGATCACTGCTGCCGTATTGTAGATCAGCTTGTTAGTGTCGGTAATCGTGGCTGTAGGTATCATCCGTAGTGCTGCATTAACATCATCGAGTAGACCTTCTGAGGGTTCTTCACGTAATCTTGGTAACCGGCTACGGGGGATCCAGGTTTCAAGCTTGGCCATGATCCTATCTTTCAGGTCAGTTCCTCTCGCACTCAACGATCCTTCTCCTATCGCACTTAGGGCTTTGTACCCAATCTCGGGTGGGGGTGATGATATCTTCCCCCTGACCTGGTGTCCTGGCTCCCCCTTGCCGTAGTATTTATGTTGTACCTCGTCAATCTCTAGCTGTGAGAGCAGTCCCTTCTTCCGAATGTTGGGACACTGAGCTACTAGTTGTTTCGCCGTCATTGTGGATGTTGGATATCGAAGACCATCAAGTCCAGCAAAAGCACACCTTACAGAAGCCTCAGTTAGTCCTCAACATAAAATCTTTCTCTACATGTGTGATATACTTTCTCTTCTTCCCTTTTTTTCTCCAAGAGGACTTTGACGATTGTATTGCCTTTGGGAGGCAGTTACTTTTTAAACTTTGAATTAGAATTTCTGAAGAAATTTTAGGATCTGGGATGAATTTCTACCTGGGCATACAAGCTCTCGGGCAAAGCTTTGCTTCTGGCCTCAGTGGATCTGTTGGGTCCAGAGTGAGGTCTCACAAAGCTATAGGTGGATGTTGGAGAAGTATCACTGATTGGACTCTGTTCCATGGGTGGTGTTGTTCGGATAACCTGGAAAATAAATTATAGATAGCTTCAGACTTAATAGAAAGACTTTATTTGTAAATAGTGCCATTAAACTGCATTAACATAAGCAGGAATTTTACTGTGATTAACAAAAGATCACCTGTATCCATGACTGCAAAAGACAATTACAATGATTTTTTTTATCCAAATACATTTTATTCAAATGTGTTCAACACATACTTTTAAGATATTCTTAATCAACAGTGCAATGACCTGCAAGTGCACTTCAGAGGCTAAGAATAATTTACAAGAATTAGGGAGAGTCTTCAACTCAGCACTAGACTTAGCCAGACCTACACTAGCAATTTGTGGCTGAGGTAATTTGGCTCTAAAGCTAAACTCCACCACTGTGTCTTTTTCTCCCACTGTCTGTCTTCCACATAAAGGAATTACTATATCTTAGACCATGCACTATTAGCTGGGAAGATAGCTCTGGAGGACTGGAGGCACTGGATGAAGGGGGCAAGCATCAGACTGGCCACAGGAGTATATCATTCTTGCAAAATCTAATGATTAAACTCCAGGCAGGCTAGATAGTCACTGTTTTGGGGTCATTTTAATTTCGCTAACACTCTGGTTCATGAAACATTCAATCAGATGCTGTCTCAGCAGTTCTCCACCGAATCTAGTTAACCAGCTAAAGAGACCACTTTGTCACTATCTTGTGCGTTGGGAGGTATAAAGTTTGTTTAACCAGATGTTTAATCTATTGAGCCAGATTCCAGCTCAAGCCCATCCTAGCAAACTCTATAGGTCATTCTCAATACACTCATGGATTATCCATTGGGCCCACACTGCCAAGTTCACCTGCCACTTGGTGGACCACTCTAGATAAGGACACCCACAAATATTTTTGCTAGAAATAAAACTGTTTCCTAATCCACCTCAGGTTAGTTACAGCCCTTGCTGACTCACATAACTTCAGACCTTGTCTCCTGCTCACTTTGATCACAAGGCAACAGCGTTATCTTCACTGTAGATTTGTATTCAGAAAAAGATCATTTCAAATCAGGTCCAAACTGAAAGACTAAATTAAGGGTTTGAAGCTGTTTTACACATGGATAGAATATGCACACAATGCTCTAACTTCTGGTGTAGCTGGTCTCTCTTCCTTTCATTCTTTACTTCCATACCAACCTTCTGTTGAAGTAACAGTTGTCTCTGTTTTCAGAAGATTTTCGTCACTCATTTTTTGTGTCACTAAGAACTTTCACCCAGGTATACTGGACCCTTCGGAACGAAGAAAATCATCAATGCAAAAGCTTTTCTTTTAAAACTACCTGCTGCCAAAATTAATACTACATTTCATGTTCTTCCACTGAAAAACTGTCTACAGCTGCCTGGAGGCGAAGGGAAGATGTTGTAATGGTACTGCTGGGTTGGATTTGTGGCCTGTGGGGGGGTTTTTGTTGTTGTTTTTTGTTTTTTTGGCTGTCCTCCCTGTTTAACTTTTAAGTTTCAGATGAAATTGTTAGTTTTGCTTTGTGCTGGTGATTCACCAGTGAGGGGAGTCTTTTTTATTTTTTCCATGTTTTTCCATGCTTCCGACAGCTGAATAGAACAATCAAGTGTGGGTTATTCTAAGGCTGGAGGGTGCCACAGCCTTTTTTTTGGCTGTTTGTTTCAGTTAATAGTTAATAGCCTTTCTGTCCTTCCTCTAGTTGTCCAGTTAGTAACCAAACTATGACATTTGCTTGTGTCACTTGTTCTTATAACTGGATATTTGTCAATGCAATTGGCACTCTATTTTCGACGAGAAGCCTGGGTTCGGGAGAGCCCAAGTGTCCTGGAGGGACGTTCCCTGCTGGATAATCGATGGACGAGTGGCAGAAGTGGCACGTCGTGTGCCTGGTTGGACTGTCTATTGAGGACATTGAAGACATCTACCTGTTCGGAACCATGATAACGGGGTTCTTGCTGATCGGAGCTGGCTTGGCCCTGGCTTATCGGAAATTGAAGAAAGCGGTGAATGCCTTTCAAAACCCCACAAGGCTGGCCGCTATTATCGAAAATGTGGGAAGAGCTGTGAGTACTCAGACTGTTCTTACTGAACGCAATATGGGAAAGATCTTGGAGGAGCTCACGGTTCTAAAACAGATGATACAACAGGAGACCAGTGATGGACATTAAGAACAACTGTAAAATTGATACAGTTTGTTCATCCCAAAACAACATTTACAACACCCCCACCCCGACGGCGCCAGCTGGACAATGCTTGAAGGTTGATGCCGAGGAGAACAACAACAATTCTTCCCAGAGATACAATACCAAGAACGAACTGACTCTCTTGCCCTATTCCACAAGGCCACCTGCGTAGGCTGCGGACTGTTGATTTTCACCTAATAGTCGAAAGGACACTCTCTCAGGCTGAACACAGGATACACATCCCCACACAGACGCACACACGTACACTGATACTGATACGCCCTCACCCAACGCCTCCCATGCTTTCCTCCCATCCGATGTGGACATCGGCTCAGCCGGAGGCGCAATCGCGAGATTGCAGCATCCCAGATGCAACTGTTCACACTGGAACATCAAAAGATTCAGCAGAGCGACTGAGTTCAAAGCACCTGAGCAAAAACACGTAGTGTGACCAGTAACACAAATATGTGTCAGTTAGAGGCTGCTTGCTTCTACCTAAGTCAAATCTCATTTACCACACTTACCTCAGGAACTGCATACACTGTGTTTTCAATGGTTTCCCTGGTATCTGGTGGTCAGACATGAATAAATAAATATGTAGTGATTTTCTTTAACTTATATTTTTCTTTGCAGGCTTTAACTGACGATTTCTATTATTCTGCATTCCTAAGTCATTTCAGCTGATATTACATTAAATCCAAATTTTATCAAAATAATTGAATTCTCACACATAAACTAGACCTGGCATGGCACTCCAACCTGATATCACGGCAGAGCATGTAATAGACACACCAGTCCACTGCGTCCATTTCAAGCTTCGCCTTTCCAAAGTGTAAAAAAGACACACATGCAGAAGTTTCATTACTTTATGCGAACGCTGCAGTACCAGCAGAATAAGATAAAATATTTAAAGCAACAAAGTCAGTAGTGAGGAAAAAGGTATGATGAAGTACATTCCAGGGTTCTTAATATATGTATACACGTGTAAATGTATTAATAATGTCCATTTAAATGCTTTCAGATAATTATTTTCATGTTGGCTTGAAATAAAATATCTCCCTCTGCTGTTGTTGCAATTTCTACATGCATGTAGATTTCACATTTCAGCAAGGCAAAGCGTGGAATGGAAACAGTGGTCACTCATAGTTGGGATTAGTAAAGTACGTTGGCAAAAGTTTCAGTTTCAGTTTCAATTTTATTTCTATAGCACATTTAAAAGTCTCTGGTACATCAAAGTGCTTCACAGAAAAGCCACATTTGCGGGGTTAATAATAACAAGCAATGTATTTTGCAACAACAAGTATTTTGACGATTTTTTTATTTATTTACTTTTGCAATATCTTGATAAATACTTGCTTGGACTTACTTTTATGTTTCGTTCGATGATGAATATAACCTATAACGAGGATTATGATGATGGCAGCAACAACAACACACACGGTCACGGTGGTATTGTTGGCATCTATGTGGCCTGTAAAGGAAAAACAAAACTGATTACAAAGGCACTGTACAATTCTAAGTTGATATTATTAATACAAAAAATAATAATAATAGATATATATGGCAGTTTTTTTTTTTTTTGCTAGAGTAGAAAACTCAATCTTCAAATATTTTTATTTTTAGAGTTTGTATTTCACTAAAGTTCTGTTGCATGACATCTTTAAAAGGATATCTTTTAAATTTTCATTCATTATTTCTTTGGCATCTAATCTTACCTGACTTCGTGTCACATTGAGATTTTAGCACCATCGTGCTATTTTTCCAGCTTACTTCATTGCTATGATTACAAAAGACAGTGTCTTGCTGCAGGTAAACAATCAGAGAGGGAAGCATGTTTGTGGTGCTGGGATTTTCTTCCAACAGAGAGCAGTTGTGAGCATCACATCTAAAAGTACGGCTGATGTTCAGGTCCACTATAGTGCAGGTTACAGTCAGGTTACAGGAGTCTGAGCTGCTGGAGGTCAATGTCAGATTAACTGGAGACACTGGATCTGGGAATTAAAAGCAGGTGTGAATAGAATTAACACAGATATATGCTGTGTCAATATTTGAAATGAAAATGACAAAAATAAACCTACCTTGGACTATGACCTTGATTTCACCTACCCTTTGCTCTTTTCCCCCAGTCACTACTGCAGTATAATCTCCACTGTCACTGTGTTTTACATTTTTCAATACCAAAGAGTAATTTTGGCCAAAAAAATCAGCTCTTACTTCATAGCTGCCAAACAATACTGACTCTTTATTATAACTGATTTTACCAACATAATTACTGGTATTAAACTTCCAGAAAAAGTCAGTCTTTTTCTCAAGTTTAACAGGTTTCTCTACATCCAAGTGTAAGTCCTTTCCGTGCAGTACAAACACATGTTGGAGCCCTAAAAGAAAAGAAACCAAAAAGTATCAGAATCATGAACATTCAGCTCCAATTCTGTTAAACCAAACACAACAGTAATACAAAAAAGACCTGACACAAATATTGTTGCAGTGTTGTGGATATTTATTTTGTAGTACTTTTTTCACCAGAGCTTTTCTGCTCTTTGCACACCTCACAAAGCACTTTGGTCAGGTCTTGGTAATCTACTCACACAGGGGCAGGCATGATTGAACGATGGAGACCAGCTGTGTTGGTCAACCTCTCCTGACACCACCCACTGCTCCACCCTATCATTTGATTATTTTCATTATTGTCTAGTCACATGGGCATAGAAAAAAAGTGCTGGTGTGAATGGGTAAATGAGGCAAGTTGTGTAAAGCACTTTGAGTTCTCAGAGTAGAAAAGGGCTATATAAGAACCAGTCCATTTACATCAAACTGCTTGCTGTCTGTGGCACCCACCAAACATTATGGGTTTCACACATCAGATAATCAGTATCAGAATCAGAATACTTTAATCATCCCTAAGGAAATTATGTTTGTGGAAAACCCAAACTTTTATGAGATACAGCTTCAATCTCACTTCAGACAGTGCAGCTCTCATGTCTCGAGATATGACCAAATATATTAAACCAATCAAAACATGACCAGGGTTTGGACCAGTAAGCAGAGTCTCACACATCTCTCTGCAGCTTATCTCCTACTGTTATACACTTAAAATTCCCATCACCACAGAGACTCTGTGTGTTGGGATTTTAAGGGTATATTTTAGTGGTGGGTTTTGATAATCGATTTATCGATTAAAATCGATTCTGGCTTGGATAACGTGATATCGATTCATTAAAATCCTGAATGGATTTTTTTAATATTAATTTATTTTGCCCAAAACGCCAGAATCTCAGGTTAAACCTCACAAAATTTCAAGAACCACCAAACAGCTAAAACAGTAAATGAGAGCAGGTACACAGATTCTGCACAAAGATGTAAACACAAAGCTCGGACCTGCCGACGGAACAGAATCAGTGAGATGTCGCCTTTCTCACTCGACGGCACTGACACGGTCGGGGCTGAAAGCCGACAGCTCGCTGATTCCGATGTTTCGGCGGGTCCGAGCTTTGTGTTTATGCCCTTTTTGCGCTGATTCTAAAACTGTTAGTTTTATCTCTCTCCAAACATTATTGACCGAACCAGCAGCAAAAGAAGATCCAAACTACGCTTCACATAAACATCGTCATGGACTCCCTCTTACTTTGCTGTTTTGCTTCCACCACACTTCATGCACAGCTCTCTCTGTATACTTCAAGAACAGTTTCCCGTCTAAAAATCTGTTTTCTGCATTATTCGCTTGCTTGTTACGCACAAGTCTACCGTTGTTACCGCTGTTTTTTTCCCTTTTACTTCCGAAAAGAAAGCCTAATTTCTGCTGTTCAATAGGTTACTGAACAAATGTAAACTTTTTAAAATTATGTAAAATGCAAAACGCTTAGCTGTGTCTGTAATAAAACCACTGTAACTTCAGAGGTAATGTTCATATGTTGATTAATGGTTTTCTTTCGTTTTTGATGTACTGCAGAATATTTTTATAAAATCCCAGGCCAGGAAAACCTTCATGTTTTTCTGTGTTTTATCTTTAGCTACTTTGACACAAAGGCCTCTGCTGTGATGCTTACACCTTTGATAAAGCCTTGCGAGTGTCAGCTTCCTTTTTATAGATACAAAAATATGTAAATGTACTGATCTGAATTATAATATTTCTGACTGTCTGAGGCAAAATTTCCCAGATTTAAATCGAATCGAATCTAATTGAATCGAATCGTGGATCGAATCGATTCGGGACCTTGTGAATCGGAATCGGAATCGAATCGATTCTAGAAATCAGTGACGATACCCAGCCCTAGTATATTTCTCGGTGATTCCAGATCAGAAATAAGGCAAATAATAAAAAAGTTACCCTTAAAATTAAAAAAAATATATAGTTTATTTGTTTAAACTGCACCAAAAAATGGCCTGTGTTTGTATAGCGTTTTACTAGTCCCTAAGGACCCCAAAGCGCTTTACACAACCAGTCATCCACCCATTCACACACTGGTGATGCCAAGCTACATTGTAGCCACAGCTGCCCTGGGGCGCACTGACAGAGGTGAGGCTGCCGGACACTGGCGCCACCGGCCCTCTGACCACCACCAGTAGGCAACGGGTGAATGACAGAGACTGCTCGAACCCCCAACCTTCCGATTACAAGGCGAACTCCCAACTCTTGAGCCACGATCGCCCCGTTATATATGGGCTAATGGGCTCTTCAATGTCTTCTTAGTAAATAACAGCAGCAAAGGAGTTCCAACAATCTTTCACTCTACTTTATATATCAACCAAAGACCAGGTCAGTTAGGGTTACTTTGAAAGTTGCACTCTTGGCCTCCCACGCACTAAAAAAAAATTGTTATATTTTTTTTTTTAGTGCAGGATACTGTGGCTCCTATGAAGATTAAATCAACATCCTAGGGAGGATTCACTCCTCAGCAGGGCTCTAGAGTGCGACACAACCTAAATTCTCAATGGTGCAACTAAAAAAGTCTGACGTCGCATCGGTGCTACCAGCTGTTCAAGTAAAAAACTGAAGTCTTCATAACTCTGAAAGTCTCCATGTGGTCAACAACAGATACACAACATGCCCATATCATGGTCAAACCAATCAGAGATAGTCAAGGGCAGGACCTCTCTGATTGGCCATGGTACAGATATTCCTTTATTCCTTTAGGCCTACGTGTGTGTACTTTCAAAAGTGCTGACGGACAGAGTAGCCTAGTATCCAGAAAACACACTATATACCAGGATAAATACATTGCCCAAATGTCCCCAAGTCTGAAATAATTCTTCACAAGAAAAATGGCTTAAACGTAAACCCCACATACATTTATTGGTGTCATCACAGACACATTGGGAAAAAAAAGGTGTGTGTGTGGAGGGGGGGGTTGGCCATCTGAGGGGCATGTGACTGCAATGGAGGATCGTCCATAAAATATCCAACTGTTCAGATATTAAGATGTTCAGTTTTAAGCCTTTGAGACACTTTGAGGTCCTTTTAATTTAGATTTACTTTTTATTTAATATATCTTGAGATGTTTTAAGTTTAAATTTCAGCTCGGTGAAACACTTGAAGCACAAGCACTTTTTCAGTAACTTATCTTTCTTGTAGAACTGTGCTCCAAATAAAGAACTTTGTGTTGACAAGATTGATAGTTAACCATTTATAAATCAATATTGTCTGTATGGACAGCAATTTTCAAAAAAAAAAAAAAGGTGAACATGTAAAACTGTGGTGTTCTGCAATGCGTTTGAAATATTTGGGCGCACCTAAGAAAAAAAGTTAAGTGCACTAATGCAACCGAGGCAAAATGTTAGTCTAGAGCCCTGCTCTATGAAATTTACAAACGAGCACCTAAAAAGCAGACCTCTGAAATTACAAAGTACAAATACTTTGTTACATTGTTAGTTCGTACTAGAAAGAAAGTACAAATACTTTGTTACCGTGTTAAGTAGACTTCTTAGGTATCTTTACTTTATTTCAGTATTTACTTTCATGATAGCTTTTTGCTTTTGCTCCATACATTTTAAGAGAAATAGCTTATATTTTAAAAACAGGCTATTACTTTTTTTTACTTTAGGTTTAAAGCACCCGAGGGAGGTTTTTATTTACCAGCATACATGCCTTTAAAAATTAAACTGATTGGAGCATGAATGATGGGCACATAAATTGTAGGATATTAACAAGTTTAAATATTAGTATAAAAACTAGCTATTTACCTTTTGTTTCAGATGAATACATCCACAAAATTGCGCCCCAAAATAAAATGCAACGCATCTTGATATGTGCCTTCAAAATTCTGGTAAAGCTTTCAAAGTTCTTGTAAAGCTTGACTCAGGAAGTTTGAACATCCTGTTTTGTTTTACACTTTCTGTGTAGGTTTTTTCTCTGACTCGTTCACGCTTCTCAACTGATCTATCGCCACTGATGGTCCCATTTACCCTCCATCTTCGAAAAAGACAGTTTTAAAGTTCCATAATTTATATAAATTTACTATAAATTTCTGAGCTTTGCTGAGAAATTGACAGTTTCTGTCAACAGAAATTAGAAAACTGAAAACACAAACATTACATTTTTAGTAAGAGCTTAATGCAGTGACTGAAACTGAAAACTTTATCATTAAATGTCTGTGAAGGTTCTCAGTCATCCAGGTCATCGTAGTCAAAGGAGCTTGCAAAGAAAAGCGTCTGGACTTCTTTAAGTTACTTGAAGACGTTTCACCTCTCATCCGAGAAGCTTCTTCATTAAACGTTAAATGTTTATCATTAAACATCATCACATCTAAAAGTACCAGAGTATTCAAATGTACAAATTTGCTCTGTATTGTAAATTGACTTGCGTGGTGGTGATGTGCATGCTTTAGTGTGTGTGTTATTTATGGGTTTGAGAAACACTGATGCGTGAGTTTGAGTGGGAGGTGTCTGTGTTCAGCAGTGATGCCTTGAGGAGAAAAAAACAGTTCCTGAGAGTGTTGGTGCTGATTTGGATAGACTGCAGTGCCTCCTAGAGGGCAATAGGTCAAACAGGTGAGATGTAGAATGGCTGAAGTCTTTTGTAACAACAGTCAATGATCTGCTGCATTTTGTTGACCACTTTTTGGAGCCTCTTATGCAGTATGTAAGTATCCTCTCAATGGCTGAGCAGTGGAGGTTCACCAGTACAGTTGGGAACTGAAGAAAATGTAATGATTTGGATTCCATTTATGATATCACTGAGTGATTGAATTCCTTATCAGTTCTCACTGGCTCTGCTTTGAGAGTCACCGCCATCGCTAAACAGCATATCAAAGACATTACAGTAGTGCTTATGAATTGCATCCTCCGTGGTAAAATGGTTGTGCATGTTGGAGGTATGTCTCCTCTTTCCCGTCATCAGTTTGGGGTTGTTACTCAAGAAATGTCATTATTACACATATTACAAAGATGACTTTTCATAAAAGTAATATAGTACACTACTTATTTCTCTCAGGAGAAAATTTTCTACATAAAATGACCAGAAATTAAACATGTCCCATTTAACCATACACACTTCAGGCTACAGTCCCACTCGCCAATTTAAATCCCTATCCTGAGGTTCTCATCATCCTCTATGTGCACAGCCTAGATACAGCAAACTATGATCTCTTGTATCCTCCCTGCTGAACTTTATGTTTTTAGCCACTGAGTTGATGTGAACAGTAAAGGCTTCTAGATCTTGGGTTTTGATTTTGATCCATGTGTAATCCAAGTATCTGTACCTGTGGCTGGGTGCTTTCCCTTTGAAAGTGCCAAGAGCTTTACTTTCCACTTCCTCCATGTAGAGGTTGGCTGCAATGGGTGACACTGATGAGCCCATGACACATTCATGTTTTTGTCTATAGAAACCCGCGTTGTATAGAGTTGGTTCTGTTTTGCAAGTACCTAAAGGGACAAGCCCCACTAGGGTTTAACTACCTGGGACTTTTTATCTGGTTTTGAAGCTGAAGAAGATAAGAGGTGAAACACCTTCATGAAACTGAAAGAAATCCAGTTGGTTTCTTTCCTTAGTTTAAGTTAGGGCTGTGGCTACCTTTACTGTGTGATGTGCAAACCATGTATGTGCGGTCAGTGCCTTTTAAATCATTTTTCATTAAATTATCTGACAAATAATATGGTTTTATTTATACTCACAGAGGTTGTGCTTTAGTTTTGGTGAGTGAAATTCTAGTATTTCTTAGTCTATTGACACTGATCTAAGCAGCTACTGAATGTATGTCAGCACTTTGCAACCACAGATTGTGATTGCAGGTTTCTAGCCAAGCTTGTTTTTAGAGCAAAGGTGGGCAATTAATTTTCTCAGGGGACCACATGAGAAACTGGGACTGCTGTGGAAACCTTTAGCAAAAAGCTGGACTCACTTTGGCTCTGTATTAATTTTCTCTTTTTCAGCTGCTACTGATGAGAGTAGATATGACAATTAGAAAATGAAAATGCAAAATGTGTATGTGGCGTGAATAAGACACGGCGGGACCACGGAGCAACGTTCAGTCATCTTTATTTACATCTCACCACACCACAACACCCCCAAACCCCTGAGTCCCCGTGTTTTTAACTAGGCGGGCGTGATTAAGGATGCCGTGCAGGTGCGTCCGCCCTCCCTGCACGGCACCGCAGACCACGCCCCACCACAGTGTACAATGAAAACACCAATACTTTATCACTTAAGTGTGACGAAGTGGTCAAAGGGGTTGTAAAAATAAATAAATGTAGCCCTGTCTGAAATTATTCAGGCTTACAGGGTAAAGGAAAAAAAGTCTACTGTTATAAAAAATGGTTAAAATATAAATAGTTGATAAAAGGTTTAAAATCATATGCTTTGGTACAAATGTATTTCATTTACAGTTAAGAGTCCAATAAATAAAAGGGTTTCATGATTTAGAGTTCATTTTCTATGCAGAATCAATATGTTGGGGTGTAACCTAAGTTTATTTACCCATCTAATGTCAGTTATCTCAATGTTGTATTGTCATTGGTTGTTGTGCTGACGAGCCAGTCAATGTCATTCTTCTCTGCTATGGGGGCGGGACGAGTGGTAAGATTTGTGTGAATCTGTGGGAGCGGACACAGAAGCTAAGTCCGAAGAGAGAGATGTTGTAAGGCAAACGTGGTGTGGATTTTGCATCTAAGTGTATCATTGAGGTCGACTACCCGTGGTCCTGATATTACTTATTTGTGATCTGCAAGAGGTAAATGAGACTGTGTGCCTTGACATTTGTACTGTAACTATTCGTTATAGTGGTAAAATGGTGTGATATGTGATGCTAACTAGCGGCTTGCTAATTAGCGCAGCTTACCGCGTTATGTGCTGTGATGCCATGCTGTATGTTTAGCTCTGTTATTTTCAGTCAAAGCATGCTAATGCTAAATCGTTATGTGATAGCATTTGGTATTGTAGCTCAAGTGTTTTAATATGTTTAGAAGCCGATGGACGCTCTGAAAGGAGAGGGAGAGAGAGGTTTCTGCCCGGATGGACCCTGCTGTTTTCTCACCCCTGACTGTTTTCTCACCCCTGACTGTTTTCTTACCCCTGACTGTCTTCACTACTGGTGAACTAACTGCCCGTTTCTGATTGCCCCACTAACAAACTCATTGGACTCGTGAGTACTAACTGGAACTAAAGTGCACGTATTTTGTTTATTGCTCAGTTTGAGTGAAGCGGCCATCAGTTTTAGGCCTCACCGCACCCGAACTTCGAATCAGGCCTGCAACAAGCACCGTGCTACAGGTGTAGTGTGGACAGGTTAAAGTGTGTGTGTGTGTGTGGGCCCACTGTTACAAATTCGGTTTAAATTGAGTAAGTGTGTAGTTTTAATCAAAGTTATTATCAAAGGTTGAAATTCATCCATTTTAAAGGTGTGAGCTGTTGTAACTGAAATAACAGTTGGCACCTAAGAAAGAGGTATTTTGTTTTGATAATCTTTTATTGAAAACCCATGTAGTCACTTTTACAGTAATTTTGTTTGTTTATTTTAATTCAATTCATTTTATAAAAGTAACTGTTTATTTTATTTCTTTTTGTCTAAATAAATACCCGGTGAGGGATAAATTTGTGTAAAATACAGTTGTGGTGGTCCTTATTATAGCAATTAGAGGGTATCAGGTATCATTATTAGTAGCACTATGAACCCAGGCCCAGTCTCATTGTACTATATACTCTAGCTTTACCATAGCTACGTGGGACCTGGGTTACATAAATAAATAAATAAGACAACGACACCTAGGGGAAAATTCACCCCTAAAGAAATCCTAAAGTCTTTTTAGAAACCAGAAAAGCTCACACAGGTTCAAAGATGCACAACTGAGTAGGGCTGGGTATCGTCACTGATTTCCTTCAATTCCAATTCACAAGGTCCCGAATCGATTCGATCCACGATTCGATATGATTCGATTTGAATCTGTTTTGCCTAGGACAGTCAGAAATATTATAATTCTGATCACGTATCAGTTCATATCCATATTTATATATCTATAAAAAGAAAGCTGACAATTATGAGACTTTATCAGAGATGTAAGCATCACAGCAGATGCCTTTATGTCAAAGTAACTGAGGATAAAACACAGAAAAACATGAAGGCGATTTTCCTTGCCTGGGATTTTATAGCAGACGACCTTAAAAATATTCTGCAGTAGATCAAAAATGAAAGAAAACCATTAATCAACATATGAACATTACCTGATGCTGCTGAAGTGAAGCAGAGCAAAGTTACAGAGGTGAGTGGTGCAGCTACCTTTCTTCACAATGGCTGGAATCAAAATAAATCGGCCATTCTACAAACAGGATGAAAAACTTGTCTCTAATAATCAGCTATTTACTATAGGCCTTCAAGCTGGCAGTAGTTACACCATTACTTAAAAAATCATCACTTGAGGTATGTTTTCTCCAATCTTCAAACTTTCTTTTATCTCAAAAATCTTAAGAGTGTAGCTGTAAAAAAAAAAAAAAAGAAAAGCTAGCAGATCATCTGCAGAGGAATGGCTTATTTGAAGAGTTTCAGTCAGGTTTCAGAGCTCATCACAGCACAGAAACAGCTTTAGTGAAGGTTACAAATGATCTTCTTATAGCCTCTGACAGTGGACTCACCTCTGTGCTTGTCCTGCTAGACCTCAGTGCAGCGTTCGATACTGGTGACCATAACATTTGATTACAGTGATTAGAGCATGCTTTAGATTTTAAGAAATGCAGTTTCTAGTCAGATGCTTACTATGGATGGCATTACATTGGCCTCCAGTAACACTGTGAAGAGCCTTGGACTCATTTTTGACCAGGATATGTCGTTCAATGTGCATATTAAACAAATATGTAGAACTGCTTTGTTCCATTTTTGCAATATCTCCAAAATTAGAAATGCCCGGTCTCAGAGTGATGATGAAAAACTATTTCATGCATTTATTACTTCAAGGCTGGACTACTGTAATTCATTATTACCAGGATGCCTTAAAAACTCCCTGAAAAGCCTTCAGTTAATCAAGCAGAAAGAAAGAGCATATTTCTCCTATATTAGCTTCTCTTCATTGGCTCCCTGATAAATCCTGCTCCTTACATGTAAGGTCTTGAATAATCAGCATGCATTTTTTGGAAAGCTAAATTCAGGTGAACCCAATGAGAGCCATTATACACAAATGGAGAAAAGCTGGAACAGTGCTGAAGGATCCCAGGAGTGACGGGTTGACCAACATTACTCCAAGAGTGCACCAAAGAGATCACAAAAGAACCTAGAACAACATTAAAGAACAGCAGGCTTCACATGTCTCAGTAAAGGTCAGAGTTCATTTTTCAACAATAGAAAGAGACTGTGCAGAAATGAAATCCATGGGACAGTTCAAAGAGAAATCCACAGCTGACCAAAAAGAACACAGAGGGTCGCCTCACATCTGTGAAAAAATAAATCAACTGAAATTGAGAAGTGCACACACACAGGTGCCAGGATCTCCCGGATATGTATGGACGAAGGGGATGGACACTATATATATTGTAGTTAAAAGCGTCTTGTTCTTCTTCCTTTTTGCATGTAAGAGGAATCCACGTACAAGTATTAAAGTCTCTCAAACTGACTTGGTGTTCATCTCTTTATTGTTTCAACCTCTACAGACTATATACTTATGACTACTGTTTTTTCACAACCACATGACATTTTTTCTAAGTCTAGAAAATTGCCATTGATAATTTATTACCGATAGCCTCATTTTTTTAAGGCTTACATGTAGTGTGTTAGTTCATGTACTCTCCTCCTTTTTGGGACCTGTTATTTTTATGTAGCTATGAAAAGTTTCACATTTTCTAGACTGCATAATCTTAGAATATTTTTAAAGTTAAAGAGAACTGCATTAGATTTGTGTGTGATGAAAACAAAGCAGTCAGAGTAATAAAGACAGAACACTTCACATGCAGTTTTATTAATGTAATAACAGTACACACTGAAATAGGTACATTGACTCACTGGTTCTCAGCTGACTCTCCTCCCTTTGTTGGCATGTCTGTAAACTCTGTGCCTATTTCATGTTCTCAAAAACAAAACTAGGTCTGTTAATTAGAATAGAATTCAACTTTATTGTCATTGCACATGCACAGGTACAGGGCAACGAAATGCAGTTTGCATCCATCCAGAAGTGCTTTAGTGATATAGATATATTACAATATATATTAGCAATAATATAGATATGTAAGTATATTACAGAAATGGGTCTATTATGGTATGTTATAATGTACACGGTATGAAGTATGTTGTGAATATTCTATAACTATAAGTATGTACAGGCTGTAGTGAGTACAAGTTATGTGCAGGATGTGGACAGGATATAAATATGAAAAACAAATTAATTCAAATTAAGAGAAATATTCAGCTACCTTTAAGCTATACCACAGTATCAATAACTGTGGTCTATCTTTAGACACAATTATTTTGTCTATTTTGACCCCAACCCACGGGCCACGGACCGGTACCGCTCCCTCAGTTGTTTCATGCTGGGCCGCTAGAAATGAGGCTTGAGTGTGAAATTTTTGGTTTTGGGGGGGGGGGGTTATAGTTTTTTATCTTTATCTATCATTTATATTGTTAAGTTTCCCTGGGCCTTTTCCCGTGTGTTATGAATAAATCTATTTTTTAGTATCATACTGGTTTTATTTTATTGTATTTATCCACAACACCTTAAAGGTGTAAACCGGTCCGTAGCACGAAAAAGGTTGTGGACCACTGCTCTAAAGTGTCCTACATATGACTGAACAAACACACATTCTCATTATAATGTTTCTCTCTTGGTCAGAGTAAAATGAAAATCCACATTGTACACACAATAAACACTGTTAATCATTATAAATACAGTTATTGGTTTTCTTCAGTTTTCTTCTGGGTGTTTGTTGTTGGACTGTAGAATTGGACTTTGCAGCTCTGTCACCAGGACCATACACCGTCTCTGGCTGGGGGATGTTTTCAGTCTTAGTGGAAAATTTACCAAAGCATAAGTAGATGTTGGAGAATGACATAAGTCATGTCCTGAGGGAGTCTGATTTTGAGTCTGGACTGGAATGATGTCTTGCAAATAAATCAAAAGTGCTTTGTTAGGGACATGTAATAGTCATGATAATTTATCTTACATGCAAGAAAATATCACAAACAGTGATGTCTAAATCTGACAAGAAGAAGCAATATATATAGTTAAGAGAAGCCTTTATTAGTCTCACATGTGGGACATTTTTGGTCATGGCAGAAAGTACAAGTTTAAGAGCAGTAAAAATTAAGAAAAGAACAGCAGCCATACTATTGTAATGACCACACTGTAACCTCTGCATATTTACAGAATATACACTACATATCAGTTTAACACTGACATTTATCATCTTATATAATATTTGAGTAGTTTGAGGTATATTTATGATATATTTACGGACAACATGCATCTTTAGGTAGATAATAGACCTTTTTCTCCTCTGTCATTCTTCCTTGTGGTCTTTAACTTTTTGTTTTTGTTTTGTTTTCTAAAAAGGGGGGAAGGGAAAACAACAAAATTAATTAATGAATTTCCTTCTGAACACTTCTCCATCTTTGTTTTATAATTTTGATGGCTTTATTGTTATTTGTTTTTACTTGATATTGTTATTAATTTTTAATTGACTTCTTAAATCTCTCACTTCGGAGTGAATGAACACAGTTATAAACACACACACAGAGCATACACAAAATTAGCTCATACCTGCTGTACTAAAGTATATCTTAATCTGGGCTTCCCATGGCATTACCTAATCATAAGAGAAATGTGTATTTGTATAAAGTGTATGCTTAAACGGAAAATATAATTTTTGTGTACTTTATGTATCACCAATTCACTAAAAAAACATTGGAACTTACATTTCATGATGACACAAAGGTTATGAAGAGAGTCAGCAAGAAGAGAACAGAAGTCGAAGTTGCATTTATGATGGCTCCACTGGGAGCTGTAATGAAATTAAATTGTTATGTCACAGAAATTTTGGTTAAATACTTGGATTTATTTGCAAAGAACAAAAAATATAATAGCAGTAAATCTTTTACTGATCACTACAATATTACATTTCACACCCCTGGCTGTGGCAGTTTGCTTAAACAAGTTCTTTAAGAAGGCAATACAGATTTTGTTGACAACCATTCACAGTCAGTGGTCAGTTCACACCTACATTCAATTATCAGTTGAGTTAACCCCACAAACTACATGTCTTTGGAGAAGTAGTTCGACATGGGGACAACATGCAAACACCACACAGCAAGGCCTTTAAAATCTGGTTATTTCAGTTTTTCATTCATTATGACCGTTATTCTCACCTGTCTCTGTTTCACAGTAAGATTTGAGCACCTTCATGGTTTGATCCCGGCTCACTTGGTTGCTGTGATTACAGAAAATGGTGTCTTGCTCCAGGTAAACAATTAGAGAGGAACATTTTTTTGTGGCCTTCAAATCCTTTTCTTCTGCATGAGAGCAGTTTTTACCATCACATCTAAAACTACTGCTGATGTTAAAGTCCACTGTGCTGCAGGTCACAGTCAGGTTACATGAGTCTGAGCTCTTGGACACAGACTCCACTGTCAGGTCAGCAGGAGTAACTGAATCTGGGGAACAACGGGTGTGAAAGTATTAAAAACAGGCCTATGATGTGTGAACATTTCAAAACAATGAAAAGAGAAACCTACCTTGAACTATGACCTTATATTCAGCTACCTTTTGCTCTTTTCCGCTGATTGTTACTGCAGTATAATCTCCACTGTCATTGTGTTTTACATTCTTCACTAGCAAAGAGTCATTTTGTCCAAACAACTCAGCCCTTCCTTCATAATTGTCAAACACGACTGGATCATTATTAAAATCATGTTTAGCTATATTGTTACTGTAATTAAATCTCCAGAACAAATCTGTCTGTTCGCCAAGTGTAACAGGTTCCTTTATATCCAAGTGTAAGTCCTCTCCGTGCAGCACAAACACATGTTGAAGACCTAAAAGAAAACAATTAAAAAATAGAATTAAAAAACTTAACAACAATAATAACAACACTAATATCAGAACCGTGTGCATGAAGCTATATATTGTAAAATTTACTAAAATGACAGAAGGTTATGTCAACTTAAGATCACAAAAAATTAATGTGGAATAGTATTTAATTCTCCTGTCCAAAAAACATGTCAGTGCTGACTGTGAGGCAGGCAGAGTCAGACCCAAATGCGGGAGTTGGAAACAAGGGAGGTAAACTAAAAGGCAGTTTTATTGCTAAACTTAAACATAATACAGAATAATGCAGGCTGAAAAACAAGGAAAACATAAGTGTGTTGATGCATGTCAATCATCCAGGTAAGGAAATCCCAAAAAGTTCATTCTGATCATCTGGATGCAGCGTTTTTACTGATCCAAGACTGAAGAAGTCACTTGGATGAGTGACAAAATGTTGCTGAAAACGTTATATCCAGATGAACAGAATCAAACTTTTGGGTAAATCTATGAGTCTTCAGGGACGACAGACTGCAAGGAAGGACACAGCAAAGGACAAACGGAGACAGAGACGATACATAACAGAAGGGAATTAACATCATCAATGAACCAAGGACTAGAAGCAAAGATAGCAAACAGAAGAACCAAGAAACAATATCATAATCATTATACAAGGCTCAAACATAGATCACACAGTTACAAGGATCCTGGTGTAGAAAGTAATATTAAATAAATAACAACAGCTCATCAAGCTTAAACGTGCTACTGCTCCAAATGCTTAACCAGACCGCTGACAGGTCTCGCACAGCCGCTCTATCACGTGACGCATACTGCTCCGACTGCTAAGGTCATGAGCTGGGTTATGCAATGTGCAAGTTTTGTGAGGTGCTTTTGTGATATTTAATGGATCGGATTTCATTTTCCATCCAGTAATTTAGGTCAGTATCGGACCGATACCGATACTGTATATCGGCTCGGTCCATCCCTAATGTAGGCAATGCAATAGATACATTGCTGAAGCTAAACTATTTTTTAATACTGTAAAATGTCCTGAAAAAACTATCTGAAGTACATTAACTGTGTTTTTCAAAGGGTCCATGAAAATACTGGGTAGTTTAGCACAAAGGTGACAAGTCTATAACAGTTTACAGTAATACACTATGTTTAACTGGTGGAACAGAAGCTGAGGTGTTCGTAGTCATTATCAGGTTACTTAATGAGTAGCAGAGGTTAATTTAACTTTAAGCGGATGGTGCCGGTTAAGGGCACACTAAATTCCACCTTGATGTTAAACTGTTATACTGCTTGGGAGTTTAATATCCACGAAGAACAGTAAATTATGAAGCAGCAGCACACCTCAGCTGACCACACCCCATACACGAGCTTTATTTACGCTTATTTCAGAAATAAATTTATTGCTACGTGATTCTTTTCTCCACACTGAACAACTACACTTGAGCATTAGGTTAGCTGCCAAATCCCACTAAAACCCCTGACTATACAGATTATCTTGCAAATCTGCAACAGTTATTTTTTCATTCCCTTTCTTTGTTTTTGTTTTGTTTTTTCTGCTTGTGTTTTAAAAACAGATCTTCAAACTGAGTAAAACAATTATAATTTAGGATGAAATAAAGTTTCTATTCCTACACATATTACAGCTTTAATAACGCTCCACTTTTATTCGTTTATTTATTTATTTATTTATCTGTAGTATGTCTTACGTGTAGTCACCTAGATTTCAAAATAAATATACAGCTCCAAAAACGTATTAGCATAACTTATTAGTATACAAATTCATCCTTACCTTGTATTTTACATGAACACAGCAATAAAACAGCTCCAAAAAACATTATGCGATCCATTTTGAAATGACTTCAGTCTAGAAAAATGAGCCACTCCCTGTAAAACAGGATGAGGAATTACTGCAACTTAGTCCTTGTTCATCCTCATATCATTCCCCCGCTTTCTTCCGTGGGACGGTCTTTTTTTTTTCTTTTTTTTTAAACTTTATTTAACAAACAATGAGTATATAACATACGAACACATGAAGTATACAAAACAACAGAACATGAACACAAAAAGCCAGGGGTAAAAGAAAAAGGTGATCCCCACAGAAAGTACAATTAGTATTTATGTCCCTTTTAAATTTTACCATGTAGTGACTGGCTGGATAACATTTATGTAGAATTTTAAAAGAGACTTCTTTCACCTTATTTACAATTAAATATTTATGGGGGACCATCCAGACTGTCTTCCACTTGATATCTGGAACATATCGGTTCCAATAAGATATTATATACGGGAGAGAGACGATATCTTCTTGGAATAAACTACGTATTCTCTTATTGCTGTTACCAAGTTCCTGTGAAAAGCAGATTTTTCCTATTGGTGACTCAGCTGGATCAGGGAGAGTGACTGAGGTAGATATTGAGCTGTCAGTGTTTTTATATAACATTAAAGTCCCTGAGGGTATGGCACCAAGCACCATTGAGAATTCCTGAACACTGATTGGAAAATTATATAGTGCAATAAAGTCGTTGTAAGTAAGTAGTTGTCCCTTTTTATTAACCAGCTGAGCCACCAATAGGATCCCATTTTGGACCCAAGTTTCCAGGAAAAGTGATTTATTTTTCTATAAAATATCTCTGTTGTTCCAGATGAGGTATTTGTGAGGTGAGAAGTTGTGTTTATAAATGAGGGTCCACGCTAAGAGGACCTGCTTATGGAAGGATGAAAGCTTTACAGGGAGTTTCTCAACATTGTAATTACAATTTAAAATAAAAATTAAAGCCACCAAAACGAGAGAAAATATAATATGGTATAAAGTTCCAGATAGAGGTAGGGTTTTTAAGAAAATGTTTAGCCCAATTAATTTTGAAAGTGTTATTTAAAGTAGAAAAGTCTAAGACGTTAAGCCCACCTGATTCGTACTTATTCATCACAACAGTTTTTCGAATATAATGCGTACGGTTTTTCCATATAAAATTAAAGAGCATACGGTCAATATCTTTACTAATTTTCTTATCCAGATGTAGGGAGAGGGCAGCATATGTTAATCGGGATATTCCTTCAGCTTTAGTAATTAACACTCTACCTTTCAAAGACAAGTCCCTTTGCAGCCACTGGTTGAACTTTTTTAGGGTTTTCTGTATAATTGGAGTGAAGTTTGAAGAGCATCTTGATTTTTGGTCTTTGGATATTAACAGTCCCAAGTATGTGACTTCTTGTTTAACAGAGATATTACAGATAGTATTTGCAGGGCAGTCTTTAATTGCTAGTAACTCACACTTTTTTAGATTTAGGCATAAACCAGAGGCCTCAGAGAAATCCCTAATCACAGTAAGAGCTGGAGGGATTTGGTTTGCATTCTTCAAGAAGAGTGTGGTGTCATCGGCTAACTGGCTGATGACGAGCTCCTTATCAGCTATGGTGATTCCTTGTACTGATCAAAGTATAGCCGTAATTTAAGGAGCTCTAGGGGTGACTGTGGCTACAGGTCACATACTAAAGATTGGTGGCTCGCTCCTGTCTGCACCAGTCTGCGTGCCAAAAATTATTGGGTAAGATACTAACCCCCCCATTTCTCTCCGATGAGTCTGTGTGAATGTTACAGATGCACTTACATAGAAAGGCATAGAAAAAAATGCTAGTATGAACGGGTGAATGAGGCAAATTGTACAAAGTGCTTTGAGTTCTCAGAGTAGAAAAGAGCTGTATGAGAACCAGTCCATTTAACATGTGTAAGATTCAGTACATTTAGGTAACAACCAGCATTCTGGCATAAGCAGCACAAATTACTGACCAAAGATTAAGCAGACCTGATGAGGATGCATGAAGGAGAGACTGAAGGAGAATCAATACATTTTTAAATGAAGGGTAAAGTCTTCTGATATAAACTGCTGGGGACTTGGCATGAGGTTCTAAGGACTGAGACTCAGTATTTATAGTTATCCTTGTTATTCTGTCACCATGTGTCATGGTCCTGGGCCATGTGGGCCCAGTATTCTTAGTTTCTTGTATTTTTGTATTTCGTTCCTTATTTAGGCCATGTTTCCTGAGTTGTCCTGTTGTGTTGTTCCCTAAGTGTTTTTTCCCTTTGTGACTCTTACCCCCTTGTGCCCCTCTGTGTATTTATGAGCCCTCGTCTCTCTTTGTGTTTATTCCATGTTTCCCCTGCCCGTTATGTCTATGTTCTTCCTGTGCTCTCTCTCTCCCCTCCTGTCTGAACCCCCGTGTACTTCCTGTTTTACTTTGTGACTCTCGCGCCTGTATACGTCATGTTATGTTCACCCCGCCCTGTCTCGTTATGATTATCAGTGTCACCTGTGTTCCCCATGTGCTCCCACTTCCCTCGTTAACCCTCTGTGTATTTATGTCTGCGTCTCCCTCAGTTCCGTGTCGCGTTCTCCCTCATGCTGTGTGGATCTCCCTGTGTCTCTCTGCGAGTGCTTAGGTTGTTGTTCCCAGTTTAGTTTTGTATTTCCTGCGATCTGCCTCTCCAGCATTAAAGCTGTGATTTTTGAGTTCATCCCCTGAGTCTGTGAGTTTTGCATTTTTGGGTCCTCATCCTGCCTGCCACACAGCGATCCATGACACCATGTTTATGGTTCTGGTTTTATTTTGCCAGGCCCTTGTCCTGTGTGTGTAACAAACCCCTCAGATTTCCTCATTTCCATTTTGTGATCTCCCTCATACCTGTGTCCTCTGTGTGTTCTATTTCCCAGTTATTGTCAGTTTTTGGGGGACTATTATGACAGAGCTACATGGCAGTACTCACTTTATAGTGAGTTCTGATGAATTCTGCTCTGTTCCAATCAAAATCACAGTATTACTGAGGAGCAGAAATAAATGGAGCTCAAATCTAAACATTCGTAATGAGGAATGAGTGAAGAGTTTTAGAATAGATGTTTTGGCACAGCGCTCACAGCTTTGATCCCTGAAAATTGTTCAGAATTTTAGTGTACTGCTCTCTATTTATGAATTCTCCTACCTGCCTTTCCTTAGTTTCCTTGGTCAAGAAAAGGAGATGGGAAGGAGCTGAAAAACTTTTCATGTACTTGTTACTTCTGTGATGGACTATTGCAATTCTTTATCACTTTCTTCTAAAAGCTCCTTGAGAAGCCTTCAATTACTACAAAACATTGCACCAACACAAACTAAAAGGAGAAGTTATATTTTTTCTATATTAGTGTCTCTTCTTTGCCTTCCTCTTAAATCACAAATTTAGTTTAAAATCCTTCTTCTCACACATGAAAAAGCTAAATGATCAGGTCTCATCACATCTTAAAAATGGGGTGGCTGTGGCTCAGGTGGTAGAGCAAATCAGCTACTGAGTGGAAGGTTTGTGGTTTGATTCTTGGTTTCCCCAGTCTGCATGCCAAGTATCCTTGGGCCCTCCAATGTGTTCATTTGTGTGTGAATGTTGGTTAGATTGCATTTAAGTATAGAAGGAAGTGCTTGTATGAATGAGTGAATGAGGCATGTTGTATACAGCGCTTTGAGTACTCTGGGAGAGTAGAAAAGCGTATATGAGGATCAGTCCATTTACTATTTAAAAATCTAATACTACAATATTATCTCAATAAACAACTTCATTCACAAACCATGACTAAGTTATGCTACTACTACTGACTGAAATTACTGGGGGTCTACCCAAAATGCAATAAGCCTTTCTTCATCCACCTTTTACTCCAAATGTGTGTATACTGCATGTCATTAGTATTTGCTTTTTCTCTCCCATAGTTTGTCTTTGGATTCTCTACACTTTAGTTGATCTTTTTTCTTGCTTCTTTTCCCCCTTTACTCAAAATCTGTCAGATAACCTCCCTGGGTTTGGCTCAGCTGGAGGTCTTGTTGTATTTGAAGTATTTTTGAGGGATAACTTTCACTATGACTTTGGATCACTGGCTACGATTGTAGCAGATATTCACACTACTAACTGAACATCTCAATGTAAACTACATTTAACTGCATAATATTGAATTTTATCAGCATCATGACTAAAAATACCAGCATCACTGAAAACATACCATTTTGTATTACCAAAATATTTTTAAAAGCAACAAAACAGTAGTTGTAAAAACAACAGAGCGAGTTCTTACCTTGTACTTCTATTATGTAGAGCAAAGAAAAAGCAAAAAGGACTACACAACAAGACATTCTCCCAACTGAGCAGTTGAAGAAGGAAGTAGAGTAACATTTTGACAAACCACACCTCTGGGACTAGTAAAACTTTTCTTTTCTGCATTGGTTAAATGAACAGTTGTTACTTTTTATTAAAAATGTTTCACAGAGAAATAAATTAAATAGATTTTAAAGAGGCTTGTTAGCCATATTTTTTTCAAGATGAGTAAGGTTATGAGTATTTTAAGCAATACAAATGTATCTTTGACATGTGTCAGTGTCAGAAATGGCATCAAAGAGAAACAAAGACATCAAACTAGATCCCACCCGTTTATGACTGGACCAAAGACAAATGATCATGTTAGCAAAGCTGCGTTTTGTAGATTTGTTACAAATGTACAGGCATGCTGATAATGTAGTGTTAGAGTTTCAGTAGATGCAGCTGAGGTTAACATAGTATCAGTAAGACTTAAACCTCAATTGCAGTTTCATTTTAAGTCTTACAGTCTAAACAAACAATTCCACATGAGCATAGCTGACTAAGACCTATACACAATCATTTTAGTTATGTACATCAGACACCAGCAATGCTGTTTTTTGCTGTATGTATGTGGATTAATCAACTGATTAAAATAAGAGCATATCTGTCACAGCTAAACACATAACTGGCACACTCACAACAGGTTCAGAGACAAAAATGTTTACAGAAAGCAGGAAAGTGCAAAAGCAGACGAGAATTCCTTATGAGCAGCAGAAAGTTCACATAATGTGAGAGTTTTCCTAGAAGAGCGAGTTCTTCCAGAGATCGTTTTCAGGGTGGATGAAGAAAAGCAAAGATAAGAATAAATCACTGAGATGGTCTTTAAAGACACTTTACACTCATAATGTAATTCCAAAACAATTACTTTTCATCTTATTCAGATCCATTAAATTCATGGATCACTTCATTTGTAACTATTAATATTCCACATTCTCACATCCCAGCACTTACCTGCATTGTACCCTACTGTTCCACTTTTTTGTCTGTGATTTCTGCAAGTGTTCAAGGAATAATAGGCTACCGTTTTTTTACATAAAGAAGAGTTCCTTTAATGTTTGTGCATATCTGGACACATTAATATTATTTAAGCTACAGAGACATACAAAAAAAATTACAGTTTGATTTGTTAAAAATTAATCAACTGTTTTTAAAATTAACAATTCAATGATTTTCAGTGTTTGAGTGCTTTTAGTAGACTCAAAATTTAACACACATTCATCTTAACTTTTCAAGGTACAAATTTACTTCACATACATAAAGTGCTATGTTCTGAAGCAGCAACAGCAATCACGCATGACAGAAAACATGAAATACAAATACCATTACCAACATACAGGTCACAAAAAACGATTCAGGTTTGTCTACTTTTCAGTTGTAGTGCTACTAATTGAACTATTACAGTACATGTTTGGTTTTTACCAGGAAATGAACCAGTCATGATTCTCTCAACTGAGCAATGAAGAAGGTAGCATAATGTTTTGTCAAACCACACTTATTGGTCCTTTCAAGCTTCTCATTTCGGTTCCGTATTGGTTCTTCTGTTTTTTTAACCTCTTTGGTTCAGTTTTTGTTTTGTTTGTTTTTTTTCTTTTTGCATGGTGAGCAGATCAAAAAAAGGAAAGAAGAGGGGGGCAAAGAGATAACGTAGAAAGAGTACAGACTTGCTGATTGTGTGACATTACTTCAGTGTCACAGACAGAGGGCAGTAGGTTGTACATCTGTATGTACTGTATGTATAAGCTGAAGCTGCAAGAGGTGTTGAAACATAGACCTATGAAAAAGGAAACGGGTGAACACAGCTACTTAAATAAGTGTCCACTCATTTAAAGCAGTAAAATTAAGTTTTTCTGAGAGAAATTTGAGAGAAAATCAATTCAGAATTTTGAAAACATAAGATAAACCCTCTACTGCATCTTTTTTTTTTTTTTTAATTTTATTTTGAGATAGTGGCACTCTTGTTTTGCACTGAGAGAAAAGGTATGAAAATAACATAATTAAATTGTGGGAAAAGGTCACTCGTGAACAAGACCCCGAGATACTTAAACTCCTTCACTTGGGGCAGGAACTCGTCCCTGACCCGGAGTCGGCACTCCACCCTTTCCCAAAAATTCTATAAATGTTAACCGATGAAAGTCAGACACTGATTTCAACCATGCTCCAAGGGAATTATTTAAAAAATAAATGCATGAAACAGGCCTGGACAAAAATGATGGGACCCCTAGAAAATAATGTGACCAAAGAGACATGGTCATCCAAGGTATGTCCACTAATTAGCATCACAGGTGTCTACAATCTTGTGATCAGTCAGTGGGCCTATATATAGGGCTCCAGGTAATCACTATGTACATGGTATCTACCACACTCAACATGGACCAGAGAAAAAGAAGGAAAGAATTGTCTCAGGAGATTAGAAAGAAAATCATAGACAAGCATGTTAAAGGTAAAGGCTAGAAGACCAATGTACAAGCAGCTCGATATTCCTGTGACTATAGGTACACATGCTATTCCAAAATTTAAGATCCATGGGACTGTAGCCAACCTCCCTGGATGTGGCCACAGGAGGAAAATTGATGACAAATCAAAGAGACGGATAATCTGAATGGTAACAAAAGATTCCAGAAAGACTTCTAAAGAGATCCAAGGTGAACTTCATGCTCAAGAAATATCAGTGTCAAATCGCACCATCCATCGTTGTTTGAGCCAAAGTGGACTACATGGGAGACGACCAAGGAGGTGTTGAGAAATCAGTTTTACCCCGGTTCTTTTATTCGTCGAGGCATCCAGAGACGGCACCGGAACTCAGTAGTTATTTTCACAAAACCTTTATTCATCTTTATTCATCTTCATTTAAGCATGCACTTCTAGAAGGGAAGACGAGGCCGGTGTCCCTCTCCAAAATCTTCACCCCTTTGTTAGTTACAGTCAGCTTTATAGAAGCGACCCCATCATAAAACCCCCTACGGTGTGCTGCAAACTCTGTCTGTGTCTATGTGCACGAGCACATGAATGCCTACATGTGCGCGTTCCCGCGTGTCTATGTGAGTGCTCGTGTGTGACTGTGTACGCATACCTGTGTGTATGTGTGAGTGCACATGAGTGAGTGTGCGTGTGGATGTGTGTGCGTGACAGTTAAAACACTGTGGGTGTAGGTAACTCCCTAGGTCATAAAACCCATCTCCCTTCCAGACCACAGTTATCCAGTTACAAATGTTGAGACCCCCACCCAAACATTCTCTGGGAAATTTCCACTCAGCTCTCTGTTTTACTTTCACAATTCAAGTGGGGGAGGGGTCTCCTACCATCTACTCCTAAGTTCACGACACAGTGAGGCCTTTATTATATTAAGGGCAGTATCTCTACAATAGTTCTACATTCTATGTTAACACATTTCTAAACTCTAAAATAAGCTAAACACTCCTACAGAGGACACCACTGTTGAAAACAAATCATAAAAAAGCCAGACTGGAATATGCCAAACTACATGTTGACAAGCCACAAAGCTTCTGGATGCTGAGATAATGTCCTGTGGACAGATGTGGTGAAAATTTAACTTTTTGCCAAGGTACATCAGCTCTAGGTTCACAGACAGAAAAATGAAGCATATCTAGAAAAGAAAACTGTCCCTACTGTGAAACATGGAGGAGGCTCTATTATGTTCTGTGGCTGCTTTGCTGCATCTGGCACACAGTGTATTGAATATGTGCAGGGTACAAGGAAATCTCAAGACTATCAAGGGATTCTAGAGAGAAATGTGCTGGCCAGTGTCAGAAAGCTTGGTCTCTGTCACAGTCATGGGTCTTGCAACAGGACAATGACCCAAAACACACAGAAACACCCAAGAATGGCTAAGAGGCGCCCTTCAAACCGGAAACAATTGGAGCCGTTTGGTCATGAGGAGTGGGCCAAAATACCTGCTGAGAGGTGCAGAAGTCTCGTTGACAGTTACAGGAATCATTTGATTTCACTGATTGCCTCAAAAGGTTGTGCAACAAAATATTGAGTTATGGGTACCATCATTTTTGTCCAGCCCTTTTCCATGCATTTATTTTTTTAAATAATTCTTTTGAAGCATGGTTGAATGTCTGACTTTCATCGGTTAACATTTATAGAATTTTTATTTATTATTACTTTTGTGAGATTAAAGTCATTTCTGTGACCATTATGAGTTTTTTTTTTTTCATTGACTGAAGGGTACCAACAATTTTGTCCACATCTGTAAATGTAAGTGGTCTCAGTAGAAAAGATGCTATAAAGAAACCATTCTTAAGGTAAGGGAAACTGAGAGAAACTAAGGATCTTGAACTTGGAGGACATGACAAGAGCTAACGCAGAGAACGTGACAACAAACCGGAGAAAACTGAAGACTTAATACACAGACAGGAAAACGAGAGAATGGGGAACAGGTGGGATAAATGTGACATAACAAGACAAAGGGGAGGCAAAACTAAATACAGTGAACACAGGACAAGGACTATCAAAATAAAACAGGAAGCACGACAAATAATGAGATGTGGACGCAGACACACAAGCTTAACACTGAGAACAGGGAGAGAGACAAACATGGGGGATTGACTGATCTGGAAAGACAGAGAGGGAACATGGAACACGGAAACACAAGAAATGTGAAACACAGGGACAGAAACCTAAAAACTAAAAACTATAACATAAGCACAAAACAATTAAGAGAAGTAAAATCACGAATGACACTAAATCAAAGAATATTAACCAAACTCAAAAACACATAAACACTGTGTTACCAGACCCACAACTATGATACTTCATCTAAAGTCATGTCACATGGATGTTACCAGGGTGTAAATTGTAAATGATGAATTCACTTACATCAGGACAATGCTCAAAATATCTAGTATATAGCAATGTGAAAAAGTACACTCTTATTGCCTAAGAATTAAGAGGTTAAGTAGTAGCCAAGTGATGCTAATCAGTTTTTGGAAAACTAAATTCAGTGTCACTAAACACACTCAGGCCTGATTAATGGCAGAACTGGTGATTCACTTAAAGAGAACCTGTCTGCCAAACTGAAGCAGGCTAAGATCTCAAAAGGCAACAAACCATGCCACGATCTAAAAAAACCCAAAAAAACCACACCTGAGAAACAAAGTCACTTGCATCTATTATTTTGTAAAGGGTTACAAACATTTTTTAATACTTTGGGATTAGGTGAACCACAGTGAGAGCCATTATACACACATGGAGAAAAGCTGAAGTTTCCCAAGAATGACCAGCCAGCCAACATTACTCCAAGAGCGCACCAAGAGTAATGTCACAAAAGAACCCAGAACAGCATTAAAGAACTCCAAGCTTCACCTGTCTCAGTGAAGGTCAGAGTTCATGATTTGACAAAACAAAGAGACTGTGGAATAAATAGCATCCATGGGAGAGTTCAAGGAGAAAACCACTGCTGATCAAAAAGAATACAAAGGCTTCTCTGACATCTGTGAAAAAACAAATGAAATTGAGAAGTGTATACACACACACACCTATGCACTTATAATTAGTGTTACATGCATCTGGTTTCATGTGGTTCATGTGACATATGCTTTCAGGTGCATTTACAGGCATCCAATCGTAAGTGGGAAGCATGTGATCAGTGACCTTTAGAAGATATGGGTTATCATACAGGTGCCAATGTGTATGGACAAAGGGGACAGACACTATATACTGTAGTTAAAAGCGTCTTGATGTTCTTCCTTATTGCATGTAATAGGAATCCATGTACATATGTGAAGGTCTGTCAAACTGACTTGGTGTTCATCTCTTTATTGTTTCAACTGCTACAAAGAAAACACATCATTACTGCAGTCAGTCTGACTAGACAAACAAAAAAATACAGAAAAAATTGCTTTTGTTTTCTCCGTCGCTGCCACAACTGTACACAAGCCCATACAGACTATACACTTATGGCTACTGTTTTTTACAACCACGTGACATTTGTGAAGTTTGAAAAAATGGCCATTGGTAATTTAATACCAAAGTCTATTTATCTGTATGATTAGCTGTGTTGCACAGTGTGATAAAGGGGATGTTAACTAATCTGCCTATAAATGGTTTAAATGCAGTTTAAATGCATTCAAATAGATTGGCATCTCATTTAAGACTTACATGTACTGTGTTAGTTCATGTATTCTCCTCCTCTTTGAGACTTCTGCCATTTTTACCTGGCTATAAATAGTTTCACATTTTCAAGACTGTAGAATATTTTTAAAGTTAAAGAGCACTGCACTGGTTTTATTATACACAAATCCAAAGCAGTTAGAGTACAATTAAACAAAAACAAAACCAACAACAAACAAACAACCTTTATTTGTCACATGCACAATCATACAAGATGCAGTGAAATGCTTGTGCGGACACATTTACTGATGCAACAACCATTATATATGATAAAAAGAAACATATACACGTGTAATGTAATGTTATTAATGTAATAACATTACAAACTAAATATTGCAGATATTTCACAATATTCTGCAGGCACATACACTCATTGGTTCTCAGCTGAGTCTACCCACTTTGTTGGTATGTCTGTAAACTCTGTGTATTTCATTTTCTCAAAAATAAGACTTTGAAAGAATAAAAATTGGGTTAACTAGCTCTGTTAGCTCAATTTTTATCTTAATTTGAATTATCTTTAAGTTAGACCACAATATCATTCAGCAACCATCCTCTCGTGTGTAAAGTGAGCTACATGTGAGTGAACAGATCCATATGCTTTCTGATTAATATGTTTCTCTCTTGGTCAGAGTAACATGAACATCCACATTTTGCACACATGGTACATCAGTGACCTCTGTTGATCATTATAAATACAGTTATTGGTTTTCTTCAGCTCTGGGTGTTTGTTGTTGGACTGTAGAATTGGGCTTTGCAGCTCTGTCCACCTGAGCATACACTGTCTCTGGCTGGGGGATGTTTTCAGTCTTAGTGGATTTTTGTCCAGTGTGAAACTCCACCAAAGCGTAAGTAGATGTTGGAGAATTACATGATTCATCTCCTGCGGGAGTCTGACTTTGAGTCTGGCCTGGAATGATGTCCTGGAAATAAATCAAAAGTGCTTTGTTAGGAAAATGTCATAGTCATGATTACTTTATCTTACATGTGTTATACAATAATAAGCCAGGAAGTCTGAATGCAAGAAAATATCACAAACGGTGATGTCTAAATGTGACAAGAACAAGCATAAGGTTGGATCTGCATCAACAAACTAGATGGAACAGTTGGTGTAGAAAGGAGATGGTGTTGATTTTAGAAAGTAGTTTGTGAAACAGTTTTGCTCATGTGTAGTTGCAGAATTTAGTCCAGTTAAAAATTTAAAGGATTTTGTACAGAAACAAATCTGTTTTCAATAATTTAATTACTCACAATTAAACCATTTGTTCCTACAGTTTGACTAGCAAAGTGGGAGAGGTTCTTCTTCTGCTTTTTCTTTTTGGTTTGTTTTTCCAAAAAAGTTTCCGCTTACCTCAGGAACCGCATATATAGTATTTTCCTGGTTCCCTCCTTTACTTTTACCTGTAAGTCAGTCATAGAAAATATAGATTGACTTGCTTGAAATTTAAGTTCTTGCAGGATAAATTTTATTTCCTTATTAAAGTGTTACATTTACATCTTCTACTAGGTGATTTCTTTAGTACATAAAAAACGATCTCACTGTAGCCAAACAGAAGTGATATATTGGACTAATACAATAATATTTATTCCCGATTTTCTATCTTAACGCATGCTAGTTAAACAGAATTTTTTGATAAAAACCCTGTTCTGTCAGTAGACTGTAAACAGATCAGTCTGCTTTAAAAAAAAAGTGAGAGAGAAAAATAAACTCATCCCTCTTTGCAGTCAAAGTTAATTTGATATTTTTATAGCTTTCATTAAGTGTGAAAAAACATGGAAAAGGAACCTGTCATAGTCACACACACACACACACACACACACACACACACACACACACACACACACACACACACACACACACACACACACACACACACACACACACAAGAACAGCAGCCGTACTATTGTAATGACAAAACTGTACCCCCACATAGTCACAGAATATACACTACATATCAATTTAACACTGACATTTATCATCTTTTATAATATTTGAGTAGTTTGAGGTATATTTATGATATATTTATAGACAAATTGCATCTTTACATAGATAATGCAAATTTCAATTGTCTTTAATGGGTGGTGGACATCAAGGTTGCCTTTGAATTGTTGTAACCATCATTACACGACCTCCTAAAGCTAACAAAACAATGTTTACTGTTCCAATGTTTTCCAAGTCTATACTTTAACATGTACACTGGTACAGCTAGGGACAAAATTAATTCAAGAATTTCCTTCTGAACACTTCCCCGTCTTTGTTTTATAATTTTAATGGCTTTGTTGTTATTTATTTTTATTTAATATTGTTATTCATTTTTTATTTACAGCTTAAATCTCCCATTCCACAGTGAATCAACACAGTTACAAACACACTCACACAGAACATACACAAAATAGATCTTTACTGCTGTACTAAAGTATATCTTCATCTGGGCTCCTGCCATTACCTAATCATATGAGAAATGTGTATTTGTATAAACTGTGTGCTTAAATGCAAAATATAATTTTTGTGTACTTTACATATTACCTAATATTACCTACATATTACACTAAAAAAAAACAAAAAAACATTGGAACTTACATTTCATTATGACACAAAGGGTAATGAAGAGAATCAAGAAGACAACAGAAGTCGAAGCTGCAATTATGGTGGCTCCACTGGGAGCTGTAATGAAATTAATTATATCACAGAAATTTTGGTTAAGTACTGGGATTTATTTGCAAAGAAGAAGAAAAAAGTATTATAGCAGTAAATCTTTTACTGATCACTACAATATTACATTTCACATCCCTGGATGTGGCAGTTTGCTTAAACAAGTTATTAAAGAAGGCAATACAGATTTTTTTGACAACCATTCAGTCGGTGTTTAGATCACACCTACATTCAATCATCAGCTGAGTTAACCCCATGTCGAACTACATGTTTTTGGAGAAGTAGTTCGACATGGGGAGAACATGCAAACATCACACAGCAAGGTCTTTAGAATGTGGTTATTTTAGTTTTTCATTCATTATGACCATCATTCTCACCTGTCTCTGTTTCACAGTAAGATTTGAGCACCTTCTTAGTCTCATTCCAGCTCACTTGGTTGCTGTGATTACAGAAAATGGTGTCTTGCTGCAGGTAAACAATTAGAGAGGAAAAAAATTTTGTGGCCTTCAAATCCTTTTCTTCTGCATGAGAGCAGTTTTTACCATCACATCTAAAACTACTGCTGATGTTAAAGTCCACTGTGCTGCAGGTCACAGTCAGGTTACAGGAGTCTGAGCTCTTGGACACAGACTCCACTGTCAGGTCAGCAGGAGTAACTGGATCTGGGGAACAACGGGTGTGAAAGTATTAAAAACAGGCCTATGATGTGTGAACATTTCAAAACAATGAAAAGAGAAACCTACCTTGAACTATGACCTTATATTCAGCTACCTTTTGCTCTTTTCCGCTGGTTGTTACTGCAGTATAATCTCCACTGTCATTGTGTTTTACATTCTTCACTAGCAAAGAGTCATTTTGTCCAAACAACTCAGCCCTTCCTTCATAATTGTCAAACACGACTGGATCATTATTAAAATCATGTTTAGCTATATTGTTATTGGAATTAAATCTCCAGAGAAAATTAGTCTTTTTGTCAAGTGTAACAGGTTTCTCTGTATCCAAGTGTAAGTCCTTTCCATGCAGCACAAACACATGTTGGAGACCTAAAAGAAAACAATTAAAATTTTAATTAAGACTTTAACAACAGTAATAACAACACTAATGTCAGAATTGTGTGCATGAAGCTATATATTGTAAAATTTAATATAATGATAACAGGTTATGTCAACTTAAGATCACAAAAAATGAATGTGGAATAGTATTTCATTCTCCTGTCCAGAAAACAAAAAACATGTCAGTGTTGACTGTGTGGCAGGCAGAGTCAGACCCAAATTACTGGGAAAAACATTTCATCACTGATCCAAGACTGAAGAAGTCACTTGGATGAGTGACAAAATGCTTCTCTTACTAAAACCTTTATATCCAGATGAACAGAATTAAACTTTTGGGTAAATCTATGAGTCTTCATGGAGAACAGACTGCAAGGAAGGACACAACAAAGGACAAAAGGAGACAGAGACGATACATAACAAGGGAAAACACAACAGGTGGGAAGACAACTGAAACAAATAATTAGACACCGGAAGAAGAACAGAAGACATGAGACAAGTGGTCACCAAAGTAAATAAGGAAATGACTAACACTGACCTGGAAACCTGAACTTGACACAGACAGAAGCCAAAGCATGAAAAGAAGTTTGTTCCAGAAAGGAAGACTGGGACATACTGAAGACAGAAGGGAATTAATATCGTCTAACAAGGGACCAAGGACTCAAATCAAAGCTAGTGAACAGAAGGACCAAGAAACAATATCGCAAACGTTATACAAGGCTCAAACATAGATCACGCTTTAAAAACCAGAAGAGTATTACCCTGGCAGTACCCTGACAGAACATCGAAATAGTGAGAATACAACAGCAATGCCCCTAAATCAAATGCAGCTTTTTATTATTTATTTGTTTGATTGTTTTTATTATTGTTTAGTCACATCTAACTGCTTGCTGTCTACGATCTCCAGAAAATGGTGTGGGCTTCACACGGCAGATAAACCTGGTTGTTTGGAGTTACAGGTTACATCCCATGGTGGTGGTGCACCTTTAATAGCTAGAGATATGAATGAATATATCAAACCACATGAAACATATCTATGCAGGGTTGAGACCAGGAAGTAGAGAGGCAGTCTTACATATCTCTCAGCTGCTTACGTCCTCATTAAATGCCCACCAAGACCCCATCCCTACAGACACTGTGTTCTCACAGGCCACAGAATATGAACCAGAAAACAAAATACCCTCAAAATTCATAAATAAAAATTATTCAAAATGATTTCAGATACACCAAAGAGGAAAACTGTTATGTATTAGTTAGTGAATATTTGGTCAAAGTTCATGGTGGTGAATGATTTTAATAATCAAGTCTTAGTAACTGCCAAAATCCTCAAACACATCTGAAAACAGAATTTCACTCTAGTTTATACATCAACCAAATACGGAGCCCTGAAAGGGACATGGGAGAAAAAAAATAAAGTTTTGCGAGATCTCGCAAATGTTTTGGCCGCATTCTGGGATAACCCATGATAAGATGTTCAGTTCGAAGGCTTTGAAGCATTTTTAATTCTGACTTTCTTTTTATTTTATATATCTTGAGATTTAAGTTTAAATTTCAGCTCAATGAAGCACTTAAAGCACAAGAGTTTTTTAGTACCGTATTTTTTGACAATAAGGCGCACTTGAAATCATTAAATTTTCTCAAAAGGACGCCTTATGTATCAGTTCTGGTTGTGCTTACTACCGCAGTCAGGAGCCTCTCGGAGCCGTGCTTCCACATAATATTACCGTATTCTATGTTCATAAGGACCCCAAAATGGCAGCTGTTAAGAGACATGCTTACGAAGCGGATTTCAAACTCTATCAGTCACGCAGTAGAACATGGGAATAGAAGAGCTGTGAGAGAATTCAACATTAATGAATCAATGGTACGGAAGTGGAGGAAGCAAGAAGAATGAGTTGAGTAAAGTTTTGTTTCGCTTAATGCGTCTTATAATCCAGTGCGCCTTGTGGTCCGAAAAATACGGTAACTTATCTGTCCTGTAGAACTATGCTCCAAATAAAGAACTTTGTGTTGACAGGATTGTTAGTTAATCATTCACAAATCAATATTGTCTATATAGACAGCAATTTTGTTTTAAAGTGAACATGTAAAACTGCGGTGTTAAGAGATGTAGTTGAATAATTTGGGTGCACCTAACTTCTGTGCTGGCGCACCTAAGAGAAAAAGTTAGGTGCACCAGTGCAACTGTGGCAAAAAGTTAGTCTAGAGACCTGTACTACAGATATCAAAATATAGCAATAGAATACCTACTGCACTGGGTTCATATTTATTTTATATATGAAACACTGGATTTATTTTTATTGTTATGAAGATGATACCCATTTATTGTTAATCGGTGAAAGCAGATCATATCCCTAGCCCTATATGAATGGGGTTACTGTGGTCTCCAGTAACCCAGTATTGCACTCATTAAAAAAAAAAACGTAGGACTGCCTTATTTCATCTATGCAATATTGCTAAAATAAGAAACTTCTTGGGTCATTTCAAATAGTCCATTTTGCTTAAGAAGGTCCCTAAATGACTCAAGTGACCTATCTGAGTATCTCTGTGGTGGACATATTAAGAATTGTTTGCTCTGTTCAGTTCCAAAGGAAAAGAAGCTTCAGTGCTTCCTTTATTAATTTATTACTTTAGCAAAGGATGCACTGTGATCATACTTTATTAAATAAGAGGAGAAAATGCAGTCCCATAATTGATAATGTCAGACCAGCTGAGCATTCATGAAAACAAATGATTGGACGGTGGCGCAAAGTAGCACAGATTATTCAAACATTAACTGTAACTCCATATTCAAATTCCTTCCATAACGTGCTAAATGATATAAAAATTTTAAAAACAATATGTTAAATTAATGCTGCTGTAATAAAAGCTGCTTGTTGTCAAGTTGTTGTCTTGCATTAACAAGATTGATGTAAGATTTCTAAAATAAGATTAAGATATTTATTAACTGATCAAAGTGTGTTTAAGGCTCAGTATAATACAGTTTGTATCCTCATAAATGCATTTTTGCCTCAGATTAGCTGAGATAAGAGATAAATCAAGAGAAGATTGAGACAGTGAGGTAAATTACTGTGATGCTAAAGTCACAGGGTGATACTAACTTTGAGCCATAATTTAAGGAGAAATAAAATCCAGCCTGTACACGTCAGTAATAACCAGCATTCTGGCATTAGCAGCAAAAATTACTGAATAAAACTCCAGCAGACCCGATAAAGATACGGAAGAGAAAGCGCTCTCTCTGTCTCTCTCAGTGAGGTAATTCAGATCAAGATAGAATCGTTATGTTTTTAATAGAGAAGTAAACCCTTCTCATACAAACTGCTGGGCACTGAGACTCTGGTCGAGCTCAAGATTTGTTACGAGGGGAGCAGCATTATTACAAACTAAGCCACCAAATAAACCTTACAGGCTGACCTGTGCAAAGTGTAGAAGAGGACCAAAAAATTTTTAGCGTCAGCTCATGAGTCTGCTGTTTGTTAATGAAGAAATTTATACTGTGCCTGTCTGACTGGTTATGAATTGGTGCTATAAAAATTAAAAGAACATCTTCTGACAGTCATGCCAGCAAACGTACAGCTGGTTCCACTCAAATGTGTAACAATTCTGAATATTTTTTCAAACAGGGCAAAGGAAATACCGAAATGTGCAGAAGAAAAAAAATTTTTTCCAACTCGTTGGGTTTTTGCTGTGCAGCAGCAGAAATTCATTTGACACAGAGACAAATATAATATACATATAATATGCACAACATACAGCCAGACATACAGATACTGATATGAAACAGAAAAGATTATTTTATTTTTCATTTTTTCATAAAGTTTATATTTGTAGTATTTCCAGTATCTAGTGTACAGAGTTATGATTCATTTGTGTTTCTACGTCATATTTTAAGTACATACTACATTTGAACGACTGTATTATTTCAAAGCAATGTTGATAATATTGAGTAGATTATCCTAGTAAGGCAGTATTGATATGTTATTGTTCCCCCCATGCCCCAACAACAAATGTGAGCAGATATTCACACTACTAAATCAACATCTCAGTAGAAACTAAATTTACTGTATCATTTTGAATTTTATTAGCATCATGACTAAAATAAAGGCATTACTGAAAACAGCATTTTTGTTATTTGATTTGTATTGTGTAAAGTTCTTTAAAAATAACAACACAGTAGCTGTGAAAAAAGAACAAGTTCTTACCTTGTACTTCTATTATGTAGAACAAAAGTAGCGCAAACAAGACTACACCACAAGTCATGATTCTCTCAAATGATCAGTGAGGAAGCAGCATAACGTTTTGACAAACCAGACTTCCTGTCAGCTTTTCTTTCCTTTTTTGGGTTGGTTTAATGTTTATTTGTTTTTAGTTTTTATTTAAAAACAGATGGTTCCACATGAGCATAGCTGACTAAGACCTATACACAATCATTTTAATTATGTATATCAGAGGCAAGAAACGCTGTTTAGTAGTATGTGGATTAATAAACTGACTAAAATAAGAGCATATCTGTCACAGCTAATCATATAACTGGAAGACTCACAACAGGCTCAGAGATAAAAAAATGTTTACAAAAGACAGGAAAGTACAAAATGAGATGAGAATTCCCTGACGAGCAGCGGAAAGTCCACATGGTGCGAGATGTTTCCTAGAAGAGTGAGAGTCTTCCAGAGATAGTTTCCAGGGTGGTACAAGTTCAAGTGGGTCAAGTGGTGTACAAGAGGAGGATGAAGAAAACCAAAGATAAGATTAAGTCACTAAGCTGGTCTTTAAAGACACTTTACACTCATAATGTGAAGGAAGTATTACAAAGCATGTATTTTTCATCCTATTCAGATCCATTAAGCTCATGGATCACTTCATTTCTAACTATTACTATTCCACATTCTCACATCCCAGCACTCCCCTGTGATGTATCCTACTGTTCCACTTTTTGTGTGATTTGTACACTAAAAAAAATAAGGGGATCCAACAAAATGATCACAGAAGTGTTCAAGGAATAGTAGGCTACTGCTTTTTACATAAAGGAGAGTTCCTTTAATGTTTGTGCATATCTGGACATATTAATATTATTAAAGCTACAGAGACATTCAAAAAACTGTTACAGTCTGATTTGTTAAAAAACATTAATCATTTGTTTTTTAAAACTAACAATTCAATCATTTTCAGTGTTTGAGTGCTTTTAGTAGACTCAAAATTTAACACACATTCACCTTAACCTTTCAAGATGCAAATTTACATCACATACATAAAGTGCTATGTTCTGAAGCAGCAACAGCAGTCACGCATGACAGAAATCATGAAATACAAATACCATTACCAACATACAGGTCATACTGAACACAAAACGTATCAGCTTTGTCTACTTTTCAGTTGTAGTGCTACATTTAATTGAACTATTACAGTACATGTTTGGGTTTTTACCAGGAAATATAAAATATATTACTCATTTAGAGGAAATCGGGGGTAGGGAGGGGTTGCAGGAGGCAGAAAAACTGCTTTTACTCCTGTTTTACTGCAAAAACTCAGAGTCATATGACCTTTGTACATAAATGTTTACATGTAACAGGGTATGTATTTTAAACACACATTTGCATACATTTTAGGCGTATTATACACGGTTCAGTGCTTCTACTTAAGTGGGCGGGTGTTTCCATCTCACTTCGTCATAGTAACGTCCCCAAACCCACTCTTTATTCTGCTCTACTTTGGAAAAAATGAAAATTAAACACCACTGTCTCACACTTTTTTGTAACTTGGTTAGTGCCCACTGAGATTTCCATCTTCTTTACTTGATTTTTGTATCATTTGTATTGTAGTTTTTTGAGTTAAAACTGTATGTAGTGTATGTGAAGTGAATGGACTTTTGCTGTGATCAGATGTAAAGAGCTGTAGTTATGACGTTATTCCTTCATATGAATACAGTCAAGTGAGTGTATCTATATATATCATACCCAGCAAGCATATGACAATAACATACTCCACATGTTCATACAGTAGTCAGCATTAATCTGTTCTGTTCATCGATATGATGTTTCACTGATTTGTTATTTACACTGAACTTGGCGACGTCTCCTGTTGCTTTTTAAACCTTCTGGTTTATACTCTTCACACGTTGCTGATGCGAACACTCAGAGGAGCGTCCCTGACCCGACCTCGGTCCTCTCCTCGTTGTTCCCTGTAGCTCTGCTCCAGACGAATCTTCTCTGGATCAGTCACCTCAGGTACAGTCCCCCCTCCATTGCTCTGGTACCCGTGCTGGGGGCTGGATGGCTTAAAAATGGGGGCGGTCTTGTTCTTGGCCACTTTGTCGAAGAAGGCAAAGTCTGCTACATATTTCCCTGAGGGAGACAGGGAAACTACAGGGGGAAACTCGTAGCCCCAGAGGATCTCATCTGGCAGGTAGGAGGTGCGAACCTGACAGGTGGCGGAGGTTGGCTCCACGGTGGCGCTCATGATCACCAGCAACTCAAAGTCAGCCAATTCTGGGTCAGTCCAGCCACCACCTGAAGAAGGTACATACAATGGAAAGAAATGTCTCATTAAAGTTAAAGACCAAGAATATCCTTAGGACAAAATGGATGAAAGAAAGTTATAAAGATATTTCACTTAAAGACTCACAGTTAAGGTTTTTAACCACTAGTAGTGCTCTTAATTTGTGTTATTATGAGCATTTTGTGTGTATCTTCTTTTAATTGGAGATCATGTATCGGAATTTCAGGAGCGGGACCACGCCTCCAAACACGCTCCTTCTGGTTGTCATCTCTATGGGTTCCCCCAGTTCTGCAAGCTGTTCATTCTCGTTGACGTGCCCCACCCTCCCTCCCTCCTTGTTTTCGATTCTTAACTTCTTCACTTCTATTTAGTACATGGAGATCTGCCAGGCCCGGGAGCCATCGACAGTCCCCTTCGAGGCCTTCCCCAAACCGCAGCTCAATTCATGTCCAAGCATCACCTTTACCTACTAAAACACTGTCAAACCTAAAATGAGGACGTTGGCCCAGCTAGTGAATCTTTATACAGATGAAAACTGGGGTTAAAAACAAGTGTCCATGCAGATAAAGAAGTAATGGAGACAGAACTGTCATCAGCTTTACAGCCATTTAATTACTGGAAGGACATCACCCATGGTCTGGTTGGGAATCAGAGACCATGTTGTTTCATTTCACATTTCTTTTTTTCAGATGAAGAACTGAGACAGTTTTGTTGCGTTTTCAGTGAAACAAAACTATGTCTCTGCTGGAAGTACTGTTAAAATTCTCCAAATGATCATCTGTTTTTAAAAAGCTGGTTTTATTTAGGCTCTATTTAATAGGTGATCAATAAATAACTATAATGTGGCTCATGAACTAAAATGAGTGTGAGACCCCTGAAGAATGTGACATAGTTACTACATTAACAAATACAGCATCAAGCAACATGTAAAACATTAAGCTAGTGGCTTCATTTTTTTAAAGTCTTTTTTTAATCTTTTGACTTCACAACCAAAAAGAGGAAATTTATTTCTGCATGAATTCAATTTTTGTAAACCTAGTCATGACATTTCTCAGAAACTGAAGCTATTTTTAACAGTTCATTACTAGGCTTATTAACTAACTACAATTTGTGGAAAGCAGGCCTATTGTTAAATTCTCCACCTACACCAGAAAGGGAGGAATGAGGGATGATGTTTTTCTCTATAACACAAGTGTTGCTGAAAGCATTTGCCTTTTCCTACCAGCACCTTGGAAGGAGGTAAAATTGTGCTAGAAACCTTCAGGGTCAGATGTTTGTATGACAGAGGAATGAGACACAAAGGTCAAAGAAATCATTCTGATGCAGTTTGTGACACCATCCGCCGAGTCTACTGCTCTCATCGCTAAACTTACCCTTGGCTGCCCAAGCTCTCAAGGGACTGTTGTCATCGATGACATGGTAGAAGGTAAGGGGCAGGATGAGGAAGGGGCTGTCACTGGAAGTGTCCACTTGAAAGGGGACATTTCTCTGATCCAGACGAACCGTCTCCCCTTCCTTGGTCAGAGACGTCTGGAGCAGTTTTCCAGTCACCTGATAGGAATATTGTGCACATGTTGCTTTAGTTCAACTGGTTCCCAGTTTGACAAATTTCTCATTCACACTAATCTATGACCTCTAAACCTATTTTTATTGTCTAGTCTTTACAAGTATGGAGTGTGTTACGGCTGTCTTCGTGGGCTGGGGTTCTGACATATAAATGTGACTGTGCAGGTGTGCCTCCAGGAGTGGTGGATCCTGAAGATGGTGTGCCTGGATTGGATGATGATCTGGAGGCGGGGTATAAGATGACGCGGTTGAGGATGGCAATCCATCCATCCTCAGTTTTACCCTCAACCAGCTGGGGTTGCGACATGCCCTGTGTTGTTTTGTGAATCCAGCAGGAAGTAGGGGTGGACCGCCTTTGCAGTTGGGCACAGTTTTCTCATGTTTTGTTAGTCAGCGAAGTAAGTGATTGTTGTTTGGTCATGTTTCTTTGGGGCTAGGCAAGCAGTCGCTCCTCTGAGTTAGTTTCCTTTTGTCTGCTATTTTGGCGTGGGTCCACCCCGAAGCCTGAGTGTCTCCTGTGAAACCCATTTTTGTTTTGTTCTTGTAAATAAACCATCTCTTATTTTAACTTATGGTGTGATGTGCTGCTTGGGGTCGAACTGGGGGTGGATCATTCCTCTTGTTGCGGTCGGGTCCGCTAGACCTGCCGTAACAAGTGGAACTTTTCTCAGCTACTGTATACTTAAAGTATCTGCATGCATACTTGCCTGACACCCAATCAGGAGACTTTTGCGCATGTTGGCCACCCGGATCATGAGGCAGGGGCGGCCCTCGTGGGCGGACACCACAGCATGTTGGCTAAACTTCACTGTCTCACCGCGCTTCTTTGGCCGGGCAACCTGATCAGGAGGAACTTGGTCAGAGTCATCTTTGTTAATGATTATTGAGTAAACCTGCAGCTCACATGTACACTGCAGTGTTGTTTTAGTCAAGACAACTTCTGCTTTTTTTAAAAAAAAAAATGTTTTCAAAACACAAATTAAGACCTGCACGGCTTTGTTGATACAAGGCACTTGTCTCTTTTCATTGCATCTTACATGGATATTTCATTTGTTGGCTACCTTGGCCAGAAAGGTACCGGTGATGAAGATTTCCATGAGCATGGTGATAACCAGTTGAACTATAAGAAGGATTATGGCAGCTGGACATTCCTCAGTGATGCAGCGAAAACCGTATCCAATGGTTGTTTGGGACTCCAGGGAGAAGAGGAAAGCCCCCGTTAGCGTCTGCATCTGCATCACACAGGGCGTGTGGTTTGATGGAGGGTCAAACTCTGGAGGAAAATGTTTAAAAAAGCATCAAAAGCTCTTTTAAGTCATTTTAAAATATAAAAATAAACACTTTTGTTATTATTTGCTTTTTAGTTTTATACACATTATTATGGAACAACAGACCAGAATATTTAAAGTCTGGCTAAAAAAGGGATTTTGCTATTAAACACACTGTCTGCTGAGACACGAGTAACATCAGCGGAAGAGGGGGAGAGGCGTGTGTTAACGAAAACTAAGATAGAATAAAGATATGATATAGTTGCCAGATTATAGCTAAAACTTCACTTTAACCGCAAGATAAGTTCAGTAAAAAAAAGAAACAACAGCCTCTGCATCTCTTTACAAGCCTCCTATAACATTCACCCTCACTGCATATGCATCCTGGTTAGCACAAAAAGTAAGGAAATTAGTTAGTTATTTTTTTTGTTTAACAATGCTTCTTGGCAATAGATCTGTTAGATTTGTAAGTAAAATGCATTATTAAATGCATGATTAAATTTAAATTCAAACAAATAACAAAATATAGAGCAATTAAACTGAATAGCACTGGCAGCTTTAAGACAGGAGAAGGCATGATCACATCACCCCTGTCCTAGCTAACTTACACTGGCTCCCCGTTAAATACCGTATTGATTTTAAAATACTTTTGCTTAGTCTTAAAATTCGAAATAACCTGGCGCCTAGCTACCTAACTGGTCTCTTCGACTTGTATAACCCTAAGACAGTACTATGATCGTCTAGCCAACTGTTATTAGTGCAACCAAGGTCACGATTAAAGACCAGAGGTGACCCTGCCTTTGCTATTGCCGACCCTAGACTCTGGAACAATCTCCCAGTCGATGTCCGCACAGCTGAGTCCATTCAATTGTTCGCCAAAAAAACCCAGTTGTTTAACTTGGCTTTTGAAGCAAATTAGTTTGACTTTGACCCGCTGCATTGCACTATGTAATTGTATTGTTCGTACCTTGTTTTACCTGTCATGCTCTGCCCCTAATTTTATCTGCACTGCGGTACAATTGTGAAACAGTTTGATGTACTCCGGTCTTTTAAAATGTGCTATAGAAATAAATTTGATTTCATTTAGTTTGAACAGGAGATCTTGTTGGCTCCACTTTCCCTTATAGTCACTTCTTTAGTCAAGGTTATATTCACTATTATGGTTGTTTTCACACTTGTCTGTAGTCTCTTTGTTTTGGTGTGAAGAAGGCAATGAGATCTGTTTCACACTTCTTCTTGCATTGCTCAGTTGCACATACATTGAGGTTGAGTGTCCTAAACAGACATGACTGAGGTTTTGCAAGAAGTCATGACGTGTAAAGCGCAATGAACACCTGAAGTCTGGGAAGCTTCTTAGCAAACACTCCTGTTTCAGTTTATGCAATGACTGTGTGCATTCGGTTTGAATGGGTTTGAATTCACACACACAGCACAACGGTTTTTCACTTTTTAAAAGAAGTCAGCAGGAAGTCTAAGTATTAAACTGTCAGTGGTTGACAACTGAAACACTTGAATAGTTAGATATTTTTGCACTGACCTGCAGGTTTTAGTGTTTCTCAAATGTATAAATAATTTGGGGTTTTAAAGTCAGCACTGACATTTTTTCAGACATTTCCTGTATTCGACCCATAATAAACCACAAACCTGCGCAGGAAGATTAGGTACTTTTTGTGCAGATGACTTGAAGTCAAAACTGGAAACTTTCTGTATGATTCAGTTACTAATTATGTAACTGAAAAACACTTTTCAGGTGTAATAGTGAATGATTGTTAATGTCAGTTGAAACTTTTAACTGAAAATCCGCTTGTAGATCACATAGAATGACTCCATGTGCCAAACTCAAGGCCGGGGAGGCGTGTCAGTGTGAACCTATGACCTGATCTTTGCTCTTTTAAATTTCTCCCTGCTTTCTCACCAAGAAGGTCTCCATGGACCAGTGCAACCAGGTACCACAGCACCCCGAACATGAACCAGGTCCCTGCAAAAGTGGCAGTGAACAGGAAGAACTTGTAGCGCCACTGCATGTCCAGAAATGTTGTCCAGAGGTCACGCATGTACAGAGCACTCCGTCCGCTGACATGCTCGATGCGCACGTTGCTTCGCCCATCTTTGGACAGGACACGTCTCCTCTTCCTCAGAGACCCTCCCCCACTAGATATGCCACCACCAAGTAAAGGTTTTAAGACATCTGTCTGTGTCTGCGAGTGGCAAACTTTATGTGGAGAGGAGCTACGAGAGGAAGGAGGTGTGGCAGATGTCATCTGGGAAATAGAAAAAAATGGAATACAATGTTTTTATTTGTCTGACACAAAGTACACATTCTCATCCTGGAGTGCAAAATATGTTATGCTTTAAAATATACAGGATCTGCACAATCCTTGTTAGGGGTCTGCAGGTATAAGCTGTGGTGTAAGCTGCAGGAAACCTTTGCATTTTGTGGTTTTGTGCTTTTTACTTTGCTTTTACTTTCTTTTTAGGTGTAGGCACAAAGTTAATTGGTTGGATTTCAAAAAAAGCTCATGATTTGAGCTCCTTCAGAACAGTAAGCCTGCTAGCTGAAAAGAGGTAAGCTGAGTGTGACATCCGACACATGTTAGAGGAACTTTAGTTTCATATTTAAGCAGAGCCAATCTGATAACAGTGGCTTCCTGTGTACAGACTTTACACTCTTCCCACTATGACTAACTGCAGCTGTTAGTAACTTCCCTGCAGATATCTGCTCTCTCATTAACACATTTAAACTACGTGTCTAATATGTGTTTGTTTCAGCCTGGTAATAATTTTAATGACAGAATAACAAAGATGAAAGGTCATGCAGACCCACACATGTTGTTGTGGGAAATTCTTTAGCTGGTGAAACTGTTCTGGGAGTTCACTCAGACAGGAATCCTCTCTGGTCATGAGTCACTCTCCAACAGAAACTGATTGAATGTAATAATAGTTTGAGGAATTTACTAAAATTCACTGTGTTAATATTAGAACACCACATATTCAGTGAGTAGTTCTGACAGAAGAATGAATAAATACACATATTAACATGTACCATATATTTCATTTCCAATATCATGGCTCAAGGAAAGTTTTCTGAAGCATGAATATTTTAGCAGCAATGAGAAGTGCCACCCTGCCAACAGTTTAGAGGCAGCAAATCAAGGATTATGAGAAGGCAAGGCCAGTGCCATATGGCTGTTCTTATAGTATGGATGAGTTAGACTGTGTAAACCCTAAAAATATAAAACAGATAACACCATTAAAAAAATGTGAGAAATAAAAGAAGAAACCCTTAGAGGGCAAGTTAACACTAACACATTTTAAATGTCTGTACCCTGCCCATTATTTCCGTAAATAGGCATTCTTGGTGTTTGGAAATTTACTGAAATATAGTCATGAAGAAGTGACATATGCCGTCACTGTGTGGCCCAAAAGGGGTGCTTTGTTCTTCTTTTGATTGATTGAAACTAAAACCTGAAACAGGAAGAACAAACCTTTCTTCACGTTTCAAAACTTATTGGGTTTCAGCTTCATGTGTTGTGTCACATAGACGATAGAGAACTCTCCTCTTGTGTAAATCATTTCTTTAGAATAGTCTGTACATGTTTTTCAGGTAAGGTGGGCTGCTTGGTGCTTTTTATGGTGGTTAAACGGTAGAGTGAGTCATTAAAATGTGGTTTCAAAAAGTAAATTTCAGTGACTAAGTATAGTTACGCATGGAAGTCATACATTATCTCACCATGTCGTGCCTGTGACTCACTAGCTGTAAACTACTAACGAAAAAAGCAAACTAACAAACATGTGACCAGTGATGGAAAGATAAACTACACACACAAGTATGTAGCATGCTTCAGACAAGAATAACACTCGCTGTATGTCCTCAAATAGTAAAATGTCACACAGCATTTTGACAGATATTTCTGACTCATAGATGCTAACTCCTTTAGCATGTTCTTTGAAATGCATGCATTTCTTCAGACTGACAGCATCTCCATCACTGTCAGCTGTCAGCTCCACTTTGTGTCAGTTAACATGATGGTGAATGCTAAAGAGGAGAGACTTGGTATTAGAGGAAGTACAAGCTCACACATCTGTTAGTGTGGTTAGATCTTTCTTAAGACCAGGTTTGGGCGATGTATACTTGATGTGAAAAACAGGAAGAGAAACAGCTGCTAATCAATGTTTAGTCCCATATTTGGACTAACCCTCATCTAAAACAAAAGACCTGTTTATTTCTGTCTTTAGAAAGACAAATTGAATTTCAAATGTCCCCGTGATCTGATAGCAAGTATTTCAGTTTTTCAGTTTTTACATTTTGGTATGTTTGCATGAATATGTAGATGAAAGAATATTTAGATACAGGTCATGTCAGACAGCTAGCTCCTGCATAATTTGACATGCTCACTTACGTTCAACAAATGATGGAGGTCAAGTGAGAGAATAGCCCACAAAACAGGGAGATAAGGAAGAGGAAGGTGAAAAGAAAGAAAGAAGACAGTAATTAGGATGCATTCATTGACGCAACAGACAACCCACACAGAGACTCATTTGTGATCCAAAGGACAGAGAAGAAACTTGAAAGAGTCAATTAAGGTCAAAATCTTTGTTGGAAACTCAGACGTTTATCAAGATAACGTTTATTTAAAAAGCTTACTGTTGATTCTGATCAGGGAGACCTTTAGTGGACAAAGAGTGAACTTCTGACTGGAAACCAGAGACAGCAAGAGACAGTGAGAGATGGATAGGGAAAGGGCCAGTTCAGCTTTCTGTGTGCTTTGGCCTTGTTCAGCCTGAGACTTGACTCCTGTGAAGTCTTTTCTCGGGTGTTTTACACTCTGGATCCTCAGAAGATCACTCTGTGAGAACTTCTCACGCTCATTAAAGCAGAATGTAAAATTCTCCTTTTCATGTAAAAGGATATAAAAGCTCTCTAGTCTTCATGGTCCTCTCAGGCCAAAAAGTAAGTGGGCACCTGTTAACATGATAATTTGTGATTACTGGGAATCTTATTTCAGCTTCCTGATTGTTGATAAAATTTTGGAGCCTGGCTTCAGGGATTTGATCCCACTCAATGACAGAAGCATCGGTGAGCTCCAAACGTATATTAGTGGTGGAAGTAATACTCAGATGTATAAGTAAGAAGAAGTCCTGCAATGCAACTGAAATCTTTTGTAATAAAATTGTGTTTATTATATTCTGCATATAATGATCAGTGTGACAGACATATTACTAAAAACACTGTGAATTTGTGGCTTAACGGCATTTTATTCTTGCAGCTAGTCAAACTGACACTATTTTCAGCTGCATTTACACTGTTTTTCTAAAGCAGTTGTTTATTTCTGACAGACTAGCTTCCTCCAAAAATGACAATGTAAATTACTCGTGCAAGCATAAGTTGGGCAAGCTTCAGCTGTCTTGCAAATGAGGTCTGGTGTAATCACCATCACATCACACAAACAACAAGGCAAAGTTTTGAGGGGTTTTCTCCATAAAAGGAATTGATGGCAAGAGTGCCAAACAGAATCTGAAAGCAAAACTTTAAACCTAATTCAAGATTCTCACCCTTCATAATGCCGCTGTGCTGGGGACTGTTTTTCTGTCTCCTATGTTTCACTTTAGAGGCACTTACATGTGTCATCTTCATAGCATAAACGAAAATTATCATTTACTTGGATTCTCAGCCTAGAGTTTGGACCCTACTTGGATGTTCACAATAAAAACAAAGATGTATAAAAGGTATAGGAGAGAAAAACAAACAGCTCTTACTTTCTCTCCTTTTTCTAAATAACAGATTTTGCCCCTAGAAAATTTGAGCGAAATAAAATTAATTCATATAAACAGTTCAGAGATGAAAAATCGCTTTGCTGAAATTTGTAACAATTCACATCTGCAACAAGACAACAGGCCCAGAGATGCTTTTGAGGAAGTTTGCACGCAAACGAGTTTAGAAACATTTTTCTTACTCGTCTGCAATGTCAAATAAATTTCCGGTGAACTGCATGTAAGTGCGGTAAAGGACTTAATTATTATACACTGTCACGGTCCAGCCTGCAGCCAGCATCTGTGCCAAAGGCATTAGATAGGGCTGAGGTCAGGGTTTTTGATAAATTCTAAACTGCAAAAAATTTTTTACTTTTTTGCACAGATGTGAAAATATTATTTTCTCATTCTCATCTCTAGACCAGGTGTGTCCATATACTTTTGCCTCGTAGCATAAATCAAAAATAGCTCCTTTGCTGATTGTGGATTACATCAGCTTTAATTACATCACACTTTTGTGAGCCATTCAAAGGCTTTGCACTTACAATGGATCAATTGAAAACTTCACTCTTTCAACTCTGCATCACCCTCTTACCCAGCCCTGTCCCTGTCAGCCGCGCACACACGAATACGCTCGCAAATTCCACTACAGCCATGTATCAGATAACTAATAGAGTAAATGAGAGGGAAACTATTAACGAACCTCTCCAGCAGGATGTATTCCATCTCCATGGCAGCGCTACAACTTTACTGTACCTGCAGCCTCAGTGAGACGAATCCAAGAACTCAATCAAAACTTTTGTCTGACAAAAAGAGCAGTGGATGTTTTCCTGATCTCCCTCTTTCTCTTTTCCTCTCTCTTCTTCTCCTTTCCTCTTTCTCTCGCCTTCCTTCCTTCCTTCTCTCTATCTCTCTCCCCTCTGTGTACACAGGAATGCTTTGTTGCGAGCTCAGATAAAAGAAACAAAAGGCGCCATTGACAAATACGACTCTGTGCCCATCCATGTGTGTGCGTGTGCGAGAGTGTGTGTGATTATGTGAGAGTAGGATTGAAATTACATGTGTCTTTTATGTGATCGTAGGTGTGTCATTTTGTATGCATGTAAATACAAGTGCACAGCTATGCATGTGTGCCAGTCATGTTGTGTCAGTATAAATACGTCTTCACATTGTGAGGACTCAACGTTTCACTGATGGAAGAAAAGCAAGTCGTCACAACGTAAACACAAATCAGTGCATTTTGGTTGAATTAGGCTTGTAGGTAGGGAAGCTTATATTAAAGTTTTTTGAGTGAATGAATGAATGAGTAAAAGTCCTGAATGTCCTGTGAAGTGGTGTGTGTGTGTGTGTGTGTGTGTGTGTGTGTGTGTGTGTGTGTGTGTGTGTGTGTGTGTGTGTGTGTGTGTGTGTGTGTGTGTGTGTGTGTGTGTGTGTGAAAATGAAAGAGAGGGAGAAATGAGTAAAGTGGAAAATGAGAGCACACAGACAGAAGGGGAAAGAGAGAAAGATCTGTGACAAAAGGCCCTCATTAGTATTCTGGAGTGAGGAGTAATCCCCCTCCCTCCCCTCCAGAGACACTCACACACACTTTTCTCCCCCTTCTTATTTTATTTGTTATTTTGTTTTTTTCCTTCTGTCAAAAAATTCATTAAGATTCATTAAGAAATAAAAACTTTTTTCTCATCCTCTAAGCGTCTTTTTACTGACGATCTAAAGTTCATTTATTAGACGTGTTCTCCCTCTTTAAAGATCAGATTTGGGGAAATATAATCGACAATATCATGCTATAGTTTCATTGCGATGGAGATGCGGGGAAGTGTAAACTTCTTCAAGTGTTGATCAGATCTTCACCAAAAACTGTTGATTTACCTCTTTTGAGGCAGCATTGAACCTTTTTTTAAGGTAAACTGAAATAATAAACTGGAGCAAATATGCACAATAATAAACCTTCTGCCTGGTTTACACTGTGAAATAAACTGAACTCGATTTGTATCCACAGCTTTCAAAGCATTTTTAAGTTTGTTTTATATGGTATGTTTTACAGAGATGGAAAGAACAAACTGATCATTGCTGACAAGCTGATTGCTGATAAAATGTCCATCTATCTATCATCTTCCGGAAACCAAGATATTAAGAGAAACACTTTAAGGAACTGTGAAACTTTACTTCAAAATGCAGCACAAAAAGACAAGTCCCCTTTATTAACTTTTTATTTTGTAAATGATATATTCAAGATCGTTTATGCTACTGTCATGGATTTTTGTGTTTTGCAACCTCTGATTGTGCAAGGCAATGCTCTCATGATCTAATTTGCAGTGTGTCAGCATTTTCTGAAATATTGTTTAGGTTCAACAATACATGCAGTAAAAAATCAAATCAATTTAATAAGCTCAAATATATAATTACACACATCTACACAATCGCTTTGTCCTGGAGAATTAATTCCATGGAGAATTATTACTTTACGAGTCTAATGATCATCGGGTCCAACTCTGATTTATTCTTTCGTATTTCCAGCGCACTTTGTTGAGAATTCATTTGCTTACCTTTTCAGCGCAGGCTGCAATCTAATTGACCCGTACAGAGAGGAGTTAGGAGCCTGGAGCCTCAGCCTTTCGTCCACATGGCTGCTTTGTTGTCATGCTCACAGGACACAACTGGGACTGTAACTCTGCAGGAGTAACTTCAACACCCTGCGTCCCACGACACTGATACACCGCTGAGGAGAATTATGGAGACAGTCACTGGCTCATCGGGCTCTTGTTTCGGACCCAAAGCCCGCTCTCACTGGCTACAAATTCTTCCCAAAGTGACAGGACTTGGCTTTATAACAGGCCCCTCTCTCACTGTTCCCCCTGAGCTCTCTCATTCCTGAATCCCTGTTGCGTCCTGAAAGTCTGTGTAATTGGTGTAATAATTGATCGCCACTCCCCACAGTCTCCCTTTTTCCTTTTGTTTTTATTAAAATGACACAAAGGGCCATGAATACATCATACAGGCAGCACACCAGATTCACGCAGAGAGAAATAAACACACATGTTCAGTGCCTCGCGTGCACATTCTGCACAAACGCACACAAGGACATGTGCACGCGCCAACAAATGGCCTTAACAAACCACCCCCTGCAGCAAACCTACACACACACAAGTACACACACAAACACTCTTTTAGGGGAAACCACAGAGCACCCTATTCATTTCTTCTGTGCCCGGCGTTTGCTGTGTCCAAGAGCGTCTGTACGGAGCATCCTGTTAAGCTCCGCCACATAAAGAGAGGCATCCGTGAGGTGAATACAACCCCATGGTTTGGCTCAGGAGAGGGTGACAAAGCATTATTTAATAGAAAGAGGACCATTGGTCAATGAGGACCATTGGTCACATGTGCAGAAGAGTCCACTTTGAACAAAGTGCAGGATCAGCCCTGAACTTTATTTTTGTGTTGTTATTGTTGCCATCAAGATGTTCTATTTTAAAGCAACACTGGAGCCTTTCTGTATTACCCCCGACCACCAAAAAAACAAGACACATATATGAAGAGGAAGTCAGTATCGTGGAAACTAAATAACCACTGTGAAACTGTGTAAAAGTTTTCTGTGTATTCAAAAGAAATGGAAAATATGTGTGATCGTGGCAATGCAAGCGTGTGGCCTTTGAAGAGGAAGGAAAAAGATAAGATTAAACCACGCTGTCTGAACTTTTCTTACGCAGTCAGTTTTTGCATGCACATCTATAAAGCTGCAGGAGCAAGAATCCTAAAATCAAAGCGTAGGCTGAAGCAGCATTAACGTTTATTCTTCTCATTTGTGGCAGTTAGTTGGTTATTTGTTCCTGCATTTTGCAGGGCATCTCCACGCAAGGTGCTTGTACTTCAACATTAGTGTATGAGCGCAAGAATTATAAAGTGTGTGTTAGTTTATAAAGTTTAAAGTAAAAGTAGAAGTAATAGTTTTCTTCAAGGGTTGTTTTGTGGTCACAGTGACAATCAAGCTCTAAGTAATTTAGCCTGAAAATCCAGTTATTACAACACAACAACATTCGAGCATTTAGCCAAGTATTTCACTTTGTTAAAATAATGCATGCTAACCTGCACGTGCATTAATAGCCCCGCAGTCTAGAGTTTATCTGTTTTTGGCAGGTATATTATGTGCGGAAACTACCTTTATTAACTATGTAACTATGTGAGAAAAGTATCTGTCCAAATAAAGTTGCTGTACTGCACACTAATTATATGTAAGTTTGTGCACTGAACGTAAAGTCGACCCTCAGTGCTAATTTTACCCCAACCTGTATGAGCATCACTCAACCCACATTCAATTTCCTCCACAGTTCTTGTAAATTACAGTCAGTACTTCTGACTTGACTAGGAAGTTGGACCAAGCAAGGGGGAACGATAAAAATATGGCTTCCCTTTTACTTTAAAACTTTATCTTTATTATACCACTTACTGATGGGTTTTTTTCTCACTTAGTTAAAAAGTATTAGTATCAACATATTCTAATTGAAGATATGTCATCAAATATGGTACCTGCAAAAAAAGTAATGATCTCACCATCTTCTCTTTTTGAGCATGACTTTGATCATTTAAAACCTCAAGGTGCTGAAGTACTCGAGACATCGAGACATACATGCGTGCATGCATGTGATTCAGTTTCAGTATGAAAAGCTGTTAAAAAAATCAGCTGTTTACCGTTTTTTCTCTTCATGCGCATGCTAGGGAAAAAAGTAGGGGTATGTGTGTGTGTGTGTGTGTGTGTGTGTGTGTGTGTGTGTGTGTGTGTGTGTGTGTGTGTGTGTGTGTGTGTGTGTGTGTGTGTGTGTGTGTGGTGGGGTCAGTCAGTGCTCTTGGCTCATGTTAGCTGTTAGTGGTGGTGTTGGTGAACTTACCTCCGTTCTTTAGAAACTCTTTTTCTCACCCTCCTTTTTCTCTCTGCAGCCTTTTATCTGATTCTCTCTGCACATTTAGTTGCTGTTTTGCTGTTTTTCCCACTTCCTTCCGGTTCTTACTTCTGCTTGGTGAATTCACTAAGGTGAAAACACAGACATCAGGTTACAGAGAGTTTAAAAAAAACTTGTTGCCAATATTCATGACAGACTTACAAATTCAGGGTTTATTTAAAATGTAGACTTGGTTCATTCATTCATTATGTTTAGCATCCAGCATTATGTAATTATGATGCCGCAATAATAACAATAAAAATACATAATATCATACTATGTTTCATTCAATATCTGTCAGCTTCAGATGAGCTTTAGGCAATAGACAAATGGATGGATGGATGTTTGATGTTTTGTTTAAAAAATAGTAGCTGTGCAAGACCAATTACAGAAGTTTGACTTTTGCTGCAATTCCAGGTTTAGTCAGCAGAGGGAAACATATGACAGTATTTCCTACTATTGATCATTTGAGGAATGAGCTCCCTTTTAAGATAAAAAAAAACAAGTCATTATAGTATAACTCACTGTGGTTTAGGTAACGGTGAGGGTTGAGAAGTGTGTGTGTGTGCGTGTGTGTGAGTGAGTGTTTGCGTGTGTGTGTGTGGTACACGTATTACTCATTTTCAGATGACCTTTATTTCTTCACACAGCCACATCACAGGGACCTGTTTCCCTTGCAAGGAAAAAACAGCAAGTTTCCATAAGATAAAGTTAAGGTGAAAATGTGCTTAACAGGAACAGGAAGTTTGGGTAATGACCTCAATATCTAAGGTACTATATGTGAGTTTACAGCAGACATTCAGGCCACCAGTTGCTATGCTCTTTGCAGGCCCAATCACTCACACCTGATAGTATTTCATCTCCTCAACAACACTTTAGATACATTGCAGAAATATATATGTATATACAGACATATATATTACTACAATGTATCTTAGATGCAAGATTATTGTACAGGGAGTGCAGAATTATTAGGCAAATGAGTATTTTGTCCACATCATCCTCTTCATGCATGTTGTCTTACTCCAAGCTGTATAGGCTCGAAAGCCTACTACCAATTAAGCATATTAGGTGATGTGCATCTCTGTAATGAGAAGGGGTGTGGTCTAATGACATCAACACCCTATATCAGGTGTGCATAATTATTAGGCAACGTCCTTTCCTTTGGCAAAATGGGTCAGAAGAAGGACTTGACAGGCTCAGAAAAGTCAAAAATAGTGAGATATCTTGCAGAGGGATGCAGCAGTCTCAAAATTGCAAAGCTTCTGAAGCGTGATCATCGAACAATCAAGCGTTTCATTCAAAATAGTCAACAGGGTCGCAAGAAGCGTGTGGAAAAACCAAGGCACAAAATAACTGCCCATGAACTGAGAAAAGTCAAGCATGCAGCTGCCAAGATGCCACTTGCCACCAGTTTGGCCATATTTCAGAGCTGCAACATCACTGGAGTGCCCAAAAGCACAAGGTGTGCAATACTCAGAGACATGGCCAAGGTAAGAAAGGCTGAAAGACGACCACCACTGAACAAGGCACACAAGCTGAAACGTCAAGACTGGGCCAAGAAATATCTCAAGACTGGTTTTTCTAAGGTTTTATGGACTGATGAAATGAGAGTGAGTCTTGATGGGCCAGATGGATGGGCCCGTGGCTGGATTGGTAAAGGGCAGAGAGCTCCAGTCCGACTCAGACGCCAGCAAGGTGGAGGTGGAGTACTGGTTTGGGCTGGTATCATCAAAGATGAGCTTGTGGGGCCTTTTCGGGTTGAGGATGGAGTCAAGCTCAACTCCCAGTCCTACTGCCAGTTTCTGGAAGACACCTTCTTCAAGCAGTGGTACAGGAAGAAGTCTGCATCCTTCAAGAAAAACATGATTTTCATGCAGGACAATGCTCCATAACACGCGTTCAAGTACTCCACAGCGTGGCTGGCAAGAAAGGGTATAAAAGAAGAAAAACTAATGACATGGCCACCTTGTTCACCTGATCTGAACCCCATTGAGAACCTGTGGTCCATCATCAAATGTGAGATTTACAAGGAGGGAAAACAGTACACCTCTCTGAACAGTGTCTGGGAGGCTGTGGTTGCTGCTGCACGCAATGTTGATGGTGAACAGATCAAAACACTGACAGAATCCATGGATGGCAGGCTTTTGAGTGTCCTTGCAAAGAAAGGTGGCTATATTGGTCGCTGATTTGTTTTTGTTTTGTTTTTGAATGTCAGAAATGTATATTTGTGAATGTGGAGATGTTATATTGGTTTCACTGGTAAAAATAAATAATTGAAATGGGTATATATTTGTTTTTTGTTAAGTTGCCTAATAATTATGCACAGTAATAGTCACCTGCACACACAGATATCCCCCTAAAATAGCTAAAACTAAAAACTACTTCCAAGAACATTCAGCTTTGATATTAATGAGTTTTTTTTGGGTTCATTGAGAACATGGTTGTTGTTCAATAATAAAATTATTCCTCAAAAATACAACTTGCCTAATAATTCTGCACTCCCTGTATGAATAAGTCCAAGAGCAAGGAATTTTAAGAAAGTCCTCATGAAAACTTATCTGATCTGGTGTCCAGACAACACTTATAATACCTCTGGCACTGCTGCTAGAACCACAGTTGCTCAGTATGAGAATTTTTCTTTGAATTCCAAATCATTACCTAGTGAAGTATCAGCGTCCCCTACTGAATCAGCAGCTTTTAAGACTGGAGCGCCCCCTACTGGTGGCCAAAGGCACCAACCCTCAATTTATGCTCGTTGGTGTGTGACTTCATTGTTAAAGTTTCATGAAAAATAATGAAAGCAACTATAATAACCACTTTATTCCACGACGACTCCAGTCTTTAGGGATGGATATGATACTACTTATTATTTTCTTTATTTTGACAAAATAACAAGTTGATTATCTAACTATTCAAAACTGCCATCATTAGTGATATGATGCTTTTAACCCCAATGTTGTGTTAGGTCAAATTTGACAACTTTAAAAGTTTTGCCTCCAAAAAATGTAGTTGACTTATCAGACTGACCTAAGATTCCATGTCTTTGTCCACAAAGAAGATTTCCTGAAAAGAAACAAGCAAAGGTTGTGGTTCTGGAGCTTGATTGGAGGTCTCGGGGACATAAGATGATAATTTCTTCATCTTGTGCGGTCTTGGTCAGGAACTGTGTCAGAAGCAAGTGTAGTTTTGGGATACTTTCCTCGGTGCACAAATAAAACATTCACTTTTGACCAGGAACACAACAGGTTACATTATGTGACTGTATAAAACTTTTAAATGTTTCAAAACAAAAGTTCATTATAATATTGACCCAGAGTAGTCTCTAATACACAGTTTACCGTTTGATCCGATTATTTCTTATAATCAATATAAGACAGAAATTGTGTTTCTATAAGAACTCAAATTCAAGACATATAAGATCAGATTAATGAGATTAATAAAGTGGGAACACAAAATTGTTTGACACGAAATGAACACAACATGAGGGCTAAAGTCAGCTCATAGGTCTGTAGTCAGAACACAAAAAATGACCCAGTTTCTTTCATTGTTAAGAAATGCATGTTACAGAATAAGCATTGCATCCAGTAGGACATGCTCCCCTTCAAAGACACACTGAAACACATAAATGTGCGTTAAAGGCAAAAGTTTCTTCAGCTTCACAGTTCAGCCTCATTCGTCCTTTATCAGAGGGCTGTGGCGACCCCTACAGGAAACAACAGAAAGCAAAAGAAGATCAAGTTTGTTTTATCCTTTTCCTTGGTATCGTGGTTTGGAAGTTTATCTGTAAAAGAACAGAAAGTAGAAAGTTACTCAACCAAAATGTTAAATTGTCTAAGAGGCTGATTGGTGAGCCACAGCTGAACCAGTCGTCCTTGTGCAGACAGTTTTACTTGACAACTCTCAGCCTTCGCGTAGTGACTTTGACTTTCCTGCTTCTGGAAAAAAGGGTTTTAGTGCAGAACAATACTTTGTTCCAGGATCCAACACTCAAATAAACAAATCATAGCTCTGGTTCACTAAATTAAGTTGTTAATATTGATTTTTTTTTTTTTAATTTATTCATTCATTCAGCATTCTGTTGACTGTGTTTCTATATATAATATATCCACATGCGCATGGATGCCTCACTACTGCAGCTCAAATCTAACTGGTTAGCTTGGTTAGGTTTGAGGCCTATAAACAACAGGAAATAACATGAATGTGTTCAACATTCAACTGAATTCAATTCAAGATGAAGGGTTGAGGTTGTGGATGTTGTGGAGGAAGTAAAAGGGGGAAAAAAGAGTAAAATAAAGTATGCATGTAACAACTTTCATTAAGGCCGTGCCTAAATAATAAACTCCAATTTTATCTGGAATTCTGGTTAATTAATTGTGAACCTGTTGCTCCTTAAAAGGACGTCAAAGGACAATTAACCTACAATTAAACAGTAGCTCGAATCTGCTTTGGGTTATCAAAGCAAAATTCTTGCACTTGTGACCTGTTACTAATTTATATTCAGAGTGAGAGCAGCGGGCTTTGGCTTGCACGTCAGGAAGCCGTGTGAATGCAAATCAGCAGTTACATAACAGTATGTAACAGAACACTGGCTGCTCTGTACAGCTCCCAAAGCAGGTATATAACACAGGACACACTGTGATATAGTGAACACATAAACTCTGGCATGCATACATTACACGTGTATGAACCTGTCATTTTAAAACCATCTGGTTTTAAAACTCTTTATTCACTAAAGCTACTGTTATGTTCACATGCATACAAATGGGCTGCCATTTAATTTGTACTTGAAGGACTATTCCTGATTATTTTGGAAAAGTGTTCGGCCTTCCTTTTGTAAAAACATCAATTTAGGATTTTTACTTAGTCAACACTTTAAAGAATGACTGGTGCTTAAACAGTGCTCACTAGATTTTGGTGAAATTTGGGGCAACACTTGCAATGATCTTTAGGAGTTTAGACCCAATGTTTGTGGTAAAACCCATGGAAAATATTCACTAAATCCCAAAAGCAACATATCCTTCATTTTGGAACATATACTTTTCTTCTAGTTCCACCAACATCTGCAGTATGTCTCCTCTGAAGTGTAGTATTTCATTATGTAAGAGCCCAAGGGCAGATTTAGTGCTGAACTCCTCGCTACCAATGAAATGAAACGTTTTAATGTTAAAGACGCCCAGCCCTTTTACCCAAGTGTCCCCTCATGCCTGAGGAGAAGTGCATGTTCAGCCATGAGCAGAGGAAGGGTCCCCAGTCCTGACAGTTCATTTCTGTAAGCAGCAACAGCTGTAGGAAAATAGCAGACTGACAAAATAATCTGAAGAGGCTGAAAAATGTTTTTTCAGCTCTTGAAAAACTTACACTCATCTTATAAATACACGGCATTAAAAAGGGTACATCAGGACGCAATTAAAAATAATTCTCAGCACGTTCTAAAATTATTTAAGAACAACCTCAGATGATTGATGGTACATGATTTATTACAGTGTTATTATATATTAAAGAGAAATTCAGCAAAATGCTGAAGCAGTGAGTGAAAAACTAATTACAATCCAGCATTCAACCATTCAGTTTGCTGCAGTGCTTGGGATCATTAACTGTAGAATACTTTGGTATACAGTGTAGATCATGGTCAGCTCATTAACCGCGAGGAGTCCAGGTCTTGTGTTTATAAAACAAATCCAAATGCACCACCCCCTGTGCTTGACAGATGACTTTTTTTTTTTAAAAAATGTCCTGATAAATATAAAGATAAAACCTTAGAACTGAAAGTGGGCTTACTTTTCTTTTTCTTTTAAATGACTGTATCTTTAGAAAACAATTGCAAGCTGTTGCTTTAAAAAAAACGTTTTTTTTTCTTTCATAAAAACTTTATTAAAAGCGTAAAATTTGCACACAGAACCCAGGACAGCTCACACTGCTAAGTAGTGCCACATGGGAATGTACAACCTTGAGACTTGATCCACAATCGCCTTCTCACTATCTCAACACAGCTTAAAATCTTCTGAGTTCGTTTTCCTGTGAATCAGTTCATCCCTCCAAACACAGATCGATGATAAACTAGAATTTTTCATTGTTTCAAGTACATGAAGAAATGCCTACTCTTACCACGTGTGGTTAAGTTACTCTGGAAAGTTGATTTTCCTTTCCCTATCATTTGTCAACAAAGTCTGTATGCGGTAAGCTTTTTGAGCTGTGACAATTTATTCCTTCTAATATTTCTAGTAAATACTAGAAGAAATTAAAATATGCCGGATATTATGTAGCCTATGGTCCTTTTTGTATCACGTGCAGGGCGATTGCATCAGCACCAAAACCTGCACAACCACGTTCTTGAATGGGGTTCGGTGCTGCCTTCAAGTCCTGTGGGAAATTCGACCAAAGTTTTGATGCTTGTTCAAAAAGCTAAAGAATAACTCCCAACATCTTACCTTCAATCTCCTTTTCAAATAGTATAACAATAATATCCCTCAGAAACATTTGCTTGTTTTTGATCCCGTTATTAAAAATGTTGTTGTTCTTTATCTATCCCAAAGTGGGTATATTCTTGTGTGCGCAGCAGTTTTATTTGGGTGTAAAACACGCTAAATAAAAGCTCGAGAAAGTTAAGAAAGCGAGGTAATATAGAATATATGAGCTAAGTAAGTAAATTTAAATGGTTTATAATAAAAGGCTAACAAGGTTAACTCATCTTAAGGGAATATTATATATAATTAATAAAGAATGTCTTACAGTTGGTATATTTGGACAAATGCGTATTAATAATTCGTAGTTATTTTTTCAGTTTCATTCTTAAGTATTAGAGGTGTATTTCAGTCAAAGTGGGAGCAGTCTCACTAATTTCCTTTTGTAACAAAAACAGAGGACGGATCCCGGCTCCTCAAGAGGCTGCCTCGTGTGGATTTTTGTCTTAATTCCACACACATCCTTCCTTATGTCGACGCGCTGTATCCTGAACGCAGCACCGATTGCTATGACTACTTGTGTTAACCAGTGCATCAGAGGCACACGCCTGTGGGTGGACCAATCAGAGCCTCCGATGTCATGCTATGCCAGCAGTGACATAGAAGGGTGGGGGTGTGAATCTAAAACCGGTCCCACATCAGGAAACCCGAATAATACCGACAGGACTCACTCTAACACAGAACAACCTGCTGACTCCATCTGAATCACATTCCATCATGTCTGAGTTTATCTCTGGGTGAGTGAACTATTCATACCTTCCTTTTGTATTCGTATTAAAGACTAAACATCTGTGTGTGATTAGAACTACTCGTGTAGGCAGACTCTATTTATGATGTATTAATCCCTCAAATACCAAATACTCGCACCTCTAGCATACGTTTTCTGTGTGGAGGCTGGATTAACTTTGTGTAGTCCATCACCGGGTTTCTATTCTGTTGAATGTGTATAGCTGCTTCTGTCGAACATCAATAAGGAAACAAATATCCTCAAACTGCTTAATTACGGTGGTCCTGATTTAAAGAATAAAAAAAATAGATAAATAAATAAACTGCCTGGGGCTTTAACATCTCTCCGCTCCGCTGGCAGTTTTCCTGAGTTCTTCCGCAGTCTTTGAACGCGCAATTACGCGCGGAAGAGCTACAACGTGCCCACCGGCACTGATGGATGGGGCGGAAAAACCCCACACGAGATCCTCCGTGACGTCACTGAACCCGCTGTCCCATTACTGGCACAGAAAGGTGGTTTATTCACAGTGAACACACACTGTAATCTCCTCGTTGCCGTAATGCTTCCTTCATGTCGCAGTTTGTTTCATTTGACCACATGTGGGCCCAATGAGGTGTCCGTGAGTCAGCTACAGCCTCCACCACCATCACATAAAAGTGTGGGCTGGGTTAGTGACGGAGCGCACGTACCACTTTGAAAGAGGAAAAGAATGAAAACATTGGAAACGATTGAACAGAAATATTAGAACATGATTTTTGTTTGTTTTATTCTGTTTTTTAAATGTTGAGCGCGTAAAAAAGAACAGATCTTCACTTTCCCTCGATTTATTATCGGTTTTTTTTATCCTTATATAAAATAAGCATATACTGCCATTATTATAGTGCTTTTTTAGTACACATTTCACTGTACTCAGAACTATGTATGTGACAAATAAAGGATCTTGGATCTTGAATCTTGTCCTGCTTAAAACACCTGATCGAAGTAGCATCATTAATAGACCCATTCTACCACCTGGATTTTTCCAACTACCGTGAAGCTTCTTTCTGAACGAAAAAGAAGGTCTTTAAAGGGGCTTTAGGGGGTTCAAAGGGCGGGATTAACTCCCAAACTCCTCCAGAGTCTTCAGTTATTCTTGTGGTAATTACACTGTGGTGATTTTAATTACAATAGCTCCACTTGGGTGGGTGAGTGGGGGAAGGGTTGGGATGTTTTGTACCACTAATGAAATGATTTAAAACACATGTGATATTTAAAACTACATGTGATATTTCCATTGGTGATAGGCATCCACTCTACAAATCAGTGCCTTACCATATGTGGTTAAGGCCTCTGCATCTACTGCATAGGATGAGGGGGGTGGCCAGAGGGCAAGCATGCAGTGAAGCTAATTTGGCAATACGTGGTGTGTAACAAGCAGAATAAACAAGTTCTCTGATGCTATCTTGCTGAGCCCCTTTTTATGCTAATATTCAGCTTTAATAAGACACTTCCCCAGTCTTTGTTAATGGCTTATATATCGGATGAGCCTGTTAACAGCTCACTTTGATCCGGTTAAAGATAAAGTGTTTGTAGAAAAGAGCACAGACAGGTTAAACAATATTTAGTTTGCTTTTGATTAAACTATTTGCTTTTGGGGTTGTTTTTAAGGTTTTATGTTATCTCATTGGTTCTATTTCATGTGGAACAACCTAGTGGCTGTAATCAAGTGGCTTTACAACATTTTATTATTTATATAGTTTAAAAAAACGTAGCCATCCTCAGGAAATTAACAGGGTTATAAGTAAAGTTAAAGAGCCGTGCTGGTGGTGATCAGAGCACAGAAGGCAGAAAACCGTCAGTGTTGATGTGAGAATTGACTCCTCAGATGTACAGACAAACAAAACTGAACAATAAAAGGTGCATCGATGTTTGGTTGAGAAACATTTCATTCTGTTTACATCACACAGGCATTTCACTCAACCACCTGACCGTGACACACTGTATGTTTGCACAATAACAGGATATTAAGTGTGTTTGTACATGTCTGTTCAAGACATTCATTTCAGCTCAGGAACTGTACAGGATACTCCTCCTTACAAATTGCATCGGCTGAAATGGCAAATCACTGTTATTTCCTGGTAAAGGAATGCTGTATGCAGTATGAATTTGTGTGTAAGAAGACTAAAGCCTCTATGTCAGACCTTTGAGATAAATACTATAAATAAAAACTGACTTTGTTTGTGTGTCCTCACATGTTAGGCCACGTTCTGCTTTGAAACACTGCATAACTTCATGTTTTCATATATGTTTCTCTTGCTTTCCAGCGTCAGCTATGAAGAATGCAAGACCACAGCTGATTGGCTGCTGTCGAACACACAGGTGCGGCCGATTGTGGGAATCGTGTGCGGTTCAGGCCTGGGAGGTCTGGCTGAAATGATCAAGGACCCGCAGATTTTCAAATACAGTGATATTCCCAATTTCCCCCGGAGTACAGGTATCCACAACCTCCAGCAGTTTGGGAAACACAACTGTTTGTTTGTTTGTTTGTTTGTTTGTTTGTGTGTGTGTGTGTGTGTGTGTGTGTGTGTGTGTGTGTGTGTGTGTGTGTGTGTGTGTGTGTGTGTGCGCGCGCACGCGCATGCTTGTGACCTTGATTCGACACAGTCCCACGGCACTTTATGAAACAGTCTTAAGATTTAATCTGCTGATTTTTTTATTCTTGGACATGAATTGTCATTACACTGCTCTTAAAAAGGGTGAGTTGAACCATATAAACTGTTCAGTTAGAATTAGGAAGTACAAATACTGTCTTAGGTGTAGAAAAAGATCATGTTTTGGGTTAAAATATAATAGTTGCCACTTTTCCTACTTTTAGAGCTTCATCTTCTTCATTGTCAAATCCAGCTTTTCAACTGTGCTGACTCATGACTACTTCACACTTTGCCATAAGATTGGGTTGTGTTGTGAATTGCACTGGGGTCTAACAGTGTGTGTTTGTGTGTGTTGCAGTGCATGGTCATGCTGGCCGGCTCGTGTTTGGAACACTAAAAGGGAAGCCATGTGTATGCATGCAGGGCAGGTTCCACCTGTACGAGGGCTACCCCATCCAGAAGGTGAGTAGAGACAAAAAGCTAACACAGGCAATAAAAGCTTGTCGTTTTTTTGCTATCAGAGTCTTCTGGACTAGAGCAGGTTCTTCCATTTAGAGGACATTCCATAGATTCTCACAGGGTCAATAAGTTGTATTCAGTCAGAGGACAAAAGGAAACCTGAGGCAGTGGTGGGGAGAGGAAGTACACAGTCATTTCTGGATGGCTGAACATTGTAAATGTTCTGTATCGATACTATACACCCGATTTTAGCTTTGTGGTTTGTGAGTGTTAGCAGCACATAAGTCCCAGTACTTTAAACCCCTGTAGTCCGTATCATAAAATGCTAAATTAAAGGATTGTATCCCTCAGACAACACAGCAGATGTTTATTCGAATGTATGTTTTACCTAATTGAACAATACAGAAGATTTTAGAGAGATTTACTCATAATATACTTCCAATCATAGAGATACAAAATGTGGATGAATAAAAGCCAAAAAGCTTTTAATAAAAACATTTTAAAAACTCAGCAGGAACTTTTTCCCCCCAGACACTGGTCAGGATTATGCAGGGTTATCCACAGGCTTTTCTGTCCAGTGTTTACAGTGGAATAGTTTATCTAGTAGAAAGTTATTCCCACAAAAAGTGCCAGCTCGGAGCTTTGAAGACACAAACAGCTGCTGAGCATCTCAAATGTAAATCTCAGGTTTCTAAGGCTTCTGGAAGATTACTCACTCCCAGACTTTTGCTGTGGAGCGCATGGAGACTAAACAATGAGAAAATTAGCGTTCTCTCTGACTTGGATGGCTCCTTAAATGTAACGTTGATCTAAGCTTGTTATGTCGACTGCTCTCGGGAGAAGACAACTGTATTCAGGTTATCAGTGTAGGAAATTTCTTTGTGTCTATTGTTACATCAGTGTGTTAATAAATAAAGGTGAATTTCCTAAATCGATAACTGAGAGCAGTTTTCTTCCACACATTTCATGTCTCTTGTGTTATTCAATGTTCGCTTTGCATGAGTTTTGCTTGTTTGTCTTATAACGTTAACACACGTTTTTTTTTGTGTGTGTTTTATATTCACTTATTTATACTAGATCACATTGCCCATGCGCGTCTTCAAGCTGATGGGCGTAGAGACGATGATAATGACCAACGCAGCCGGAGGCCTCAACCAGGACTACAAAGTGGGGGACATCATGGTCATCAAGGACCACATCAACATGCCAGGGTTTGCTGGGGTCAACCCGCTGTCTGGACCCAATGATGACAGGTAGGTGGAGGTGAGGGAGGGGTAGAAGCAGATATTGAAGATAGCATTTTTTGGTTTGAAGCTTTTCTAGCTAATTTTTTTCTCAGTACATTAAGCATTAAATTTTGCTGTTCCAGTCATTGTTAACATTTCCCTGTAGCTATGAAAGTCGACCAGTCCACTATCAGTCTAAGGGCTTCTGTTGTTATAAATAAAGCAGGCTGAATGTGAACCTGTGTAACAAGAAGCGTTGGAGAAGATTTCCTCTGAATTAAAAACAAACTGTTATGAATGAGCCGTTGTTTCGCTCAGTATAAACATTTAGACAGACCGACTGCTAAAATCATTAACAAGACCTTGGAAAATGCCTCACCCTGGTGCCACCCGATGCTACACTCTCAGCGTACACATGGTTGAATTTTACTCACAGTTAAAGTAGCCCTGGGGCCACAAGAGAGGCACCTTTCGGACTTAAGTTTGTTCAGGTTTAACCTTGGTACAAACACATTTACATGAATGTTAGAAAGGATGCGCTGCAGTAACAGAATTTGCTCATTCTGCTACTTATTTTATCATAACTGACTGCTGTCCTCCTAAAGATCGCAAATTTTATGTTTGTAAGCAACTCGTGGTCCCCAAATCATTTGGTTAAATATTTCAAGCGAGGGCTACACCGTCACTGTGCAAACAATTGAGCTGTTCTAAGTTCCCTCCTCCACCATGACAAATGTGCATTGTTGGGCCCTCCTACACAAAACTGTGACTCTTCAGACCTTTAACAACAATAGGCATTTGATTTTTAGGGTCAGCAAGTATGCCTGTTGTTTAGGGTGGCTTCACACTGGAGGCTTTGCATGACACTTATTTAATGCTGGCCACAGAGCCAGGTTGAGACATTAACAACTGCCAAGTGGGGATGTTGTGGTTTATTTAAAATTATGACCAGCTTATGTTGGTCTGTTATAATGAACATAGCACATTCTTATCTCTGTAAGAGATGCTGAAAGATAAGACAATTTGGCTGATGAAAAATATCCTTTGTGAGCTTTTTATCTTCTCATGATCACATTAAAAAACTCTGAGTATCTATTTGTTGGGTAACTTCAGTATTGAGTCATAGCTGTGTAGATTCCTGTCTTTTGTTGTGTAGATTCTTTTGCGTCAACACTCCTGTTCTCCCTTCAGGTTTGGCTTGCGTTTCCCCTGCATGTCTGATGCCTACGATCGCAAGCTCCGGCAGCTGGCGCACGATGTGGCCGCAGACCTGGGCTTTAGTGAATTTGTGCGTGAAGGCGTGTACTGCGTTCTCGGAGGCCCCTCCTTCGAAACCATTGCCGAGTGCCGCATGCTGCACATGCTAGGCGCTGATGCTGTCGGTGAGTTTTAAATGTTGCTCTCTCACACAAAAACACATCGACTTCTGTTTTAATATTCCTACGCGCCTCACATTGTCCCAATCCCGAATCATCACAACTACAAGCAGATATCTTTTTGAATGAATGGAGATCTGATCTGATCCAAAATGGATTTCTTGCTCTAGGATGGATATTAGTTGCTTATTTAGGAGAAGAATTCAGATAATAGTCTTGTTCAGGATGGAGGGTGAAGTAGAGTTCAAAAGTAAAGCAGTCAGTTTACTGGTTGATCGAGGTTCCTACTCTCATCTGTCTCTGCAAACTGTGTGTCGTGGCTGAAAGAATAAAATCACAGATCCATGTTTACCCTGAGAGATAAGGTGAAGAGCTCTGTTACTCATGGGGAGCTCAGGATCGGTGCTTGGGCTTTTAGGAGGCCTGTTGAAAGTCTTATCAGATTAATTTACTTCTTAAAGGAGCTGCTTTAATCGATCAAGCAGTCTCTTTTATAATATGATATGCAGAATAGGCCTTTTTCAGATGTAAGGCAAAGGAAAATTCTTGTTAGGGACTGCAAAACACAAACAAGGCATTTAATGGATAAAATAATAATCAACATATCAGCATACCTCACACAGACGAAACGTGTCATCCCTCTATAGAAAAAGATTGCCCAAATACACTAATATACCCAAAACTACATCCATATGTACAATACTAAATAAAATCTGACAGTTAAATAATTTCATATTTGTTCTTCTAGTTTAAGAATAAGCTTTATGCCATTTAATTAAGGAAGTATATTGAGAACGTCAGTGTTATAACTTACCTTTTCAATTTTTAATGCAGGGATGAGCACAGTACACGAGGTGATCGTCGCCCGCCACACTGGGATGCGCTGCTTCGCCTTGTCTCTGATCAGCAACCGCGCAGTGATGGACTACGACAGCCACGAGAAGGCCAACCACGAAGAGGTCCTGGAGACGGGCAGGCTGAGGGCCGAGCAGATGGAGAAGCTCGTGTCCACCATTGTGGCTCAGCTGGAGCATAACATCAATAACTGATAGATGACCTGGTGGCCACCGTCACTGCACTTGATCTCTGCATCACAGCTAGAGGATTTCTATCAAAACGCTTAGCTGAAAGCAATTTTTAAAGCACAATGCTTGTAGAATGATGAACTACTTTCTTAGCGAAACTTTTTAGTCTTATGAGCTTGGAAACTAGTCCACATAATAAGCTTTGTTTACATTTACACTGCACAGATACTGTGTTAGGACAAACGTTCTCTTGACTATTTCCTGCTGTAGTATACTGTACTGTGTCCAGCTGCAAAGGGATTCAGTGAAACAGTATCGTGTTATAAAACCTAAATTATTAACCTATTTATTTCTCATTCTCTTACATTCCCTCACATCAACTATTCGCTAATATGAAAAACAAATGATGTTCACATTTTTTTTTTATTTAAGAGGACCAACTCATTCAGCATACGTTCCTGTCAATTTGACTAAAGTGGTAATAATGTTCCTTTTTTTTTTGTAGAGAAAATGTAAATTATAAACTATTTATAGAAAATGTATTTAAGTAGGTTTTTTGTATTTGTTTTTTTTAATGTATAGACTACATTGAAGAAAGAGACATGGCACAGTTATGAAAGAAAGTAGATTACATTAAAAATGTCTTGCCATTTCCTGTCACTGTGTAAACTAACAGGCCGGCTGTGCGTCAGCCTGTGCTTTTAGTGGTACTTTACTAAGATCTGTAACAACTATAGCTCAGCTTTTACAATAAATTACTCTGTTGGAAAACTAAAGTGGTTTTTGTGTGCTGCGTTTGAAACTGTGGGGCTGAATGTTTCTGTGATCAATCACAGGATGTCTCTCTCCAGTCATCTTGAAATGATTTAAATCAATCTTCATTTTCATGCTAAAGCATTAAGAGACTCAAAATTAAAGTAATGTTCTTTTGTTATTCGTGTGCAAACATTTCCTGACTGTTCTCACCTTTTTATTTGTGAAGTTAGTGTCTTTCATTCAAGTATTTTTGTACCCCTTTGGTTTATTTATTACCTTGTAAACGTGCCACTAAAGCAAAGACAATCTGATCAGCTTAATTTAAATAACTCCTAAATTTTTAATGTTATTTTTAATATTCGGCTTCACCTAAAGGACAAAGAAAAATACTGTTGGACCAAAAAAGGTGAAGAAATCCAAACTGTGTCCACACATAAAGGAGCCTGTTAGAAGAAAACCTTCAATTAAAGCACAACCTGCTAGCTCAGCGTAAGCTTCCCTGAGTAAGAATTTAGTAGGTACTCAGTTTGTTTCTCATTTTATCTGCAGTCCTTATCCTCCTTTCTTATCACTGACAGCCTCCCCTAACTTTCCCATGCATTTTCTACTCTGCATGCCACCTCTGGTCACTTTCTTACCCAAATATCACCCACTGCCATTTGCTCCCTTCCTCCTCCCATGAAAAGAAAAAAAATTCCATGACGCTCAGGCACTGCTGTTTATAGCCAAACAAGGTTGTGAGAATTTTACAAGCTGTCTGTAATCCAGCATCCAAAAGAGGGCGATCAGGTGTCTGCACAAAATGTGCTGAATAAATACACAGAAACAAAGAATCATCCTGTGGGTGTGAAGGCTAGATTTATGGAAAAGTACGCACATAAACCTTTGTGAGTCCTCAGTGTACTGTGAGTAATTTGCTTGCTGTTCATAAAAATATGTTGAACGCAAAGCGGTTGACATATTTTCACTTCTGGTTCCTCCTTCGAACAAGAAAGTTAAAGGTACTGATCTGCACTATTTGACTTGAACACACTTTATATATAAGCTTTGAATCGCCACAGATAACACGTTCTACAACTTGCAGCTGAGGTAAAAGACAGAAGACAGATTCTGCTGAAATGTGAGTGGAAATATATACAGGATTACTAATAAGGCCATAGGAATAGATCGCACCTCTGATCTCTGAATGTACTCGAAGCAGTCTGGCCATTCTCCTCTGACCTCTGGCCTCAACAAAGCATTTTAACCTAGAGAAGTGAAGTTCACTAGATTTGTTCTCTTTTTCAGACCTATTTTCTGTAAACTCTGTCACCAGTTTAACTTAGATGTTGAAATGCATTGAGTTGCAGTCATGATCAGATATTTACACAAGACAAACAGCTGAACAATAGTCGAAAACGCACACACAAATAAAGTGTCCGCATGTGTGCAAGTTATTAGTTAAGAGACAAAGGTTTAGACATTTCCGCTTCAGCTCTGTGTGTTATTATTTAGAGGGGACACGATTACTGTCATCGCAGCTATAAAACTAAGAACACAGAAGCCCCGCCCACCTACTGTTTAATCCTTGTGAGAGGCATCCAGCTGACAGAAAGTTGGCTCAAAGGTAGGTGAAGTGAGCTAAAACAGGATGTTTTACACAGAGGATAAACTGAGGGGTTGTATTAAAATGGCCCATTATTGGACAAATAAGCCTTTGAAAACTTCCTCCACTTACATCAAAAAAGTCTCACAAATATGACAGCTGTTCTCGAAAGATAATGTAGAAGAAAAAGGAAGTGTTTTTCACACGCCATCTACCGGGGCACACTGCACCCGGGCAGTTTTTTGTTGTACTTTACAACCTCCCAATAAAAAGCCACATTAAAACTGTGTATTTAATCCTGCCCACAAAGATAAACTTTAAATTTAACCAACAAGATTTTCCATATTAGTTCTGTGCACGTGCTCTTACCAAAAACTCTGACAGGTTTTGAACAAGGCCAAGAGTCTGGAGCCTTGAAAACGGGATAGAGAAGTAATAACAATAATGATAATACATTTTATTTTAGGCGCCTTTCAAAACACTCAAGGTCACCTTACACAGAAGACTGACGTCACAGTGTTGATCTGTTGATGATGATGATATTGAAAAGTCCATGTTAACCAAGGTTAATATTTAACATTATAGCATAATAATCATTCTTTAGCATGTTATATTTCCAACATTTATTAATAGAACAAACCCAGAGTACGGCCATATTTGGTAGTAAAATTGGGATATTGACTCGATGAAAGCAAATAAAAAAAAATAAAATAGTATTTCAGGTATGCCAGCATTATTTTTCTAAGAATGAATGTGTTATTTCATGGATCTGTTGTCTGGAAACCATAGAAGTAAATTTCGCAGTAATCCACTGCTGTTTAGAGATTTCAGTATAAACCAAGTGAGCTGGCATTACAATCCAAAAGGCTTATCTTATAAACTACAGGAAGCAGTTTTATCCAAATGATCTCAGGCCTGTTACAGCCTGTGTACGACTCAATCTACTGTCTCAGTGTTACAGGGTTTCTCCTCTTTGAGAGCCTGACAGTCCAAGAGAAAACAGCGAGTGAAGAACACAAAGCATGAAGAGGTGGAATAACGCAAAGAGACAGAGACAAGTGCTCTAGAGGCTGATGTGCCTGTCGCAGGACTGTCCTGAGAGCAGTTTATGTAAGAGGCTGTAAAATACATGAAGTTCACAGGCAGGTGGTTGCTGTTAGTTCCTGTAATAAACATCAAAGTGTGAACTCCCTGTTCCTGTTCAGGCAGCAGCATAGTTCCCTTTTTGCACAGTCACCCTGGATGAGTTACAACGCCCTCTGCTGACATCTCATCTAATGGACTGACTGCAAATCTGATGAGTGCATGGCATGCTGCAGTAGTGTCTGTCTGCAATTTCAGTCTGTTGTTCGGTGGTCGGCAGGCGAGTTTTGTAGATATAAATCAGGTTATTGATTTATGTAACGCCAGATCCCAACAGTCGCCTCAAGGCGCTTTATGCCTAAGTTAAAGAGGCCACAATAATAGAGACGTTTAATTGTCGTGCAATTAAAATGCTATGATGCTTATATAAAATGATAAGTGTATAAATGCTAAAAAAAAAGGGTCATTTTCACATGTCGGTGGGTGTTTGTTAGGTAAAATAAAATTTAATCTAGATAAGGTTTAAAATTAGTTGCCATGACTATTGCTGAAGTCTTGTAGTTTGCAGAGAAGCAGACAGAAATTTGGTGGATTACAGTAGGATGCTATAATCTGAGCATCATCTGATTGCTGACCGAGTAAATTAATTATAAAATGTTCCTATTAAATATCTTGTTTGTGTTACAAAATCAAATCTTAAAATCAAAGGCTTGTTTTTTTTCGTGTCTTTCACGTAATTGGTTTTTGGACCATTGTTGTTCAAGACAAAAAGTTAAAGCTGTGGTTTTAACCTTTTTGTTTTAAGGGAAAAATCCCCAAAGGTTTTACTAATGCTAAAATTCAGCTTGTATCCGTTTCTATTGTTAATGACTCACAAAATGGTGAATTACTTAATGGTCAACGTGACAAGAGTTAAATAACATTAATCAGTCATATATCTTTTGAAAGTTAATGGATTAAAATAATATTTGCAGCCTAATTTTGAATGATAGTGAACTCAGGCAAGTAGTTTGAGGAACTCTGTGTCAGCAGGGAGTGGTTTCCTGGTTCAGGTGTATGAAGGAGAGCTGGAGCGGTGTGATGGGAGCACTGCCAGCTGAGGAGAGGCACAGCTGTCTCGCATAGCTAATTAACCTCGCAGTCAGAGTTTTCAGAACAGCCAGCGCTCCACGGCCGGGCACGTGAAGTGGAGCAAACAGAAGTGTGTACCTGTGAGTTATAGTCACATAACTGTGAGTACAAACCACAACATGACATTCATTTTTACTACGCGAGTAGCTGCACCCAAGAGCTCGAAGTTTGTCGTTGAAAAAGTGTGACGTCCAAAACCAGAAACACTGACAAAACCCTCTATCCCTTCATCCATCTAAAGGTCTGAATTTAATTCTTTCATGTGAGTATAACAGCAAAAAAATGCATCTGTTGGTTTTGATAACAGTTTTAATATAAAGCATAACAAAGAGCAAAGGGTTTATGGGAAGAGTTTCATGGAAAATCTAACAGAGAGGACGAGTCAGGCAGGCTTCGAACGTCTGACATTAAAGCACAAACCTGAGAAAAGTTTGAATGAATTTGAATGAAAAACCTTTGTCAGAGTGAATGGGGGTAATGAGCATCTTGTGCTTGTAAGGTTTCAGTACTGAGATGACACGAACCCCAGTTCGACATGAGAAGCAAAAACAAACAGGAAGTCAGAGCAGATCTGCACTTATGCAGGTAACTGTAAGAGCAAAGCCACGTGGTTTTAGATGATGACTCAGCCATTTAAGAGCTTGGTGGCGATCGTGGCTCAACAGTTGGGAGTTCGCCTTGTAATCGGAAGGTTGCCGATTCGAGCCCCAGCTTGGACAGTCTCGGTCGTTGTGTCCTTGGGCAAGACACTTCACCCGTTGCTTGGTGGTGGTCAGAGGGCCCGGTGGCACCAGTGTTCGGCAGCCTCGCCTCTGTCAGTGCGCCCCAGGGTGGCTGTGGCTACAATGTAGCTTGCCATCACCAGTGTGTGATTGGATGGGTGGATGACTGGTTGTGTAAAGCGCTTTGGGATCCTTAGGGACTAGTAAAGCGCTATACAAATACAGGCCATTTACCATTTAAGAGCTTGGTTTTCCTTTTCCATTTTTTTGGATTTCTAGCTTTGGAAGGGTTTCACAAACGTGTGAACGAGGGTGCAGTTCAGTTTCACATTTTGATCATTTTAAGTACTTAAAAAGAAGCAAACATGTTGATATCCAGATGGATTTTGCATAGTAAAATATGCATTAATATACAAAGTTGTTCAGTAATGCCATATGGTTAAAAAAAAATCCCACTGGAAAAAAAAGCTGCCGTCCACTGAATATTTGATTCTCAGACCGTCGTCTTTCACCTCGACCACTCGCACCACCTCAGCTGTAGGTGTGAATGATTCGGTGTCGCTTTAAATGATGCATGAGGATGAAGGTTTTCCCGCACTGTGAGCAGCTGTATGGTCGTTCCCCGCTGTGCGTCCGCTGGTGAACCCTCAGGCTGCTCTGCTGCGTGAACCTCTTCCCGCACTGTCCGCAACCGTACGGCTTCTCTCCCGTGTGAGTCCGGTGGTGTATGCTGAGGTGCGACGAGCACTGGAAACTCTTCCCGCACACCGTGCACCAAAACGCTCGCTTTCTCTTGTGGCTCTGCTGGTGCAGCTTGAACTGGTGGAGGCGGCTGAACGACTTTCCGCACTGCGAGCACCCGTAGCATCGGGCCGTCCCAGAGAGGGGTTTGTGTAGGCTGTGAGGGTTAAAGCTGCTCGGTGTGAACGTGTTGTGCGACTGAGTTACAACTGGTCCGTCTCGAGTTGCGGTCTCCCTCTCAGGGTCTTCCTCTAGCTGGCTCAGGTGAGTGGAGTGTGACGCGTTTCTCTGCGGGTAAATTAGTTCCTTCTGCTTGTCTTGCTGCAATAACGGAGCCTGCGACCTAGGCTGGAAATCTGACGACTGTGGAACGTCCTTCTGATATTCGCTGTTGTAAATCCCATTGCAAAGCCTCTGAGAAGGCAACTGCTGGACGTTAGTCGACTTGCTCAGGTTAGAAGCTACATTTGGATCTGAATGGTCCGGGTACGTGTTGGAATACTCCTCTACTACACTAGAGAAGTCAGGGAACCCAGTGTCAATGTCATTACCTTCAATTATGGACGACCAAATTTGATTCTCCCTTTCATCCAATGAAAATTCAGCAGCAAGTTGCGTCTGCTTCCCCACATTGTGCTGGCACCCATCCTGTCTGAATGCCAGTCGATCTTCTTCCTTCTCTGTCTTCACTGTGAACTGAAGGCTACTGATGTCTACTGCACGCTGGGCAGAGTTAAACGAGTCACTGAACTCTGATGGCTTCTGTCTGGCAACCTCTGGATGGGTTAACTGGTGGCCCTCTTCAAACTGCTGGTTCTCTGGAGCACTAGCAGCGTTAGGGTACTGAACAGCAGAACCTGCAGGTGACAGGTGTTAGGAGACTTCAGGTAAGGGTGTGAAGTTCAATTAAGGTTTAATTCTTGCACAAAACCTAGGTCTTCAACTCACCAATTGGTCCAGCAGAATCACTGATCCATAGAGCCTCATCTGGACTTTCTTCTTTAATTGTGAAGGAAACAGTTGCATCTTCAATCTCAGGAAACTACACAAAAAGGGCATGGATTACCTTATTTGTTTTTCAACTTGAGAACTTCTAAGATATATGTTAATAATATAGAGATTGCAACACCAGAATCTGCCAAATTAAGTTTTATATTTCACTTCTTTTAGCTTTGTTTTCCCCTCTACAAACAACTTACTAATTATTAATCCACCCTTTTCATAACACAGCTACCTGCCATAAATAGAAACACCTATGGGAGTGGTGTCACACAAACAAAGCCTCAGCAATGAAACCAAAACTATAAGATTAAGAGGTGACATTTCCGCAGCGAGGTGACATTTATCATATAACTGACACTATTAGATTAACACACAGGTTTTTGATCCACTTTTTGAACTAGTTTATCACCAGTGTCAGCTGCCCATTTTTCCCCCCATTTTTCTTTTACAATTTGTGAAAAAATATATACAACCACTAAAAGTTTCTGGATTTTTTTTGTTTAGAAAGGCAAACTTTTAATTCTTTTGGAAAACAAAATAAAGATGACGCTTTAAGATAAAGTTACCATTTCAATCATTTACAGTACAAAAACAGCAACAGCAATTACTTTAACTGGTGTGTGAAGGCCTAGCAGAAATACAGTGAGGTCCTTCTGAGCCTCTGATTATGGGGAACTGTGCATAAAAATGCCCATAATTCCTGAAAGGTTAATGTAACAGTTTTGTTAAACCCCTTCAATTAAAGGCTGAAAGTCTGCGCTTTCACCACATCTCGATTGTTTGATCTAAAATCCACTGTACTGGTGTACAAAACTACACATCTTATATCCACGTCCAAACACTGTAACTTTTTGTAGGCTTTTCGGAAGTGTTCATCAGTCTGGGTGTGAAAATTTCTGATCACTCTAACATGAAAGATTTTTGAGAATCCCCTCAATGCAAACTCAACAGATGACCTCACATTATATCTAAGCAGTTTTTAATATGAAGTAGAACTCACAAGTAAATAAATGACTATAAGGAACCTTCTGCAGAGGCAGCGAAACAGCGCAAAACCACAACACTTCCACCACTAAACTTCACAGATGGTGAACAGTTTTTCTCATCTTTTGTCTGCACCAAACATGTCTACTGTTACTCCAGCCATACAGCTCTACTGTTTCTTTATTTTTCTGATGCTAACACTTTGACACTAACAGCTAAAGAATAAATGAACAAATGCTCAAGTTTTTTGCAAGACTTCTTGTTGCATCAGTCAATCTGCCCCTGGGTTGAACTGACCTTCCACGTGTGGGGGATTTTATCTCATATCATTTGGGGATATGTTTGAATTCCCATGCTCACAGGCAATACACGTTTTCTTGTTTTATTTGTTTATTTATTTATTTTTAAATGAACACAATCTTCAGATATTGTCTTGATGACAACCACAAACTTCAACAGCAAAGAGAACAGCAGAGCACAAACCTCACAGCTTTCAGCTGTCACTGTTAAAGGAAGCTCAAATCGCAGACGCCTAACCTGGACCTGATTTTAAGTCTAGGTGTGTGACACAGAGGGGGTAACAAAATAACTCGAGATGCAAATCTTACCCCATCGTAACCACCATGAAAGACCTACAGGTGCTATTTTGAAGGATTATTGAAATAACTTTAATTTAACAAGGAATAAAATTAACAGTTTGTTGACTTTTCTTCAAAACATTTTTTATCCTTCAATCACCATTCTTGCTGTTACAAAGTTATCCCTTAGATGTCACTTCATGGTTGTTTAAAGGCCAGGTCTCCCTTTTAAAACATCTAAATTAAGCGGAGTTACTTTTTCCATGTAGCTGGTATGTTTTTAAACTGTGTAAACATTGAAACTTGCAGCAACATATTCATTTTATGTATGACTTCTCTAAAAACAAAAAAGTTTGTTTTGTTTGGGGTTTTTTTTAAAAGAGCAAATGTTGTCCAAAAGGCAACAATTATTAGAGCATGTAGTAAACACAGACCTTCATATCTCTTGCAGGGTGCGGACAGTTGCTACCCACATCAGTTCCTCTGTCCATGTAGTTTTCTGGTTGCAGAAGGGAAGAAAAATCTCAATTTGAAAGCTCGGGCAGAGGAAAAGTAGATATTATTTGGAGGGGGAGTAAAATACCTCGAAATTCATTTACAAAAATAAGCAGAGGTTAACATAAAACACACCAGCGGTGGCTTTTTAAATCAAATTCTTCCTGCGTTTGGTTCTACTTCTACATTTAGATGCACAACACACTGAGTTGTCAGTTGGCACAAACAGTGATGGAAATCTTACCGAATCCTCGCTGCAGCTGCGCATTTTTGCTCTCCATCACCAGCAGTTTCCTCTTCAGCATCTCGTTCTCGCTCTGCTTTCGGGATATTTCAAGATGCAGAAACGCACATTTGTCATCGACTAGTTTGGATATCTCTGCCACTGCTGCCTTCACCAGAACCTCCATTATTGAGGATAACTGTGTTTGAAAGGGAATGCACGTCGCCATGTTGACTCATTCAAAGTAATATATGCCAGGTAAATTAGAAGAATTAGTAAGTGCTTCCAAGTAGTGGTTTAAAAAATGTGAAAAGAAGCGACGCAGTAGAAAATTTTTACATCCCTGTGAGCATCATGCTAGCTGAAACCTTTCTTCCGTGTGGCGGAGGGCTTTACCATAAATACACGAATAGAGGCGCGGTGGAATAACAGGTACGAGGCCTTCATCCTTCTGAGTCATCACCCATGGGTGTTAAATTTGAGCTAAAACTGCACGTAGAAAGGAAATTGTGGGTTAGGAAATGAGATAAAGGTCAATAACCAGCTCAAAGATTAGTTTAGATTCTTGTTGTATTTTATTGGGAAATATGCCACATGGTCTCAAAAAACAAGTCAGATTGTACTTACAAATACTAATTGCAGTAGTAGTAAAAACTAAAGAAAGATAGAAAAAATGTTTGAATAAAGAAAGTTCAGGAAATGTGTGCAAATGGAACAACAGACCTTCTCTTTGGGACTCCAGGACATCAGTAAAAAATTTAGAAAATACAAGAAAACATACGTGGATACCTTAATCTAGTTCATTTGCTTTTATATGAATTTGTTTGGAGACCTTTTTTCTGTGTAAGAAGAACCTGTGAAATAGATCTCTTGGTACAAATGAGTACCAGACCAATCATACCTCTAGACTAAACCCTTAACATATTTTTGACGGGTGTGTTATCCTTCTGGAAGCAGCCATCGGTAGATGGGTGCACTGTGGTCATAAAGGGATGAGCAAGCAACAACACTCAGATAGACTGTGGTGTTTAAAGAAAGCTCAATTGGTACCAAGGTGCCCGAACTGTGCCAAGGAAAGATCGACCACACTGCTACACCACCAGCAGCACTCCGAACCCCGATTTTTCCTCAGATTGTGACCCTAAAATCTGATTGTTGCAACAGAAATCAAGACTCATCCCTCATATTGTACAGTTTTGGTGAGCCTGTGTGAACTGTATCCTCAGTTTCTTGTTCTTAGCTGCCAGCACCCAGTGTGCTGTTTACAAAAAAGTTTGAAACACACAAAACAGATTTGAGAAAGCTAAATCCAGCCACTCGTGGTGCGTCACAATTAATACCAACTTTCATTGAGACCATCTTTCACTGTCAGTTTAAAGACATTGTGGAATTGTGCCTTTACCACTGCCCTCGACTCAGAATGAAGCAGACACCAACTTCGAAGAACCAAAAGAAACACGTGCGCATTGTCACAGGGCACTTGTGGCAAGCAAAATTTAAAATGTTTATGGCTTGGTGCCACAGTTGATTGTCTCTAGAAGTAATAACTCCCTTCATAACAGTATCTCACAAGCCTTAATGTGATAACTAAAAACTCCACCTATTCATCCAAATGTGCCCACGGCAGGATCTTAAGAAACACAACATGGCAACAACCAAAATGCCGTTATTGGGGTTCAAGATCAGGGTTTTACAAACAGATCATGGTAGTCACGGTAACATCGCCCATGTTTTAAATCTTCTCATTTTAATCTCAAATACACAACTGAATTTAATTACTCTCTTATTACTTATTACTAAGCTTATTACTCCCCACAAACATGCTACACATAGAAACTGCATAGTGATGAGTCAAATGTCCTCCAGAACTAAGGGTGGATGCTGGCATGAGATGTCAGAGAGAAAGATTCTTTACACTTAAATAGACTTGGTGCGATGTGATGTCTGCCTCAACTAACTCACAGGCTTTGCTCATCAGCCATTCATCTTCCCAAGTCACACACTGGCCCACTTTAGAATATGCAGTTACTGTAACAGACGTATCCAGGGATCCTAAAAATTATAAACTAGTGAGTTAGCATCTTAGTAACTGAAAAAAAAAAAAAGAAAAAAAACGTAATGTCAAAGGTCCCATCTGTGATTTTAGAACTTATACATTTTGTGTAAGTTAGGCTCCTTCAAGGATCCCTACAGGGTCCCAGTTTTACATTTTTTCCAAGAATATGGAAAAACTGGAAGACTAGGAGGAAGGTAGGAGATGTAACAGAATGGAGAGAAGGAAGAAATCAGCATTTGAAAGATTTAACATTTAGCAATTACTTAGACTGATCAATACGAAAAGAATCCACAACTCAAACACAGAATTTTCCATTTATTAGAAAATACAAATAAAGAAAATTATATTTTGTTATTCACATATTACGTATCCTTGAATATGTAATCCAACTTCATGTACAAAGTGAATTTAAATCTTTCCACAACGGCCTTGGGTTTCAGCAATTGTTGATCAGCAGCCTTGTGTAATAAACCTCTGTACTAAAGTAAACAGAAAACACTTCATATAAGGAAGGGGGGAAATTATAAGAGGTTTACTTTGTGATGCACGTTTGAGAGGCATCGACACTGCAGTGGCAGGTTAGGAATTTCATTTCCATGGAAAAAAAAAAAAAAAAAAAACCAGAAGCACTCATATGATACAAGAAATAGTTTTGTGACACCTGCCTCAGACAGTCTCTCTGTTGGCTTGGTCGGTGCTATTTTAATGGCCTCTTTAAGTCCATCTGACAATTCAGGACACTGTTGTCTATATAAAATACTCAACACTGCTTTAGTAACTAGTTTCTGGATTATGTCTTTGACCCAGGTCATAAATAAAAATACATTTCACACAATAAATATCATCATGGGTAGGTATAGGTAGTCAAACAAACAAAGAGAAACTTCAAAGTCTTTGACCATTTGAAATTCTTGATAGTCACCATAGATGTAAATGAGGTATTTAATGCACAACCTTCTCTTTGATTCTTCATCATTAACACTCATCCTTTAATTTCTTCAAGGAAATTTTTTTTGGTTAGTGGAAAATGTCACATAATTGAAATCTTGGCTCGACTGGAAAGTTAAAGACTATCCAGCTGTAATTTGTCTTGTTTAAGACCAAACTTGCAGAATGTGGCACTACAGTGCAAGCGCAAATTTCATGTAACTTTAGAAGATACTGTGATTTGAGGTTCAGTGCGCAGCCCATAAGAGGACAGAAATAAAATGCTGCAAAGCAACTATTTGAATGTCTTCGACTAAATTTAAAACTTACCTTACAGTAACTTCTACAACAGTTAAACTCTGTGTGGGTGAACTACACACCAGCCCATATCTTAAAATCTATTTTACTGATGCAAAATTAAATTATTTTACTTTAACAGCATTGGCATGATGTCTCAACCAAAGTTTAGAAAAACTGGTCCAGTATACTTGCTTCGTTATATATGCTATAGTATGGAACAGCAAATAAAAAAGCAGAACGCTAAATTTCAATGTAATGTGTTAAAATAATGCATACACTTGTACCAATAAAAACAATCAAATATTTTCGAATTGATATGTGATAATGAGAAATGAAATCTATGTTTGTAACTATTTTCTCTATCTTTTAAAAATGTAATTCAAATGTAAAAGGACACATAAGAAGCAGTGCCCTTTAAAATTCTATTAATATGTCATATGGGTTGAGGTAATGGTTGATTACAGGACTGTACTGGCTACTATAATAAAATAAAGTACTTTTGACACAAAATAAATGTCTTTGAGTAGTTTAGATTTTTTTTTAAAATTGAAGTTCTGCACTTAAATAACAGAAAAAGCTTTTAGTTAGTAGCTTGCAAATATCAAACATTTGTTTTTGGCCTGTTACTTAAAAAAAAAAAAAAAAAAGTTAGTAACACATAAACGAATGACAAGTCTGAGTAAATGCTCCGTTTACAGACAAGAACATCTGACAGCTTCTAATGTTTCTCACCTACAGAGACATAATGGATTCATTTGTGCAAAAACGCTCCTGTTTTTCTGAATCAGTGAGACCAGTCCATGCACATGCAGCACTGTTTGTTCTGTCTGTGCTGCTGGTTAACTCAGGCACCAGATTTTGTTTAGATGCTAAAATCGGTAATTTTAGCCCATTAAAAGGTGGTTTTCTAGGCTTATATAATTCACCTTTATGAAAATAAGTGTTGCAGGTGCATAAATGCTAAAAATGAGTTGTTTGTGCCAACCAAAGAAACATATTTCACGTAAGATCTCAAAAGAACACGAAAGCTTGATTTCTTGAGTAGTAATGATAATTCCTGACTCCCCACTTAGTGTTACACAGTTAGAAATGAGCTTCCTATGAAGGGTGGCTGTCCTCTCGGGTGAGAATTTCAGCCATCTGGGAGGGGCTCAGAGTAGAGCCGCTGCTCCTCCACATGGAAAGGAGCCAGTTGAGGTGATTCGGGCATCTGACAAGGATGCCTCCTGGGCGCCTCCTGGGCGAGGTGTTCAGGGCATGTCCCACCGGGAGGAGGCCCCGGGGCAGACCCAGGACACACTGGAGAGAATATATCTCTCGGCTGGCCTGGGAACGCCTTGGTGTTCCCCCAGACAAGCTGGAGGAGATAGCTGGGGAGAGGGAGGTCTGGGCTTCTCTGCTTAGGCTGCCGCCCCCATGATCTGGCACCTGATAAGCAGAAGAAGATGGATGGATGGATTTACTTTTGCTCACATTTAAAACTTTGGGAGATACTGCTATTTTTGTATGTTGATGTTTAAGAGATCCCAGAAAAACACTTGAATATACAGCAAACAGTTTGTACTGTTATCAACTATATGACTCAAAGACTCTCTCCTCTTTTACGATTTTAAGATCTCAAGTTTTTCTTTGGATTTCCAAGATAATTATTGTAATTCAGAAAAAAAAAACAGGTGTATTTTTGTTCTTGTCAAGTGAATGCATCACACTTCCATACTCTCAACTTTGTTTCTCTCCTCATATTAATTACACTATTGTGAAAGGCACTCAAGAGCCCAGCACAGAACAATACAGAGCAAGTAAAGAGCAGTTGTGTTGCAGAGCAATTACACTCCTCAATCAATTCAAAAACAGATGAAGTGGTTCGAAGCACCAGGAAAACATTTCTGTGAGCACTTAAAAATATCACAGAAGTCAGATGGATCAGTCATTTTTGTGCTTGAAAAAAAAAAAAAAAACCTACCTCAAGATTTTGTTCTTCAGATTCAGCCTTTGAGAGTTTTACTACAAGTGTTTATATAAATAATATGAATAACTGTACTTGTGTGCTATGCTTACATATTTTTGTATATTTCAGTCCACATGCAGTTTAAGATGCAGTTTCAGGATGCTCATCTGGTTAAAACTCTTTCCACAGATCTCACAGCTGAAAGGCTGCTCTGTGATTTTCTCACACTGGTGTCTCTGAAATATATCGAAGCTATCAAAGCTTTGGCCACAGTTCGAGCATATGAAGCAGTTTTGCGTGGCAGACTCCTCGCCGCAGTTTCCCTCACGGTCAGTTGACGAGTTCATGTTAAATCCAAAAACACTCACTTCAGGAGTCCGGTCATTCGCTGTGTTGTAATCACTCACAGCCACCTTGTGTATGATATGCTGATTGTGTGGCTCAGGTGTGAGAGTTATATCAGAGCTGCTGGGTTGCATGCCTAAGACAGAATACTGGTCACTGAGCATCATTTCTTCATTTTCTTTGTCTAGAAAAGGCAGATCCTTGATCGGCGACGTATATCCCTGCTGCTCACTCGCGGCTCCGGCAGCAGGACTGAGGTGATACTTGACATCTTGTAGAAGTACACAGACAGTTTGTTCAGGGGCATCGCTGCTCTTCTCAAGCCCAGACGTCCACAGCTGACTTTGATCTGGTGCTGCCGTGCCATTATCAGTCCCTACCTGACCTACAGCCTGAAAATTCTCTCCATTAGGCTCCAGCTTTACCATAACAGTTTCCTCCCTGGCCGTCTCACCGTATGTGGGGCCTGGTAAGGGTTCCTCAAAAGGTGGTAGTCCATTCTTAGATTCTGCCAAGTTCTGCAACAGTTGGTTATCAGGAAGTGTAAACATCATGTGCTGGGGCTCCAGCACATCTGGGTTTTCTCCTTTCCAGAAAAAACAAGAACAGACGTTAATTAGCAGATAGTGTTAGCCAACAAATTTTATACACAATAGTGCTGGTTGTTTTCACATATGGATCCCATAAAGTGGAAAATACACATTTAATGGGGATATAGAAATATGATCAGCAAACCAAAAAAAAACTATTCACGGCTTTCGCCGGGCTGCCACGAACCGCTCCACAGGAAGCTGTATCACAGTTGACTCCTGGTTTCAGCATTGATAAACTTATAATATTTATCATGACCAAAACTAAATGAATTATACTGTTAATTTGCTGTTTTTCCTAATGAATTTCTTCAGAAATAAATTTCTTACCATGTTGTGAAACCTGTGTGTCTCATTAGGAAAAAAGTACGAGTTTTTAAGCTTTAACAAAAATGCACTATTCCAGCTACCAAAACGTGTACCTGCTTTTTTCCAATCATCTATAATGTTATAGAGAAGTTCGATACTTTTGCCCCTTCCTTACCATTTCTGTGTGTCTTCATGTGGCCTTTGAGGCTACTCTTCTGATTGAAGCACCTCCCACAGATGTGGCAGCCGTACGGCTTCTCGCCGGTATGAATTCGCAAATGCCTTTCAAGGTGTCCGGCTCGCTCGAAGGTCTTGCCGCAGTACGAGCAGATGAAGCACTTCTTTGGTTTGATTACCTGAAAAGATCTGCTTCTCCTCTGATGCACATGATTCATCAAGGTCTCTGTCATACCGTGTAAGCCTCCTTCTTGTGAGATCATAAGAGGGTCTGAGGATCCAAAGGGCGTTTGGGAGATAATGCTGTTTTTGAGTTCGCCGTACGGTTTTCCTGGGAAAGAGAAGGTGCTACAAGAAGCTTCAGCTGGTGGAGAGAGTAACTGAGCCATCCCGGGGAACGATGGCATGTTTTGCTCCGAGCTGCTAAGAAATTCTGTACTGCCCATCTCAGGGTTGTTTTGTAGTCTGGGCATCCACTGCTGGCTGTCTCTCTCAAACGCTGCGAAGGTGTCGCCGAGGGTTTCAACTCCTTCTCTTGTCTGCTCGTTTCCCCCGTGAAAGAGCGGTGGCGGTGTGATAGTCTTCTCTGCAGGCTCAGATTTAACCTGTACAGGTGTTGGCAGAATGTCCTCACTCTTAGGTAGAGCATCTTCAACGATCGCTTCTTCAGGGCGATGCGCATCAATAGGTGGATTCACCTCAGGAATCAGTTTCTGCTCAGCCACTTGGATCTCAACAGGTCCTGACTGAATACCTGTTTAAGCAGAGAGAGGAGGAAAAATAAGGTAATTCACCTTTTAAACATTGACGAGTTTATTCTGGTTTCAGAATGGATAATCTTATATTCAATCACTACTCCTCCAATCCAGTTGTCAAAGTATCTATAGATATTTGACCCCGTTGATTCAATGTTGGGTAAAAAGGTGCTTAGACAAAAAAAAAAAAAAAAAAAAAAAAAAAAAAAAGGCTCTTGCATGAATATATGCAAATAGGTGAATGAGGCTTGTAACAAGAAACCACACTGAGTTCTTAAATAGACTAGAGAAGCACTATATTAAAGTGCCAGACCATTTACAATTTACAAGTCAGTCAGTCCACCATCTCCCCAAGACCTCCACAAACCAACTACGACCCTTCTGTCAAATCATCAGTGCCACTGCTCCAAGTTCCAGTCAGTACCTTCCCCACACTCAAACAAATGAAATTGGGTGGTTGTTACATGTGCAAGATTCAAGCTTGTAATTTGAACTAAATAATTTCATGTTTCTATGGTGAACGTAATTAAATCATGTAGCATCTGCATGAAATTCAGCAACTTAATTTGTACTTGTTAAGATGACATGATACAATCTAGTAAGAGTGGTTCGTTGCCTGGACTCACGACATTCACAAGATCACATTAGATGTCAAACTGCAGGGAAATCGCTGGAGTTTTAAGAGGCAGACAACTACACCCACACCACGTGTATGCTATCGCTATTTATTGTGGTTTAACCTGTCAGGGACAAAACAGTGCAGAAAATTCTGCATCAAGCTTTGTAATCATAGCTTTCCTAGTTTTGCTAGGAAATTGGCGATACTAAATTACCCATGAATGTAAGTGCAAATGGTTGTTTGTCTCTACGAAATCATCAACCCCTATATTGGTTCATTAAGCACGACTAGCAGTAATTGCCTTGATTAACAAAGTAGTTGTTCCAACAACAAGATTTCATTGTGTTTTCCTAAAGTTTTTAACTTGTGTAGAATGAATTAAAACAAATTTCACTCTACATACTGAAATCAATCACTTCAAGTCAATGCAAGTATGCTACGGTGATCCAACGTAATCTGATTACATAAAACCACCAGATGCCAAATGTGTTGGTTTGACATGGTCTAAAATGGGTTACTGTACTTGATTAAATCACGTGGAAAAAGGTGCCATGATTAAATTGTGTTCATCCAAAGATAGATATTTTTTTGAGTGCATTGTTTCAGCATTTTCAGTGGTGGGCTTTATGCCAAATTGCTTTTAACTATAACTAATTTGTTTTAAAATATGATTTAAATCGGGTGACACCGTGGTTAGCACTGTTGCCTCACAGCAAGAAGGTCCTGAGTTCAATTCCACCATCAGGCCAGGGTCTTTCTATGTGGAGTTTGCATATTCTCCCTGTGTTTGCGTGGGTTCTCCGGCTTCCTCCCACAGTCCAAAGACATGCAGTTAGTGGGGATAGGTTAATTGGAAACACTAAGTGGAGGAAATATTTTTTTAATGGTGCCAGCCTCATCTGAATTAAAGACTAGATTTCATTTAAAGCACACTTAAAGACCCTCCAAGAATGTGGAAAAATTAATATTAAATATAGGTTTCCTGTCCAGACTGAATATAAATGACACAGATGTTTTTGGCCAGAATTTGGCCTGTGGACACCTCAGGACCTCCAGGAGGAACTGGAGAAAACATTGCTGGGAAAATGACGCCTGAAAACACTCAGCTCACTATCACTGCAATTTCAGAGGTGTGAATGAAAATGGTGGTCTAAGGAGCTTGGAAAGAAAAGCGTCTGGACTTCTTTAAGTTGCTTGAAGACGTTTCACCTCTCATCCGAGAAGCTTCTTCAGTTCTGGTGGTTGGACTAAGGTCTGCTATGAAGTCTACTGTAGTGTTCCAGTTATTTAATTAATGGATAAGTTCATCAAAAATAAGCAAATTTCATTATTCAAAAGTCTTTTAGTCATTATTGAGGCAAAAAAAAAAAAAAAAAAAAAAAAAAACAAACAAAACCAAAGATTAAACTGGTACATGTTCTCAAACTTGAGTCAGGTGTATGTCTGTGGAGTTTTGTGACCTCCAGTTTTTTGTTCAGCGCTTCTCAGGGTGTCAGTTCACACCAGAAATGAAGTGTTTAGTCTTGTGGGTGGGGGTTCGTTGATATTGAAAACTGACCAGATTCTCGCCTCCCTAATCTGCTCTGTGCAACTTGAGGCGTCTTCATCAAAAATAGACCCGGCTCCATTTTAAGCAGCACTGAGACCTCAAGTCACTCCTACAATGCTTCTGAATCACACAGCAGCACATCTGGTGGAACTGTAATCATCATTTTGAGTGGGTGCAATTAGCTCCAGAGGCTTCAGAGCCAGAACATGCAGCCATGTTTGGTATATTCACGGGGTTAGCAGGTTTCAACCTCACACTACAGAAATGGTATAAAACTGCAGAGCGAGCCCCACTGGCAGCCACAGAGCAACTGAGTGTAGAAACTGCAATTAAAATTAATCATTTTGAATTTGTTTATTTATTGGATGAAAGGAATATTCTGCTCACCCCTAAGTTAAATGTCAAAAAACTCATTTTTTATTGTTAATAATAACAACAATTGAGACCAAAAGTGATCAGTTGGTATGGAAAATAATGCTCCTGCTTCTTTACCATCAGCAGTTAAAGCTTTAAGCTGTTTAAAACACAAGTAGTTTAAGCTTTAGAAATTCTTTCCTTTAAACACCCGCAGGGAAGGAAACTTGCGACCCCTGCTTGACAATAATCATGATGTCGTCTATGAAGACATCTGGAAACGGTTTGGATTTGACGCCACACTCGAACACAAAGTTATGGTGGCTTACCAACTATGCTAAATACTTTGAGGGAACCCCTGAAATGATTTATTGTTTCATCTGTCTGCAAACACAGAGGGTCATTTTTGTCCTTGGTGTTGCTTGCTATGCTCTGCTAAGATCAGCAGAAAATAAGCTGAAAATTGGTTAATTGCCTAAAGGTTCAAAGGGCACTGAACAATTCAATAGTGTCACGTTACATGCATGAACTGGGTTTCAACCTCGGTAACTAATATCCGGTGGATCTTGTACAGAGCCCGGTGGTCTTGCTCTGGGTAGCACAAAGCTAGAAATTGGCTCTACAAGGCAGGAAGGGGGACTCTGCTGTTCACTGAGACCCTTTTAAGTCACCTTCCCCTCCACTCACTCACTGTCATCACACCTAACCCACATAATTTTTCCTGTGCTTACTGACTTCAAACTGTGAACCAAGACTCAGAGACAGAAGATAAAAATAACACACCACAGCGTACAACTAGCTACTAACGTGTCATGTGAGTGACATGAACCTTCAAATTAAAAGATAAAATTACTGCTTCTATATGTTTCATATAAATTACATATAATTTTAAATGTGTCTTTAATCTTTCATTCATTCTTATAAGTAAAATCTATAATACTGTACGCTGGCAGAGAGCCAATGACCCCAGGCATCCAAGTTTGATCCTCCACAAATCCGTGAACCTCCCTAATCCTGCCCTGCTGAAGAATCGTTGAGCAATGTAGTAATTCCCCACCAACCAAACAGCCACCGGTCCTGACCTCCTTCAGTACGATAACAGAGGAGGATACTGCCTGAGTGCACACACCATTATGCAGCAACACCCTGATTTACATGTACCTCCAAACTACTGGAGACCTCAAAACTGCCAAGTGTAACACAAAGTCTTTTGGCCCTTCTGAGAGTGACAATGATTGTGCAGTTACTGAAATATTTGAGCATGTACGACAGATGTTTTCACAACTTTTTCTCTGCTCATGTTCAGACTGTTAGAAAAGCAGAGGAGCAGCTTAACTCATTCACTGCCATTGACGTCTATAGCCGTCAATTGCAGTGAATGAGTCAATGGGTTTAACTCATTCACTGCCAATGGCTGGCAGTGAATGAGTTAACTGGGTCCAGGGCTGCTTTCACCCTGAACCTTTTTAGTCTTTGTACAAAACGAGCTGCATGCGAGGATGTAGACAAACGGTCTTTCATCTGTCAACGTGAAGTCACACTCGAGTAAGTTTTGGTCCCATACCTGAATGGCATTATCACCTAAAAATCAACAGTACTTCTGCTAGTAAGAAACCTTCTGAAGCAGATTTCCTGTTGCGTTAGAAGTGAGAACAGGCAGCTTCGAACCATTTTGTGACAGGTTCCCTTTTAGCGTTGTATGAAGTTCCTGTGTGAAAATAGCTCAAACCTTTATGATAAATATGGCGCTAAATGTAAGGGTCATATTTATTTCTTTTTTGTTTTGCCAAACCTGCCACCAGTAGGGAGAGCTGTCAATCAGTTTGTAGTTCTTCAGAACAATGGCTTAATCTGACAGAGCCGTTGCCTAGGACAGAGTTTGTGACTGTGGTTGATGCTCCTGAAAAACTATAATAAGAAGCTTTTGTGTTTGTCTTTGTGTCTCAAATCATCTAAACGAGCTTTCTGCACTAACCATTTTGGTCGCTTCTGAAAAGCTAATTGGTCGACATATTGTTCTTATACAAAATCTGTTTGTTTCTTTGTCTCCAACTATGCTTAAACAATCGTGAGTTGAGCAACCAAACGTGGAGGACAGGTACATCTAAAGATGGAAGCAACATGGAAGATAAAAGTGAGGAGAAAACATGAATGACATTTGGTGACTTCAAGTGACTATGAGTGGGGCAGGACTCCAACATGAGAGTACGGGACCAATGAGAGTACAGGACCAATGAGAGTACAGGAAACTGTTGACTGGCATACAATCTTAGAGAGTTACCAAGGCAACCAGAACCTGGAATGTCAGCAGGTGAGCAGGTGAGCAGCTGTCAGCTTCACAGCAAAGTGCAACAAGCAAAGTGCTTTCAGCATGAACAAAGTTTATCTCTCTATCAAGTATATCATGCCATCATGTTGCCTAGCAACCACCAAACAATAGTTAGGTAGGTATAAATGATCAATTATTCTCATCTATGCACCTATAACACCTTTTAAAAGTTTTAAGTTCACAATAACATCTCATTTAGATCCACAAAGACTTATTCGGGCATGTCCTGTTGCTTAGGAACCACCTAGCAATAGGCTAAAACGATCAATTTTTAGTATTTATTTATCTACGACACCTATCATGATTGGACTGTGTTCCTGCATTCAAGAAATATCTCTAAAATTAGAAACACCCTGTCTCAAAGTGATGCTGAAAAACTTCTATGCTCAACTATAGTAATTCATTTACAGGCTTTCCTAAAACATTACCTCATTACTCTCAGGAAAAAGTTATTTGTTATCCTACTTACAATACTTTCATGTTACTCTGTAAAATAGCTGAAAAACTCTGTCTCATAATCACCATTTAACATTATACATACTCTTCTCACATGCAAGGTCTTGAAGAATCAGGCCCAATATAATCTTAAAGACCTTATAATACGATATCACCCCAACAGAGCACGTTTCTGGTTCTTAGGGATTAAAAAGTAGAATAGGAGGCAGATCCTTCAGCTTTCAGGCCCCTCTTCTTCTCTTCTTAAATATTTCCTCTTTGATGAAGCATATAGTTGGGGCTGCTGAACCCTCCCTTTTTTTAATACTGCAATAGCTTGCTCATAGGAGCATAGGCATATATCAGCAAAAAAAGAAAGGAGTCATGTGTCTATACTTGCACCCTCAGAATAGTTTGCTTGTTCAGTTGTTGAGTGCTTGAAAGCATTGAAGATGAACACTGCCTTCATTTCCACAAGCTTTAACTGTCCAAGTGTTTCACTGATGAGAGCTGGTTACAATCCAACTTAAAGCAACAAACCAAAAACCTCATAGTAGGAAGCATTTTACTTACATCTTCTGTGAATCTTTGTGTGCTCCTTGAGGCTGCATTTCTGATTGAACCGCCTCCCACAAATCTCGCAGCGGTATGGCTTCTCACCAGTGTGAATCCTTTTATGCCGCTCGAGATGCCCCGCGCGCTCGAAACATTTGCCGCAGTACGGACAGATAAAGCCTTTCTTAAACATCAGCCTCTTTACCGTCCTCCTCCGTGCCGTGTTGTACGCATTGCGGTACAGACTATAACCCAGTAACCCACGACCAAAGTGGTTCTGCTGAAATCCACCAGAGCTGCTGCAGGACACGGCCAGCCCACTGTCCAAAGACGATTCGGGAAGACACGACAGGGAGTTCTGTCCTAAACGTAAATAATGAGAGCTGTTATGTCCAGTCTCATTTTGTGTCGTCGATCTCCACTGTCCACTTTCATACAGAGGCAGCTCTTCTCCTGGTTTGTCGGACTGTCTGCTGGCCTGTTGATTTTCCTCCTCCACAGGTTCACATTTGACCTTCACTTCAGGTACAGACAGAGTGGCGGGTCCATCATCAGCATGCACATTTTCAAGAGAGTTCTTCACATCACCAGCACCACCCTGGCTTTCTGCAGAAAGATAAACATGCATGTTATAACTGAATTAAACCATCACTAACTTAATTCCAAAACAATTAGAAGCCGGAGGAAGTAATTTCCCCAGGATGATGGTGAGATATGTAAAATGACAGAAACAAACCAATAACATACATTAAAGAGTTGTAACTTTAATTCTTCCCCAAGATGAGAGTCAAGATAGACATTAGTTGAATGCCATTTGTTCATCTGATTTTGTGTTTACACAACTTTTGATCTGCATTTCATGAAGTTTAATGGAGAGGTGAAGCAGTGGCAAAGGAAGAACTTGTTAAACTTTGGTCTGTTATTACGTTCTAAAAGTTTGAAAAACAGAACATTGGTCGTGGCAGAGTATGGACTCTGCACGCACCACTTTAGTTTCACATTATTCAAGTTTTGAAATCAGGTCCTTGGTAAAACTTGCAAAACTGTTACATGGCAATATCTCCAAACACTATGCACCATGCGTGAGTTTAAAACTTTTCACAAGGTGCACAGATTTATTTTGGACCTCATAAATAGCAGAGCTAAAAGTGTTATGTGATCCGCCTCAACAAACCAGAAGTTATTCTTGTGAATGACGTGTAACTAATGAGATCTTGGAGTAAATGTAAATATGCCCTTTCGGATTTTGTTCAAGAATCTAATCAATCCTCTAATGATCGTGTTTCACTACCTAAATTTGGCAGGTACTTACATAGTGCTTTCATACTCTAAACGAGCATTAAACATGCTTTTTACTACAAACCTCATTTAATTCTATTTATGTACCAAATCACAACAACAGTCGCCTCAAGGCGCTTGATATTGTAAGGTAAAGAATCTACAGCAATTGACAGAAAACCCAAACAATGAAATGATCCCCTGTAAGGAAGAATTTCTGGTAGAAACAGGCTCGGTGGGGCGGGGCAGTCTCCCATAACCACACATAGTGAGTGAAAATAGGTGAGTGAAGAACAAATACTTCTGTTGGCTTCATCGGGTGAGGGCCTCCAGCTCGCACTGGAACGGTTCGCAGCCGAGTGTGAAGCAGCGGGAATGAGGATCAGCACCTCCATATCTGAGGCCATGGTTCTCAGCCGGAAAAGGGTGGAGTGCCCACTCCGGGTCGGGGATGAGTTCCTGCCCCAAGTGGAGGAGTTAAAGTATCTCGGGGTCTTGTTCGCGAGTGATGGGAGAAGGGAGCCGGAGATCGACAGACGGATTGGGGCTGCAGCTGCAGTAATGCAGATGCTGCACCGGTCCATCGTGGTGAAGAGGGAGCTGAGTGTAAAAGCGAAGCTCTCAATTTACCGGTCGATCTACGTCCCTACCCTCACCTATGGCCACGAGCTGTGGGTAGTAACCGAAAGAACGAGATCGCGGATACAAGCGGCAGAAATGAGCTTCCTCCGAAGGGTGGCTGGCCTCTCCCTTAGAGATAGGGTGAGAAGTTCGGCCATCTGGGAGGGGCTCAGAGTGGAGCCGCTGCTGCTCCACATCGAAAGGAGCCAGCTAAGGTGGTTCGGGCATCTGACAAGGATGCCCCCTGGGCGCCTCCTGGGTGAGGTGTTCCAGGCATGTCCCACCGGGAGGAGGCCCCGGGGCAGACCCAGGACACGCTGGAGAGATTATATCTCTCGGCTGGCCTGGGAACGTCTTGGTGTTCCCCCGGATAAGCTGGAGGAGGTGGCTGGGGAGAGGGAGGTCTGGGCCTCTTTGCTTAGGCTGCTGCCCCCGCGACCCGGCCTCGAATAAAGCGGATGAGGATGGATGGATGGATGAAGAACAAATACTCAACTTTGGCCTATTGTAGTATAACTAAGGGAGGATTCGGGGTTAACTGATCCAGCCCTAACTCTACGGTTTACCATAAAGGAAAAGTTGAAATGTAATCTTAAAAATAAGAGCTGGTTCCACAGAGGATGCTTCCAATTTTACTTTTAAACATCCTAGGAATCACAAGTAAGCCAGGAATCCGAGAGACAATTGCTCTATTGGGGTCTTTAAGATAAGACAGGGCCTGATTATTCAGACAACCCCTGCTGGTCCTGGCAGATGGCCGACCTTCCCTGAGGACATTCTGCTGGAGGTTTTTTCCTCTTTAAAAGGGAGTTTTTCCTTTCCACTGTCGCCAAGTGCTCGCTCAAAGCGGGTTGTTTGATTAGTGTCTTTATCTTACAATATAAAGCACCTTTGACTGTTGTTGTGTTTTGCACTATATAAATCAAATTGAACTGAACCGATGTTGTACGTGAGGAGAATTATTGTAAAATTAGATTCTGGATTTAACAGGAAGCCAACAAAGAGAGGCCAGTGTGAGAGGAACACGCTCTCTTTTTCTAGTCCCTGTCAGTACTCTCACTGCAGCCTTTTGGATTAACTGAGTTTTTAGGACAGCCTGATAATAATGAATTACAATAGCCCAGCCTAGAAGTAATAAATGCATGAACTAGTTTTTCAGCATCACTCTGAGACTGGATGTTTCTAATTTTAGAGATACTGCGCAAATGCAAGACAGCAGCCCTACATATTTGTTTAATATTGCCCATTGACTGAGAGCTTTCAAACCATCCCTCACTCTGATGGATTCATTGGAGGAGCCAAGGATTCAACCACCCACCCTGCAATTAGCGGACAACCTGCTTTATCTCCTATGCCACAAATCCATGAGCTGTACAGCTCACTAAATATGTGAATATTAGTAATATGTAAAAGCACCACTATCTCGACTTCTTGTACATTTTGGAAAGCTACAGCGCTTAATACATTTTTAGACGACCATCCAATATAAGATTTATGCCACAGCTGCCCTAAATTAACAGTAATTACCAAAATCAATCTGTAATGGTTAACCCACCATATCCACGAGCTCTTTTATTGAAGTGATACTTTTAATATAACTATTGTTGACATCCAATAACTTTTCAATTTGATTTTACAAAAAAAAAAAAAAAAAAAAAAAAAAACAGACAATACTATTACTTTTTTAAAGTAAGATGACAAATTACTGTTATTTACTTGCATTCACAAACAAAAAATAATATTAATTTTACTGGTTAACTGTTTGATTAATTTCCGACTTCTCAAAGGAGTCCAGTGTGCCAGCTCCAGTGTGAGTAATCAAATGTGAATTCAGTCATTTTTTGTTTTAAACTTGTTTTTGACAGATTTCTAAAATATGTTCTTTCTTGTTTTTAATGGCAGTTAAGCAATAAATACAGTAAGCACAACTGCTGCACTGAACTCATGCCCGTGTAAGTAATACTGTTTATTCTGACCTATGTGAGCAGGCGGGAGAGACTCATGAAACAAACCAAATATTTGTACCAAATGTTCTTCAAAATGAAACGAATCACTCAAAGATCTACAACAAAGTGAGAAAATAGATTTGTGTGTTTCATATCTGTCCCCAGAAAAGGTCCACATGGCATCTGGACAAAAATCTATTTCTAAGTAACTTCTGCTAATATCTTATCGCAAAGAAGAGAAACAATTTTGTAATGCTTACATTCTTTTCTTTACACTATATAACTGCAAACACGCCAGCTCATTAAAAAGACCTATTTTGGTCCTCATGTCCTGCAGCCAAAAGATAAATGATCCAAAATGACCACTGGAACGATTTCCCATATTATTGCAGAGCAAATAAAAGCCAAAGCCTTGTGCTGGGGGATTTTTCACAACGTGGCAACATAAACATTTGTTCTTAAATTATTATTTTTTTCTCTAGAATTTAATAAAGTATTTCTCTACCTTTACACAACCCCTTTATAAAAGTTTGAAAACTGAGATTTGTGCATTTTCGTCCCTGACAAACCTTGCATCAGTGTACCAGTAAGTTGGCACCCCTCAGCAAAGAGGTGCCAGGTTAGCACGGCAGCTACAGGGTGTTGAGGTGTGGTTTAGCTCGGGTCCAGCTCACCATCTCTCCCGTGGTGGTCGGGTCTCAGGGTCACCGCCTGCTGGGTTACTCTCAGCTCGCCGTGCAGGAGCTCGATGTTGCTCTTCAGCTTCTTGATCTCGTTTTCACGCTGGCACATTTCCAGCCGCAGCACCACCATGCCATCCTCCACAACTTTGGCGATTTCTGCCACGGCTGCTTTGGACAAGGCATCAATCACGGAGGCGATCTGGGAGCGCAGAGCAACGCTGCTCAACATTATCGTGAACCGACCAAGGAGTGAAGGAGGGCTGAACTTTAAAGCCAGAGAAGCGGCTCGGTGGGTCCCACGTCAGGGAGGTGAGTTAACGGCCGCGTCTAAGCGAAGCAGGCCGATGCGGGAGCCGCTGGCTCTTCCCAGCCTGCAGGCATTTGGTTAGCCTGATGTTGGTTTTTAATGAGTACAAAGAGATAAACACTTTCTCGTTTTACGGAAGTGATGACACACATACCGTAAAAACGCGAAGAAGAGCGCAACGCATATTGTCACCGCACTTCTGGGGCTGCTGGACCTTTTTTTGTTAAACCAAAAACAAAAAGTCTTCAAAAGACTAAAGTAGGAAGTTTACGAGAATCTAGAGAAAACATGCTATTTTCAGGTTTTATCTTAAAGGGACCATATCGCTTTACTCTTCAAGCATTTACTTATGAGAAGTTTCCAATGTTTCCAGTCACATCAATACAACACACACAGCAGCTGTGAGAGGAGGTTGCAGGGACCATCTATAAAGTGCAACACGACAAAAGAAATCATACACTTTCATAACATTTGAATCTGGATTAATTACAGTATGTTCATCTAAAAGTGTTGTAACCAGAGTCAGGGATTATTTTAAATTCCCACCAGTTCTATGCACCAACACAATGGAGAGCTGCTAAGTTTTAGGAACACCTGAGAGTAAAATTTATATGTGCAGGACGTGTACATATTCAGTTGAAGATTTTTAAATTTTTGTTTCGAGTAACCAGAATGGAGACGATTAGAAATGAATATATCAGAGAGACAGCTCAGGTTGGAGACAGAAAGGCAAAGTGACGTCTTCATTCTCTGCTGACCGCAGGTTTCCCCAACCTTATAAATAGTATATTTGCATGACTGAATCTAGCACCACTGACTAACAATGGGCCGTGAGATCGACGAAAATATCAGTAGATGAGCAGTTTCTGAACTACTCAGATTAGCCTATCTAACACCAACAACCATGCTGCGTTCAAAGTCGCGTAAATCACATTTCTTCCCCATGCTGATGCTTGATTTGAACCGATCCTGCTGACCATGTCTAAAGGCCTAAATGGATTGAACTACTGTCATCTGATTAGATATTTGAGCAGTTATACAGATGTATCTAACCATTTGAAACCCAGAGTTGAAGCTTTAAATGAAAAATGTACTTTCAATTCAAAAAAATGCAATTAACTCATTGTTGTGTTGTCTGCACTTTATTAAACTGTTGGGAAAAAACCCCACAAAAGACAATGAATACACACACACACACACACACACACACACACACACACACACACAATCATAATCTCTCGCGCACTTAAAAGTTTTTACTTTTTAATTAAATGTGTGTAATTAAGATCTGACAAGTAATCTTCAGTCACATACAGTTTGTCCTGCTAATAACTACATCACAAGGGCAAATATTAGAAAAGGACCAACCATTTAATTTCTTCAGACATGTTTCAACAACAGATACCAGTATATTTTCAAGGCACTGTAATACTTCTGAGTACAGAAGTATGACAAAGTTACAAACACACCAATCACAGTTTTCTTTGAGTATTTGTACAGTCATTGAAGAATTAAAAATTAAGAAGAAATAAGGTAGCTAAAACTTCCAAATGAAACATTTTCTTGAACAAGAATCTAAAACTGCATAAAAATGTCCCAAACACAGAAATGTCTACTAAACAGTAACACACAAATGGCTTATGGAAAAAAAAATGTTTCCACATCTGTGAATTTGAAAGGGACCTGCAGGGTATCATCAGGCATCCATGTGCCCTGCAACTACAGTGCAATGTCCTCCCTGCACGTGGACTTAAAAGTAGTATAAAACAACGACACACCCCAATGACCACAGCTGTCCATGTGCGCATCCACGTGGGAGCATAATCAGCATCACGGTTAACATCAATAAACAAACCATTTCTTACTAATCTTTTCAGTTCAATGTGCCATCTAAAGAGTGCTGGTTCATATAAGTTGTTGGAGTTAACCACAGAAGCTGTTCTCAGAGAAATGAGTGCAGACACCCTCCAGGAAGCCCCTGACACGACAGGAACATCTACACTACACAGTCTGCTGGTGGTATGTTTGGGGAAACTGAAAACAAAGACCAAATATATTCCTCTGAGCCCTTCACACGTCACCACGCTCTTGCAGTTTCAATGCCTGAGAGAATCGTTTGCTACTCAGACTGCATTTAAAGGCCATCTAATATTTATATGAGAACACAGAAAAAGAAAATCTTCCCCACCTCTCTAGTAGTTCCTACTCGCGGCATGAGAATCAATCAATAGTTGACATTTATGGAAGTTAAACTGTTAACTCTTGCATCAACACCAGAATGCCTTTATTTATCAGTTAGTGGTTATTTTTTAGTTTCTGTTTTATTTAATTTATTCTGTCTGTGTAGGTTGTGGTGGTTGTGGTCAAATAAGGTCAAACTTTCATAAAATGTCTTTAATCTTTAAAACTGATTAAAAGTCTGCTGCCTTTGTTTTTTGCAACATTTAGGAATTGTTACTGCTGTGGGGGATTCTAAATATCTAATTATACCTCTGACCTCACTTTTACATTTCACATCTACATCACATATGGTCGTGAAAAAGAGAATGAGCTGCCTAGTCAGAAAAATTAGATAATAAACTCAAATTATTCATGTCCAGTTATTTACAAATCAATACCTATTATCTGTTACCCATCAATACATATTACCCACTACTATATGTTTTTTTTTTTTCAAAAACACAATAATATTCCCTTAAAAGTAAATAATCTCCAGAGCAGTGCTTCTTTTTTTAGGTTAATTGTGATCATGCCATTAGGAAAAAAAGACATAGAAACTTTTTCCAAAAATAACAGTTACGATGTTTTTTATGTTTAGATTTCCCAGGAGATGAAGTTTGTCACATTAATGGGACAAAATGTCAAATTATATTAGTTTTATGTGTAATATCTCACAAAGAGGTGTGCGTCCAATGGAAAAGCAAGACAAAGCAAACGATAAATGTAATGACTCTAATGCATCTGCCCCCCTGTAATGCAAATCAGAGGGCTTTTTATGTTTCTGTTCATTCACTCCAATAAAACTGTCAAAGCACACTTGTAAAATAAAAGGTTCATGCAAATGTTCAAACTACCGCAGTCCATCTCTGAGAGCTGCAGTATCTGATCGCTATCTTCCTTGCAGGTGGATCTCTTCATGTATTTTGAGGTTACCAAGCGCCGTGAAGCTTTTACCGCACTGCCTGCAGCTGTACGGCTCCAGCCCGCTGTGGAACCGCTCGTGTCTGAGGCAGTTGTCCTGCCTCGAAAACATCTTACCGCAGATTTTGCAACTAAACGGCCTCTCCCCGGTGTGCACGCTTTGGTGCGTCCTCAGCCGGGTCTTCTGGGTGAAAGATTTCCCACACTCGAGGCACCTGAAGCGTTTGGAGGGTTGGTGGGTGGCTACGTGTTTCTCCAATTGAAACAGGCACGAGAAACTCTTGTTGCACAAAGAGCAGACGTAGACTTTCTGATTAGGTCTGCACACCTTCATCACCCTTTTGGCTTTAAAGACATCTCTACTCTGGTTAGGAGCGTCAGCATTTGAACTTGCTGAGATTGCTGCGGCTGTTTCCACGTGAGGCAGAGGGAGTAACGGCTCAGCTCGCAAGCAGTCACCCTGACTGCCTGCAGGGGGTGAAATACATCTGAACTCTTTAGTATGAACAGACTCTAAAGCGATGCCTCCCATACACGCGGGGTGCGTCTCTACCTCCGCTCTCACTGGCGCGCCTGCAGTTTCCTCTGTGGTAGACAGTAAAGAATTATAGGAACTTTCTGTGTTGCTCTGAGGAGAATACTGATCAGCGTCAGAGGGGAGGATCTGCATGTGCTGCTGCAACGCCACAGGGTTACTCTCAAACATGCTACAAGCAGGCCACATCAAGTCATCCTGCTCTGCCTTGAAGCAAACACCTGTTCTCGCCGTGTTGTCTTCTGTTTCGATGTTAGCAGGTTCATCCTCTGGCTCGTGCTTCACCACTGGCCAGATGTTTTGGCTCTCTTCTGTCACATTTTGGGCAGTTTTTGGTTGAAGAGACACTGCAACCATGTCCTGAGCTTCCTTTTTGTCTGCATTTAAAAGGATGACAACCGTGTTAACACTCGATTTCAATTCTCAACCAACAAATGCAAGTCAACAGAGCATCTAACCAGTTTCACCAGTAGAAGTGTTTTAGTGCTGCTGTTTACTGGAAACGGTTAGACATGTCAGCCACAAAAGGATGCTTCCTGATAAACTCAGGTTTTACAAAGTTTAGAAAGTCCCTGATATACTGCAATAAACTGTTTTTATCTTCATAAGTTCTTGAGTTTTATCTGACTGATATATTGCTAAAAAAGATTCAGTCAGTTTAATCTGAAAATGAAATGAATGTCAAAGAAAATGAATTTCTTTGATTCATCGAATTGGACCAAGACATAATAAAAAAATATCCCAGCAGTTAGAAAGACAGTGTACAGAAATTTATATTTAACTATCTTTATAAATGAACTACAAAGACTAAAATAAATTGTTGGTAAAGGATTCAGGCACCTATAACCTATACCTGTACATACAAATTTCGGTTGTTTATGTTTATAGGACCACCCTGTGTCTTCCTTTTATATTTTATTTTCCCTTGCTGTAAGAGCTCTGTAACATCGAAATTTCCCATCGGTGGGATAATAAAGATTTATTCTATTCTATTCTATTCTATTCTAATGCACTCTTGAGCCTTAACCTCACATCAGATGACCTCAGTGGGTCAGATGATAGGGTTAGGCAAGGTCTCAACGTGGTTTCACCTAAAACATCTGGAGGTAATGACCTTGGCTCATGTCATGAGGAAGTGAAGAAGCCCCTTGAATGAGGGGTGAAAGGACTAAATGAAACAAAAAGAAATGGAATGTGGGGCCTCCCTGCTGCTGCATTGGTGGTTCTTTGTGTCCGGGGATGGGCGTCCAGGTACGCACTGGCTCACTCCTGGTGGCTGCTTGTCGGGGCCTGGAGCCTGGGGCTCGCTCGGCCTCTGGGCTTGGGGCTCGGTCACTCTGGCACAGCTGGCTGCCGGCGGAGCTCACGGGCACGTCACTGCAACCCCCCCTGGCTTCTGCTCCGCGGCTGCTGAGTGACCCCTCATCTGGGGCTCTCCTCAGCTCTTTCCGGGAGAGTGGCACGGCTGCCCCTCTGTTGGTCTTCCTTAGTCTCTTGTGCTCTGAGGGCCTCTGGATGTCTGGAGCCTGAATCTCCTCCATACCTGCTTCATGCCCTGGAGGATGAGGCTATGGCCCCCCACACCCTCTAGCAGGGACCTTTAAAAGGGACCTTTTAAAACAAGTGCGTTCATGCTCACAGGTGTACACACGGGTGCTCACACACACACAAACTACACCCTTTTTGGCTCCTACCTCAAAGCACACTGTGTGCTGTCGATCCTACGTGCTGCACAATAATGTTTAATATTTAGTATTTACTGTTATATTCACATAGATCATCGTGATGTTGTTTATTCTATTGCTCTCTTTTTTTGCTTGTTTTCTCTATTTTTCTTTCTCAACAGGTGATCCAGGTCATTGATATATGTATTTTTTGTCTGTTTGTTTTGTTGGTTTTTGTTTTTTGCCCTTTATCAGTTTCTCTTCCCCACTGTTTTTCTTTCCCTACCTCTCTTTCTCCCCTTTCATTTCCCCAGTGACGTCTGTCCCATGTGTAACAAGTGAAAATAAAATAAAATTAACACTAAAAACAAAGTGAATCAAATAGACCAATACGGCAGGGCCGGGATGGTCCATTTGGTAAAGTAAATCCTTTGGACAACTTTCTTGGCCTTTAGACAATAATTCTGATCTCAAAAGAACCAAACGGGACAGGCGCAAAAAAAAAAGTCCAGTAGCTTTCTCCTTAGACTGTTACTGCTTGACATAAGCAGGGCATCCTCCATCTGTGCTTTTAAGTCTGGACTTTAACTTCCCTTTACTCTTTCCATTTGAAATGGATTTTCAAATGAGGAGTGGAATCACCATTTTAAATGTTATTAGTAAATCGTGGGTTTTTGAAACCATTTACTTATTTCTATTTTTTCATATTGAGTTTAAAAAAAGATTTTGAAAATTAGTTTTTTAATTTGGAATTCGAAAATAGTTTTTGAAATGAGGTTTTTATTGAGAGTTTAATTCTTTTTTTGTGAAATTCATATAAGTATTTATTGATGGATTACTAATTAATTTTGAAAACTAGATTTTAAAATAGTGTTTTTATTTAAAATAAACTACTGAAGTAATGTATTATTTAATAATGTTTGAATAAATACAATTATTTCAAAAATGAATTTACAAATGCAGAATTCATTATTTAAGCACAGAATTCTTTGTTTTGATGCGGGTGGCTCTTGTGGTCCTCCATTAATCAAAGCAACGTTTCAGTGTGCTTTATGAATACATTTCACTTACTAATGATTCATACTTCAGCCGAACCTAAACTTGAACCATCACAACATGACAGGGATGATCATTTATGTTCTAATGTGCAGTAAACCTTTTTATAAGCAAAGGAAGTTAAAATTTGAGATTTTTTTGAGTAAGGTTCGTTTAGTCGGTTCCAGATGTTGCCGTTTCTTACCCGTTCGGAGCACCAGTTCCTCGGCTGTAGTCTGCGTATGTTTGGCTTCTGTAGCTGTGCTTGCGGCAGCTTCTTGAGCTTTCTTGAGCTCAGCCTCTATCAGCTTCAAACTTGCTCGGAGCTCCTGATTCTCATCTTCCCTCCGACTCAGCTCCAGGCGCAGGACCAGACTCCCGTCTTCCACCAGCTTCGTGATTTCTGCCACCGCCGCCTTCGCCAAGACGTCCATGATGGCTGCGACCTGCGCAGGAAACGACGAGGGAAAAGACATCCTATGACCCGAAGATTAAACCTCAGCTATAAGCTGAACTACCAGCTGATGCATGTGGTGAGATCCAACTCCCCTGCTGTTATTTTGGTTCCCTTCCGGGAAAATGAAAAGGCGGATATGATGTAAAACCGACGGCTGTAAAACTTCTAATAAACATAATGATGATTATAAATCTCTCATAATAAACGGAGCAGTGTTCTCTAATGTGTCTTATATATATATGTATATATATGTGGATGTGTGTATATATATGTGGATGTGTGTATATATATGTGGATGTGTGTATATGTGGATATATATATATATATATATATATATATATATATATATATATATATATATATATATATACTGTGTATATATATATACTGTATATGTGTATATATATATATATATATATACTGTATATGTGTATATATGTATGTATATATATATATGTATGTATATATATATATATATATATATATATATATATATATATATATATATATATATATATATATATATATACTGTGTATATATATATACTGTATATGTGTATATATGTATGTATATATATATATATATATATATATATATATATATATATATACATATAGATAGATAGATGTATATATGTATATATATCTATAGATAGATAGATAGATAGATAGATAGATAGATGTATATAGATGTATATATAAAGACACATTAGAGAACACTGCTCCGTTTATTATGAGGGATTTATAATCATTATGGCTCAGGTGGTGAGGTTGGTGGGCAGGGGTGGGGTGTGTGAGAACAGTGTTTGTTTGCAGTCCGAATGGCCCCGGGAAGAAGCTGTTTGTGTCTGGAGGTGTCGACCAGAGGGCAGTGGGCCAAACAGGTAGTGAGTGGGATTCAAGGGGTCACCTGTGAAGAGAGGCAGAGGGCAGCCAATGTTTTTTTTTGTTGTTGTTTTTTTTTTTTTGGGGGGGGGGGGGGGGGGGGGTGTTAATTACCCTCTGCTCATCCTTCCTGTTGTCAGTTGTGGCCACTGCGTACCAAACACCCAGATAGTTGGAGTCCACGCTCTCCACTGAGGACCAGTAGAAGGCTAGCAGGAGCTTCTGGTTCAGGTTATTCTTCCTTACGACGCGGAGTTATTTCAGCCGCTGCTGGACCTTCTTCTTTATCTTATGGTCGACGGAGATGTGAGTGCCCAGAAACCTAAAGATGGAGACAGAATCCAACCATTCTCCCTTTATAATAAGAGGGGAATGAACCTGTCTGTGCCTTATGAAGTCTATTATGAGTTCTTTTGTTTTAAAGACCGTCAGCTTCAGGTTACAGAAGCAAAACAGAATACATGTGTGTGAGTGAGAGGGAGGCAGGTAGAAAAAGGTGAATATGTAAGGAGAAAAGGTAGTGCAAGGTGGATAAATGCAAGGGGTCAACCATCAAAAGCAATGAACAGTGAAGTCGAGTTATTTTTCAAGTGATTTTTGAAGCTTGAAGAAGTTATTTTAATGGTTTTTTGTATTTTGTAAGCAAATACCAGCAGCATTTTTATAACGTAACAATAAAGGCTATTTATAACTTCAGCACCAACACTTTGTTTGCTCTGATAAAGTTTAAATAAAGAAGGATTGAAGAAGACACAGCATATTGAAAACATGTTTTATTCACACAATGCAAAACAACTTTGGATCTGTTGACATCATATTCCTGCTAAATGATATGATATAGTCAATGCATCTTTTTAAACACATTTGTATTTGGCATCAAACCTCTATTTTTATGTACACTTTTCTGTAACGAGAGAGAAAACTCGTTACTCGTGCAAACACCGAGTGTAACAGGGAGTGTATTCAATGCGAATATTTTTTACTTTTAGATTAGCAACCCAGACTCTAGCAGTTCATCCAGATGGTTTGTCACACTGGAGCAGCACTTCGGCACTTCAGTGTTTGTCATCTGTTTCAGTTTATTCCTCTTAATATCAGGATTCAAGATGCTGACCGCGTAAATCCAACCCCAGCATCTGATTCCCTTTATATCATCTCAGCGGTCTATTCTGTTCTGGTAAATGAACGGAGAACAAATCTTCCCTTGAACAATATTTATATTAGACAACTATTGGTTATGACTGCACGTCGAGTTTATGCATTCTACAAAGAAACACAGAAACGGCTAAATCAGTTGCCTTACACAAGCAGGGCTGCTGTTGCTGTAATGTATAATGGAATAAATTCACCCCTCTATATAAGAAAATACAGCCTTTAACTCTGTGTGGGGAAAACTAGTTTGTACAATTCAAACCTCTACGTCACTTCCCCAGCGCGTCTGCCTCCGCCTCTCCTTCTCTCACCCTCTCTTTCTCTCTCCTCATGGTTGCAATGGCCACAGCCTCATCAAAGCACATGCTGAGGGGACTGTTTCTGACTTCGGCCCTGTCCCTCCTCCCCTCTCTCTCCCGGCTATCTCCCCTGAGCTTTGGACTCTCTTTCTTCTCAGAGCCCTCGTCGCTCTGGTCTCCGTCCTTGTCCTGCTCTCCTGGGACTCTCAGCGTGTTGTCTCTCCCTCTGTCGCCATCTCTTCTCTCTCTTTGCTGCTGCTGCTGTCGGATGGTCAGGGCGGTGATTCTGCAGTGCTGCGGCTTCGGAGGCACCACCGGCACGGCTTTAACTTGGTAGATCTTCGGCTGTGAGGAGACCAGCGTGCTTCCAACACCCTCTAAGGGGCCGTCACTCTTCTCACTCTCTCTTCCCTCTTTCATATCAGAGCCCACCTCTTTAAATTGGTTATCTTCACTTGGCGCAGTTTCAAGTTGCTCATCGGCTGTCTGTTTACCATCGCTCTCATTCTCTGGCTGATCTGAAAACGCTTCTGCTGTGACATGTTCCTGAGAGTCTTCCTTGCTGGCCATCTTCTCGTGAGTTTCTCTCTGGGTCTCATCTTCGTTAAACTCTTGTTGCATTTCTAAACTTGTTGGCGCTCCTTCAGCCGTCTCAACTGGTTCACCGTCTATTTCTATCATACCTTCCGTCTTCTTCGCCTCCTCTTTGTCGTCTTCCACCATTTCCTTTGATCCGTGCTCTTCGTCCTGTTCATCTTTTACCAAATGTTCTTGCCCAACATCACCCTCCCTCTCAGACTGCGCCTTTTCCTCATCTTCTATCACTTCAGATACAATGTCCTCAAGTTCTTCCCAAATGTCATTGTGTGTCCCACAGATTTGGGTATCCTGCTCATTGCTACTGTCGTGTTCTCTGTCAGCTTTTCCCTCTGAGGTTTCTTCCCTCATTCTCTCGTCACTTTCCTCTATTTTCAGTACAAACTGTTCACACATGTCCTCCATTTCATTGCATATCACACCATTCTCCCCCTCCTTATTGTCTCTCTCTGTTGTACCCCCTCCATTACAGCTTCTGGTATGATTTGTTGATTCAGTTTCTTTCTGGTTCATCATTTCCTGAGATGGACAATCGCTGTGAGCAATTTCAACTACTTCCTTCACCTCCTCAACGCTCGTGCCAGCCACAGTGCTGGATTCGTCAGCGTCCTCGGTGACTGGCAGTGGAAACTCTGTACAGCAGGTTGTTGAGGATATTTCACTTTCAGTATCTTTCATAATATCCAGATGTTCCTCTGTTTCTCTGCTGCAGATAGTTAAGAGACAAAAATAGTTTAGATGCGTACAATATAAGTGAGACTTTAAGACATATTAACGTTTGTTTATAGAATTTTTTGAGCTCTAATTTTGAGCTTCTTCTTTAATATTTCTTCCTGATTTAATTAAACTTGTAGCAGTTTGTTCTTGTAGCATTTCTCAAGCTGATGACACAAAGTTTAATGTATCAAAAGAGAATTCCCCTCAGTTTGTTATGATTTTCTAATGGAGGGACGGGAAGGACATGTGGTGCTATCTGCCACACTGTACTTTTAATCTTTTTCCACCAGGGGGTGCACACAGGTTTCAGGCATTAGCCTTCAAATCATCCAAGTAGTGGCCACTGTGACCACACAACTTAACTACAGGATACTGGAAAACAAATCACCACAGCAAAACAAGAGTGAAGTGATTATAGTGTCTTTTGAAAAGTGTGCAGTTCGGTTTCTTCTCCAAAATCAGCCACAAAAACATAACTGACATGTAAACCTTTTCAAGTTTATATGTTAAGCATGCTAGCACTATTTACATCTTTCTCATTCATGTGGAATAACGTTTCTCATAAGTAAGGTCAAATAGCCTGTTCACTCTCCATTCTATTTCTGTTTGGCCTTCTCAAACTCCTGAGGGAAATATCTGGGTCATTACAGTCTAAAGGTTTCACCGGCTGACTGTTGTCTGGGTATATTCAGATTATTAGGTTGCTGGACCCAGTTGCAGAGAAAGATGAAAACAATAAGGCGAGTTTAAAATCAAAATAACGAACTGAAAGATGCTCAAACATCATATGTCAGACAGGTGGTGCAGAACCTGGTCACATTCTAATTAAACATCAAGCATTTAAGCTACAATCACACACACTGTTGTGGTTTTCTGACTCACTGTTAGTGTAAAATAACAGATAAAATAGTTGTTGTTGTGCTTTTTCTGTCTGCCAGTCAGGAAAGATTAAGACAAAAATGCACATGCATGGTAACTATAATGATAAATACTAAAATCTGAGATTGTAATCAGTTGTCACCTTTGCACGTCGTTTTCCAGCTGGTCTCCTTCCTGATGAACTTTAGTTTCCTCTTGTTTTTCTATCATCTCCTTTTCATCCAGTCCATTTTTATCTTCTCTGTCGTTCACTTCTACCTGCTCCCGCTCTCCCGTAGTTGTTTCTGTACATGCCGAATGTTCAGTTTTCAGTGACTGGCAGTCTCTTTCTTCAGAGCTCTCTATGTAATGCACAGAAACGCTATCATGAGGGGAACTTTCCTCTCCATCAGTTTCAGGTTCCAACCCAGAGATTGTGTTCAAAAAGAAATCCGGTGGAAGGCTTTTAACGAACATGCTCTCGTCTTCCTCGCTACTGTACTCGTTATCACCAATGTCATCCCCCATAGCCTCGTCTTCAGATGAAGACTCATCCGGTCCGTGGACAGGCGAGGTCATGTAAGGCAGGCTGAGGGATTTTGTGTGTCGACTGTGCAAGTCGAGACTGAGCGGTCTGTGTGGGTTTGACTCGCTGGGACTTTGAGGGCCTGGACGCAGGCGTGACTGTGGCTCTGGAGGACAAGGAGAAGTCTGAACTTGAGCCATTGATTCATACTCATCGTCTGAGTGACAAGGAGGTTCAACAGAGAACTCCTGCACCTATTGGGGAAAAAAGAGGAACCACATTAAAAAGCTTTCACAAATACAGCGTAATACTGCTCCTGTGCAAATAACCATTTTCTTCTGCAAACCTCCAACTTCTTATGTGCTAAGAAAGATTTGCAACCATAAAAAACACACCTGATAAGAGACACTGCAGTCCATATGGTCCATTCCACTGCAGTCCATTTGGTCCAGGAATTCAAAGTTGTCTTGAATGTAGCCAAACATATTCTGGTTGTCGCCTGCCACCTCTGTTGAGTTGAGAACATCAGAAGCATTGAACTCTCCATTATCTTCATGCTGAGTGTCCTCTGGCTGAAGCTCGGACGTCTCACTAACTTTCATTTCTGTCAATGAAACAACGATCATGAGTTAATGAGTTTCACGACTGAGTAAAATTCATTTGTTGCACTGTACTTGCAATAGTTTAATTCTAAGACAGCTGCAGAAAAACAAAGAGAAAAAACTAATTTCTGGGGAAAATACAAGCGTAAGATTATTGGGCTTATTTTTTGACTGATTCTCAAAATGTGCTTGGAGGAAATAAATAAAAACAAAAATGCTCAAGTATTTTAAAAGACTATAGTCAAAGGTTGGGGCAAAAAAGACTTAGAGCAGTTGAATGGATGTCATCCTTCAGATTACCCTAATGTGGTAATTTGCACAAAACACATACAGAAGTCAGATTGGCAAGTATTTGGTATTCCTGTTAAAGGGCACCATCGAAAAAGTTGAAGGTCAAACGTTTGACCCGTTTATGAAACTTAGCAGAACTGTTTGTGGAATTTTATATAAAACCACATTAAAACTCAGGGTTACATTACAAAAAGTCAACAAAGAGAAAAACCGCTAGTCCCCCTGGGAGTGTTTCCTCGATAGGTGCACCGGAGGTCTTGACTATTTGTACCAAATTTTAAAGAAATCTTTGTAGTAGCAGCTAAGACGTTTAAGTTTGAACCAGAAAATCAATAACTGATGTGCAAAACAGTTATTATTTGCAGTCCTTGTAAGAAAAAGTGGTCATTGTAATAAAAAAGTTCAAATTACCCATATATTCATCATCTTCAACATTTTGTTCAGCATTTTTGGCATCACCTTTGTTATCTTCTTCTGAGTTGGACAGGAGGCTTTTGGCTCGTTGTCTCTTAGGTTCATCTCCTTTCTCTTCTGCTCCTTTTTCCGTTTTCTCCTCAGCACCACCTGCTGCCACCGAATCCTCTGTCGTCTCCACGTCTTCTGCACTGCTTTTCTCCTTTTCACTTTTCACTTCCTCCTCCTCCTTCTTGGTTTCTTCCACATTCCATTCCATTACTCTGCTTACCTTTTTCGCTGCCTTTTCTGCTCCCGCCTTATCACCCCCGTTTTTGTCTCTACGTTGTATGATCCTGTCAGCTCCGCCCCCTTGAAGAACCCCTAAAGCCAGGTTAGAGGTGATATGTAGTGGCACAGTAACCATGGTGGGTCCTGTGATGTGCATGGCTGCTCTCCGACCAGCTTTAGTGGATATTCCTGGAGATCTGGACTGGACAGTATCATTGCCTGCTAATCCTAAACCTTCTGGATCAAGAGCTGTGTAGGTACCCTGTACGCCTGCACCACCGCTTACTAGCCCTGTTCCCCTGCGGTAGGTCACAGCATATTCACTGGCACCTAATCCACCTGAAGATACTGGGAGCTCAGAGACAGCCTGAGGGGTGGTAGTGACAAGGGGAGACATGCTGGTGGAAGGAGGGCGCTGGCCAGGACGCCTGGTACCTAAAAATATAATGACAAATAAGTTTAGCCTAAGTGAAAGGTAAAGTTGAGTCTAAATTTTGATATTATCTGCAAACAATAATTTGAATCAACAATGAATCCTCCAAGATTGACAGAATCAAGTTTATGCATGATTATCCATGTTGAAACACCCGACTGTGCACCTTGGGCACTGACTTGATCTCAACTAATTTCACTGGGCTGGACTGAACCATGACCTCTTGACTGTATTTGTGCTTTTGGTGCTTTTTGGAGTATTTTGAGCTTATCTAATGATGTGGCTTTCTTTTTGCTTACTTGTATTTTTAAAAAAAACCCACAAAAGGTCTGTGCTCCAGGTTTGACAAGTGAAAATCTAGTAAAGTATACTTTTCACCAGTGTGGCAAAATATTCTCACAGCAGTTTGTAAAATAATCGTGTTTTTCCTGTTCACAAATATCCCATTTCTATGTTCACATACTTATTCATTCTATTTGTATTTATATTAGAGGGGAGGTCTTGATGTGTTACATTTCTACCTTCTGTTTTTCAAACATGAGTTTGTGTATGTCTGATACCAACTTCATTCATGTATTTTCTGTTGTGTTTTCATTTACTCCAAACGATCTTATATGTAGGGATTTTTTCCAGGTACACAAAATCATTTCTCTTGTTTAAGTGGAGAAAAAGTCCACATTTGGAGACTTAGGGATTGGAGGTGCCAATGGGTATTTTAGGACATTTATTTTAACTGCTCTATTAAGAGTTTGTTAGAGATTTGTTAGTTCCACATGGTGTACGGTAGGTTAAATATTAACAACAGCAGTGACTCCAGACATGCTCATAAAAGTATGGCACAAGTTTGACTATCGCATGGACAAATGGCCTGCTCAAAGTGGAGCACTTTTGAACACTGTAAATTTTCAGAATCAGAATCACGTTTTTTGCAAAGCTTTTACACAAACGGGGAATTTGTCTTGGTGTCATTGATACAGAAACAGAATATGTAGTATTTACAGTATATATAATCTATATTTCTCTATATAAATACACTAAATAAGAATATATACTAAATGCCTACAGATGTTAGAATATAAATTAAAAATTAAATGAAGGTTATGGGTGGGGAGGCAAAATGTAGGTAGAACATGATGTGCAAAGCGCTGTTTTGTATGTAAAACCTTAATAATATTTTAAGATTTACCGCAAGTTTCTACGTCCATTACTTTAAAAAACATAGCCTCTCCAAACTGAATGATTCATTTTGATACACTCTGTACATTAGCTTCAAATTTACGCTAGCTCTCATGGGAAAAAACGAATCAGCTGGTGTCTATAAACGTTAATGGATTTTACATTTTGTCAGAGACTGGGTTAAATTCTAGCATTTTACTTTGTGTTACTTAAGATTAATTTGCATGTGTCACTCTTTGCATTGCACTGATGCAGTCTATAAATGTTTCTAGCTAGCCATTCTTGCTAGTGGTTGTAGTTAAACCGCTAGTAAATGTGGTCACTTCTTACTTCAAAATATGACTTGTAGTCACTGCTGGTAAAGTACTCTGAGACATCAGTAAGACTAGAAAAATTAAAAGCACTATATAAATACCAGCACAGTCCAAAAACTGCAATGGGGATGGCTTAATTGCTTCAAAGCGGGACTTTACGAAATGGCATGTAAAAGTGCTTTTTTCTTCAAGACATTAGAAAACAAACTCCATTCAACTCTATTGTGTGGTGATGGTGGAAGAAGTTCCCAGTCAGCTGTTCACTATCACCAGATGCATTTAAATGAAATTTTATCTACTCGTTTTCTTCTTATACGTAAGCACTGTGAGTTCACATTTTAACAAACCTCAGAGTCTTACAGCTTAATCAAATCAAACAAATTAAATCAACATTTCAAATTCTTTATAGAAGAGTTTATATCTAAATAAATATGAAATTCACTTACTTCTTAACATTTTTACTGCATTTAATTATTTTTCTAAGTAACAAATTCATCATTTTAATGTTTCAGAAGACGATACCTTCATTTGGATAGGATGGGGAGCTGAGGGAGTCCATGCTTCTTGCAGGTCTCAGAGCAGGCCTTTCTTTCTCTGGAGCTGAAAAAATATAAAAATTATTTCTAAGATAAGTGAGATAATATATAGAGAGAAGCTGTTGGAACTGATCTATGGGAGACTTAAAACTGATGTCCAAAACAGCAGCCAGCAGCAACAGTTTTCTAAAAGTACATTAATAAAATGTGCCAAAATACAAACAAATTATATTTACATTTTTAAATATTAATATTTAAAAATATGTGAGTTTGAATGTCATTTTAAATGTTGCTATTTCCTAAAAGTGAGAAGAAATTAGAAAACAAACCAAAGAGAATAAAGTTGTCAACACGCAAACCTGTTTATGGAAAAGGAGAAATTAACTTAGTAGGAATAAATGATGTGACTCATTTCTATGTGAAGGTTTTGTACCTTTGGTTGAAGGTTTGTGTTTTCGCCGTGGATCCGGGAATCGTCCTCCAATGTTAAAGATGGACATCCACTTCCTGCCTTTAAGGGATCCTTTCCTCCTGAGGCGAGCAAGACACGCACATTTGCAAGAAGTTTATATGAAAAGAAATGTTATTTTCTAACATACAAGCATCACTTGTTCATTCACCTGATACTCTAAAAAGTGTAAGCGACTAAGATTTTGTGTATAACGGACAGTAATGGTGACCCAGATAAAGAAATGGTTTACTCACTTGTCTGTGCCTTCAATGATGGCATGGTAAGGTCTTATGGGAAGTGGACCATCTCCTGGACTGATGTTCCCATAGCTACAAGCTGGGGTGGGAACAGGCCGGAATAAACATTCCTCCGTGTTGGGGAATGCTGATGGGGATGGGAGGGACTTCCTTCTCTCGTTTGATATGTCTGAAGAGGTCAGAGGAAAGATTTTAAGCTGTGGTACATAAGTTTATCGCCTTTCTCTGCACGTGAGTGTCTGTGGATGCACATCTGTGTTCTGACCTGCATCGGGAAACAGCTGAGGGACGTGTGTGAGAATGAACTCCACCACGATGGACTGGACCCTGACCTCCATGAAGGCCGCAGTGCCATTGAATCCTGTCGCTTCAATGTCTTTAGACCTTTTCATACAGATTGATAGATTGGTTTACTGATTGATTATCACAACTGCAAGACATGACTATGTGCTAAAGGAGAAGAAGGAATGGATGAAAACAACAGAAGAACAAAGTGAAGCAGAAAAGGAACAAGGAACAGGTAAGCAAAGGCAGCGGTGCACTATACAAGGTTATTGAATCGCATACAATATAAATTAAAATTACAGTAACTTTCAGCAGTTTATATATATAGTATTTTCCCTCAGAATGAAAGCAGGTAGTGTATCCCTCAGTTCACAAGAGCACATATCTGAGACACACTGATTTTTCATTAACACACCTGAGCAGGTTGGGGGCCCAGACAATGGCCAGGTTCCTGGAGTGCATGTTGGTTTCTGACGAATACGAGGCCATTCTGACAAGATGACGCATGAGAAACTCCAGAGTCCTGTAGGACACACATGATACATGATCAGCTTTTAAATCTGCAGCCTTGTTAGAAACAGTATTATTTTACACATCAACCACATAATAATCAGTATTATCATCTGTAAATGTGGGATTAATGGTGGTTTTCGTAAAGGAAATACTGTTATTGGTCAGTTCTTTACTTTTTAATTGGTAACTGTACTGGACTTTTGGACTGTGTGATCCAACTAAGTGAAGTATTTCAGCCATGTTGAACTGTAATGAGAGCCCAGGGTAGACCCAGGGCTCTCTTGGCTGGCTTTGGAATGCCTTGCATGCCCCTGGAGGACGAGGTGGTTAGGGAGAGAAGAGTGTCGGCATCTGTGCTTATGTTTCTACCCCACGATAATAGATGGATGATGGCGGACCAAAACCGTGCAGTTAGGTTCTGGTCTGCCAGTTCAGCCCATTTATATGTAATTAAGCAGCTTCACGGGGTCCAGTGTTATTATCTGTAAATGTACAGTTTTGTAATATTTTCCTACATGTCTTCCTCGTGGCAGTGAACTAAAATCTACATATAGAAGAATTTACTAAAGCCTACTAATCTCTGGTGAAGTAATAAAATTGAGCTGATCTGTTGTGATAGTTACTGGAGAGAAATAAAAGGAGATGCCCTCTGCTTGTGTGCAGAAATACAGGTTATTATATAGTAAAAGTGGCTGTCATTGGGATGCAGAGGGTTGTACCTGTAATGAGGTGCTGGTAGCTCTTTCAGGACATCACCGATCTTTACTAGCCTCTCCTCCTCTAGCTGGATGGCCACAGCTTCCTGTTAGGATATGTGTTATTTTCTGTTTTCATGCCTGTAGACCAGTCAAGGATTTTATTTTGTTTTTTTCGCATGTCTGAGATACTCACAGCAAATTTGTCATACAGCTGATATGTGAGCAGAGGGTTGGGCAGCTCTCTGAAATAAGCTTTACACAAAGAGCTGACACAGTGGATGTCCTGCAGGTACAAATCCTTGTTCAGTTCAGGATTTCCATCACTCTCAAACTCACCCCTGTTTTGAATGATAATAACATAATCGAATATCCATTAAAATATATGTGGATTATATTGTTTATTTACAGGTAAAGGTTGACCACACACAGACATTTTACCTGAGTTTCTGGATATTGGATGACACTCCAGACAACCTGTAGATCCCATCAACAATCCCATGATGCTCCACAAACTCACTGCAGCATCGCAGCACCAGTGGAACTGTGAAAGAAGACTCAAATGAATAACCTGGATATTGGCCTAATAAAAGCATGGAACATGTTCAATCTGTCATCTTTAGATACAAATATTTAGATGAAACTTTATTAATCCCTCGGGTTGCTTCCTAAGGGAAATTCTGGAAATTCGGTACATATACAGTCAATAAGTCTATCAAATCTATAATTTTATAACTAAAGCATACTGATGACTTTTGACTATGAAAATTTGCCCGGTTTCAATTGGTCCACGGATCTTATTGATAATGATCCTCTGACATCTAGAGGTTCATGCAGAGCATCAGGCATATGACTCAAAGACTCCTCGATCAAAACCTATGAAAGACTGTTGTAATGAATATAATTTCCAGGGTTAAAAACCTTTTTAAAAACTTATTTTAGGGTCAAAGTCACCACACCATTTATACTATATATATAAAACTTATATTGTGGTAGTTGAACAGGTTATTTTTAAGTACATTTCTGTAATACTGAGATTTGACAAATACAAACATGAAACTGATTTCAGCCACAGCTTTGTTGTTGTTTTGTCTTTGCTTATTGATAGTGAGAAAAATTAGCATACCAAACTATGACTGTGAACACAGCAAATATTCTGTCTGCTTAAAATAGTTATGTTTCCTTTGTCATTGTTGACATGTGGGCATTTAGCTTGAAGCACAGAAGTGCCAAAGACTACATGGATCCCTGAGAGGAATATTTCTGTTCTAAGGGTCACGGTTAAGTTGGCCAGGTGCACAGCAGATACCTTCCTCGTCCTTTCATCCCATTTATTGACATTATGTCCGATATTTTTTTGTTTATTTCATGTAAGTGGAAACATTACTGACAAGAAATGTGTTGCATCCCTGCTAAAATCTTAAAATACCAGAAAATAAAACAGAAGCTGAAGTGCAAAAATCATTGTTTCTCCAGTTATAGTACCACAAAAAAGTGTTTGCCCCCATCTGATTTCTTAGTTTGTTGCATATTTGTCACAGTTATATTTTATATGTTTCAGATTATCTAACATATTCTAATATTAGACAAAGACAACCTGAATAAATACAAAATGCAGCTTTTAAATTGTAATTTCATTGTTCAATTGTCCCCTAAGCCTCATAATTGGCTTTGCCACCCTTGGCAACAACAACTGCAATGAACATTTGTGATCACTGCAATGAGTTTTTCACTTTGCTCTGGAGGAATTTTGGCTCACTCATGTTTGCAGGATGAATTAATAAAGCCACACTGGAGGGTTTTCAAGCATGAATGGCCAGTTTAAGGTCATGCTAAAGAATATTTCACTATGACACTCCAACACCATTATTTTGGAGTTTTTTAAACCAATCAGAGGTGGACTTGCTGGTGTTTTGGATCACTGTCCTTCTTTTCAGCTCAACTCTGTTTGAGGTTTAGGGCATGAACTGTTGGCCAGACGTTCTCCTTGAGCATTTCTGGTAAAGAGATGGTTCCATCAGTTACAGAACGTCGTGCTGAAGCAGCAAAGCAGCCCCAGACCATCACACTATGCCCACTTATGACTGCTGGTCTGATGTTCTTCCAAAAAAGTCAACCTTTGTCTCATCAGTGCCAGAATACTTTCCCAAAAGTCTTTACCTTTTTTTTTTTTACTTACCCCCAAAGTAATTTGCCCTGCGATGTCCCACGCTTTGCCCACAATGAGTCAGTCGGGGTCACATTATAAAATGATTAAGACTTTTTCAAATGTTTGACTCAGCCTGGTGTGGTTTAACAAGCAAAGTCATAATCTGAACGTTGGCCTTCACGACTTGCCTATGCTTTTAAAAAAAGCATAGGCAAGCACTTTACTGCAGAGTGAGATGCTAAAGAGTTGAGAAACATGAGAAATATCCCATGAAATGTGCTTAATAGCAGGTTGCTTCAGTTTAGTAACACTTCTATGACATGTTTCATTTACATGGTATAAACGGTACTTCTGCTGATGTCTGACACCCATGTGTAAATGATTTATCTCTGCAGGATTGTGTTTAATGCAATGAAGAAAACTATGACAAGTGGAGAAAACAACAATAAGAGCAGGACATGTTTTCTAGTCAGGGTTGCTCACTTACCCTCTTGACCAGAGGTATTTAGATGCTCCAACAGATCACATCCAAACACCTTCTCTTTGTTGCCCCCTTTTCTTCGAACTCTCCTCATCTCTTCCTGTCTTCTCTTTTCACCTCACATTCAGACTGGTCCCCTCTACCCTGCTGGTGAAGGTCAGGTTCACTGACTGTCTGTTCTGGATGCGTTGACCAAAATGGTTAAAGTGACGATGACTCTGATAAAACGTTGCACATTTCAGAGGTTTGACTGTGCTGCTGTTGCTTCTGTTTCCTTTGCTTCAGTGCATGTTGTTAGGTGCAGCTTGTTTCCTCTGTGAGCTGCGCTGCATTGGGGCTGTCACGTAAAATCGAGCGTTAGGACATACTTTGTTGTGTCTTCCTCCCTGCAAAAGCAGAAATGATAACGGTTTCGTTGTGGATATAGCAGTTTCACGTTTTAACAATGAACAATCTCACAGTTAAAATCAAACAAACTGCACTGAACGCTCGCCTTGCATATGACGCCTTCACTTCCCCCTGATGCACTCAATTTATTTTCGAATGAAAGGCCACACCCTTGCATCTGTACTTCTCGTATTCACTGAAAAGAGCCCCTGAACGTTTCGCTCCAATCATGCTATAAGGTTTCTCTGAGGTGGTGGACCAACTTAAGCTTCTAATCTCCGCTCCTGCCTGAGGACTACGCTCACTACAGAGCCCGGTCTGTCCTCCCTGCCCTCATGTCAGGGCCATCGCGGCCCTGTTCTCATTTCAGCGGAAGTCGAGCACTGAACATATAGATTCACAGAGACGTTCAAACTCTCTCCCCACTCTCTCCATCTTCCTGACACCTGCCGCTACTCTCCTATCATCCACCACCCTCCCAATCGGTCCACGTTTTTGGAAAGACTTTAAATGTGATGAAACAAACAAATTAAAAAGCGAACACAAGTGTTCCTACCTTCACTCTGCATCGGCACACAAGTAGCAGCATAAAACGATGACGCAACAAACCACTAAACTTCCCCTGTTTAACTTCCTGAGTGTCTCTCCTTCTCTTGTGCTTTCTCTCTGTATTTGGCCCTCTGTTTCTCCGCCTCTGCTGAGTAGGGAAATCAGTTCATAGTATCTGTACAGTTCATCTATTTCCCTCACATGCGCTGCATTTGTCTCTCTGTGGGCCGACCTCCATCACCCTGACTGAAATAAGTAGATCTGAACGTACCTTAAAGATGAGGGATGAAATCTGATTACATTTTCTTCCATTTTAACAGTTTTACATCATTGCTACATATAAATATAAATATAAATATAAATATAAATATAAATATAAATATAAATATAAATATAAATATAAATATAAATATCAGTACCAGCAAAGTATCACATAGGGGCTCAAGAATTATCACCGGAGTTCCACACAGCTGTCATACAAAGATTCAGTATGTCAGTGAAATCATAAGATAAACTAAAGCTAGTCACACTGTGCCAATGAAGGAGAAGACAAACACATGAGCAAGAAAAGTAGTTCAGAAATGGTAAATGGCCTGTATTTATATAGTGCTTTACTAGTCCCTAAGGACCCCAAAGCGCTTTACATATCCAGTCATCCACCCATTCACACACACATTCACACACTGGTAATGGCAGCTACATTGTAGCCACAGCCACCCTGGGGCGCACTGACAGAGGCGAGGCTGCCAGACACTGGCGCCACCGGGCCCTCTGACCACCACCAGTAGGCAACGGGTGAAGTGTCTTGCCCAAGAACACAACGACCGAGACTGTCCAAGCTGGGGCTCGAACCTGCAACCTTCCGATTATAAGGCGAACTCCCAACTCTTGAGCCACAAAGAACACGAATGCACCACAAAGTAACAAAAGAGTCACAAAGCACTGCAGAGAAACATAAAAAGTCTAGTTGTTTGTGTGTGTGTGTGTGTGTGTGTGTGTGTGTGTGTGTGTGTGTGTGTGTGTGTGTGTCTACATTACACACTGTGTTGATGCTATTCTTGCAGTATCCTGTTATTTGAAATAAAGCCCTCAAAACATTATGTTTATGATGAGTTTCTGTGGACCTGCTGGGCTTTTTCCCTTTTACAGTTCATCACAGATGGTTTCTACTGTAAAAGGTTTAGTTGTAAGAATCCCTGTTAAAGCAGATAAGTGTGGAATACTTATCACACCTGATTGTTCTCCGACTGTTTTTCTCTATAGATGGTTTACCTTCCTTTACTTATTTGCATCTCTGAGCTACAGTTTTGTAACTTCCTGTATTTTAATATGCTCCATTGCTTCTTCAGCTGTTATCGTGCAATTTTCTTGTTGTATCATCTCTAACAAATTGGCACAACATAGTCACCACTTATAATTCACTCTTAGGTCATAAGTAATGGGTTTTATATCAGTGCTTTATGCAGTGTTTTAACAATAACCTTAAATTTGCCAGGTTGTGCACTTGATTAATATTGCACATGTAATTGTTGGAAAATCTTTTAGTTAGTCTTGTGGATTTTGAGGTTTTGTATTTGCCAGTAGGTTATTGAGCCAGTACTCTGCAAGGCATTCCCAAAATTTATGAAGGCTGTAACTAAGAAATTACAAAGTGGTGGAGTACAAGAAGGACCTGGATTCACCCATCAGAGCTGGGACAGGCTCCAACCCCACTGCCACCCTGAACTTGATAACCAGAAGAAAATGGATGGATTGTTATTTCTTTTTGCTTTTTGTTTTCTTGCAACTTGGTCATTTTTATGGGGGGGGGGTTAGTGTATATTTGCTGGTTTAGCCTCAGTTTAAGACTGTGTGTTTTATTTAAAAAACAATCTATTAATATTATCTAAATTTGATTTCTTATGTTTCTTTTCTTCTTGCCTCCTCAAGATTTTGTCTTCGTCGTGGAATTCCCCATTTAGTTACTTTCTGTTTTGTTTTGTTTTCTTAGTCATTAGTTAAACTTGTTTTGTTTTTGTTCTAATTAGTTTCAGTTGCATCTTGTTTACCCTGGTGTTTCTATTATACCTACTCATGTGGGTTTACATAACCCCTCCTTTGTCTCTGTTAGCCTGCCTTTGTGTGTTCCTGCATCATTCACGCCATGATAGTTTTTATTTATTTATTTATTTTTACCTTAATTGCATAACTTTTTTCAGAATAATTTTATGTGATGATTAGACTATAGAGAAAAACCAGCATACAGGACAAATTAAAGGAAAAACAAGGAAAAGTGTGTTAGTAAGGTGCTGGGCCCCCGCATGCCCACTGATTGACTGTACAAGTCTCATGAACTCTACTGGACAATCATCATTCTTCCAAAAGATAGTATATAAAGACCAGTATAATCCTCACCATCCTATAAGAGTTGATTACAGGGTGAAGCCGATCACTCATAACAACTTAATGCTTATTTGCAGTGAGCTGTTTCATCTAAGGTGGAGTGTCTCGAAGTTTGGACGAAAACTTAGGGATAAAACCTGGACAGAGAGTGGTTTATATTAGTAACTGTAACCCAGTGTTAATGATGTTTTTCTTTCTCTCTTTTTTTGTTATCATAATTTTTTCACTGCTTAAATTGTCTGTTACATTTCTTATGGCTTTCTTTCTTTCTTTCTTTTCAGATGTGTTCATAAATGCTACAGGAAGGTTAAGTCTCTTCTTAGAATAATAGTATTGAAACAGCAGAAAAATGCTCCTTTGGCCATATCAGCCATGCTACGCACACTGAAACTACAGAGAAAGGAGGAGCTTCTTTCCTTGTGGCTTTTGCGGCCCAATCACTTTAATCTTTGCACAAAATGGGCATGACAACCTAAACCATGCCTAAAAACGAACCCTCCAAAATGTAAAAGTCATATTACACATGTAATATGTCAGACATCTGTATCTCGCAAAAAAGTCAGTTGTTGTACGTACAGTTAAGTCCATATCTGGCTGTTTATAAAGGTAGTAGCTAGGTTACAGCATATTGTAATTGGAGTTACACATAAATAATAAATAATCATAATAAATGATTATTATTAAAACAAATAATAATCAGTCACCCGCAATCACACCTGCTACACGCGCAGTGCGCTTGTATGTAATAATTACGGTAATAGCACAACGTCACTTGTGGCTGCAAGTGAGTTTGGTGTGTCGTTTAAGTACTTCCTGTAATGGTGGAAACTACATTTTTAAACACGCACAGACGCATTTATCAGCTTGTTGTTTTTTGCATGAATTTTCTAGGAGGATTCAGTCGTGACCGTCTGTCTGGATCACAGAGGTACTAAAAACAAGCGTCCCTCTAGCATACGCGGAAGAACCTGCAGATACTTCTGCCGCTGTGCTTCGGTGATGGATGCACTGCTCTAATACTTTCACACAGATTCACACACAGCACGCGTAGACGTGTGCAGCTTAAAACGTTTATTTGTGCTGTAACAAGGAGCCGAAACCAGTGCGAGATGGAGAGCTGCGACTTCCAGAGTCAGCTGCTGTCCGTCATGGAAGTCCTGGCCAAGGCGGCTGTAGCTGAGATAAACCGGCGTGTGGACCAGAGCTGCACGGTGCTCAGGCTGGAGGTGAGCCAGAGCCGGCGGGACATCGACCTGCTGAAGAGCAAGTGTGAGGTGATGGAGGCAGAGCTGAGGAAGAGCCGGATGAGGGCCAGGAGAAAAGGTGGGGACACCTGCCTGAGAGATGCTGAGGAGTCACGTCTTTGTTGTTTATAACTGACAGTTTTGTGTGATCTTCTCTCTTAGTGTTTAACAATCCATCAGCGGGGAGATTCTCTCCTCTGGTCAAAGTAGTTCTCAACAAAGAAACTCAGAGCTCACATTGGGACACACCGGTGGAAGCTCAGGCTCCAGATCAACCCCAGCAGGTAGGATACGGCTATTATACCAGTGCACCATATTATCCCATTCATAGAAGTTCCAGAAGTGAGAGTGAGAGACAGAGCCTTTAACTAGAAGAGCCCAATCCCCTTGTGGAACCAGCTCCCAGACTGGGTTCAGTTCAATTCAATTCAATTCAGTTTTATTTATACAGCGCCAAATCACAACAACCGTTGCCTCAATGTGCTTTATATTATAAGGTAGACCCTACAATAATATATACAGAGAAAAACCCAACAAGCATATGACCCCCTATGAATGGCAACAGTGGGAAGGAAAAACTCAATTTTAACAGGAAGAAACCTCTGGCAGAACCAGGCTCAGCGAGGAACCAGTTGCTTTAAGGGAGTTTTTTTTTTTTTAAACCTATATCCTTAAGATAGAAACACGGGAAAGTAAATTAGAATATATGTAATAATTATTTTATATTGACTCGTAAGTACAAAACTTTATAACTTTGTGATGTTAACCTTATTTAACCTCATTGTAGATGGGCTAGAGCTCTACTAGCACAACTTGCATATAAGCACTGATGCATTTGCTTGACCACGCAGTGCATGTGTCATCTTATTTAAGCACTAACCCTGAGCCTGCTGTTGCAGTGTGCTGAGGCCGTGGAGCTTGCTAATGGGCCTGATCACATACGGATCAAAGAGGAGTGTGCAGAAGAGGATATGTGGAAAAATGATGCAGAGGACAGACCGAGTGAGTCCACACCTTTAATAGTGAAGAAATAAAACAATGTGATGTTTAAGAGGGACTTTTCGTTCAAGCACAAGGAATACTTCACTTTACTCAGATAAGCTGTAAAGGTAAATAAATGCACTGTTTATATACAGGTCATAAGATGAGAAGCCTGAGTCTGAGTACAAATTAATATGTATGTGTGCTAATGTGCACCAGAGCTGATGCTACACACATGGTTCAGTTTACAGACAAATTATTGTCTAGGTTTGCAGTTTAACAGCATTGCACTGAATTCAAAGCCCAGGATATGATCTGATAAGAATTACAACTATAAATTAATTTCAAATGAGCCAAATTGTTATTTGCCGACTATAAATCAGGGATGTCAAACTCAGAGGCCAAGTGGGTCAGACCAGTGAAACTTCCCTTTCTATTGGTGCAAAGAGGTTTAACTGCCCATTTAATCCCTGAGATATCACAATATGAGGAAAAAGAAGCACAACTTTACCTTTACTTTCAATATATGATAAAGAAATGCTGCTCTGCTTAATAAAATAAATCTATCAGCTTGACTCTGGGATTGAGTTGCAAGAAATAAATGTGTAAAATTATCATTGTTCAGACTGTCCTGTAGTTATAAAGCAGAAAGTTTTTGTCCACATTTATGTGTTTTACTGTGGAAAAAAAACAGGAGATTTTCTCTAATTTAATAGTTTAATTATTACTTAATTACATTGGTGTAATATGGATAGCCACAGGGAAGAGCTTTAATAGTAGGGCAAGCTGTCAAATTTATGAAAATACAGAAATATATGAAAATAAATATGAAAAATTTACACCCTCCTTTACATTTTCCAAAGCTGTCCAGTGGGGTGACTCTGGAGACTTGGCCTTATGTTTGACACCTTTGCTCTAAACGATTAAAGGTTTTATTAAAGGCATCTCTCTGGTAATGTGCTCTCTTTAGTCTCTGGAGCCGAGCATCAGCCGTATTTCGACACAACAAAACCTGCCCAAGGCGACAGCTTTGCGGAGCTTTACCACTCGGCTGAAAACCCGGCCCTCTCTGAAGATCTGGTTTCCCAAGTAGACGGCTACAGCATTTTCCCAGAACAGCAGCTGAACAGCGGCCAAAATGATATCGAACTCGTAGTGAAACACGAGAAAGAGGAAGAGGCGGATGAGGACGCAGCTCCACTCGGTTCAGCCCACACGTTTGTGACAGAGACAGCTGAGGGGCAGCTGTGGCCATCCAGCGTGTGCAGAGACACGGGGGACTCAGGTGTCCCGTACACCGGGCAGCAGTTTGAGCAGATTCCTGCTGCATTTGCATCTTCAGCCCTGTTGCATTTGGAGGATGTGGCACCCAGAGTTCACTCTGTTGGGAAATTTAATTCTGTTGTGCTGAGTTCCGCACGAGTGAAAAGACGAGGCAGAAGTTTGGGATGTAAGAGGCCACAGTCAGAGGAAGGACAAAACTCTGCATCTCAGATTAACTCCACAGATCCCACCTTGATTCCTCAACAGTTACAGAGCTGTACTCAAACGAGTAATCCAGACGAGGGCCGGACTGGGCCGAACCCCGCAGGCCCCTTCGCCACACACAGAGTTGGAGGCAGTTTGAGCCTGGCGAGGAGGATGAGGACGCCCTGGAGGTCCGGGCTCGGCGAGAAGCGGTTCAACTGCACGTACTGCGACAAAAGCTTCACCAGGTTCAGCCAGCTCAAAGAGCACCTGAGGAGTCACACGGGCGAGAAGCCGTTCAGCTGCATGCAGTGCGGCCGGAGCTTCACCAAACAGTGCAACCTCATCAGACACGCGGTGGTCCACAGCGGGGAGAAGCCCTACGAGTGCTCGCTGTGCGGGAAGTGCTTCACCCAGCGCTCTAGCCTCAAGTCTCATCAGAAAACAGCACACTTATAATGTTTATTTTATACAACCGCTGCCCGTGTGGAGAACTTAATAATTGGTTTTGTTTTTGTGATGTTACATATACACATAATTTTAGACTGAGTGGTACAGAATTATAAAACTACAGTCAAGTTTATGGCCCGGCTAATGTGTTTCCATCAGGCGCCACACAGGCTGCATGGAAAAGATGGATTGTGGAAAGTTGTTATTAAGTGTTTTATCTTTTTATGTTTTTTTGTTTTTTTTAGCCAGCTGTGGTGAGTAAAGGGTGGAAATAAACTCATCAACTCCTCAAACATGCCCCGTATAACACATCTGTTTTACTCCAACTAGGAACAAATTTATTCAGTGAGACATAAACTCAGTGTTTATGAAATGTTTATTGAGGTCACAAACCGAGTAAAACTGAGTTCTTTTTTTTATAGTCGCCCTCTACTGGCTTTTAAAAAGAATGCAGGTTTAAAGCACTTCTCCAATGGCTTAAAATTCAGACCTGAAGCATATGTCAATCTTTCATATACAGTCTGTGATCAGACTGCAGAACTAATGCTAGCTTCAGTCCTTTTAATCACTGGTTTCAAATCACCTTAAAGACTCATGAAACGTAGCTTTATGTGTTAATCCATCAGCCTTAATGAGAGGCTAATGAAAAGCTAAAGAGGCTTTCTACCTGCCATTCTTCTCTCTTCATCTTCAACCGTGTTGTTGTTCCTAAATTACCAATTTCATATTCATTGCCTTTGTTATTACATGTAACTTATGTTAATTTAATCCTGATAAGTTTTTCCCTGCGGAGCCCAAACTGCAAATTTGAAAAGTAAATAAAGTTGCTCTGCATTTGAACTTGGTCCTTGAACACATCTTTGAACACATCTCAGCCCTATCAGAGATTAGATCGGTGTCTGGTGTTTCCATTAAACATCAAAGTTACTTGTGCTGGAGGTAAATCAAAGAAGTACCAAAAAACTGATGGGCCGTCAGGGGGTAGAAGAAGAGATTGTCTGGCTCTAACAAAAGCAGTAATCCCTGCACCCCCCTCCCCTCCCATTTTGTTGTTTTTACATTTTCAAGCACAATGTCAGTGTTTTTATAAGCTGGAAATCATTTGATTATAAATTAGGTATGTTTTAAATAACTTCTTACAACTGCAAACTAAAGTAGGAACTGTGGTATGTTTAAACCTCTAGGTTACATTTTTACAAACAGTCAATCGAGGATTAAGTTTGATTTGAATTTTATTGAATGTTACTGGTCATAAAACAGAAAGGCGACCTCTGCAGGCCGTACCCCGCCTCCCACCCTGTGAAGCTGGGATAAGTCTCTCGGCCTATGACCCTGAACTGGATAACCTGCAGATGGACGGCTGTTACAATAAATACATTTCAGTAAACTGAAAGAAATGTAACCAGATTAGACTTGAAGGATTTTGGAAAGTGTCAGAACTGCTTTATTTAAATATATGACTCGTGAGAATTAAACTAACCATCTTTTGGCATCGCTTGTCTTCAGTCTCCGGGCATGGAAATCAAATTGGGAAGTTTCATTTATTTTAGAAACAGATCTCGCTTAGGATGGTGCAGTGGTCAGCACGAATGTCTCACAACAAGAAGGTTCCTGGGTTTGAATCTGTCTAGAGTTTCAATGTTCCCATGCTGCCCGTGTAGCTTCAGGTACTCTAGCTTCCTCCTCCAACTCAGTGATGCTTGTTAGGGTTATTGGTGATTATAAACCGATTAAAGACTGACTGGTTGACCTTTTCTGAAAGCTAAAATAGGCTCTGGAATCTGAAGTGTGAGTTCTGAGGGTGACGGGAGTCATCCTGAAGTAAGACAAGAAAAACTCAGGCAAACTTGTTATTCAATCAGAAAAACAAAAAACATCTTAATCTGTATTCAACAAGGCAAGTACCACAAACATTTTACACAAATATACAAAGGTAAGACATTACTTTTTTCAATATAAATATGAAATTAGATCTTTTATCCTGTAAAACTGTGATAAAAGTTGCATAGAGGAGTAGTGATAGGACAGGACTCTATATATCACTCTATGTGTGCATTTTAGTTCTTATTAGAGGGATCAGACTGAGATCAGCAGAACGCAACAAAAGCCACACAAAGGAAAAAATATCGGCGTTGATGTTCAACACTATGAATCTAATCTTTATGAGCCATTTAGTTTGTACACAGAGCTGTTCGGATAGACATTTACAAGGATTTTAATACTCATTAAGGTGGAGATGGAAAAACTAAAGACGACTGATTCAAATCAGACATTCAGTGGAGTGTCAAGTACAACAAGTCACAGGGTCTCATAGTTCATTAAACAAAGCGAACCAAATGTTAGCAGCTTTAAAAAAATCTGTACTGTACGCTGTAATTATTCAGTTTTACCAAATAACAACTGCATTTATTTGCGGCACTTCCTGTTGCCTAAATGTTTTCCCTCCACTAGAGCAGAAAGTCACCATGAAAGACTTTGAAACTCCAGGTTATGATGTTAAACTGGAAAACATATTTACACCCAATCATCAACTGAGTCCTTTAAGTAAAGTGATTTCAGTATCAGCAATGTTAAAACAATACCACCATGAAAAGTTTCTGACAACGCACAAATCTGTAAGGACTGTTTGATAACACTGTTTGTATGACTTACAGTAATCCTGTTTTTTTTTTAATAAGTCTGACGTAAGACCCGTCTTTCTATAGTTTACCAACATTTGCTACAATTATCAACCTTAAAGTGGATTTAATTATGCTTCAGTAGCTTCATCCTGTAATACTTAATCAGAAGAGTAAAGTGGGAAGCAGGTTGTTACTTCAAACCCATCACACACTGGATGGTTCGTCTGCTAGTAGAAGCACTCAAATATTATGGACGGATTATTTAATATTATTATTTTATCTTCTTTTTTCCCTTCTTTTTTTTTTTTTTTTTTTTTTTTTTAAATCAGTGGTGAGACTTGGCAAACTCAGAAGTGATAAATTTTTGGAGTACGTACAAATCTAGATGCAGGAATTTTTGGAAGGATTTATCACCAGCGAGAGATGGCGAAAAACTGGAAACTTTGCATCAAAACTTTACATGATCAAAACTGGGAGACAGAGTTGTGATATATTTTTGAGATGTATATGAAGCTAGATCCAGATATCCTTCTGAATCCAGGGATAATTCAGTGCATAGCGTGGAAGGATTTTCAGCCTTTGTCGTGGTATGATCTCAGATTTGGCTTTTTATTTAAGTTTTGCTCTTTAAAATTTGCATCGTGTGGCTTTAAACTTGTCTTGAGTTGGAACACATCCAAGTAAATAACCTGTGTTTTGGCTTGCTTCTTTTTTGGAGGGACTGTTTTGGAAATCTGGCCTGACAGATGTACAAGACATTTATTACAATATCTATGTTTGCCTACAGAGGGTAGAAATAAAAAATGCTTAGACTGGCTGGCTTTCGTTTGACTAGTTTATCTCTCCTCTTTTTTCTGTACTTTAAAGTTAGCGGGCTAAAAAATGTCAAAAGAACAAGAAATGTTCCTGAAAGATTTCAGTCGCCTGACACCAGGTTGTTTTTTTAAATTGGCAGGAATGAGCAGTGAGGAACCACCCTTTTCCCAATTTCACAGAGAAATCACTGACAAACCCTTAACTCTGTCACCCTTTTTCTCCTGGGGGAGAGATTAAACATCGGTCTCGTGAGTGCTTTTAGGCACGTTCTCATCTGAATATCAGCGTACGGTCTTGTAAATCTGATGCGGGGGTTTTTGATTCAGTATAAGCATTTGTTTCTCAATGAACACAAAAAGTATCAAAACCTAAACACAACACAATGGCTCTTCAATACCTCTCCTCATAGACAAAACACTGACTAGAGGAAAAAGAAAAAAATCTACATCTCACAATATTAAATACAAACAACCTTTTCAGAAAAATAATCTCTATGCAGAGGGTCCGTTGTGTTGATAAAAAGCTTTTTGTGCTATTGCTGACTTTCACACCTGGGTGGAAACTTTGAACAATAATTATTTATCCAAATCAAGTGTGCTTGATTGAGTCAACAGGTGATACATTCACTTGAAAGATCACAATCAAGTGATTTTTCCTTTTATCTTTTATTCTCCAAAAAAATTTGAAATGTGTCCAGTCTACTTTTAAAAGCCGTTTTCGGCTGCCTCTGTGGAGTCAGAGTCCTCCCCGCTTTCTTTTCCACCACCTCAGTGTGTTGACGCATTTTGCGCGGGTGCATTACATTGGGCATGTGTTTGTCCCCCGTTCCCATTCCTGCTCGTCCTCCGGGCTGCTCGAGCAGTCCATGGCCTCTCCACTGTCTCTCTCACTGCTGGGGATCATCGGAGACCAGCTCTCCCTTAACGAGTCCTCCTTACTTCCCTCTACCTCCCCGTCGTCCTCCCCTCTTCTCTGCCCGCAGTAGGGTGGGATTTCAACCACGACATATTTCTTCGTCCAGCTGCTCAGCGCCACCTTTTGCCGGATGTCATTTCCCATTTGGCCTGCATCAGACCGTGAGTTAGTACCTGTGAGAAAAAAAAAAAAAAAAGCCGAAAGAGTAAGGATAAAAGGTTACAACAAAAAGACTGCTGTACTTGTAAATTATGTTGAATTTAACTCTTTGTAGCTACAATTTACAGATGTCCATTAATGTATCATATATAGGTAATCATAAAGTTACTGTTTTGTAAAAAGGACAGCAACAAAAATAGTCTGTGTGTGTGTCTGTGTGTGTGTGTCTGTCACATCCTTCATCCAAGCAGCATCAAACTCAGCAGTGCACTTAACTCGGGCTCCTGATAATTCATCAAACCAAATCTGAAGTAGTTTGGATGCAGTGTTGTTGATCAGATGAACACAGATTTCTCACACTATGAGTAGGACACACATGTTGATCTATGGCTAAACTTAAACTTGTGTAAATAGGGTAAATCGGTGACACTAAGTCATGGAAAGCTACTATCAATTACATGGCTGCTCTATTTGACTGCCACTGGAATTTCCTGTCCGACATTCAAAGTGCATTATTATTTTGAGATCATAAAGGACGACTTTAATAAGGTCACACACGGCGTCTGCAGACAAATATTGCCAGTTATTCATCACCCTCATGCTTATCATTTAAACCATGCAAGTTTCCAAACTTTAGCTACTAATTATGTGGGACCATTACCATAGCGATATGGTAATGGTCCTTGTTCCAGTGTTCTTTGCACTGGAACTCAAATAGTTTTCTTATGCATCCCAAAAGATGTACACTTAAATAATCGCATTAACTTGTCAACCTACACTAAAGGAGCAAAAACTGATGAACGAGGAAACTCGCCCTAATAATTACAGACTGTTCTGTTCCTGCTCCTGCAGAATGAGATGGCCCACACCGTTTCATTTATATGAAACAGACGGAATGAAACTGACTTCACAGATGATGACTCATGTCTGTTACAGTAACCTAAAAGTGAACAGGTAATGTAATAATATGACACATATGGTTTGGTCGTTACTGTGGTCATCACTGACAGAAGATAACGTGTTATCCTCTTATTTAAAACCTGCTCAAAAGCAGCACTGAACATGAGTTCCTTATTTCTGGTTATCATCACCTTACTCGCCTCATGTATGGTGCACTCTTAGCTGAAAAGAAGCATATTATGAGTTCACAATCCTCTAGCTTAGAATTTAAACCGCAAAGCAAAGAGTTACTTACACACTCAGCAATTAAAAATGTTATTTATTTACAATGCTTGCTGCATGCTACATGCAAACTGCTTGGTTAATCACAAATGTCCCTGACATGTCACTTCAAAGAGGGACCATTAGCCACTAAACTAAACTAAAATCTAATTTTAGTTGATTGTTTTCTACTTGAAGCTCATCTTTTATCTTTCCACAAACATTCGCTGAGCTCACCTAGAAGAGTTGTGGACAGCTGACTGGAGTTACAGTTAACAGAACCGTTGTTGGTGCTAACAGCAGCGGCGAGGTGGAAGATCTCAGAGCGAGGAAGCTGGGGCGATACCGGTAAGGAGTGACACTGTCTTCCCGGCAGCTGCTGCCAGTAATAAGACGCCTCTTGTTGGGCTCTTCCGGGCCCGAGAGCACATGGTTGGTTACTGAACACACTTCCAGGTGGCGAGTGGAGGTCAAACACCAGGGAGAAGACAGACTTGCTGGGCACATCGTAAAACTTAATCTTCCCCCCGCACAGATCTTCTCGGGCTGTAAAAGGGTTGATCTTGCGGGCTTTGGAGGCTCTCTTGGCAGTAGGGGGGTTATAGTAAGGGTCCTGGACATTGACTTTTCTTCCTGGCTTGCAGGAGAAGACGTCCGATTGGCTGCGGCTGAGCCAGATGTTTCGTCTGGGGCGGGGTGATTTAGGAGGGATTTTATCGTTCTGGAAACCAAGAGGATTCCCTCGCTTGAAGCCTTGGATCTTCTCCCCTTAAATGAAGAGAACAAGAGCTTTCTGTGATCATCTTACATAAAATCTACAGAAAATACAGAAGTGTATTTCAGGTTTTTTTTTGACATAGCCATACAGAAGGTGAAGCAGGAATATTTTAAAACCACTAGATGGCAGAATAGGCTAAATGTATGTTAACAGTTTCCCAAGGCGCTGCATGAGATTATTTAAACAGACGTTTTCAGTGGTGTGGTCGGGTTTAATTCTCGCAGCGCTGGAATCATGGCAGGATTAAGAAACCGTCTCGCCGGTGGTTGTTAAACATTGTTCAAAAACAAAGGGTTTACTCGTATAAATATTTTTTAAAGTTAAGTACTGAGACAGTTCCAAGCATAGCATAAATATATCTAAAAAAACGAGCTCCTCTCAAAGCTTGTAGTGGACCCCCAGGTGTCTCCTTTATTCCAGGAAACTCTTTTTACTCATGTGGACTAAAAAAAGGCTCCTTTGGAAAAATATTTGGCTTTTACGTTTTCGTTATGCAACAGAAACATTTCCTACTGTCAGGGCGATCCTGGTCTCGGGAAACATTGATGTTATCAGCAGAGAGAGGGAGATGGAGGAGGTGGAGGAGGATGATGGGTACATAGAGGGGAGGAGGAATGGCGAAAAGGAAGTTTATGATGTAACAACCAACAGCTGATGAGAGGTGTCACAGTCAGGCCCTGTTTTCCACACAGTAACAGCTACATGAGGGATCACCCTCATGCCAGCAGGCTAAGACTGCGTTTTATATGTTCTGCCACCTTCATCGGATAAAAAGAAAACAATAATCTTGACAGCTGTATAAATGTTTTATGTCACAGCTGTGACATAACATGTAGTGGGGGGCGGGGGGGGGGGGTGAAGCTCTGGGGCTTGCCCAAACAAAATCATTACTGGCTCCTCGTGACTCCATGATGTGTCAGACATGCAGGCGGCTCTACGCGGGACCAAATTAGAAGTGAAACCTGGGCCTGCATGGATTAAGTGTCTCAAGCAGGAATGTTGATCTCTGACCAAATTTCCTCTTCTACCGTGGATGAAGTTTATATTTTCAGGAATCAAAGTGATTCACGGTTAGAGCTCTGGGTCAGTGATAGGGACACTCAGATAAATGTTAACATGATGCACTTTAAATAGCTCGCTTCAGTGCGATAATAGTGAATACAGACGTCAGTGAAATAAGGGCTATTACATGGCTGAAGCTGTTTGGAAGGAGCAAAATCTGGCCTGAGCAAGCCTGGCTGTATGTTTAGGGTGAGGGCAGTGTAAACAGCACCTTTGTAAGTGACCGTTTGCTTTGAGATGAGAAGCACTGTGGTGTTAGGAGGAAAAAGAAGAGTTGGATTGGACATTGGATAAATGGTGAAATAGTTGACAGGCTGAGAAGATAAGACAAGCAGAGTCTGTACTGTTGTAAGTGGCAAGGGTGAGGTGAGGGAAATTTCTGTTGCCTTGTTTGCTTACAGTTTCCCCTCCTTTCACCTCCCCTCACAGGAATTTACAAGCATCTTCGTGTAAATAAAACGACGTGGCCTTTATGGACTGTAAAGCTGAAGTTTTATGTGAGAGTGGGAGGGGGGGGGACTGTTACCTTTGGCTATGGTTTTCTTGTCATTGTCCCCAGTGAGCAGGACACACTCGTGCTCCATATCTTCAACTTTAAGGCGTGCGAAAATCTCCTCGAGGTGCCTGACGAGGTCTGAGAAGGATGGACGGAGTTTAGGATCCATCTAAAGGAGAAGAAAAAGGAGATATGGAGAAGGCTGATAGTGACAGTAATAAACATTATCAAAGGTTGCACTTTGTAAATTATTTTCTAGGTAAAGAGAAACACACAAACAGAATTGCATTTATCTTAACATGAAAACTGCGTTGATTATGTAACAGTGTCATAGTTCACATTACATTACTCGATGACACCAAAACCCTTAAACTGTAGTTTACAGGTTGGTGCCATAGTGGCACAAAGAAAGGACGGTTTTATAATATTATTGGCACTCTAGTTGGGAAATGTTCAGTTGCTCAGCAGACTGTGGTATAAGACTAAGACAAGTAGTAAAATGAACATCTGAGGTCACTATGATTTTCGACTGTCCTTAGCAATAAAATCTAGTAATAAAATGTTTATTTTATGGCTAAGAATTAGATTTACCTTTGGGTGGTGCCAGCACATACAAGTACAATCATATCCTTACATTAAAGGCCATGAGTCACCCTATGTGACAGAAATGCAAACTCAAACGTGCTTAATATTTTAATCATATAGCCGTTGATTAACGTTTGGCTCTAGCTAAAAATCCCTATGAGAAAATTACAAAAAATTCCCCTATGCAGGAAAGCCCCTCCTTTCCAAGAATAGTGACTGACTGAATTTATGAGGATAGAAATGTATGAAATGAAAATGATAAAGCTGAGAGGCAAAATAAAAGCAAGAGAAACAAGGGGAGGCAGATGGAAGAAGAAGAAATTGGCAATGGACAGCTGGGATGAAATACAAAGTGTGAAAAAAATGAAAGTGTTGCTAAAAGATGATATTTAACTGTCAAAGAAGTGCAAAAGAAGTCGCAAGGAAATGCCAGAAAGAGACAGACTTGGAAACAGACTTGAAGAAGGATAAGGATGATAAAAGCAAGACAAGAGATAAGGATGAGAAGGGATAGAAGAGGCCTATCTAGTCTTAATCAGCAGGGTGCTGTAAGATCTTTAATGCTCTCATCATCTGTGGTTGTAATTAACTTCAGTGAAAAATAACTCGTGTTTTCAGTTCAGTGATCATGTGAGTAAAACAAAGTATCAAAATCTCATTTAAAGTCTATAAGCAAATATATTTTATTTTATGGTTTCATTTACTTGCTGCTTATTCTAGATACTTTTACAACAAACCAGTATATGACTTAAGAAAAGCAGAACGTGCCAAGTGAGTGGCTCTGCTTTTAGAGAACAGAACCCCTTCTGGAGAGGAAGCTAAATCCGATTATTCACATAATCAGATTGCCCCTTTATTTCTGAAAAAGGGAATGAACGTTACTTAACTAATTAGAAATAAAACAGTCGAAACTCCAGGACAAAGCCAACTGGGAAATGTTGTCTCAACATAGCAGAGTTTGTGGTAAACACATTATAAAAACAGACTGAAGCCTCAACTTTATGAGCTACTTTAAAGCTACTGCTGCCTGCAAGCTGTTTTCTCACAAGCAGACAGTGGGTGTTTATTATCAGTGAACTAGTGCTAACAAGCACATTTATTTTTTTCTATTGAATTTTAAATATTTAACAGTTATGTTTTGTTTACTTCCTGTAAATGCTGGTCAGAGATAAGCAGCCCTGAATGTTTGTTGCACAAGATGGAAAGCAGAGGATTGGAAATCGATAAGCAATGACCACGTACATCTCCCAGTAAACAACATGTTTTTATGCTTAAAATAAACCTAAGCTGTTTATTGGACTTTAAAAGAGCCACTTTAAATGAATCACAGTTTATCTCATGGGTTTTGATGAAGTCGCTCATTTCACTTGGTCTGAAATAAACTATGTTAGCTTCTCTACCATTATTAAGCCAACTTTATTCCAATTGGCTGCTGGTTGCAAACACAAGGACTGAAGAGCAGGTGGGTGGGCCTCAAATGGCTATATGACAGATATCTGCTCTTTTTTTGACATCATACCGATTTAAATAGTAGGAAAAAATTTAGAAACAGAGCCTTTAGAGCAGCCTGAAGCCTCACAGACACTACTTGGATTATTTGAATCCTGCTTTTTAAAGTTTTATTATTTCTGAAATTTAAAAAATGAGGTTGTATAATGGACTCACATTGCAGCAGTTAAAGGCCAGCTGGAGGAAGTCAGGCGGACAGTCTCCAACCATGTGCTGGAATGTGTGATAGTCCAGGCCGAAGTTCTGGTCAGGAGGGCGAAGCGAGAGGGACAAAGAGGTTTGAAATACATGAAGAACAAACAGGAAATTCATATTCTAACAGTGGGATAAAGACGGAGACTGACAGCACTTCAGCAGATGTTTGACATACTGTAACTCAGCTGCCAAAGCCAGCTTCGTGTCAAACTAATCCCTCTGACATGATCCTGCTGGCTGCCAAGTTTTCTTTTGCTTTAGGCCATCAAGAACTAATAATCAGCTGCTTTATTATTAACTTGGATTCACTTGTAAGCCCGGCTTAAGGGCACAATTCACACTGAAATGCAAAGGATTACCCTTTTGACCAGTTATCATTCTTAATGAATTCATGCCAACTTGCATACAGTAGATGCTTGGTAAGGGATTTTAATGTTAAACGGTGTGCAAAACAAATGTACAGGTGATCAAAGTTTCTGTATTTTATTAACATGCATTTCATAATTTTAATGCCAGTGTAAGATGCTACTGCAGTTATAAATAAGACTGAAAAGGGTGGTTTTAACTAACTTGAACAGCAATATTCTGAGCCTTTTACATATTTCACATTATAAACGGTAAACATCGGCCTTGTACAAAGAGAGCCTGGACATAAGCACAATGAGAAAGTTCATTAGATGAATAAATAGTAAGTATTTGAAGTTCACTTATATTTTTCTAAAATGGGTGGGAAAATGGTTGACACTCATTTTGTTCTGTGAATAACTATTTTACTGTGTACACATGGTGAGAGGCACAGTATAGCAACAAGATTAGTCTGTGTACAGTGCAAACATGTAGACTTAGTACTGCAAGGTCATGTGATCAGAAAAGTGATGCGAGGCAGATGAGCAGTCACCTCTGTGCGGGGAAGAAAGTCGGGGTCGGCCTGAATCCTTGCGATGATTTCACACAGGATTATTCCATAGGAGAACACGTCGGCCTGAAAACAGATCGACGTTAATATTTACACACATACCCGCAAGAGCAAAGAAAGACTGCTTATAAAAATATAAAATTGCCCCTTCTAACAATTCAGATCAGAGTAACTGCGAATTATCTGCTATTATTAACAGTTCCGAAGATTCAGTTTCCATCGGGGTTTGTTTAGGTTTAATCAAAACTATTGTAACAATGTCTAATCAAAGTTTATGTTCAGTCCAGTCTGAGGCCATAGCAGCACTGGCTGTAAAGATAAACATCTACCTTCTCATTGTAGGGTTCATCTCTCAGCACCTCCGGAGCCATCCAGAAAGGAGACCCAACCACTGAAAGCTTCTCTCCTTCAGCGCTAAACACACCATCACAGACACAGAATAATTTATTATATTCAACATGCCATCATAGTAAAAAAGCCAGAAAATGTAAGAAACTTTGCAGTTTTAAGATTAACCTAGAACTCTGCTTTCCTGCTTCACTGATCTAAAATATTTTTACAGAGTTGTTTTTAACTTGAGGAAGGCAAGAGTGAGTGTAGAACGAGGAAGAGACCTGACCTGACCATGTTCACAAAGTGGGTAAAGGAAGGATGTTTAATACAACATGAGGCTTTATATTACCCGTGTGCTAAAAAGTAAAAGCCTCTTTGAGTGCATTAGCGGAGTAAATGGATATAGAACATCTGTGAAAACATGCAAACTCTAACCTCACCATTAATGCTGAAAGGTACATGCAGCTTGTAGAGCAACATATGCTCCCATCCAGACCATTCCTTTTTCAGAGATTGCATATTTCAGCAAGACAATGCTAAAAAACATACTGCATCCATTACTGCAGCATGGCTTTGTCATAGAAGAGTCTGGACTGCAGGCAGGCTGATTTTTACCAATTGCAAACATTTGGTACATCATGGAATGAAAAATACAAAACAAGAACACACAGTATTTTTGAGCAGCGAGAATCGCATATCGGACAAAAAGGGGACAATATTTCTCTCACAAAGGTCTAGCAGCAGGTCTCCTCAGTTCTCAGACACTTTCCAAACTGCTATTAAAAGAAGTCTATAAGGTCTATAAGATTTACAAATAACCACATTCTATTCTAATTTACTACCAATGGTTTTTGGTATTGACTCTACCAGGCAGACCTTTTAATCACCTTTTATGACATTTAAAATGATATAGTAACATTTCTCTTAACTCTCTAATTCGTTCACTTAAATGACCTTTGCTTCATACATTTTTAAACTGGATTAAGCAAGCCAAGATTCATCATTTCCTGACAAACTGCACTCTCCCACTTAATAATAAATAATAACGGGAGTGGCTACTTTCAGCACAGTAACACCCATACATGTTTACATATCCACATGCATAAAGCATTACATAAGTTATTATTTGGTCTCTATGCACAGCGCTCCTGAATATAGTTTAGAAAAGACAAAACAGAGACACTCCTTTACTCTGCTGCAGGATTAAAAAAGTAAAACCCGGCACTGATACTATCCTACTGTTATCAAAACACTAAAGAAGAGAATGTGAAATGTAGAGGCGGCTGTTAATGTTAGTGCCTGACCTATGTGTCAGTAAATAACCCTGTGAGTGATATGAGGAGGAGGAGGAGGAGGAAGAAGAGGAGGAAGACTCTGAGTTAGCTGTAACAGCAACAACAGAAAGGTACAAAAATAATCATGTGGAGAGCAGTAATGAACAAAAAACAGGCTAGAATATTAATCTTATGACCTGCAATATTCTCTGGCACTCATTACAATGAGCAGCATTTGAATGGAGTAGCAATATGATCATTTATTCCTGACACAAATGGAAGTGTGGTGCAGATAAATTAAAACAAATCAAGACAAAGCTAAAAAGGCTACCCTGCAAAGACATCATCCCAGTCAGTTAAATTACATAAACCAAACTATGTGACACACCTAGAGATGTTAGTAGCCACTACAAGCAAGTATAAAACTGGTCCAATACAGCTTTGAAGTTTGATAAACTTTTTTTAACCAGATAAAACAAGCGAACGGATATCTCAGTTTGGTTACGTACTAGCAGACATCAGCCTTGTTAAACTTCAGTTTTGAGTCATCTGTCTTAAAATCAATCTAATTTTAGATCTGGGGTTTTGAAAAGAAAAAAAGAGCCTGCAGTTTTACCTACTAAATGTGCTTCTGTTCATCAGTGTTTTCCCTTACTCTTTGTCGATCAGTACGTGGGGTACGTGTGGTTTTTGACAGCTGTAAATTACTGAGTCTAGTACGAGGTGGATGAGAAGAGCTGTGACGCAAACATGCTAAATGTAAAAACTAAAAACAGTGAGTGAATGAAAGGGTACAAGGACAGATCAAGCTAACGCTGGGTGATAATTATCAATGACTTCATGGTTACAGCCGGCCCCTTTTACAACACAATTTAGATTCAGTGTTAGTATGAGTAAGCACGACTGTAACACTGGTAGAAAACCAGAAGCACGGCCTCCAAATGCTGTTTATTATTTTTAATACTAGTTATGATCCAGGTGTAAATATGTGCTGAGATCAGTGAGTCCTCCTTACAGATTGGTAGGGATCTTTTCTGCCAGGCCAAAGTCTCCCACCACTGCTGTGTACATGCCGTCATCACTCTTGATCAGGCAGTTCTGTGAATGCAGAAAGACACGTTTGCTTGAGGAAGTTGCATTAAAAAAAAACCCAAAAAAAACTTTTGTGAGCTAGTAATACCAGTCCAAACCTCTACTTCCTCACCATTACTGTACATGGTGTTGCATCTTTCCTGTTGAACATTCCTCTTCAGATTAAATTAACAGGCTGTAAATATGCCGTTTATTGAAATTTCTAATGCACATGCACTTCTAACTTTGTCTGCACACCCCTGTGTAACTTAACTGTGACATTTAGTAGTCACAGCTACCCAGACTGGCATATAAATAAACTGTGAGTACGTAGAACATTAACATTCAGCTCTACTGACTGGAGTAACATACGACACAGTGAGTGCACAACTAGATTTCTATCCTGCCTTTATAAATGGTACACCAACATGTTGCTCTGTAAACTACAAAATAATTTCTCCAATAAAGCAGGACAGTACAATAAGAGGAGAGAGTCTTTAGAACAGTGCATAGCTTTAACTAAATACAAAGCAGACAATGTTGCTTTGTTCATTTACTTCCCCGACCGGTATGAGTCCAAGTAAATAGACTCTCTATTAATTTGAGGAAGTATAATTTGCAAGGCTATGAGTACACATATGACCACAAAAGGCTTTTCTTGCGTGTTGCGTTTTCATCTAGTCCAGTGGAAAATTTCACACGCTTTATTTTTTTGCAGGTACTTATTATTATTATTATTATTATTATGTAAACAGGTGAAGAGCTAAAAGCAAAGAGAGGAAATAAATATGATTTTACAGCAGAGTGCATACTGCTCATGTTCCCTCGCTGCGCCAACATGGCTCTGGATCAAGTTGGAAAACTAGAAGCTGCTTGGTACAAAATATCACATGTGACAGTGTTAGCGGTCTTTAGGTTCCACTTATTCCTAAACCTGCTGAACTCTTTGTAAACTGTGTTACAGGGACACACCTGAACATACTTTAAGGTTTCTAAATAACACTAAGAAAGTCTTATGAATATTATCCTGGGATGAGAAAATGGAAAAACAATTATCTGTTTAGTACAGCTAGTATTTCATTATATACTACCCCACAGGAAACTCATAAAGAAGCCAAAGTCAAACATTTTATATTGTTCTCCACACAAAAACACTTACAAGAAATACACCACAAGGGTTCTAATCTGAAGATGTCCAAGTGTTCATTTTGGGGGGATATAAGCAGACCATTTTTAGCTCCCGTTTCACCTCTTAATGACACAATTACCCATTTAGCTAACCTTGGAGGTGAGGTCCCGGTGGAATATGCCTTTAGAGTGCAAGTAGGCCAGACCGCTGGCGATATCACAGGCTAATTTCACCCTGGTTGGCCAGCTCAGGTGTTTGTTGCTGTCCAGAAGTTGCTCCAGGTTCCCACCATTGATGTACTACAGGAAGAGAAAGACACATCTATAAATTAACTGGTAAATATCAGATTATTTTTAAACAAGATTTACATTCAGATCTAAAATAACCCTGAACAAAGTAGGGCACAGAAAATTGCTTTTAAAATGCTGAAGCTCGAGAACAGACAACGTGCAATATGGTTTCAAAATGTGCGGAAGAACAAATTATTTCATATTATTGGTATTACTGAACCAGGAACTGCTTTACTATGCTTGAAAAACAAAGCATTTCCTTCCTACACAGGTCATTATAACAGTGAGATGGGGAGATATCAAATTCCTTTCAGTGGAATTAGATAGAGTTGGTGTGAATACTCCAGTCATGGCAAGATAACACTCCCTGTTGCCAGCAACAGAACAGAATGACTTGCTGGCTTTACAATCCATTAGTCACAGTGGTGCAATCACACTCACCATCATTAAAATACAGAGGTAAATTCAAGCTGCACAGAGGTTCTGACTAATCATGTTACTAGCTGCTCATTTGACAGCTCAGAGTAGAGGACTGATCAGTTGGATTCAGTGACTACTGACAGCCTGCTTGGTGGGTTAGGTAATGTATCGACCAACTGCCTGAACAAAATCTGGCCTGCAGCCTGTTCAACTGGCTGGCAGAATGGCTGGTTTCCTTAACATGAATGGGAACCATCTGCCCACCGTGTAGGCGAATTAGTAAACCTGCTCCGTGGGTTTAAGCTATGCTGGGGCCTTCAGTTTGTCCGTCAGCTTTGGTCCAGAAGAACGTAGCTGACCTCGGGTCTTGCATGCAAAGACCTTCTAATCCTGTCACATATCAAAAACAACTGTAGTTAAAACTGTGAGAGATGAGATAAGGAGTTGCTCGGGTTTAACTGTGGTTACTCTATGACTGACAGGAGTTGAATTAGAGCAATGAGAGCTGAAACTGTACTCTACTTCTTAATGCAATAAATAAACTGGGCTTCTAGTCAGATTAATACCAATCAAGCTGAATCTGAAACTGAATATTAGCCAGATCATTTCAGGGTTAAGTGTCATAAAGGTTTAGATTCCAAAGCCCAACATAAATTAGATAGGCCAACCTACAAATCCACATCACGTAAAACTGAAGGAAAAAAAATGAATAAAGAATGCAAATTATTTTGCAAAAATATGTAAAAACTGTGTCCTGTCATCAGTGACTACCAACAATATTCTTCACATACGTTTGCTGAAATGTTTGTCTTAACCTCCACAGCTGATAATTCCATGTACCGGACTACGGTCTTTCTCAATTTCTACAGGGGATCAGCAGAGGTGCTTTTTGTGCCTTTGGATGTTTGTGGATTTCAAGCAACTGGACGATTGGACCCAAAATATTGAGCTGCCTGCGGTCTTTTACCCTCAGATATACTGTGACACACATGCGCACACCGCTTCAAGATGTCAGAGGATTACAGTATTTGTCCAGTAAATTCCTCAGTAGCCACAGAGTTCAACATCTGTTGTCTACGCCTGATTGGAGTTTCCAAACAGAGAAACACAACAGGAGAAACCCCAAGTGCAGTCAATTAAAAAAAAAAAAAAAAAAAAGACTAATCCAACTTCCCTGCTTCGCACAGTTTATAATCACACCAACAGAATACGCACAAAGTATGCCTAGTCAGAAAAGCAAATCACACGATTTTACAGAAGAGTGCACCTGTCGTGTAAACTAAAAGCAAAGTTATATTTTAAAAAGCCTCTCACTCATGCATTGTGTATTTCCCGGAATTTACCTCATCCTGTTTATGGAAGTACTGATGCACCAAACTGATCATTAAACATGGCACGTTTGGGCCATGCAAGTACCGAGTATGATCATTTAAGATGCAGTGAGCTGAGGAAATAAGAAACGTATGGCTGGTCACAACAGTTCTGGAGGACTGTCTGTGTTTCAGGTTAAAAAACCTGGAAAGACTCAAACAAAGAGTTCTTGTTTGCTGCCGGGAGCAGCTTCAAACAGCAGTATAATCCTGGCATGGGTCATGACTTACCATTAGCCCAGATTACGATTGCAGAAGCAGTTCATATAAGATGCATTAAAATGAAGCTGAGCAGAAGCAGAGCAAGTCTTTGAGGTCTAGATCACTGTGCATTGTGCTAAGTCTTCAAAGGATAATTTGCCTGTGAAACAGTAATCCAGTGCAGATGCCAAATACCCACATCATGCAACGATTCCTTTTATTATATCCTATATTTATCCTACATTATACCCTTTATTATAGCCTATATATATTTATGCAGGTCCAAGATACTATTTCAGGAGGACCCTGGCCAAGAGGACAGCGCACAGCACAATGTCCAAAACATATTTAATAAAATATGAAGGTTAAAACCAATTTCAGTGCAAATTGAGGAGAAATTATATTAACCAAGAGTAGCATTTTCCTGATCCTTTAAAATTGACTTCAAATCCTCCACCGTAACCAGTTCTGAGAATTTCAGGCCCTTCTTTATATACTTCCAGGAAAAACAGACAAATTTAAAAGTTTTTGTCTGATTCTGTTCTTACTCTGTGGAGAAACATTTATCAAATATATAAAAGCAAAAGCCTTCCTGATACACGTGTATGCGCAGACGTAAGAGGGAACCAGGAGGGGAAAGTTCTATATAGAAAGAATCCAACAGGAAAGTTTGAAGACAAACTTGGCGGCCGCTTATCGGTGCCTGGAGCCTGGGGCTCGCTCGGGCCACTTCGGAGGTGGGGTGCCCCCGGCCTCTCGGCCTGGGGCTCCTCGGTCACTCAGGCACGGCTGGCTGCCGGCGGAGCTCACGGGCGCGTCACTGCAACTCCCCCTGGCTTCTGCTCCGCGGCTGCTGAGTGAGCCCTCATCTGGGACTCTCCTCAGCTCTTTCTGGGACAGTGGCGCGGCTGCCCCTCTGTTGGTCTTCCTTGGTCTCTTGTGTTCTGGGGGCCTCTGGATGTCTGGAGTTTTGATCTCCTCCATACCTGCTTCATGCCCTGGAGGACGGGGCTGTGGCCCCCCCACACCCTCTAGCAGATCATTACATGAAGGAACGTTTTAAAAAAAAAAAAAAAAAAAAAAAAAAAAGCGCGTCCATGCTCACAGGTGTACACACGGGTGATCACACCCACAAACTACACCCTTTTTGGCTCCTACCTCAAAGCACACTGTGTTCTGTTGATCTTATGTGCTGCACAATAATGTTTAATATTTAGTATTTACTGTCATATTCCCATATATCATTGTGATGTTGTTTATTCTATTACTCTTGTTCTCTTCTGCTTGTTTTCTTTTTTCTTTCTCAGCAGGTCCAGGTGATCGATATATGCATTTTTTTTTCTTTTTTTTTTTTCTGCCCATTCTGTTGGTTTTTGTCTTTTGCCCTTCTCCCCCGTCCCTCTTCTCAGCTGTTTCTCTTTCCCTCTTTCTTTCTCCCCTTCTTTCCCCCAGTCAAGTCTGTCCCGTATTCAGCAAGTGAAAATAACATAAACAATAAAAGGTGAATCAAATGGACCATTACGGCAAGGCTGGGATGGTCAATTTGGTAAAGTAAATCCGTTGGGCATCTTTCTTTGCCTTTAGACAACAATTCTGATGGCAAAAGAGCCAAACGGGACAGGCAAAATAAAATAAAATAAAATAAAATAAAATAAAATAAAATAAAATAAACTTCACCGTAACCAGTTCTGAGAATTTCAGGCCCTTCTTTATATACTTCCAGGAAAAACAGACAAATTTAAAAGTTTTTGTCTGATTCTGTTCTTACTCTGTGGAGAAACATTTATCAAATATATAAAAGCAAAAGCCTTCCTGATACACGTGTATGCGCAGACGTAAGAGGGAACCAGGAGGGGAAAGTTCTATATAGAAAGAATCCAACAGGAAAGTTTGAAGACAAACAGCAATGATGTGTGCACAATTTGCAAAGCTAATAACAAAACATAACGCATAATTATGTACAGGTATACCTTATGTAGTTACTATCAGGCACATTTATAAAGAGCAGATCATCATAATGTAATAAAGATTAAAAAACAGTTGTAGATCTCAAGGGTTTCCTTACCTAAATGGGGAAGAAGGTTTTAATTCTATCATAAGCTATAGACCATTCAAAGCCAATCTTTGAAACAAGAAGGGGAAAAAAAACTAAAAAAATTTTAAGTTTTAGAATTAATACAAGGGAGGTATGCAGGTTGTACTCTTCAGTGTTCTCCTGGATTATTCTTATTTAGACGAGTTAAGGACGACTTTATTTAATAAAACGTCTGTTAAAAATCCAGACATGTTTTTGTGCACTGACAGAATGAAAAGGTTGTTTATTAACTGGATGCCTTTATATCTAAACCCTGGAGAAGACATCAGACTGGATTATTTATTTAGCAGTTGTGAGTTATGGTGCTTTTCCAACACCATTTAATTTTCTTCTTTTTCTTTTCTTCTTTCTTCTGCTATTTGTGTCTTATAAGCTCTTTCATGCTGGACTTATTTTCTGTGCATGAAACAATAATAAAATCAAATCTATCATTTTCAACTTTTGCTCTCTTGAATGCTAACAGCACTTCAGTGTTTCAGTTTCAAGCTAACATATGCGCTAACATGGGATGTGCTTGTGTCTGCGTGTCAGTCAGTGTTACTGAAGCAGCTTGAGGCCATGCAGTAACTTCATTCTCCTCTTCCTCTGAGCATAGCCACATAGCGGGGGTCAGGTAACAAAACGCCATGAGCCTGCTACCAGAGTCAGAGCATACAGCTTGGCCCTGACACGATACAACAGGATCTGTTTACGCTGAAGGAAGGAATACAAGACCTACCACAGTGCGTATGCATAGTACAATATGCAGTACTTCCCTTTGCAACTACGATCAACCATATGTGCAAATTCAGCATCTCAAGATGTGTTCTATTATAAAACTGGTGTCAGTCTCTATTTGTCAAGGCTACAATAAGCACATTCACTGTGCAGCACAGCAGTGTAATTTAGAACATATGTGTGAGTCCGGGAGCATCTCTAACAGTGTATTCTTACTTCAGATAGCCCATGTCTATCACCCCACATTTACATGTAACTGACCATATCATGCAAATTCATACATAATCATTTGCAGAGATGAACTGGCTCATCAGTGGCTGAAGTGTTGATGTATATCTGTATAAATGAAAGTTCATGTAGATTGACATTAGCACATCATTAGGCAGATTATGTGTGTATAAAATTTTAAAAACTTATCGAACAGAAAACGCAGTCTGTGATATGACTAAATTTACACTGCATTAAGCAGCAGAGGGCAAATTTTATTGCAACATGTGCAACACGTGTTGCAAGAAAACAGGAGTTGTAGTTTTCATAACATTACTAGTTCAAAATTAATTAATTCATAATTTAGTAATCTCCATGTTAGGGGTTAGAACAAGGCTAATAAACTCCTGTTAAAACCTTTTGTTACAGAAATACAGACAAAAAGAAATCTATGTCTGAATGCCTGGAGATCTGAGACTGACAGAAGCAAAAAGCTTTATTAGTTAAAAGAAGCTTTTAACTTCTCTTATTCACTCACATTTATAGAAGCACTTTTTTCTACGCCTGTTTTCTATCTAGCACTCACACCCCGGTGAACAACTTGGGGTTCAGTAGTTGCCCAAAGATACTTTGAAGCAGTCAGGGATCAAACCACCAACTTTCAAATTAGTAGATGACCTGTTCTACCTCCCGAGCAACAACTACCCCATTGTATTTATTATTTAAATTACCCCAAAAAAAACACACATGAGAAGCAAAAAGCAACTTGCAATGTTGGAGAATACTGTTCAGTATTCAGAATGACTTGAGAAAAATCAAAGCTACTTGGTAACAAGGGGCCCTTTACTATAACATAAACGCCACCAAGGGTTCTGTTTCTGCCTCAGTTTATTCTTTTGTAATTTGGAGGATAAGACCTGATGTTCTGTGCAACTCATCCTTTCATTCAGACTCAGATATGTCATGTGTCTATTGGACATTTTCTGTGACTAAAATTGGGCTATGTGAATTTAAATAACATTAATCACAAAGATATCCAAACGTTTACCTTCCCTGGAAAGCTTGATTAGTTGCCTGTATCAAATTCTCCCTCCCGCTTACTCACACAGAGGCCAAGGGTTACACATAAATAAGGACATTCAGTTCTCTTGGTTTTCCACAATTACAGGCTTGTGCACTTCTGTGTTGTGCTCATGGATTACGTGGTGTTCACTTGAAAATAACAAGAACGCACACAAGCCACACTAACACAAAAAGAATTATAGCATAGGTGCCCCAGTGCTCGACCTTTCATTAGCAGCCACGCTTTGATCTCACATATTAGTGTGCACAGAAGCTTCAGTGTGAAATTGTGTGTTTGTGCATATGTTCTCCTACCTCTGTGAGAGCATGAAGCTGGCCCTCATGGACACAAACTCCTTTAAACCTAGAAGACAGATGCAATGAAAAATGTTGTTGTTAAAACATGTTTTATAAGCACCATTTCAAAGATTAATTGAAGATATGTGTAATAATTTGACTTGATAAAAGAAAAATGTGGTTGAGACACTGACAGACAAATGTTCTTATCTTTGCAAGCCACAAACACAGTTTCTAACTAGTTCAATAACTTGCTAGAAGAAGTTGTCTGCTCCCTTATCACAGGAGGTGTTTTACACTAGATACCCTTCCTCATACAACCCCAAAGGGCATTTGTGCTTCCAGCTGGAATCAAAGTAACAGCCTTTTGCTTGCCAAGAAAATGTGTTAACCATTACACTATAGAATCACTTGCTATGTAGTGTGTATAAAAAATAGATTAAAATACTTTGTGACCTTTTCTGTTATGAGTGAAGAGAAGAAAGCAGCAACAACAGTTGAGAAAAGATTAAAATTCCAATAGGCAAGACCGGACCGGTGATTACTGTCAGACAGTCTCATAACAGCAGGATAATAACAGCTCAGCTGCTTCACCTGCATTCCTTCCATTTCTCCCTCTGCCTTTCCTGCAAATTTTAATATAGTAATAAACAAAACCACAATCACGCTAACACCCTTTCTGTTGTGTCAGTGTTTCATAATCACACTGACAAATTCAATTTCTGATATTAAACTAAATAACTAAATAATTAAATCTACCACAATGACAAACACTTTAATCAAGGATAAACACAGCCTCAACTTATCATGTCAGATCATTCTTCCTCAATTTTGGATGACTTTTTATTCATCTGTATTTATAAAATAAATTGAGCCCAGAGAGGGCTGTGTACCCCTTCACTTGAAATCTAATGGTGTGTGTGTGTGTGTGTGTGTGTGTGTGTGTGTGTGTGTGTGTGTGTGTGTGTGTGTGTGTGTGTGTGTGTGTGTGTGTGTGTGTGTGTGTCCAGAGCAACACATGAACCAACTGTTCACAAACTCAGTTGAGGACCTCATAATTCTGAAGTAAACAAAAAGGTCAACTCTGTGGGCCCTTATTGGACTTTAGCTAACAATGACCCCCTCAGTGCAAGCTTGTTAGCACACAGACACACAAACCATGAAGCACGCTTAACAAAGATGGCATTGTAAACGATGTGTGCTTGTGTGTCCGTGAACACACAAAGATATTTATGCATATGTGTGCATGGCCGTAAACACACACTCCCCCACACACATGCCCAAAGTAGAATGTGAAATATTTACTACAAAGACAAAATAACAAACCTATTTTATAGCAAAACAGTTGTTCTAATTGAAATAACATCTCATATTCAACATTTTATTAAGTGTACCCACTTTCCATACTTTCCTGCAGTAAAATTAAAGTTAAACACCTTTGCATTTTACCACAGATGTCATTTGAAGAGGTTTAAATATGGATAAGATCTGCATTTAAGAACCATAAAACAAATACAATCTGAAGAACTAAAATATACTATTCATATTTTTTAGATGTGGAAAACTAAAACTTTTCTTGGACAGCAGCCATTGGTTATATAATTCCACAAGCACATTTGATTTTATACACCTTAAAGGACATGTACATCCAAAACACTAATACCTGTGTAAGATTCTTCTGGCAGCTGCAAAGAAAACTGTAACAACTGACTAACTGAAAGACTGGGAAAAATCATGATTATGCAAAGTTATACATACATAAGTAACTTTAACTATTAACAGAGGCAGCCTTGCTCAAATCCACAGGCTTCACATATTTATGTATCTTTTTTAGATCTTTACTAGCTTCCAGTTTTGTTTTGGCCTTTGTCCATTTATGTCAATGTTCTTAATGTTTAAACAAAGCAAAACAAAATAAAGTCATGAAAAGTGGCATTACACTACAGAAACAGAAGACTTTTAAGGACATTAGAGAAATTAGTCAGCAGGACAGCAGCGTAATTATGGATTCAAAGTTGAAAGTGGCCAAAGATTATGTGCATTTAACTTCAACAGGAAGTTAGATCTTAAAGAAAATGGAACTTAAAGTCAATTTCATCATGATGCCTAGGTTCTGACCAAGTTGCAACCTGTGGCGCTGAAAAGTGAAGCCCAAAAACAAATTCCAAAAATCAGAGTTCCTTAAATGGCAAATTGAGGCTGCAAAAGTAAGTCAAGTCCTCTAGAATCCCATGTTAAAACTTTGCAACTAAAACAGGCTTTGCTACATGTATCCAATTTTCCCTTTCACAAGAACAGCACAGAGTGAAAAAAAGCTACTTTCAGCTGCTCACTTATTCACAGGGGATCACATTTGTTTTGGCAGACTTTAACATCAGATGCCTTCTTCTGATGCAACCCCAAAGACATTTGTGTCTCCTCCTAGAATCGAACTGGGAACTTTTCACTTGTTAAGCAAACATGTAAACTACTGCACTATGTAGCCAATTTTTTGTGTATATCTCACCCCTTTGAATTTTATTAAGGCTTAAAGTTAATATACTATTAGGACAGTATCCACTTTATTTCTACATTACTTGGTGCTATTTAGCAGGTATCTCTGGCTAAGCGAGGCACTTGTTAAGTCTATCAATGCATCATGCTTACCTGTGTTACTATTTATTTAGTACTAGGTCCAAAAAGAAGAAGAAAAGCAAAACTGCGACTGCCCTTTTAAAACGGTTTGACATTGATTTCTATTTTAATTCTGAAAAATGTTAAATGGAGACAACACAAATCAGCAAGGACCACAAATGTCACCAACTTTTTGACACTTTGCCAATCATACAGCAGATAACTGAAAAGAAAATGTTCATGACTGTATACAGCTTCTGCCTTTCCCCTTCCCTGTGACAGAGAGGGCCCTCCTTGCTTCTTGCTTCCAGGCATCTGGTGAAACCCTAACAGGAGTTGGCAGCTTAGAAAATCCATTGCTAATAGGCTCTATGTTTGACACAGTTTCAAACCAACCCCAAAGGAAACAGGTCACAACCACAAGCACATGAGCAAATGACAGAAGAGAAGTGGTGGTGAAGGGGGTGGAAGACTATAAATATATTTTGTTTATCATCACACAGGCAGGTGTTAGTAGAAATGATTTTCTGCACACAGTCATTTGTGCTGAATATCATCTAGAGTTTCTGAAATCGTTACTAAGAATGAGTTTCTTAAAATCTGCACCATAACGTAATAATTATCTGGAACAAAATAATGATTTTGCTTGCTTTGTTTTAAAAGTTAAATTAATGCAGCTTTTAGAAGCAACCAACATTTTAAATTAAGATTCAATTAACAAAGGTTATTTATTTATTTATTTATTTTTAAGAGCCCTGGCTGGAAAATAAATTACTCTTATTCGATTACTAACCTGAGTATGTTTGGATGATTAAGCCGGTTCATTAGCTGGACTTCTCTCAACATATTAGCCCTGTTACTGCTGAGCTTGTTCATCTTCAGAGCCATAACTTGGTCTGAAGCTCGATGACGTACCTGGAAAAAAGTCAAATGACAATGTGTTCAGTTACAGTCAAATACAACCAAACACTGTCTCATCCTTCATATCTAGGGCAGATTAACTATGACTGCATAATGCCTAAAATGAGCACAACAGTTAAGGCCTTGAACAGCTTGCAACCAAGCTCTTCTGCAATTATAACCCAAAAAAATATTAAATCTGGTTCTTCAGGCAAGAAAACAGAGGAAGCCAAAAAAACAAAGGGCAGGACATAAAAGAGAAGTGAAATGAGGTCAGTCAATGCTGACCAGCCATGACAAAGGAAACAGTCAGGTCAGTGCTCCACAATCAATTTTATATGATTCTGCGTCAGGATTTAGTTTCCATTGATTTGTTACATAGTTGTGGCATCACACTCAATCCCTCCATGGCTGGCTGGAGACTATCCCAGCACGGCAAACCTAACAGGTCATTGGATTGTGACAACTTTAAAACATTTCCCGTTGAAGCTTTGAAACAGTACAGTACACTTTTTTTTTTAAACAATCTACTAGCATTTATTTTTCATTGACTGCAATTGACTAGCAAGAGGTGCTATGTTGGTAGCATGTTTAAATTTAAATGCCTAAAAGTCAAAACCAAGAAAGTTGAATCAAAATTTAGAAGCAAATATTTCTTAATCAACATCAAATGTAACACGAAATAGAGACGTGTATGCAGATTTTGATTTTGTTTGTTTTTATCCCAAATTTAAAGATATACTTTGGAGCCATTGCAAATACAAACACACACACATACACACACTTTCTAAAATATCAGCAGTTCAATTTGCTTAATATATTTAATATCTACTGAAGGAAACACAGATTATTTTACAGATTCCTGTGGTTACTATTAAAGGTAGAAAGCCCCAATGTGCCTGTCTAGACGTCAGGAGAACCAATTGACTAAGACACTGTATGCAAATCTATCTACCTGCACATGCAAACTCTTTCCTCCCATCAGAAGCATTTAAAAAGCTTTTAAGAAAGTAATTTCAAAAGCCTAAATTAATCCTGTATCTACGGAAAGATGAGCTTCAGTACATAAGGCAACTATTCAAATATCATAAGCTCCAGATGAGGTGTTAACTGTGGAAAATTATTCATAGACGCATGCAAACCAGACCTGCTAACTGGCACGTTAGTATAGCAGTTATGCTATCATTCATTCTGCAGCAACTTAAACCAACACTTCAAAGATCATTTTAAACTGCACAGTGAATAAAAGGTTTCAGTGCTGCCAGTGTTACTGTATGGGCCATTGTGCATTCTTTGTTTGGTAAAGCATGAACCATTACAAGAACAAAGGTTCACCTGTCACATATGTTGGTTTGTTTTGGACACTTACTCAATACTGGATGCTGGATAAACATGGTTTGTTAGTAAAAGAGTTTTGGTCACTTTTAGTCGTGCATTCCTTTTTTAAAAACTGCTACATTTGATTAGATTCAATAAAGACTGGGGGAGGGGGGTATACAGTCCCAAAAACGCTCTTATATTCACTATAAATAAATAAATAAATAAATAAATAAATAAATAAATAAATAAATAAATAAATAAAGGGCAAATTTATGTCATCTTATAGCAGCTATCTTCCATTACACAGCCACTGTGATATCCCATCAGTAGGATGGGAACTTGACAACACAGGCAAAAATCAATGTGGATTATGCAGGCAACATTAACAATTAAAGGAAAGTATACAGAATAACACTAGTTCCTCTGCACTGCAAGTTCATTACTTAGTGCAAGATGATCACTATTATATACCGTGTATAAGCAGAACTTCAAAAAATATAATGAACTTGAATTTAGTCTGTGAGAGTTTTCTGTATCGACTTCTCTCTGTGTCTCACACATGCACAAACAAAAATGTCTCTGTTCAAGTTCAAAGGAGTGGGCATGGCTAAAAGGGTGACCGTGGCTCAGGGGGTTGGGAATCGCATCTGTAACCGGAAGGTCGCCGGTTCGATCCCTGGGCTCTCTGTCCTGGTCGTTGTGTCCTTGGGCAAGACACTTTACCCTACTTTCCTACTGGTGTTGGCCAGAGGGGCCGATGGCGCGATATGGCAGCCTCGCTTCTGTCAGTCTGCCCCAGGGCAGCTGTGGCTACAACTGTAGCTGCCTCCACCAGTGTATGAATGTGAGAGTGAATGAATAGTGGCATTGTAAAGCGCTTTGGGTGCCTATAAAGCGCTATATAAATCCAATCCATTATAAACAATATAATAACTGAAATAACACAAATAGAAATTAACAAAGAAACAGATGAAAGATATACATGAACAAGAGGAGCCTATAGAGAAGCTAAAAGAGCCGACAGTCCCCACCACAGGACAGCAGAAACAACAGATGGCCACTCCTCTAAAGGCCTCCTCCCCCACATCCGTCCGACCCCCAATTCCTCACTCTTCACATCCCCCCCATCTGCAGTTATTCCTCATCCCCCCCTTTTTCTCCCCTCCGTGGGCTCCAGCAAATCATGCCCAAGTAATCATCAAGTCTGTAGGGGTAGCATTTTTCCCCCTCTCCCATCTTCCTCTCTAGTGTCTCCCCATTTTTCCACCTCGCCTTCTCAGATGGAAACCATAACCCTAGTGTCTGTCTCAAACCCTTTACCAAGCCCCTGCCACCCCAAAATAACTCAACCTCTAACCAATCCTTACACTCCCCCTCCTTTCAAACTCCTCTTCCTCTCCTCTGTAGCCCTCATCCTTGCCTTCCTTTGTACTCAGTAAACACCTAAAACCTCTTCTGAAGCACCACATCCCGTTCATCAGTCTTTCCACACCACCCCAGGATCCACCCGAATCTGTCCCTCCTCTTTAAACTCCTTCTTTTGCCTCAGCTCTGATCATTTTCTATAGCAGTATAGAAAACAAAGTGAGTAATGCTTATCTCACAGTGATTATGCTTGTTTCCCTTCAATGAAACACACCCCAAATGTCTCTAAAATCATTCATCAATGGTGTTTGCTTTGTTTATTTTTTGTTTTTTTAATCCACTCTTTAGCCCAGTTGCAGCACTGTGAGTTATGAATAACTTCCAGGGGTTTTACATCAATAACAATGGCATGTTTCTGAGAGCTGGCATACAAACTACACAATGGGTTAGAATAGTGCTGAATAACAGCACTTTCTACAAGCTTAATATGGCTAATAAAAACCAATTACAATATACCTAGATTCGCTCCAATACAAATCTTCTGGATTAGCTTGAGCTGTTCCTAACAACACACACGTCACTCAAACACCACTGGCTGTCAGACAACAACAGTATCATCAATCAGCCCACCCACGACACAATGGAAACCAAATGTCACAGCAGGTCATCTCCACTGGAGGTCTCATGTTGCATACAATCCAGTACATGGCCAATCCTCCTGCACTAAAGCCAAGTTGAAATTCCAATACACAAAAGCTAACAAGGAAAAATAAATTATAATAGTTTGTAGGGCTGGGCGATATGGCCTAAAATCCACATCACGGTATAATTTGAAAAACGTGCGGTAACGATATATATATATATATATATATATTAGGGGTGCAACGATATTCGTATCGATATTGAACCGTTCGATACAGTGCTTTCGGTTCGGTACGCATATGTATCGAACAATACAACATTTGTAATTTATTTTATCAACTTTCCTTCTGACGATGCTGTCTGTGTTGAGCGCTCAGTGAATCTGCGTTCGACTACTCCGCCTAGGCTGCACTGTCGAGCGCAGATCCACTGAGCGCTCAACACAGACAGCATCGTCAGAAGGAAGAGCGCAGGGCACCTCCCCCACCCTCATTCAGATGTGGTGTTTGGAATTATTTTGGTTTTCATGTGGCGTATGACCCTGAAGGTAAGCGAGTCATGGACTAAAGTAAAACAGTATGTTGGATGTGCCACACAATGCTCAATTACATGGGTGGGAACTAGTGTGTTAGCGCAGTTAGCTCGTTAACGTGTTGGCCGTCTAGCCCCATGCACGGGGTGATCGGCGGTAGCTCGTTAACGGAGATTTGCCGTGTTGTGGCGTTAAGGTCATTTCAACGAGATTAACCTGAAAGCACTAGTGGGAACACAACGAATATGACTGCACATTTACGCCGACATCATCCTAGTGCAAAGACAAAAACAACAAGCATGCTACTAACTTTAGCCGAGTCATTTAGACAGCTGTTAGCACATGATTCTCCTTATGCTGCTGAGAATATAGCCCAGAAGAAGCGGATAGTATAGCTTTTATTTTGGAAAGAGACATTTCTCTGTAATAAACTCTCTTTTCCAAAGATGAGTGATTCCTCAATCAGATACAGGGCTTGCAATATCGCTAGCCCGACGTCCCGGAGCTAGCGATTTTTCCAGTCGGGCTATTGTAGGAAGAAAAATATATGTCAATGCTTTTGCATTCTTTCGGAAATGTAGCTGGGTAATTATGTCATTGGCATCGGTGAGCCACTGTCAATATGTGACATATTGAAATCGCGTTTGAATTTGCGCTTGTTTTTTTGCTTTCACTTTGCAATCGTGTGAACTGTGTATAGAGAGCGACAGCACTGATCTGTGAGTGATGATAATTTGTGCACCAATTCCTCTGACATCGTCTTATTAATCGTTAGCTTACTATGCAAACATGACAAGTGAAATCTCCCGCAGCAAGCTTAAACATGTGAGAGGTTGATCGCGCAGAGAATCGCTGAGCTTATGTGAGTGAGCGTGTAAAAGCATTTCAGTTCTGCTGAGCCAAATAAGACAGGTCAGGGTGAAGAAGTGACAGCCAAAGAAAAGCTTACCACAAAACGGAGAAGTTATGACAAATCAGACTATAAGGCAAAAAGAAAGTGCAGCTTTATGGTTTCATGGACAAAAGAATTTCTGTGGCTGCAATATGACGAGCTAAATAACCAGGGCTGCACATAAGTGGTCCGCAGGTGCGCATTCGCTGTCAAAATAAAAAACACGCACAAGGGTTAGGGTTAAATTTAAAAACTGTACTTTTGAGTTAAAATATATATTTATAATTTTAATAAATGACAAATTAAGAAGGCATGAACATTTTTTTTGTATCGAAAAAATATCGAACCGTGACACCAAAGTATCGAACCGAACCGTGAATTTTGTGTATCGTTGCACCCCTAATATATATATATATATCGTGATATATTATTTTCTTCTGTATAACGTATTTTCCACACTATAAGGCACACTTAAAATCCTTTAATTTTCTCAAAAATCGAGAGTGTGCCTTATGTATGAATTCTGGTTGTGCTTACTGACCTCGAACCGATTTTGGCGTGCAGAAATCTGTTAAAAAATGTTTTAGTACAACTTTGGTAAGCCGCACTTCTTGATGGATTGTCAGAGCATTACGGCTGCCGTAGTGAGGAGCTTCGCGGAGTAATCTGGGTCCAAAACTCCTCTTCAGGTCCCAAAGTCAAACGAACACTGAGAGTTAAAAACAGTCTAAATTCTTTCATCTTTAATAAAATCATCAGCGTTGCTGCTTTACCAGGTGTAACAATTAAGTTTAACATCCAGGCATCCATGAAAACAGAATTTATTACATTTAACAGAATTAGAAGTTAACAGGAAGTTAGCTCGCTAGTTTCCAGCTAAACATGACATACCATGTTCTGACTGAGAGATTTTTGAAACTAATTAAAATGTACAGCTCTGCTACCATTTCCAACATAAATGAAGACAGAAAACTAAACAGCAGTGGCGTTTGCAGGGTTACTGAAGTTGGACTACCTGGTATATAATGATGTGCTACGTGATTGCTAGCAACACAGCTATGTTAGCATAACATTAGCACAGTGAAGCTGGAGGATGAACGCCAACTTTTTTTCCACTCGATAAAAGTTAACGTGAGGGATTCTGGTGGTCAGGGACAAATGCAATCGCATAGCAGGATGCTATACATGGGCCAAGCTTCAGTAAGGAGAACAACTGAGATTATTCATCCACAATACAAGGTTAGTTATTAATATACTGCAACAACATGGGAACAGAACAGCTGCGAGAGAATTCAACATTAATGAATCAATGTTACGGAAGTGGAGGAAGCGCAGTTTTTGGCTTTCCCCATATTTTAAAAGTGCTTCATCTCTTTGCTATGACTGTCGCCCGGCATAATTTGCAGATGATAATGGTTGTAGCCGCTGCGATGCTTTCGACCAAAACAGGCACAGCTTGACGACATCATCAACATGCGCTATGGCGATAGAGCGGTATAGTCAAAATCTCTATCGTTGGCCAAATTTTTATTGTTTCTATCGCCCACCCCTAACAGTTTGATAAATAGAGTGAAATAAAAGGGAGTCTTAACTTTCTTAATGAATAAGATAAACCCTTTACCCCAATGTTGTCACCTTTGTCTTCCATGTTACCCCTTTAAGAAACAAGAGATCGGTCTTTACTGTCTGTCTTAGAATAAACCCCGAACAAAGAATGCATCTGATGATATACTAAAACCAACAAAGTCAAACATTATTAGGCCATCATCATTTATTTCTAATTTATGCAATCGGGCTCTATTCCTAGATGAGCAGTCACACTGCTTATCTAAACCACAATGAGTCATGCAAAAATTTGTAACTGTCATGGTGGACTGATAATACAACAGACCAAAAAAAAAAGTTTCTTCTGCTGCAGCTTCATTTAGCAGAGCCTAATTAATAATGAGACTGAGTGCAATCGAATCACAAAATAAAACTATGTCAGGCACCAAGGGTGAAGAATTCAGCTGAGGTCAAATCTGACACTCTTGCTTGAGGTATGAAATGAGGCATGGTTATAAAATGAGAAGACAGTGAAAGAAAAGACTGAACTTGAGAAAAGAGTGAGGTAATATCTGATCTCTACACACCCTGAATACATCAGAGAAAAATCCTGAGCCAATCCACTCGCGGGAGAAGTCATCAAGGCGTGTAAGACAGGAGAAGGCACTGATGAGGGCTCGGTAGGATGATGGGGAAGACACCTGGAGAACACAGAAAAGGACATGTTTGATGAGCATGTTGCAGGACCATACCACAACTTTGTTTGGGCTGAAGAGGTTGTCAGAAACAGTTTCTGAAAAAAGCCACTAATCTATAGCTAAGTACAGACTAGACTGTACAGGTTATAATTATACTGTTGTCCAAGCTCTACACTGGCTTTACATTGAGTTGTAGAGTGCACACGAGTCCTGTATAGTGTATAACATGTAACAATTTTAAACTAAACTAAAAACCAACCTGCAAAGGTGGAGCCATTCCCATCTCACACACTCCTACCCCTCCGATATCATCTCTGTCCTCATTGAGGCATTCAGGTCGTGTAGGAAACCCAGCAATGGAATTGCGTTTATTCCGTTCCATGGTGACGTGAATGACGGTGGTACCAGTGAGGGTATTATGGGTGTTTTTCTGTAATGTACCCGCATGACAAGTGGACTGGTTGGTTTTCGCGGAGCCGAGGGTTTCACGGCAGAACAGTATTTGCACAGTTTGTGTTGCGGGAGAAAATATATCACACACATAGACTTCTGTTTCTGAATCTGAACCCAAGAATTTTCCAAGTAATCCAAATCATCACTGCTTGTAACTGAGAACTTCACCCAAATAAGGATTTCACATGTTTGACAGAGGTATGTTGTATCCCTGGAGACCTGTAGAAAGAAAGAAAGAAGAAATTTAATGAGTAAGCTTCATGGCAGACTTTTTTTTTCTATGCTGCTGATTGAAGTAGCCATTGTAGCCAATGAGAGGTATAAGCAAATGCAAATTAAGGCTTTAACATTTATTCCCACTTTAAGTGAAACATAAAATGAACAGTAAGAAAAATTTTAAGTGTTTGAATGAGTTTAAGCAAAGTGTCCAAATGACAAAAATATTGTTTTCATACAAAATATCTACTTATCTCCAGGTATCAGTCTACATTCTGATCATTTTTGCTGTTAAACTTCCGTCTTTGGATTTCCAGTGACTCACAAGCATGTTATCAAGCATGGTTTACTTCATCACTATTTTCAGGTGCCGAGACTTGGTGGCCCATAAATCCTCCATCTCAAGTCATCAGGCCTATTTAACAAAGATTTTTGTATATTTAAAATGGTCCTTTTGACATGATCTATCTATCTAACTATAAAGCAAGACCTTTTTGATGCAGTCATGTCACAAAAACAAAATGTCTAGAGAATGTCTGAGACTAAAAGACACATTTAAGACCTATGCAAACTGAATTTAAGTCAATTCAGTACTTTTACTACAACTTTTTGGTATTGAATGTGCCCTGAACATTTTATGGCTCCTTATTGACCAGCAGTCTTACACATAGTCCTAAACAATAAAGAAGGAGCAAGTTACAATTTCATGTTATTCTAAAGATATTTAAAAGCAAATGCAACTTTGGACTGGGTCCTGTCTCAGGAGGGACGAGACAAGCCAATATTACTCAACAGGCTCAAATGAAATGGCTGTAATAGGGGCCCATTGTCCAATTATGGGAGATTAGCCAAGGAATAGCTCAGGTCTTGGACCTTTCTGCCATCCAAAACAAAGTCAGCAGGGTACAAAGGGGAACAGGAAAGCACGTCTGCGGCTAAAGGTCTTTAAATGCCTGTAAACAATGTGGCTTTCATATCTTAAGAATACGTCAAGCTAGAGGAAGATTTCTTTAGCTGATAAAAACATGTTGAGCCACTCTATAAATCTTTCCCTATAAATGCTGAAGAGTACACAAAAAAATGCCTTCCTTCACCTAAGGTCATAAGCAGAAAATTTCCACTCACTGTACATTTCCACTGAAGACATATTTCAGATCCTATGTCTCAACAGTAAGTGAAAAATTGACCTGACGACTGAGCATCTTATGTGTGCTGAATAGAACATACACCTTTAAATAAGAACAGAGTTCAGTGAGAAATAATAACTTTCACGCAGTAAATTGCTTGTGACCTGTTAATGTTAATGTAATAATGAAAGAAGCATCCAATTATAAACTGTTTGCCAGCTGAATTTAAAACTGGAGTTTGTTCCATTTATCCATGGAAGTCAGAAATTAAAATGATTTTGAGTTTGATTTTATGGATTGAATGTGTTCAGGTCAATAAAAATATTTCACAACCTCAAGTTTTGCCACTAGGGATTTTCTGCTTGCATATTTAAAGATGTCTGCATCTACATGACAATACAAAAAAATGATGTCAGGTGCAACAGGTAGCAATAATTCTAACTGTATATAAATGTTGGCCAATCATAAGGCTACAAACAATAACACGGGGCACAGTCTGACACAGGCGTAAACTTTTGATGTCGCAAAACAAAACTATTGTTTCCCTTGTCCACACAGAAAGGTACCGGATGACGATGTTGCACTTTCATTTTTCAATGTTCAATGTTTTATTGCTACAATGGCAATAAAGATTCTGATTTCTGACTTGACATCTACTTTGCATATTGTTGACCATCACATTGATAGGCTGAGATAGTAGGTAGGTGTATCAGGGCCTAGTTCTCTTCAGATGTGTCTGAATGACTCTTTTTTTGTGGCTGCTTCTAAGTACACGTCATGCTCCACTTCTCTTGCCTACAAGTTCTTTATTGTTTCTGTTATACCTGTTGGCTCTTCTGCACATTTTTAAGCACATTTAGGAACATTTTTATAACTACTACCCAGCAAGTATGTCGCTGAAAGTAAGATTTTGTTGCACTGGCTCCCTGTTAACTTCAAAGTCCATTTCAGATTCTGGTATCAACTCTGCATTGACAAGCACCAGGGGATATCAGAGAACGTTAACATCAATATATCCCCATCAGGTGTCTGAGGTCGTGTGATCAGGGCCTGCTGACTGTGCATCAAACAAAGTAGACAGAGCTTTTGCAACAATTGCAGACTCTGGAACTCTCTCCGCCTGAGCCTGAGCTCTGTGGACTCATGATCTCATAAAAAAAAAGAAAGAAAAAAAGCTCAAAATATGAAAAAAGGCTCTGAACTAGTGAATGAACAAAAAGTGGACATCTAATGATGTCACTTTGGGTTTCAGGAAATTGTAAGGGGTATTTTTAACAACGACTTCATCCTTATTCTTATCCACTTTTGCTATTTTAGAAACGCTTGCATAATGTTGCGCCAATGTGGAAATTTGACTTCAACTTCTTCCCTGATGTAAGAACAGAAAGTAAACAAAGACTATGTGTTGTGTTTAAACGATTCCTTTAAGTATGGGTTCCAACAATGAGCTCATACGTAGAAGTCGGACTTCACATTATCGCTAATACTATAAATACTGTCATTATGTACTCTGGCCTTTCTGTGTTTGAGAGGAATAATGACAAAAGCTTAAAACAGGTGCAGTGTTTTAAATGAATATACTAAAGAGGCCCATTAAACCAAAGCAGAAATTCAAAAGTCAATGTTGGGCCCAGATGAGGTTTCATAAGATCCTAAAAACAGCAGTGACACTAGACTCTTAAGAGAGTTGCTGTACTCCTACTGGACAATTTCTGAGATCATTCTCTGTCCCAGCCACATCCTTAAAAGGCTTTTCATCCTCCTCTTTCTGTTTTTTTTCCCCCTAACAGCGACACCTCATTTTATGCCTTGCAGAAACAGTACAGCAGGAATAAAAGTGGCTGTGCCAAGAAAAATGCAAGCCACAAGTACCAGGCCCAAGCGTTCCTATCTAATTTCAGTGGGGTTTCCGTCCAAGACCAAGAACACAGATACATCACATCTATTCTGTATCTGAGTAGACAAGAATAGGTCAGCAAGTAGAACATAAATTCTCCCTATATTCATAACCGAGAAGCAACAAAGAAGAGCTTCTGCATTCACACACCCACATTAATGGTCAAAGCTGCCCTAACTGACTAAATAAAAACTTCCCATTCTCACAAACACTTCAGACATACACATGATACTTGAAAAAGCCTGATCTTTAGTGGGTGGTTAAAAAAGGATTTTCAGTCAGAATGATTATTTTATAGGCAAAAGATGATGACAACCATAGTAATAATTTAAACACCTACTCATTAGGTAAAAATGAAACGCACATCATTCATAGTCACTTCCTGGCAATAAAAAAGAATTCAATTATGGGGGAAACAACCACAGCTGCATACTACAACATGACTTAGTCCAATTAAAAAAATAGGATCATACTACAGAAAGTTGTAATTTTGAGCAATACGATAACCCTCTATCACACTGGAAATGATAAAAAGAAAATGTAGGCAAACCAACAGAGTTCATAACTATATTTGTTTCCAAACTATACCCTGTTGCCTACATATCCAAAAGGCGTGCACTTAAAAAACACCACACTAAAGGAAAAGGGTGGAAATTTCAAAGGCAGAATTTTTCTTGGGGTCTGTAAAATGTGGCTTGTTGCTACTCTGAAACAGATGGGGCATCACCAAAGCAGCCTCAGGCCAAATGTTTTAACAGTAGTTTGGGGGCCTGAACACCATGCCACTGTGTCTCAGTGGATCAGAGACTAATAGAAAATGTCAGCAATAAATAAAAAGAAAAAAGTACTTAAGTGATGCTCTAATGACAGGTTTGTAGCTAGGGTTAGTGTCTCTGAGGAGCAAGAGGAATTAAATGGGCGTGAGTGAACGTGTAAGAGTCTGCATACACAGCTCAGCAATAAGCACAGACCTGTTTTCACTACATTCAAACACAATGTAGAAGTTATGATAGTCTCTAATGATAATTTCTGTAAACAATTTTCAGCATTTCAGTAATCTGATAGGCCCTTTGTTTGGTGAGTTATAGATACCAACTAACTGTAAAAAGCCATGCAAAAATGTAAACAAGATCAATTTTAACAAAAGAGAATAGCATCACATCTGACCACAATCTATTACAGAATACCATACCAATGCATACCTCTCATTCTTCAGAGTTTTGAAATAATGGAACAAACCGAGGGGACAGGCACTGTGGAGTGAAGGGGAAAAACCTACTTTATATACGTGAGAGCCAAAAACAGCACGAGTGAAGGGGGAAAAGCATGATTCGTATCTTGTAAAGTATAAATAATATGCTAAATAATGAACTTCTCGATCAGCATTTCTTCTGTTATTTTAAGTGTTTTTTTGGCCGCGACATAAATGTAAACAAACCACAGAAGAAACAGTCAGCATTGGCGTGTGTTCCCCTCGAGTTCAGCTGACTCACCTGTTTTTATTTCATAGAGGTGTTTGCAGTAACAGTGCAAACTCGTTTTCGTGTCTTTTACCAGGTGCCATTTGAAGAAAACGTCCAATTAACGCCAAAACAGCAGGGTTGGGACCGAGGCTAGCTTCGTGACTAGCGGACGGGCTAGTTTGTCAACAAAACTGGAGCTGAGCAGAGAGCTAACAGACATTAGCCCCTGGATCCTGCAAACACACACAAACAAGAAGTTTCTCGTCGCGACGATTGAAAAGTCCAAATTCCCAAAGGCTCAAGTGTCACAATCAATTCAGAGACTGCTTATGTTGTCCTTGTATCCACAAATGACCAAATGACCGTGTTTTTGTACCGCCCGGGATAATATTTCAGTCGATTGTTGGTGTTTGACAGCTCCGTCGTCTTTCGTCTCTCATCCAAGTAACTCCCACTGGCCCCGCCCACATTCGACTGGCGCGTCTACAAGCCAATGAGCACGCGGAAATTTGCGCGAGCGTTAGTTAAAATGAGAGAAATATACCTACCGGTATGTACCATCATACAATTTTAAAAAAATAAGTGGAACCCTCAGCAATGTCTTGGTAAGTTCATTGCCTATGTTTCATAACAACGACTTCACCCTTATTCATTTATATTTCAAAGTATTTTTGTACTTGTACTTTGAATTGCCCAATAGCTTGTATTAGTTTGTTTTTTAAAGTTTTTGTTGACAACTCCAGCAACCCCACTGCTTTTGTTAAATCCATCCCATTTACATGTGACATTTTATTGGTTTATTACCCAATAAAACGATTTCATTCAGTGATACGTTAAGACTTCTGATCTATTTTGTGTGGTCACGTATTGCCTGGTAAAATAATCACAAACTTGAGCACCATATATTTAATAAGTCTTATTTATAATGACTTTTTCTGCTCGCAAGGTGCTTTAACTCCAGCTTTTATGTACTCTCGTGGAAAAACAGCCTCATCTAATGGAGAAAATCAGTCAGCACAAGCCAGCTCACAAAAATCAAGAAACAAGCGGCACACCTGAATTTGTTCTAGATGACATTTTCCAATAACTTTCAAAGAAAAGGTCTGTAGTTATTTGCGCACGATAGTAAAGTTTGAACATATCTCAGCCACTCCTGCGTGTCCTGATACTGTCAGAGTAACAAACAGAATCTGAACCGCATATATACATATATATATATATGTATATACATATATATATATATATATGTATATACATATATATATATATATATATGTATATACATATATAAAATGGTAAAATGGTAAATGGCCTGTATTTATATAGCGCTTTACTAGTCCCTAAGGACCCCAAAGCGCTTTACATATCCAGTCATCCACCCATTCACACACACATTCGCACACTGGTGATGGCAAGCTACATTGTAACCACAGCCACCCTGGGGCGCACTGACAGAGGCGAGGCTGCCGGACACTGGCGCCACCGGGCCCTCTGACCACCACCAGTAGGCAACAGGTGAAGTGTCTTGCCCAAGGACACAACGACCGAGACGGCAACCTTCCGATTACAAGGCGAACTCCTAACTCTTGAGCCACGATCGCCCCCATATATATATATATATATCCTCCTAAAATCAGTACAAAAACGAGGAGAACCATCGGACTTTGGTGTCAGCATACATGGAGAGCTCCAAGAGCTATGGCTAGGTATCGCCAAACCTTGAGTGGGGGGCACCGGTATGCGTGTCGCTTAATAGGGCACGCATTACCCACGTCAATGTCGTGCTTTAACACTGGGGTTCTAGATGGTACATCCCCAAACAGACTAGGGTGCGCTTGAATCAGGTTTTTCACGTCATCTTTCTCATCATGGGGAAGATAGGAGAGGTACGTGATCTAAAAGCCACTTAGATATTTCTAGCTTTTCTCCAAAATCTACTGAATAAAACTGCGTTTGTGTGAGAGCCTCTTTGTGAGTCCTTTGATGAGTGCGAAGGTTACTTCATATTGACAAAGCACTTGCTTTGCTTTGTCAATATGTTCACATGTTCAACGTTTGTTATTATACTTTTTTCTAATAATAATAATTGCGTGAAATACTCATAGTTAAGACCCAACCTGGACTCTAGCTGACCTCAGTTATTCGAGAATAGATAACAAATGTTGTATTATAATGTAATCTAATATTTGGAAAAAAAAAAAAAAAACAATAAATATAATGATTATTTCCAACCGATATTTATTACAGACAGCCTATGAAATTACAAAACTGCTATTGTTTGTTTATATAGTTCATTTAAACGACCAAACACTGCCACACTTCATTATAATTATATTGCTGGTGAGAAAGTTTGACCCATCAGGGGCACCGTAAACTCTCAGCATCACGTGAGCACTCGAGTTTCCTGTTGCTATTGTATTACACTTCCATATTTTTCACCTCAAAGAGCGTCTGTGATGTAAACTACCGCGGCGAGTTCGCTCCTTCTGTGTGATCTGTCCCCACGCACCGAGTCCGTTTAACATCCTGCCTCGTCCTCACAGTCAAGGAGAACTGCTGATCGCGGGGAAAATGGCCAACAGTGTAGCTTTCCAGAGCAAGTTAACCTCGATCATGGAGATGCTAACTAAAGCAGCCGTGGTGGAAATTAGCAAACTGTGGGAGGACGGCTTCGCATTGGTCCAGGTCGAGCTTCGGAGGAGAGAGATTGAAATCGAGGCTCTGAACAGAAAGTTGTTGTTGATGGAAAAGGAGCGGTTAGAGGCTCGGGCTCAGTCTGCAAATAACTCCTCATCATCTTTTTCCAAGAGAGAGCAGCAGAATAAGCTGCTGCCGCCCGCCGGTGATGGTAAGAACAACCGCGGCAGAAACAGGGGATCAATAAACGATATTTGTCTTAAAAGACACAATTTAATACCCCGTGGATGAAAAAGTCAGTTTGCAAACTATCTGTAACACACTGTAATGTTTGTGAACATATGAAGACATGTGTTTGTTTAAGTACAGCGTTTCCAAACAATTATATTCTCTCGTATTTAACAATATAACAACTATATTCTCTATACAGCGCCTTCTATTTGTAAGTGTGCACAGGAGGAGTTTTAGCACATCTGTATTGTTTAATATTGCAGCTTAAAACAGTGTCAGCTCACAGTAATGTCAACATCGGGTTTAGAAGGAGAGTAGTTTCTTTCTTGCTTCTTGGCACAAACCCGCATGACTTAAGTTTGATGATGAAAAGAAGCCTGATGAATGTTTTAGGTAGACATTATGTCCAGCATGTTACCACATGATGTAAAGGCAAAATTAATTTAAACACAGAAAAACTAAACTAACCTTTACAAAGAAATAAATTAAAGTTAATAGACACACATACACATATACACCCACTTACACTGTTATTTATTGTAAGCCTGTGAGAATAAAAATGTTTTAAGTTTGTTTAGACACAGTTGTAATTGATAAAAGTGAGCTCCTTCCAAAGGATAGGACCACAGCAACTGAAAGCACCTTCAGCACACTTAGATCAAATTCTGGGAAGTGTTAAAAGATCTGCACCTGCCTGAGAGGTCTAATCGGATTATAAACACTGAGTAAGCCGGAGATGTACAGGAAGGGGGTAGGAATCATTGAGAGCTTTATGAACTAATAGAAGGATTTTAAAGGTAATTCTGTGTTGAACTGAGAGCCAGTTAGTGACTTCAGTATGGGGTTATATAGTCAAATTTCCTTGTGCGTTTACGGATTGGCTCCTGCATTCTTAACAAGCTGAAGTCGTCCTAGTGATGATTTGGATAATCCAGCAAACAGAGCATTACAGTAGTATAACCTGCTTTATATAAATGCATGGGCCTATTTCTGAGATTCAGTGTGAGATAGGGATTTTTAACATTTGATGTGTTTTTGAAGCGATAGAAAGCAGTTCTGGTTGGCCTGATTAATATGATTATCAAAACTGAGATCACTGTCCAAAATGAGGCCAAGGTTCCTGACATTGTCACTGGATCCACCAAAATATTAACTATTAACTAACAAGACAAGTGGTAAAAGAGGTGTATATCAGCATGGTAATGATCCACAGAACAGAGCCAAAGTTACACACACCGGGTTACTAAAGAAGAAAAAGGTCAAAGTATCAGAAAGAAAAAAAATGTGCCTAAAGACTGGCAAAAGATCCAACCTTTTTGAGACACATCACTGCAGTCACATTCAAAATAAACTAAAATTTTTATGAATTAGTAAAATGTCTCAGTTTTACCTGTTGATGTTTTCTAAGTTATGCTGTGAATTTAAAAAGTGGTTTATGAGCTTGGGAAATCATTGCAGTCTCTTTATTTGCATTTTACATCGTGTCCCAAAGGTTTCAGAATTGGGTTTGTAGATAACAAACAGGTCTGTGTTCTTTAGATTTACCTAATTTGTCAACAGGCAGAAAATGTTTTAAGTGACTTTTGCCATTTTGTAGGAAAACTTGTCAAATACTTTCTACTGCCAGCTTTTCCACTGTGATATGATGATTTTCTTAGTGATATGTCATTGTAGTTGGCTTGACTGTCCCTGCAGCTAACAGTCATTAAAAGCGTTGGTGTATCTGCTTGTTACTTACTCAAGTCAAAAAGTTTCCCAGTGTTTAATGTCACATTTTCAGACAGCACTGTAATGAAGCAGGTGCATGTTATTTGGGTACCTTTCTTTACAATTCACAGTATTTGCTGCCTCTGTTGCTGAGGCGATTAATTATAAAATTAACCTGTTTTAAAAAATGACTTTTTAAGGGAACTTTGATTTTCCTTTAACAATTTAAACAATCTGCTGTGTCCTTTCAGGGCCTACGATAGAGTCGGTCCAGACTTTGTCTTCGGATCAGAGCGTGAGAGATAAGGTGGATATTTCACCAAATCAGGGAACGTCATCACCTCCTCAAACAGAAGAGAAACGCAGTGAGCAGCGCAAATCTGACAGTGAGGGCAAAGATGACGAAGACTTAGTAGTCAAACTAGAAGACGAGGATGACGTCCAGATCGTGGAGCAGGTCGTGGACTCTGATCACAGCGTTAACAGTGGAGCAGGTCCCCACGAGATGAATTTGAACCACCAGCCTGCTGAGGTTGTGGAAGAGCAAGAGTCACAGCAGTGGCTGACTGTTTCGGTGGGAGACAGCGACACTGCGGATGACTCGGAGTGCTTTTTCGAAACAAAGCAGTTGTCTCAAAATCTGGACTCCGAAATCTTGCTCATTCAAAATGCCTTGGACATTTTCGATAATTCAGCAGAGGGAGCATACTCGGACAGGTTTATGAGGGACAATGAAACGGTTCAAGGTGCATCAAGTAAATCAAGGGCACCTGTGACTTTCAGCCAGTCTCAGCCAAGTCAACCTATAGAAGCAATAAATCACTCAGAGAGAGGAATGTCCATTAGATTCCTCTCAGAAAAACAGCAACCACAGACTAAAAACATGTCAACCTTTAACACAGACAACAGACTCTTTCATTTAAACGACCCAGAGTTGCACAAAACTATAGCGGGGCGCCGCATTAGGGAGAAGTGGTACATCTGCCCGTTCTGTGGGAAGAGCTTTGATCGCATCAGCCACCTCGAGATACACCAGCGAATTCACACAGGAGAGAAACCGTACACATGCGACACGTGTGGCAAGTGCTTTTCTCAGAGGAGTAACCTTCGCACTCATCAAAGGACTCACAAAGAGGCTCTCGCACAGAACGCAGTTTAATTCAGTAGATTTTGAAGAAAAGCTAGAAATATCTAAGTGGCTTTTAGATCTAGATTTATTAACAAATTCTGTTTGTTTTTTGATATTTCTGGAAAAATAATGTAGCAGACTGATTTAACTGTGCCCTCTTTTTGTGAAATAAACAAAAATTTTGACACAGTGTGGCTTTTAAGAACTAAAACAGGAACATATGAACTGCCAGAAAAGAGGTTTTTAACACACATATGACAAACTAGGAACATATGACCTCTAAGACATTCAGTTTAAGCTAGACAGGAAAAATCCAGCATCTAATCGCTTAGTTTTCCTCGCCCTGATGGAAAGATGGTGAGGAAAAGTCACAAGACATTTGATAAATTAGTTCACCACAGAGCACTAAGGATGTAAAAAAAAAAGGACAAAGAATTTGTTGGTCACCACACGACAGCCTAAATTGTGTTTGTGATGCTGCCTAAGCAAAAAATTAAGATAAACTAAGATTTCAATGTTCTGTTTGTAGAGGAAAAAAAACATGTTGTTCAGCCTTGCACTGCAGCTTAGATGTTCATGGGTCAGTCGAGTTAAAATTTTCCCATTCTGAAGAATCTTTAACTTCCAAAACATTCAGGTACTTCCTCCAAAGTTTTTCCACAGGATCCAGAGCCAGTCATGGTAGGAGATGTAGACTTTGTAGCCCTAGGCTTAAGCCCTTCCCCGTACACACTTTGCTTGTTCACTTGGAGGGTCAGAAACATTCAGTGTTGTTCTAAACCTAGCATTAAATAATGCCATTTAATGTAACATCAGCCTTAATTCAGTTTTATCAACTCCATTCCTTACAGTAAAACATTTTTGTCTGGTATGTGGAGGGACAGGTACTTTTAGCTGCTCACTTATTTCCCAAGGGGTCATCACAGTGCATGTTTGAACTGGCACCAAGTTTACAACTGCCATCCCAACAAAAGACTCCCTGGCACGAAGAGTACGCGAGCTTGTAATTCTCAGAGGCTGGGTTTGTGTGTCCTCTTGGGCTCAAAACAAATGTAAGAGAATTTAACATATACCACAAATTTTATATATCCTTAGGAACAAACTCCACATGCTTACAGATATGATTTCTATATTCTTTTTTTAAAAGCCTTATGTCACGACCCCCTCTGCTAGGCGACAGGAGGGGAGAAACATACACAAGCCCTCTCACGAAATCTGAGTAAATAAGGGGTTTTATTACAAACATTAAACTGAAAACCGACAGGGCTGTTCAACAGACCACCGGGGAAACAATTAATACACAATGAAAAGAACAGGCAAGAGTAAAAGCTAAGGGTTAACCAAGGCAAGCCAGCATCACAAAACTCTAATGAAACTAAGTTTAGCTGTATACCAGGTTTAAACAAAGAGCAACACAGCAAACAGGTTTAACAAACGAGCTTCACATGCAAAGCAGACGAGGATGCCACTGCATGTTCACTTCAGCGCAGCAGTTCCCCATAGTGTGAAGGCTCTTCAGCTTTTTATATTCCCAGGTGCAGACAATCAGCCAGTCAATTGGTCATGGAGTGGTCATGAGATCTCCAGGCAGCCAATCGTCCACGAGGTCTGGCACACTGTGATCTTTTTTTTTTTTTGCCTGTCCCGTTTGACTCTTTTGCCATCAGAATTATTGTCTAAAGGCAAAGGCTTTGCCTTTGGCACACTGTGATCTGGATAAAAGAGGGCTGGCACAGGACTCCCAGCAGCCAATCATCCACGAGTCCTGGCACACTTAGATTTGCATGAACACAAAAGGGCAGTCTCACTCCCTCCAAGGCCCAGGGCTGTAACATCTTTGTTATTGATTTTTTTAAATAAAAATGGAAGGAGAATGAGAATTTTGAAGTGATTGGCATCATCTTAATTCCAATCTGTGTAAAACATCAAAGACGCTGAGTGTAAGTTTCATCACAGAGATAAGGGCATCACAGAGTTTTCAACTGTATTTGTACCCAATACTTTAATTAAGACCCTTCAACAACCTCAAGAGTGAATATCACAGTGTCACAGCATGAGTCAAGCTGAGAAGCAGCCAGTCCAACAAGTGTAACGGTATTACAGGTTAGATCCTTTTATTTGAATCTGCGGTGCGAGACCAAAGTGACACAGCTCTAACACTGAACACAAGAGGGGAAAAAAGGAAAAATACAAAGCTTTAAGAGAAAGCTGCACATTTTCAGTTTCAGTTTTTACTCCAGCTACATTAATTCTACTGTTTCATTGACATTTCTGATATTCTATAAATGACATTTACTGGACTACAGTAAAATACTGTGACTCTTTCAGCCCATCCCTCCACAAACTGCTCTGTATGTAAACAGCTTCACCTCGGCTTTTTTCATGTTTTATTAAAAGCCACTAGTATAAAAAAAAAAAAAAAAACTACATGTACACTTACAATCATCAAGCAGTAGGGGGCAGATTCTAACTGGGCTATAGTTGTAGGGTGACAGCCAAAGGTTTGCAACAGTTGTCCATGTCAGCTCCAACCTTGGAGAGCAGCTGCAGTCTAGTGAAATGATAATGTTTGGTTGTGTAGCACTTATCAATACCAGTATTAAAAAAATAATCTTACAATATAAACGAGTCAGCCATGGAGCCCTAAAAGCAGACACTTGATCACCTTTTTGGTTTAAGCATGAGGTGGGAACAGTTAACAGGTTTCTGCCTGAGCATCTCAGGCTGCACACTGGTCGGTACAGCAAACAGCTGTTCACATATATCAGGTCTGGGGATCTCCAGGCCTGAAGGGCCGGTGTTCTGCAGGTTTTAGATATCACCCTGGGTCAACACACCTGAATAAAATGATTACTACATTACCAGGCCTCTGGAAAACTTAAAGACATGTTGAGGAGGTAATTTAGTCATTTAAATCAGCTGTGTTGGAACAAGGACACATCTAAAACCTACAGAACGCCGGCCCATGAGGCCTGAGTTCCCCACCTCTTACGTATATAATCTCGGTCCAAGCCTAAATGCCTTTACAAGTAATAAGTTAAATCTTAAAATCAATTGTAAAAGTATTGGACATCCAGCATCTGATTCTTTGGGTTTTCTCTGTAATACTGTAGGATCTGTACCTTACAATATAAAGCAGCTTGTGGCGACTGTTGAATTGAATTGTAGAGGGGTAAACTGGGATAATATGTTCACATGTGCAAAATGCAGTCTTACAGCTGCATTTTGCACAATCTGAAGTCTATTTATTGTTATCTCTGATTGGTACCTTTGAAAAACCAGTACAAAAACCCAACTGAGAGGAAATAAAAGCATGAATAATAGTCTGAGAGTCAGTAAAACTCAGCATTCAGTTTATTCTTGGGATATTCCTAAGGTTCCATTGGTAGCATATATGATGGGGGAAAATAGATAGGTCCCAGTATGGATCTCTGAGGAACTCCACAACTTATTATAGAGTAAGGAGAGCAGTTTGTCACCAATGAAAACAAAAATTTTTGGATTGTCAAATATGACCTAAACCATCTGACCTTTACCAACCAGTGTTCCAGTGTTTTTTAAAAGAATGTTTGTAAGCTGCACTTTTACAAATAAAGATTTTCAACATATACACATCACTTCCTGATCTTCTTAAAAAAAAGCATAGAAAAATTTACAGTGTATTTGTATCATCACAATGTTTCTTTTTTTACAAAAAGGTATTTACAGCACTAAAAAGTTATAGTTATATAGATGAAACTGACCCAGTTTGCTGCATTTCAACACCAGCTGGCCAAAGAACTTTCAGCATCGTCTCTTTTGTTCTTCATATTAACGAGGTTTTTTTTAAGCTGACAGCAGCAGGTGGCTGTAAAGATGTATTAATAAACAAATGTACACACACACATATATCAGACATTAACATAAGAACACCTAATGTGCAAGAGTTGATGTGGAAACAATGTAGAAATAACTGACCCATCGGGGCAAGAGCACTGGATCGCTGAGGGTGTCTTTACTTGATCCTTTGGGTGAGTATCAGCCTCAAAAACCTGAATTCAATTTGGATCTGAGGAGCTGATAGTTTGTATCAGCACCTTGGACTCTTTGCCAAGTTCCTCAAGTAATTTTTGTGATGTGGAGTCGCCAGATCTAAGGTTTCTCTACAGGGCGAAGCGATGTAACAAGTGAGTCAATGTTATTCACTTCACCTTTTAACAGTTTTAATGTCGTGGATGATCAGTGTATATAAACACATGGAATATATACATATTGTCCTGCATGAGGCAGGATTCTCAAGTCCTTTGTATCTATTCACATGTATTTAAACAAGAAGCACTGGATGCAAAACTCAGCTTTGCACCAAACATAGTAAACATTTGTAACAGGATTCTTAATACAATACCTTAAAGAACAAAAATACTTTTCATTTGCATACCTTTCAGGGCAAAACTCTCTATAAACTTAATTCTACATTAGTGGTCCAAAATGTTCCAGTTCTACTATACCAGTCGTATCTGGCTCAGGACTTCTTTTTTTTTTTTCCCCTCTTCCCCCAAATTATTCCTCATCTCTTTTTTATTACCTCACTGATGAAGTCATAAAATGCTCAAAAGAACAACTCATAACCTTCTTTTGATTAACAGAAATAAGGAAGAATCTCTAAAGTAAAAAATCAACAATCAGCATTGGGATAGTACCTGAGACGAATTACCCTTCAAAGCAAACATCAAACGTCACAGTCAGAGTCACTGCAGAGATACAGACAGTCTCTCTTTTCATATCACAGATGAGAGTCCTGTCTAGATCAGCTGTCCTCTGGGGTGTAGAATAATGGAATTGTTACTTGGCTTGGGCCTGATGGCCCCATTGCTGTAGTCAAAGTAATTCCTGAGAGTCTGTGATAACTGGTAGGGGCTCCCATCTTCGTCACTGTCGTGTCCTTCAGACTGTGTGGGAGCCCAGTCCTCTCTCTCCCTGGGCTGGCAGGCGTCTGGTTCTCTGGGCCCGCTGCCGTCATCCTGCTGAGCCTTCAGAGGAACCAAAGATGAAGGAAGACCTGAGTCCTGGTAGAAACAGTATAAAAATAGAATACTGTTTTTCCTGATTTGTCCTGAAAGTTACCAATATTAAGGAGGACCTATTATGCCTTTCCTTATTTTCTCTCAAATACACAGTTACAACAGTTAATGTTGAAACTGAAGTTTTAAACACTGAGTTCAGCAGATGAACAGGTAATTCCTGCAAGCCAAAACCTCAGGGTTCAATCTGCCCTACCACTTAGTTTCACACTGTTATTCTAGTTTTGGCTCTGTATGATCAGCCAATCACATGAAAGTTGGCTAGGAGATGGTGGCCTTAAGAAAGAAAATGGCTAAAATGGATTGCCCCATAAAGAGGATAAACTGTGAGTCAGGCAAAACTATTTTACTGGAGTCCAAGAATACATATTTAGTTGGAAATGAGCATCATAGGTCCCCTTTATATAACCAAAAAATTGAAGTTGGACTGAAAAAGGCACAGAGGGGATAAAACTGGGTTTATGATACTTGCACTAAAAATCCAAATTCAAGCTGGATAATCTGTAGATAAACTTTATATTTCTACCAAAACTGTCTATGGGATCAGTGAAAACCAGTTTATTGAGGTAGAAGTCTAGATTTAAAAAAAGAAGAAAAAAAAAGCTCCTAACACAACATGGACCATATCCTACCATCCAATATTTCTTATGACGTTTTTTTGTGGTAATAATTGCTAGGAGAGAATGCACACTGGTATTCAATCTCTTTTGTATGAAACCTCTAAGTGAAGCTTTGGTCGTGATGACATCAGATTGTAATCCAGATTTAACAAAACAGTCATGTTTACATTCCTGATCCTGTTTCTAAATAAATCCAATAAAGCGTCATCATTTGTAGAAGAAAGGAACAATTATAAAGTGACTAATAAAACAGAGATGACGTTTCTTGCTGTTGTTTCCTAAAATGTTTCCTGTCATTTGAATCCCTTTTGTTTTACCACGTCACCCTCAGTGACGATACAAACTCAGCAATAAATACAGCATGCCGTTACCATATGATACATTACAAACAAATCTAAACACATTTCAAACTTAATCTCTCAGACGCTGACACATACCAGCGACATGTTGCTACTGCTCTTCACGTATGACTCCACCCTGTTCCTTTGCGCCTCCTTCCCTCCGTCAACCTCAGCTCCTCCTGGAATATCGCTGCCTTCACACCAGATGACCGGACGTCCCAGTTCATCCAGTTCTACATCTCCTGGCCCCCACCTCCCACCCAGAGTGGAATGGGTATGCTCCTGTAGGCAGGGAGAGGACATTCAATGTAATGATAAAGTGCAAATCTGAGACAAGATCTTAAAGCATTTTATTTTGAAAAAACCTTCAACATTAGAAAGAAGCAGCTATATGAACAATTCCTTAGAGACAGCGCAGGCAGAACCAAGATCAGCAGTATTCTACCTGGATATATTTCATCACGGTGAGACACTCACCAAAGACATTTGGCTGTTTTTCATTCGGCTGTCTATTCTGAGCATGGAGTCTTCACCCTGGAGAAAAATAGAAAGTCGCCAAAAATTAGTGAACCTGAACATGAAGAGGAATATAACAAACCGCCAAAAATTAGATATTAATGATATATGTGAACGCTGCATGTTTCAGTGTTGTTTGAAGCTGCAGCAGCCTGTAATCATCAGCCTGAGCTGCCAGCGGCTCCACCCGAGCAGGACAGGTGTGTCAACCTGGCTTCCTTCAAGCTTGCAGGCTATTGTTGTCAGCAGGAGAGTGTGTGTGTCTGTCTGTGTGCGTATTCCTACCTGGTATCTGAAGTCTGTGCTGGTAGAGTTTATTCTCCTGAAAGAGGCTTGCCTAGAGAAACTCCTAATTTCATCCCTGGGAGAAAAAAATAAAAACCACACACACATTTTGAGGATTTATGGAAAACCTGCATGTTCACAAAATAGATCAGTTTAAATCCCAGTTGAAGTTATTAATAAAAGCCTTCTTTAACAATATGTGCTTTAGCTCACGATTTTTCAGATAGCTGTCTCTTAAGCTTGTTCGTTCTACGTCGATGATGGCGGTGAACCACCAAGATGATGATGATCAGGAGGAGGATTAAACCTCCGGTGGAGGCACAAATTATGATCAGCAGCAGGTTATCAGGAGGGGTTTCACCAATGCGCCATTGCATCTCTAAAAAAATATAAAAATATGAAAAGATCCGATGACTCTCTCGCATATAAATACATTCAACAACAACACAGCTACATCTTTCCTTTAATATTTTTTTTGTAATCCAGACTGAGTTCAACTGTTAATGCCTTGTATCTAACAAGAGGGGGCAGCAAATGTTCAAAATTACACCAACTCAGAAGGAGTTTGGCAAATAAGTCTAAATTTCCACCTGCAAAAACATCAACAAAGCTCACAGCAGCAGAACAGTTTCTCCATCAAATCCCATGAAAATGTATGCAAAATTAGCTTTACTGCACTTACCATCTATATTGAGCATATACTCAGTTTTTCCCCTTCCCACACTGTTTGTGACCATGCACTCGTAGGCCCCACTGTCACTCAAGTGAACAGGCCGCTGAAAGAGGAGCTTCCCTCCAACCACAGACACCCCGTCAGGCAGAGCTCCCCCTTTCCTGCAAGCAATCAAAAGAAAAATGTTACCATTAACTTGCAGATGTCACAGAGAGGTGAACTACGCAGAAGTCTGTGACTCACTGTTTGAAACAGCAGCTTTGACTCATAGCTGCAAACAACAAAATGAAAGGAGCAGAGTTCAAACCAGAGAGCTGGAAATATACAAATATCTAATGACGTTTGCTTGCAAGTAACAGGAAAATGCAAAAACTGGTTTGAATCAAGGAAGTTATCCGCTTAGTAAACACTCTGAAGGATCAGGTTCATCACAGAGTGAAACCACCTGAACCAAAGCATGCAGGGCTCATCTGTATAAACCAGGTAAATACTAGGTTTGGGGGATTGAAACAAGCCCAACTTCTGAGCCCTAAATTGTACAGGCCACATAATAGAGGCAGTTTCTGATCAGGTCCACTGAGAGGGGTCATATTCCCCCCTGGTTTCACTGTGCTCCACCAGCTATTTACCTACTGCTTTATCCCCCCCGTCAAAGTCGCCCCGGGTCAGATTTCTTTTCTCAACACCCCGCCTAGCTTCTCTGACCAGCCTTTTCTAAATCGAGTCACAGGTGGAGATTGCATCTGACACAGCGAGGATGGTGGAAATGATACAGATATGGTGTGCAATACAGCTTCACTGGCCAAAAAGATTCTAATCTCTCCCGTGACTTATTGTTTTTGTGACTTACCACAGTATCAGTGCAATGAAGCAAAGACCTATTGTGAAATGACTGAAACTAGAGTAGTACAATATAGTTTCACTACATGAGTTATACATAAAAACATATTGTGAAACTAAAGTAGCTGGCCTCGATAGTGCCAAAGGTAAAAGTAAAAGTTTACTAGATAACGCAAATTACATGTTTTATGGTATTATCTGTTACACTTAACAATGACTTTGTCTTTGGAGCAACGTAAAGCAGCTATAAGAAGATCAAGAAAGGTATTTGTGAATTTGATACACTTGTTGTACATACACATTCTACATTTTTAGGGTTGCTCTGATTAATAAAATATGCACTCATCTGCCACTTTATTAGGTATACCTTGTTAGTACTGGTTGGATGGCCCCTTTCTCCTCATAAGAGACTGAACAAGATTCTGGAAACACTGTTCAGAGATTTGGGTCCATATTCCCATGACAGCATCACACAGCTGCTGCAGATTTTTGGGCTGCACATACAGTATTATGCCTAAGTTGTAGGTAGGTGTGAAAAAAATGCTGTAAACAAAGAATGCTTTAAGAAACATAATTGTTTATTGGCCCCAAATGTATTCTGCAGCAGGACAACGACCCCAAACATACAGCCAAAGTCATTAAGAGCTATCTTAATGAACAAGAAGTACTCCTTCAAAAACTGTGTGCAAGTATACCTAGAACAAGGGTGGGCAACTCCAGGCCTCAAGTGCCGGTGTCCTGCAGGTTTTAGATATCACCCTGGGTCAACACACCTGAATCAAATGATCAGTTCATTACCAGGCCTCTGGAGAACTTCAAGACATGTTGAGGAGGTAATTTAGCCATTTTGAATCCGCTGTGTTGGATCAAGAACACATCTAAAACCTGCAGGACACCAACACCCAAGGCCTGGAGTTGCCCACCCCTGACCTGGAAGAATTGATGCTGTTTTGAAGGCAAAGGGTGGTCACACCTAATATTGATTTTATTTAGATTTTATTTTTGTTCATTCACTGCATTTTGTTGATTGATGAAAATAAATGATTAACACTTCCGTCTTTGAAAGCATTCTTTGTTTACAGCATTTCCATCCATCCATTAGCTTCCGCTTATCCTTTTTCAGGGTTGCGGGGGGCGCTGGAGCCTATCCCAGCTGTCAAGGGGCGAGAGGCAGGGTACACCCTGGACAGGACGCCAGTCTGTCGCAGGGATAACACACAGGGACAGACAACCATTCACACTCACATTCACTCCCGCATTCACACCTATGGGCAATTTGGATTTTTCAATTAACCTATCCACACAAAGTGCATGTTTTTGGACTGTGGGAGGAAGCCGGGGAGAACCCACGCAAACACGGGGAGGACATGCAAACTCCACACAGAAAGGCCCTGCTGGCCTGATGGTGGAATTGAACTCAGGAACTTCTTGCTGTGCGGCAACAGTGCTAACCACCATGCCACCGTGCTGCCTGCTTACAGCATTTTTTCTGCCTAAAACTTAACAGTACTGTACATGCTGTGACTCTCCTACATCCACTACATCTAAAATATTGTCTTGTGGATAGAGATGGATCGAGTGGATATTCGTACAGGAGTGGCACCCAGGCTGGTCTTCTGCTGCTCTAGTCCAATAGTATTGTGCATTAAAAGATGCTCTTCTGCATATGCTGATTGTAACAAGTGTTTATTTGAGTTACTGTTCCCTTCCTATCAGCTCAAAGCAGTCTAGCCATTCTCATCTGACCTCTGACATCAACAGGGGATTTTCACCCAGAGAATTGCATGACCATCTCTGTAAGCTCTACAGATGGCCTCTTGAGAAAAATAGATCCACTATTTCTCAAATAGTCTGGCTTGCACCCTCAGCTATTCCACACTCAAAGTCAGTGAGACATTGTGGGAAATGCACAGGTTGCTGATAAAATTAATGTTATCTGCCAATTCATATAAAAGCGGAACCAAGAATTTAGCATTAAGGCTCAACACACAGAAACAGCTAGCATGACTTCTTATATTTAAAGCTGAAATGATAGTTTATTTATTCCACACATGGCTTACGTGTAGGATCATTTCCTTAGTCAACAATCTTTTACATAACCCCACTAAATGAGAAATTTGCTTCTTTTCAGCGCAGATTAAACTACAGATTTGTTCTGTGAATGCTCACATGGAGAGACCAGCAGTCAGCCACTCATATTGACTAATGGTTGTATTTTTATATATTTACATTGTTAAAAAGCAAACAAGGGGAAAAAAAAGTCAACATTTCAAAACGTTTACTGACATTATAACTAAAATTAATCAGTGGATTTCCTCACAGTGGGGCCTCAGTGATGGATGGCTTAGTGGAGAGGTTGAAACTAGCACAACTTTAATATTTCAAGATTGCCTCATGACCCAAGTACTCAGCACAAAACATTTGATCACTGTGTGCACAGGGAGAACTGTAATGGCTGGCGTCTTTAATTAAAGTACAGACCCAGTGTTTTACCAGGCATTAGAGTGATATTTAAAGCATGGCACTATGATTAAACGCTTAGCATGTGTCTCCTGCTCTTCCTTGTGTCGCTCACTCCCTCCCTCGTGTGAAACACAATCTTCTAACTTGAAATTTCGCAACGCGACACCGCACCTTTTATTCAGCAGTGATTTGAGCCAGCAGAGGATAGGAACCCCCCCCCCCCCCCCCCCCTTTAGATGGGAGCGCACTCCTTTGTTGTTTGCAGGTGTGTGCTCCATGTGTATGCGTGTTAGCAGTGGCTTATCTATGTTTTGAGTTACATTCCAGTGCCATGTAAAGAGAACATTAGCAGCATAAATAGTATTAGAAAGGGGGGAGGTGGGATTTAACATGATATCATCATAGTGTTGTTGACTGCCAGAGTGACAGATGTGTATGTGAAAATGCAGAAAGTACCACGTCCAGGTGAAGTTTTGAGGTGTGGGGTGTCCCCTGCCTTCGCACACCAGCTCAGCTTTCTCCAAACCCACATACCAACGAGACGAGGACGTCGTGATCGTAGCATCTGGGGGGTCTGACACAGAAACACAAATATTAAGTAAGCAGCATCACAACCTAGTGTCTCCTATGCTGCATAATAGATCAAATAGAGAACTTTGTAGAGCAGCAGAGAAGATACAAAGAAGTTTGTTTACACCATAAACACAACAGATGAAGTTATTTCCTCGTCTTAAATCTACAAAAAGATTTTCGCAAGTCTCAAAATTTCAAATGTTATCTGGGAGGTTTGGAGTCATTACTAAGCGTATTGAGCACCAGTTCAGTGATTTTAACAGTGAGTACATAATTTTAGCAGAAAACTTTAGCTTGAAACCTTGTATTTAATCCCATTTTAAAAGCTGGCACAGCTCACACCCACACCTTTAACAAATGTCCTTCAAATCAGACAAAGAGGAATTGTTGGAACAGTTAAAGTTTTGGCACAGTTACACAGTAACAGTAGTCAAGGACAGACTATTACTGATAAACTTTCCCGCCGCAGGATCAAATCTGCCGATAGTAGCTAATATTTACCCAGCTCTTTAATCTCAAAGACTAACAGTTAAGCCTTATAAATATAATTTGCTGGGCAACTAGAGTCAAAAATATCTAATTGGCTTACATTCCCATTAAAGGGGAGAGCTTAAAGTTTGGCCCATAGCCCAGCAAAGAGCAACTGCAGTGTCATTCCATACAGTATGCTGATAAGTATGAGCTGATTTAGTTTGCATGCTGAATACAGCTCTGTCTTTCCCACCACAACACACTCACCAAAAAAAAAAAAAAAAAAAGAGTCATTAAGGTGGTACTCAAAGATACAAAGAATGAAAACATGCTGAAGAAAGTGCAGGAATCCGCCAGGTTATAGGGAATAAATGTAATATTTTGAAAGTAACTTTTGCTCAGATGCATGAAGTTGAGTTATCAGTGATAGACTGATGTTTGGCAGACCATCCACATAATGCTCCTTTTATACTACATCACCATAATATCTTCATTTATGTAATGTTATTAATATATACAGGTAGTATACATACTGTACTCAAGTATTAATTTTATGGGAGAATTTGGCAGGATCAAAAATGGTTATAGAACTTTAACTTCTCGAGTATAAAATATAAAAACCTTTAAAAATGTAATATGTTTATTGATTTCAATGCCGACATTTTGACACCATTAGAGGAAAAACATGGGCGTGGTTAGTACTGTTAGTTATAGCTGTGTTTTGCAGGTGTTAGTCTTCGGAGTTGTTCAAACATAAATATTAACTTAGTGGTTTCGTATCGTCGCAAACACACCTACATAAAAAGGGAGGGACCAACTTATTAGGTCACCTCGTGATATTCTTGGTATGGGCGCAATATTTAACAAGTGTCCATTTGAAGTGAATATTATTATTTTGGATGAGATGTAGAAGAAATGTTGTTGTTTTTTAATCTAATACTTTTTTGTCATTTGGGAGTATTCATAGTTTCTACAATACTATAAGAAATCTGCAAAAAACACGATTGTAATGTTTGTTTTTGTCATGTTACCTTCTATAACTGGCATAACTGCTGTTATGCATTCAAATTTCCGCTTTTAAAACATCAGCGTATGCTGGTTTAAGTAGTAACCTATAAATATTTAACAGCAGAGGGAAGAAGGATTAAATCGCGATACGTCAAGGATCAGCGCAAAGCTTCAAGTGAAAGGAGAAAGGTGGGACTATAAAAACAGTGTTTAAGAAATCTGAGAGTAAAAACACTTATGTCATTTTTTCCTTTATTTGTTCCTGTTATTAACTAAAAAGCCAGGCGTGTCCCAGTTCTTTACATATTCTATAGGACCATATAGTTTGCACTAAACAGCACAAGTGTGGTAATTTAAAACCCTTTGCAGTGACGTACACTGCTTCATACAATGCAAGCTTACAGAGTATCTATTTACAGCTGCAAAACACACCAAAACAAAATATGGATGGCACTGAGAAAGCAGTATTGGGGCGTGATGATCTACTAATTAAATTAGTAAACAGTAGGAGGTCCAGGCATTTATTAGGCATCAGCCACCACTACACATGACCTTTGTGTAGTACATGTTCAAATTAGTTACTGACGAATGTCAAGATAAATTATTTCATGTTGTTTTAAAACTTTCATGGTTAATTGACTAAAACTGCTTTCAATATCCACACCCTTCGCTCTCTGGTTTCTGCAAGTCATGTGTCTGACGGATGGACAGTGTATACAAAACCAAAGCTCACATTCCTGCACTTTCCCATGAATGAAGTTTGAAGTGAGACATTTGTTTCAGACAAGGGGAAGGAAAAAAAGGTGACCGCCATAGCGCTTTTGTCACTGTCGCAGTATCAGTGAGCGACTCGGTGGTGACAGCTTCACTGGCAACGATCCACCACGACTGATCCTACTGGTGCGATTTAAGACGTCTGATCAGTGCTCGAGCTTGTTGTGCTGTATGTTAAGGCTAAATTATAGAGCTGTATCTTGTATGGAGACAGAATTTTCTACCAAATAACTTGGTAAAAACAGATAACATTCTAACTTCTCCACATTTTATTTTTGCTTGAATAATTTCAGGAAATGTTTTTCTGACGGGCAAGAATGAGCGATGTGTGATCCCCAACCTGTAAAGAATGGGAAGGGGCCAGAGAGGGGTACCATTCTCTCCCTTATTTTTCCATATCATACTCTGTGACTTTTCTGGTTCCTTCAATTGTTCTTCCTTGAACCAGCAATATTATTTCTGCAACTCAGCACTTAAAAATATGATGTTAATGCCACAGCTCCAGTCTGTTTTACTTCTGCTCCACAGCTATACTCACATTGAACCTCCAGGCGGTTGCTGATCCTACGTGGCTCCTCCAGGCCAGGATGCCACACTAAACAGTCCAGCTTTTTCCCGTTCATGCTACGCAGGGGGTGGAGCGAGAAGTAGCTGGACACTGACCGAGTCTCGCTGGTGCGGTTCTGGACCGTTCCTGAGATGTCCGTGTCCCACGAGAGAATGGGAAGTGGGTGACCTATAGCCCGGCAGGTGGCTGCCACACGGAAGGATTGGCCCTCCACAAGAGTTACTGGATCCAGGGAGGAGATGGGTAAAACTAGACAACGAAAAGGAAAGAGGTTAATTTAAGTCTTCTGGTTTGGACTTTCCATCTGATCCTTTGCTGAAGTACTAAATTAAAAAAAAGCACAATGAGTTCAGTCATCAGATTACAAAGTCTCTTTCCCAAGTTAGTTTATTTTTCACTTCTTGGCTCTTAGAGCTAAGGGGGTAGATGATCCAACACTTGTCCTGACTGGCAAATGAAATCTGTTTGAGGGATTAGCATGAAAGTTTGTACAGACTTTCAAGTCAGAACTGCCTAATGATTCAAAAATGTTCCTGCAGTACCAACAACAGATTCACATTTGCATTTTTCCGCATACCTTTTGTAAAAATGTTATTTGATCTACAAAATTTAAATGCAAAGCAAAAACAAAAACAAAAAACAGACAGAGTGCAGTAAAATCTTCCGGGTTGCTGAACCACCTACAGATCCGCTGACTTTCTATTTAGTGCCACCAGCAGGGTGACCTTCATTGATCCCTCTAGATTCCTATCTTCAAATAACCACTTGGACATGAAACCACATATCCCAGTGGTTTAAAACCTAGTTTAAAACAAAGAAGAAAGAAAGAAAAGGTTTTGAACTTTACAGTCATCGTCGCCCATTCATTCCACCTTGCTGGAACTGGGCATTGTTAGTGGGTGTGGCTTATGTGACTGACAGGTGCGGGCAGACACACGTGTAGCTCTAGCTGTCTGCTCAGCCTCACCTGATAATGAGTCATTGAACTGGACCTCTCCATGGTATTTGTGGAATTTGACTATTTTTGATGTAATACATGAAACAATTAAATTATAGTATTTTTCTATTATAAATTAGCAGGTATCCATTTCTGTACCATGTGCATTAATGCAACTTGCACCAAGTGTTAGCAGGTCGCAACACCAAAAAGAAAGGTTAAAAAAAAAAATCAAAATGGGAAAAGCTATCCAGCTAATGCAAATCGACTTCCATCTTTTATATACAGTGTATAAACAGAGTGATCTTTTTGTGCTTTAATGTGCCCACTTCTACTTTGGAGAATATCCCACATATTACAGTTGTGGGTTTCCAACTAAAAGTACCATCAAATTCATTGGAATTGTGTAAGAACACCAAGTTGCAAAACTCTCTCAGAACAGGTCACCTTAGACGTTTTCACACAGCTACATTTTGTTTTTGCTGCCCTGTCACCAACTGGTTTAACACGATTGTGATTCACTCTGCAGTCATGACTGTTGTAAACAGTAACTGGCTGGTTAACTCTTTCCACTAATGTTTGGATTATTAATACATCAGACAAAACAAGTCGGTACCATTAACAACAACAACTATTACGGATTAACTGACAAAGAAAAGGGCACCACCTGAGGAAAGCTCAAACCTTTAAAAACAGAAACTAGTAAAAAAACAAAACACTAAAGCACAGCGCGGCATATCAGCGAGGGAAATATGCTGCACTCATTGGCTTACAGTAATAAAGGAATGATTCCAGCTTCCACAGTGATAAATGACTCTGACTCACAGCCAAGAAAAGACACAATTCAAGAAAAAGTGAGCAGGGGAGATGTTCTCCCCTCCAAATATTTCAGCTCTCACATTATTTACCTGACAAACTTATCTGAAAAGTGCCTTCATGAGAGAAGCTGTGTTGTGAAACATGCTGATACCTCCATCCTGGTCATTTTTCATCCAATTAAAATAAATGTATCCGTAAACCAAACACCCAGTTTTTAACAAAAATTCCAAGTCCAAATGTGACTTTTTGGCATAGTGCATTCACAGTAGGGTCATTTCTCTAAAACCTATTCTTTCACATTAAGAACAACATGACCAGTTTGTTCAGTTTACAGTTTTTGACAGTAACACGTGGGCAGGTAGCCGCCTGCATCAGTTTCTGCACTTACAAATCAACATTTTACAGCTGAATGTTCCAACATGGAGGGAATTCAGTGCTACAGGTTGTCTCTTACTACTCAACTTTCTGTTGATTTGTCAGATCTGGGGCGTGTTGAGACAGGTCTGTTACTGCAGATGACTGGCAGTGAAATGGGAAAGTTGTTTAAAAATGATAGCATCATTCCAGGGTTTACTTCACAGAGGATTCACAAAGGTGTTCCCACGGCTGTTATTATGGTTGTAAAGGAGGAAGCCTGGGGACAACAGCGGCACCGCAGAAACTGTATACATCAAAATGAGTTTTTGAAACATTTTAAAGGGGACAGAATTTTAAGCTCCTTTCTCAGTGGGAAATTACTTGTGCCAGGCTTTAGCTGGGTGCAAAACTTCTGCAAAGATTGTTCAAAAGACAAAATAAGGAGTGGAAACAGGTGATTTTAGGCTAAAGAGGAAGCTTTTCTTCTGCCACAGACCTGGGAAATTGAAGTTGGCAGCTCTTTAAAGCATAACCCTGTTTCCACAATTATATCATACTTTTTAATAGTGATTATACTTTTTTATTTCGCTTTTCTTTGTATATACACAACATGCTTTTCCCAGTCGTTTCTCTATCATCCTCCCTTCTTTAGAGGAAGAATTAAGATTATAAAGATTATGGGGGTGTAAAGCTCTTTATGTAAACTTGTGATTTAAGGATATATACGAAACTTACATCAATGCCAAACTTATCTTAAACTCAATCACTCCTCGTGGTGGAAACCTATTTATCTTGGATCTTGGAAAACCCTCTCCATCTTTCTGGAACACCAAATAAACTTGCAAATGTTTTGACAGCTGAGCTGCTATCTACCTACCAGAATCAGAGTCTGCATAACATATTTTTGGTGTACGCAGATTCTGTGGTGCTTTTTTATACTTGAGAATATTTTAAACTTTTTCTTAATTTTTAGTTGGAGTAACAGAATAATATAGAATTAAAAGCATTTCCCTTTTGGCTTTTCACATGCTAAAACCTAAAGTAAGCTGGCAGTGCTTGTGGCCATGCTGGCACACCTGAATTCCCCCAGTCACCAGTTCCTCTATGAAGATATGATGGTGTAAACATCATTACAGAAGCTCTCTCAGGATTAGGGACATGTGGGCGAGAAGATTTAAAAAAAAAAAAAAGAGAGAGAGAGAGAGAAAGGATGATGAGTCTTACTCCAGACGGTGAGGGCGATCTTCGTCTCAAAATTTCCACTGGGGAAGGTGGAGATATGGCAGGCGTAGGTGCCCTCGTCCGACTGCTCTGTGTTCAGGATGATCAGAGCAGAGTTCTTGATGGGGTTGCTGTTCTCGAACCTCACCCGACCAGAGTAACGCCCAAACTCTGTCAAACAACAAAACCTCACGTGAGCATCTTCAACACTCACAAAACGTCAAACAGACCCTTTGTCAAAAGCATTAGCTCCAGGAAAGGAGAATAAATGGTTAGACATTGTTAAAATAAGCCTCCAGTTATCAAGCAGCGTCACAACAGACAAATAATAAAGAGTAATCCAGGTACAAAACAATGGTCTGCTGGGATGATCTCATTTCAAATAACCACATGCCAATTAGAGACACAGCAACAATTATTTTGTTTTATTTTCTCATGTGTGTACTTTTAACTTGTGACTCTAATTTGAATTTATGGATAAAGTTGCTATTAAAGATGATGCGTCTAATTTATCTTTACATGAATAAATCTGAAAGTGAAATGATGTGTGTTATAAACAGAGTAATGTAACAGCCTTTAAATCAGGTCTACTCATAGTAGTGAGTACTCTTTAACAACAGCAGTGAGGAAAAAGGTATTTAAACGATTAACAAAGGTAGAAGTAGCGCATGATTCACATTCATTCATACAATCATGGCCCACTGGACCAGCCGTGGGCCTCTGGATCAAATTACATTTCCATTAACCAGCACATGTACCTCAACCTTCTGACTTCTCCACCAATTCACAAAGCAAATCTCCAACCTCCAGATCTTGCACTGAGGCTGTTATGATTAGTCAAAACTGTAAATGTTAAAATGCTTTTCCTTGAAGCGTGGCTTCAGACTGCTCTTTATGCTCAGTTTCAGACATTTTTTTCCTATTCTTAGCTCCATACGGTGTTACTGAAAGTGGATATCCCCAATGTCATAATTTCAGGCACAAAGCTCTGGCTATGAGCACAGAAGCTCCACCCACCTTCTGTTCAAAACTTTATGAGGGGCAGCCAATCAGAAGAAAGTCTGCTTAAAGTTACAGTATCTAAAATCTCTCGCTAGATGTCGATAGATTGCAGATCAACTGCATAAGTGCATAATACTCGCTGCAGGACAAACAAACTGTGACTGAAGTTCATCTGTAGTGAGCACAGGTTGACAGTCCGCTGTTTACCTCAGCTGTCAATACGTGTCCATGTTGATTTGGGAGGGAGCTGTAAAACTTTGTGAAAGGAGTCTGATATGAGTCGATGAGTCAGTGATGTTCATGCTGATGTTTAATCTGCTGACACAAAGTAACTGTGACAATATTGGGAATAGATAAGCATGTTTATGCACGTTTTTATGTGTCAGGAGATGAGGCTTGAGGAAAAGGATGATATTACGTCTAAACCAGGGGTGTGTCAAACATAAGGGCGCGGGCCGCAATTAGCCTGGCAAAGACTCCAATACTGGATGGCTTTGGAAAATGTGAAAGACAGCATACTTTTTTTTTCTTTTTACAGCTTTTCCTACCCTTAAAACCTCTCTCATGGCCAGTCACAATATGCCAAAATAATTCAATTATACATTTCTGTAATTTTACATCTTAGATCATTGGGGACAGATTTCTTTTACTTACTAAAGCAGCATTTTTTGCCATGTAGAAAACCTGAGACATACTGTTGAAATTGCTCTTCCACGTCTTATATTAAGACATTTCATTGATCGAATGCGTAGCTAAACATTTTACACTGACAGAAATTGGAGTTAGATACAAATTCAAATTTGCCACCACAACATGTGAACAACTGCGAGCCCTGTTCTCTTCCATATTTGGCATACTGCGCACGTGGCCAGTCTCTATTGACATTGTATTTTATGTGTGAATCTCAGCCACCGTATCCAAAATATCAGGCCAACATGACAAACCATCGCCTGCTTCTATGCATTTCTAATTGATTAATTTTGAGTTGATCATAATGCATCAGTTATTAGAAGACATAATTACACACTAATGCGTATTTATTAGTAAAATGTATATTTTTTTTTATTAAATAATGTTTTGTTTTGTTTTTATTTCTGATTGTATCTTTAAACTGAGAGGTGTTAGCTGTGAATCAAGTAAAGCTCCAAGAACAAGAATACAGATCTGAAAGTGAGCTTAACTGGTACACTTTAGTAAGACAACAATACATGTTTCTAATAACCTGAAAAATGGAACAATTAAATGAAATACAGACATTCTTAAAGTTATTAGTATCAAAGCAAATAAAATTACAAAGAGCAAAGTCTTTCCTATATTTTGTTATTAGCTGACCACTTTTATAGTATTTCTTTCTCCTTATGGTTTTGAGTGAACTTTGGTCAGCAGTAATGAAGAACCTTAGCGTTCCTGATTATTATTATAGAGCATATTATAATAAGTGTAGGTATGGTTGGCATTTGTCAAGTCATTAATGCTTAGGTTGCATTATCTCTATATTTTTTAAGATAAAGCAGTTATAAAGCAGATGTAGCATTTGATAACTGAGGTTCAAATCCATAAACAATAACCTGATGAGGGCAGTGTGTGTAAGTGTATTTGGAACCAAAGGATGCACCAAATAGTTGTTTTGGTCTTGATAATAAATGCTTGCACTAAGTATCATGTCCAAGGACTGCTACAACTGCAGCATCTGCTGGGAAAACAATGCTTGACTTGCACCTCGCTCATTACCCCCCCCAAGAAAGAGAAAAGAAAAAAGCTTTGCCAAGATGTTATTACTGAAATTTTTATTTTCCCCAGGGACTTTACAGGAGCTTCTTCAGTCAAGTACCTCTATGGCCGTCCAAGAAGTGAGCTGTGATGATCGTATCTTTGCTGCCATCTGAAAGCTCCTTGTACCAGGTGACCTGCACCACCTTCTGCTCACCCTCCACCTGATACTGACAGGGGAGTCTGGTTTGAGTCTCTGTCACGGAGCGCAGGGTGGTGACGGGGTTAGCAGGCTCCACAAATCCACCCCCCACGCGCATGGCTGAGGAGGGAAGAGAAACATGTGGATTTAATCAGTGGAAGATAAGGCATATTTGGAGAGTGTGATTTTGGATTAGGAAACACAGCAAATCATTGGCATTTGTACATTTTGAAGACTAAATTACATTTATGGTATTTCGCATGGAATTTCCAAATCAAGTGATGAAGCATGCAGTCGTTTTTACTCATCATAGTAATCTCTCCATAATTTCACAGAGACCCGTCAGTGCCAACACACCCAAATATGTTGTTCCAGCTCCTCAAAGTGAAGAAATACAAAACAGACATGACCTTAGGGCCTGGGAACCTGTGACAACTATTTTGCTACTATTTTGTGTTTTTGCCACTCTTCTGTTATCCAAAGTGTTTGTGCTTCCTTCCAGACAGCTCTCTTATGACCAATCCTGTTCAGGATGATCATAAAAAGCTCGACATTATTCTATAATGCTCCAGGCAGAAGGTCGGGTATAGCCTATACAGGTTTGTGTATAGGCAAACATTTACAATTACAGGCATTCGCTCATTCACCTAACCAGCTTGTCCGTTGACATGCCAACACCGAGAAAGTCACTAAAAACTGGTTTTAGGTGACTTTTAAAAGCAGAAATTGCCTCTTGTTTGTGAACAAACTTGCTATTCACGACAGAGCAAAAACTTTATTACTTCATATTTCCTTGTTGACAGTAAACAATTCAGACAGACTGCCTTTATATTAGGAAACACGGAAAAGTTTCCACGTGTGTAGTTTCTTTTAACCCTTTCCCACATAAAAAGAGCATTTGACTCCACCGAGTCCTTAATGACGAGATCTGACACCTAAGTATATATCAATAAAGACGTGGTTTGACCATCATTAGAATAGGTCTTGGATTTGCTTTTTTTTTTCCTTAAAAACCAGTCGTTAATTTTTCGAAGCAGGCTTGAACTACCAGAGAGAGAAACAAGGTTTACTCCCAGTAGGGGTCCAAGAGGGTGAAGACTACGAACATCTGCCCGCCAACACATGTTTACGCTTCTATTGTTTTACATTTCACATTGATTGCATTAGAAACATATTTCCATCTTATCTATTGGATCTCAACTCGTTTTTTTGTTTTGCTGTCTCATTGTTCGATGACTGATTTCATTTTGTGTCCTATGATCTTCCCGCTGTTTAAAGTTTGCTTTATTCGGTTTCATTTCGTAATGTCCTTCTCCATCTCCATGTTTCAAGTTTGACTTGCTTTTGGTTTTAAAGAATGCTTTGCGACAGAATAAAACTAAAACAAATTCTTCATCACCTGAGCTCAGGTTTCTGTGTGAGGAATAAATGTGGATTTGATTAATGAAATATTGCATTTAATTAACTCACTGCTGTATGTTTAAGGAACTTTAGTGTTTTGCAAAACGTTGCCTGCACACTGAATCCATTCTGGCACAATAGTAGATGATTTTTAATGATATTTTATAGAAAATCCAGGATTTACCCAACATTTTAGCAACTCAAGCACAAAAAGACAACTACTGGTTCTTGTCAACTCTCAGTGACGGGTTTCACTATCAAAACTGTTGAAAAGCCATTAATCGGAACTGACTAATGGCTGGAACATTTATCACACCTGGTGAAATGCGTACGTGTAACCGCGAGAGAAACAGGAATGGGTGTGAGAGCCACATCAACAACTCAAACAGAAGATGCAAAACATTTGCACTTTGATTTCTGGGTTTAAAGTTTGTTTTTTTCTTCCTTGCTCTGTGGTTACTGATTCACAAGCTTAATCAATGATTACAAAGAAGCCAATATAGGACAGGGACTCCCACAGATCTGATATAGTTAGTACAAGGACACACTGACAAAGCAGTGGCACAGACAGGAGAGCCGACATGCCTCTTCACACAGACAAAGTTCAAAAGTAGGTACAAAGAACTACAGTGTGGTTGACCTAAATGAGGACCAGACCGAGAGAGACCGCTCGAGACAGACATAGACTCAGATTTTTGGAGGAAGGAGACGAGTTGACAATGTGAGCCGAGAGATAAACTGAAAGAAAGAATTATACAAACACACACACACACACTCTAGACAAACACTGGGGCACCACAAAGCTGTTGTACAAGCTTTTCTTGTTCATTCAAACTGCTGTGGTCAAGAGTAAAAACAACACAGTCACATTCATCTGATTGCTCCTTCATCTGGAGCAGAACAGTCCAAACTAAATGTAAAATGATGTTAATCTCCACTAGATGAGGAAACAAAAGCAGACGAACATTATCAGAATTAGTCATCAAAAAAAAAAAAAAAACCAAGAAGACGCAGGTTGGGCCACGACTTCTAAATCACTTAGTAAGAGTAAGAATGTGATGGAGCTGCATTCTGTTCTGTTGCTTCTTTCTCCACACCTGCACGGACAAAAGTATGTGGACACCAGAACAGTTCACCCATGTTCATGGCTGCAGAATTACTGATAACTCTGAGATAGTCAGCTGGCCTCACGAGTGCAGCAGAACAGCAGACTGTTAATGCTACATTAATGCTACAATTTTAAATACGATCAACTTATCTCTGTTAAGATGCTTCAAACTACAAACTGCAGAGAGAGTACCCCCCGCCACCGCCGCCAAACTGGCCTTGTTCTGCTGGAGGCGTCTTCCTGTTAAAAGGGAATTTGTCCTTCCCACAGTCACCAAGTGCTTGCTCATATTATATCATCTTATAGTTGGGGATTTCTCTCCTTTAGGTCCTTTACCTTACAGTATAAAGCACCTTGGGGTGACTGTGTGGTTATTTGGCATTATATTTTTCAGCTGAAATGAATTGAATTGAGAACCATTTATCTGAGGGTAGCTAGATCTGTTGCACAGGTCAATACAGGTTATCTAAAAAAGCAAAAGGCATTCCCAAATATATTGCAAAAAATTTTGGAAGGACGCTGTTGTCCAAAACAAACATTTGTTTTATTGGCTTGTTGTACCATATAAAGCTACTTGCAACCCAGGGCAGGTCCAGAAGGGCATGAGGTGGCACCTGTCCATGAACTCTGATTCATTTGAGGGTTGTTTTTTTTTTATATATTTAGTAGCCAGCAGAAAAAAAGCCTAGCTATGTGATGGTGCAGCTAATGCACATGCAAAGAAAGAAAGGAAACAAAAGACTGTCTTCTAAATTATTGTAAATTATTGTTCCTTTTATGCATGTTGTACAGGTTTAAATCCTACCCTGGGAATTACCTTCTTGCTTTCGAGTACATCTGTGCGCACAAATTAAAAATGTAAAGGTAATTTGATGAGGCACACCCTAGAATCTCACTGCAATCTAAAAACTTATTGGGTTACATTTCTTAGGGAGTTGTAGTCAATAGTTTTGCAATTAAAAAAAGGAAAAGAACTATACACAATGTGAAACTAATATGGTTTCTCACCAGCACCTTAAACTGCAGCTCAACAAAAACTGGAAATTTAGTCTTTTTGCTTTATTCCGCTTAGACTGAGATGATTTGCAGTGATATGATATCCGTTTAGTGACGCAATCAGCTTTATTTTGTCTATCTAGATGTTGGTTGATGATTTTCTGCATTTAGAAAAAGTTAGCAAAACTGCCCCCGTCCCACCCCACCTGACTGATTTTTTTGCCATGCCCCCAGCCACCCCATTAAAAAAATCCTAGAAACGCCCCTGCTTGTAACAGCTTGTCACAAGTTAAAGAGTTTGGTGGCTGTAGTTCAGGTTTTCATTCATTTCTCCAGTTGAGTTAATGCAATTAAAAGATCAGAAGTAGCCAAAAAAATCCAATATGTCTGTTTAGAAAAAGCAAAAATTAAAAAGTTTTCTAAATTTATAAATCTTTGGTGACATGATGAGCTTAAGATTTGGAGACAGAAATCATTGCATGTTGTAACAAAAAAAATTTGCACAATTGGACCAAAACCATGGCAAGTAAAGCAAAGGCATAGAGACTTATGAAGACTGCAATAATAATAATTCAGTGTCTTGGGGGGGGGGAAAAGAGCCCTTCTATATTAAAGGACATTGTTTTAACACTCATAGGAAGATTGCTGGGTTAATTACACCAACATTAAGCACAAGAAGCTACCACGAAGTTCAAAATGTATAGATTTTAGACACTATATCCAAGCTTTATGCCATGTCTGTCAAATGTTTAATCGTCACAGACCCAGTTAACAGAAAGGAGAACACAGAATTCCCCAAATGACTTGCTTAGACAGGTGATTCGTGTTTTATGAAGCAGTGTCACTGTTAATTTACATGCAAATCAATGTAACAGAAAACTCACCGATTAAAGAAAGCAATGCCAGGAGCAAAGCACTTTTTCCAGCTGACTTCATGTTTGGTTCCAAAGTAAAAGTTTCTCTTTATTAGCCTTCTTCTGGGAAATTCAGATCTCGTGTTAAGCTTCCATGTTCAAATTCAGCTGGGAAATTGAGGGTTGGTTTAAAAAACACAAACCCCGCAGCAAGGAGCCAGGGGCAGCAGATGTTTCCTGTTCAACTGAGAAATAATGTTTAAAAAAAATCACACTTCCACTGATAAAAGAACAATGTTAGCAAATAGCTGATAGAGGCTCTATCTTCATTTCCAGTGAAATGAACAAATAAACGGAAAATGTTAAATCTGCATTTGAGCTTTCGCACGACAGAAAAATAAAGTTCGTGTTTATAAAAGAACAACCTCGCTTGTCACGCGAAGGCAGAAGCACCAGAATACAGGTTTGGGTTGAGTCGCTACACCTGTTTCCCTCCGCCCCGCCCACTGACACGCCCACTAGCGCTGCGTTCAGGTGACGCAAGATGAAAATGCAGTGGTAGGGTCGGAAAATTAACCAAAAATATACTTTATGTCAAGCAATTTCACAAGATTAACTTCTTATATCTAACTACACATGTTTAGGGATCAAATTAACAGTTAAACTGTTGATCATTTGATTGTAGTCTGCAATTTTATCAATAAGCTATAAAAGTAACACTAATTAACACCCCCACTCTTCTTGGACAAATCCAACAATGTCCTCTTACAATTACACAAGTAAATAAAATCCTTACTCTGGAGAGTATTTATCAGACTTTGTTTGAAACGACTGTATTAGTGGTGGCTACTTTTATTTATGAATCTATTTTGTCTATCAGCTAAACTTGCATTTTCTTTTTTGTTTGTTTGTTTCTTTTTCCCATTTTGCTAATCACCAAGATCAAGAACCTTTTATATTCAAGATAATAGATCACAAAGAAAAACTAGAACAAAACAAGAGAAGAAAAACAAGATCAAAAAGTAATGGAAAAAAGGGTGAAAGACAGAAAAGAACACGAAGAATAAAACGGTAGTTTTTTATTGTGTGGTTAAAACCCTCACTACTGTGGCTTACCAGTGAAATAAACAGGTGAACTGCACAAACATGGTTTTAAATGACTCGCTTTCATGCTTGTATGAGTGCAGAATAGTTACTTTACTGTTTGTTAGGAAGAATTTTAGATGCTACAAGTTTTTAATGACAGCATCTAAAGGATCTGAAAAGCCGCAAGTAGGATTAGCCATTAAAAAGTATTCATTGTGGGGAGACGGTGAAGATTCAATAGTGCAAGTGTTGTTGATGTTTCTTTGTGTAAACCAGGGGTTTCAAACTCATCTTACACGGTGGGCCACAACATAGTCTTACGTGGGCAGGATGCATACCGCATACGACCAAGTTGTTTTTAGACATAACATACCGGTAATGTGTATGTTATTCTTTAGTAACACATTATGTCATGAATTTTTCTCCTTTCTTACACTGTCTCGTTTGATAGAAAGCATTTATGCCCCCTGTCATCGCTGTTTTCACGTTATCCAAGGCTAGTGGGCTCGATTTAACCCTTTCGGCGGCCTGGTTCTGGCCCCCTTTCTTTAACAATCCTCACATAACCGTGTATGCTTTAATTCCTCCCCTAATGGTCATCTTCCATTTATACCAGCAATTTAAAGTGAAAGGTTTTTTAAAATATATAATTAACCCAGAGACATTCATTTCTTTTCAGAATGTGACCCCAATTCTTCTCTGTGGAAGAAAATGGGTGGATGAAGTTTGTTTTCACAGCATTCATCGAACTGAGTTCCCCAGGAGTACTTGAAAGTAACACCATTATCGATGCCAGTTTGTTCTATTTTTCCAAAATAACCTGAAAGTTTGTGAGGGGTTTTGTTTTTACTTTCAATGGTTTATTTATTGGCTTAAGCTCAGATGGCCTGATCCACAAACCCAGACTGCAAACAGGAAGCTTTAGACTTGCGGACAGTTTCTGACAACACTTCTTCAGCAAGACTTGATACACGGGACCTTTGCTGCACTTTCTAACACTCGATCCACTCAGTCTGAAACATATCAGCTTTGTATTTAAACCGTTTCCTGTTATATTTTTAAATTGCCTTTTAAAGACGCATCTATCATTTTGCAGACTATAAAAAACGTAGCAGTACAAAGGGGGGGGACCCCATATTAAAAGGAAAAAATATGCTCATTGAGCCGTGGGAATCACAAACATAGATGTTTACTTCTTCCTTTGATTCACGAGATAATGCTGGGGGCAGGTATGTTGTAACAGCAGAATGCTTGTGTGACGCTTCAGTGTGAGCAAGTTTGTCCTGTCATTGCGAGGAGCCTCGGGGAAAACTGCACACAGCCGGTAAGTACAGCCTCCTGTGAGTCTGTTTTGAATGCATTTCCAGTTATATTTCCATGTCAAAGGCAGGTGAGACAAATAAAGAGATTTTAAACGTCCTTTGTTGCAGCTGTTACATTTATCTGTGAGATCTAGACACCTAAACAGAACAGTCACATATCAGGATTTTCTGTTGGTGGTATTATCTGGTCTTACCTGCGTCTGCAATCAACAGAGAGGATGTTACAAAAAATGTAACATACTTTTTTTTTAAATTACAATTATTTCCTAATTTATACTTAAAAAAAATCAAAATCATATTTTTAAATTTTAAAATATGGTTATTGTTGTTATTGACTGTAAAGCACGTTATGGTTTGCGCTATTAGGATGCCAAATTATATTGATTTGTCAGTGTAGTGTGCCAGGTTAGTGTTCCAGCTCTAATTTGGGTACAAAAACATGATTTTTTTTTTTAATTCCTAAAAAGTAAGAGTGTAGTTTAACCTTTTTGACAGTTTTCTAAAGTATTTGTGTGACATGTGTTCTAATATTTTTTTAAGGAAGAAAGAAGTTGAGTAGTTTTGTTTCATACACCTACATTTTTACTTAGGTTTTTTGTTCATTTTGTGCATGCTTTTATTTTAGTTAATGTAACTTCTACAGTTTTGTGGCATGCTGGATATCAGCTTTTGGCCCAAAGCTTGATGGCAATCCATTCCTGCTGTAGCATTGCTGGAAGCTGATGACAATTTGTGGGGTCCTGCTTGTCCACCTGCCATTTACATCCTGGCAGTAGATTCTTGATTGGCTTAAGATCAGGGGATAGGATCCAAAGTGTTAATTTGCTGATCTCTGTACAACTTAATTATCACATTTGGTTCTTAATGTGGTGCTTTATCATACAAAAAACTTTCAGGGCCTTTGGAAGAAGTTGGTCTTTGAGGATGTTTTTAGTATCATCAATTAATTTTCTGCTATACAAACTGTGATAAAGATGAATCACTGAAGCTGGGCCTCAGAGATTAGCACAAGTTATTTAAAAAAAGGATCAAAATTGTAAAATACTGACTTTTTGCATAATTTGGATTACTTGTGAAATACCATCATACGTTGAGTTTCTTTGAAACATTTTGAGTTATGAGCAATGCCAATATATAATAGTTGGTTCAGAAATGGAAAGGTGACATCTATTATGAAAAACTAACACAAAGAAATAAGATGTTTCCAAAGTAGGAAAAGGCCAATATTAAAAAATAAAAATCTTTCTGCATCAGTCACTGTGTTACATTTGGTTTTGCAACTAGTCTAAAAACCCTAAAAGTGTTGCCTGACTTTAACCAGTAATCATAAAGTCTTTATTAAGAAAGGAAGAAATGCAGAAACAATTGTTTCATTATTGACAATTTGGTTCCAACTTCTCAGTTCTCGTCATAAACCTCTTTGACGTCATCTGCAAACTGAGCTTCTTTGTGTTTTCACCTGTTAGTCAGATCTTTAAAAATAAAGCCTCTTAAAGACATTAAAAGAAGCTTTTAAGAAACCAGTATTTATAGTCATCAGAATTTTCTGACACAAAGCATCGATCAGCTAGAATTAAACTAAAGCAATGACAGATTAAAGCAATGGGATTATAAAGCTTTTCCTAAAGGTCGGTTAGTGAAGTTAAGCTCTGTTTACACGGCTCGAAGTTCTAGTCCAGACAGCTCAAATAAAAAAAGGGAAGACTTGAACAGAAACCTCAAACTTCTCTTTTCTTTTTAACTTCAGCAAGAGCAGCTGTGAGACACAAAGAGTCACACAGTTTAAACTCATCGACACAGCTTTTATTAGTAAACAGTTAAATTATTTAGTAATTTTATATCTCATGCATGCACACTATAAAGTTCAAGAATACAGGAAGCATTTTTTACAAAGTAAATGTGAAAAATGTGCATATAGGAAGTCTATGCCCCGGCCCGCTACAAGACAACACAACGTATTATACAGTATAAAGCTTCAACAGGTGTAACACTGTGTTTTTGTGAACAGCATCCTCATTGAACCAAATCTGTGTTGTTTTAGACAATGGGCTTTTTGTCCAGTCTGATGGTCTCGTAGGTGTCAGTACTTTGGGTGGTCAGACCCTGCAGGATGCAAGCAGACAGACACACATACTGTGAAGTGGCACAAACTTGATGTGAAAGCTGCTCTAAAACGACACTGTTCATTTCCTGCACCGACTCTTAAGTGTGATTTTGTGACAGCCAGCGAGATGAATAAAAAAGAAAAACATCTACTGTGCAATGTGCTGTCACTTTTCCGTCATGTGCCATTTTAAATATGTTTTTAAGCATTAGAATGAGAAGTCTCACCGCATAGATGCCTCCCCCAGCGGGTTGTTTCTGTGTGAATGGAAATAAAGACATGATCAAGAGTGCGTTCAGGGGCAATTCTTTCAACTAAGTGTTGGACACGTGAAATAACTGGATGCTTCTTCGGGTACTGACTGGCATTTGGCAGTCTTTCTTTCTTTTTTTTCATTTACTCTAAGATTTTGACATACGAGTAATGTGCAAATCTAGACCCTTTTTACAGGAAGTGGGATCTGACACTGTTACTTGGTGCGAAAAAAACACTGATGGAAACTGTGACGACATACATAGAGTATAAATAATATAGGTCGGTGGTCAGCTTGCTTACAGGAAATTATAAAAAAGGGTTGGTGTTTAAGCTGAACTATGATGTTACAGAGAAAAAACAGCTTTGATACGCTAAAAAACCCCTTTTCTATACACACTTGTGTTTAGATTAAATTCCCCATTTCTTTATAATTTTACGCAATAACACAGATTTAATTTTACCTCTGGGTAACTGCCAGATGAGCTGCTGGACGGACGCATCTGTCAAAAAAGAAATAAGAAAGCATGTGATTGGGTGACTCCCATTGTAGTTTATTAATCATGTGAAATGTTGAAGAGGATGTAAAATGATTCTAGATAATTGACTCAAAAGAATGCTCGTACACTATTACAAGGAACCACAAGTTTTAAAAAAGTTATCTAAAGAAATTGGGGAAGTTTTATAAGAGTTGCTATACTTTTTCCAGCCTAACATAAAGAGCAACTTTAAACAAATTGCTGCATTAAAGTGCATTTCCTTCACGCAATGTCTAGAAGGAAGAAGTAACAGCTGTACACTTTCTACAGTCCATCATGGCGATCTGTGTGTGTGGTTCCTGTTTGCCTTACCCTCAGTCTGCAGTACAGCACGGTGAGGATGATGCCATATAGGATGAGAATACCATCCAGGATAAAACATATATCCATGCCTTCAATGCTGTCTGTACACACATAACACACACTTAGTCGCGATCCTCGACACAGCCAGAAGAAAGATGTTAAGAGACACTAACTCCGTGTCATCCCTTTTCAATGCCACAGGTATCTCAAAAGTACTCCTACTAGAGCAGGATCAAAAAGAGAGCAATGAGTGCTCTTACCAGGTGGGCTGAAGATAAGATGGTTGATCTGCTTTGTTTTTCCCCTTGTAGGGTGTCAGCGAGATGTCTTATACTCACAGAGATGAGAAGCAGCGAACAGGAAGTCAGTGGCTCTCTGTCCGTTTTGAAGCTATGAAACCACACGCCTACCACACTGCCATCCCCCAACTTGACAGAAGTTCCTCTAAAAGTCTTGTGAAAAACTGGTGAAAATTGTTCACGTCCAAAGGCCCAAATCGGCTTTGGGTAACAGCATTCAAGAACAAATTCTTATTAAAGCAAACCAAAATGATCAAATGCAGATATTAATTTTCTTCAACCACATTAAAAAGAGAAGTCTCAGCTCCTTTTGCTTCTTAGCTTCAGTCACATGTTTCACTTTACAGACTAAAGTTCCCCATGCTGCAAGTTAAGAAACAAGGAGACTTGTAAGTAATAAATGGTTTAATAATGGAAAAAGCCTAGCACACTATACAAGCTACAGTTACCAAAAAGAACAAAATACAACACAGATCTACAATTTTTTTTTTTACATTCTGAAAATTGCATCATCATAACTTAGGCACCGTAAAAATGATAGAAAACAACTTATTATAAAAAGGATTTGGAGCCCAAAATAAATCTATGCATGCATTCTTTTGTTCGTTTGTTTTTTTTGTTAGTTTTTTTACAAAAATCAGATGAAATATCGAACAAATCGGACCTGGTGTTTGTTTGTTTCATTTTTCAGAAATGTGAAGGACTTTTTAAAATCGCATTTGACAAAAACAGCCTGCTTTTGTCTGTTTCTGTGGCTCAGCATGTGGGGTGGAAACATCGGGTTAAGTATCAGGACCTGCAGACGAAGGGGTGGGGGAGTCAGAGTCTGCTGCTCCTGCACATCTGGAAACTAAGGCTGAGGAAAGGTCATAGGCAGCATGTTCACTGTGCCCGTTTCAGCTCGTGGCACAAGGCGAGGCGGTGATAAGCTACTGCTGCAGAGGAGCTGCAGAGAGGAGTTACAATCACATGTCTGGTTTGGGATTCTTGTAGATATGCATGTAAGAAAAAACAAACAAACATTAAACCACAATAAGCTAGCTCATAGTTAAACTACAGCTGCCACATCTGGATTCATTTAATTGTGTAAGAAGTGTGAGACTGACTACATTTACACCTGGTATTACACTGTAACGATACACTGTATTATTTCGCTTCCAATATTAATAATCAGGGCGTTTTCCGATGGACTGAAGTTTTATGACAGATGAGCGCCTGCACACAGTGACTCAAAATGCTGTTATCTGATTATTAGGGTGGCTTAGAGTTAAGTGTGCAGGCGGAACTTCTTCCGCAGAATCTAAATATACCCTCAATAATGCAGCAACTCTGTCAGTATCTGTTAAGGAAACTCTTGAAACATGGTCGCACAAACAGTTAACTAGAATTTAGCACAGAGTATGCTTTTTTCCCCCAGTCAGTCACAGAAAAGCTGCAGATTTTATCACTTAAAATGCAAAGATTTTACCAGCATTTCAACATATCGGACGCACAGATTGCATTTGCATTAAAGAGTGAGGCTGGTAATACTCTTGTTTTTCATATTGTCAAATAAAAGCCATAAAAAGACCAAAAATACCCCCAGTCAATTATTAACACCCCCCCCCCAAAAAAAAAAAGAAAAAGAAAAACATGCTTTGTATGGGTACTGAGACCCTGATTTAATTTACTGGTCTATCCAAAAACTACACCCAGAACACCAATGTACTACGTGATGTGTTTTTTTTTTTCTCTAAAGCACAGCTAATACATCAGGTTAATATCCACTAATACACATATTTCAGTATCAGCATACACGTTGCTCTGATACGAGCTGATATCAAGACGTTTTTAGTTTGCCCATTGGAGAGACTGACTAGCAGACAGAACATAAAGCGCGAGTATAACTTACTAAAGAATCTAAGTAATATTCTGAAAATATGAACCATTATGTGATATTAGAAATGTTTTACTCTGTAAAGAGTGGCATCGACCTGTTACTGGCTCCAGTTTTTCCATTGCTGTGCAATTTATTTTTCCACTCACGCCATCCTGCTGCCAAAAATACTCAATTGTATCTAAAAGTAACCAGCTATAAATGGCACTGAGTAAATCCACTTACTACTTAGGCATGAGTAACATTTCCAAAAACATAGTATCCATGAGTTAAAAAATAATAATAACAGCATAATGCATGTATGAGTTGTTCTTAGGAAGTAGCAGCAATGAATAGATTCCAAGTAATGACACTCGAGACGAGTGCACTGTTGGTCTTTTTGCTGGATTTGTTGACAGTATGAAAAATTCAGAACATCGTCAAGCTCACACTTTAAGATCCTCACGCAAGTAATGTTCAGAATCTCAGTTAATACCAGGTGAAAATGTCATTTTTATTCTGTAACACGTCCTGCTAAAACTGTGACATCAATAGTAAAAGTACCAGTGTTAAATGAACTAAAGCTGCATATTTAAACAATCATGAACATACAGTTTGGAGTTGCAGTGAGTTAGGAATGTACTTCCATTTTGCTTAATAGTCACATCAATTTAAAAAAAAAAAAAAAAAGGACATACTGGCCCTTCAAGGCCACAAGAGAGAACATGTTAACTCACTGCACAAAATGCTACATTCTGAAAGTTAAAAAGTCACTCCTCTAACATATATATGTAAAAAAACAACAACAGTCCTGCTTATGTTAAACACAACCACTGACAGGGGACCAGAGGGCAGTGGTACATCAGCGTTGCAGTCAGAGCTGAAATCCAGTTGGACTGATTTTAAGACACAAATAAGAGGAAGTGACACATGTGATGTAATCCCCTTCCTCTGGTGTTTACGTGTTGAGTCAGCACAGTAAACTAGTCCAGTGGTTACAGCAAAAGAAGAGGCAAAAGGAGGAAAAGTCCCCGTTTAGAGGAAGAAAGAACTTTACAGTGTGCCGTAAAGACATTGTCAAGACAAGAAAAGGTCAAGGCATCTGTTTACTTCCAGGGTTTGAACAATCGTTGAGCTGATCACAGTCTGACGCAAAGCATCTGTGATGATCACAAAACAGGAAGGATGAGGCCCGCAGAGATGTTCCTCTCTGAATGGTTTGTTTGTTGATGAGAGGGGAAATGATTGGGCCAGAATAGACCACATGGCCTCCGCATGTCCCACCGCATCAGTGATCCAGGAGGAGTTAGCACGAGGGGAGAGGAAAGTGTAGGAAAAAGAAGACGTTTTACTGGACGCCTTTACACCGAGGTCTCAGACTGCAGCCTCATGACGAACTTGTGGCTCTTTGGGTCGATGAACTCCTCCCCGAGTCGCAGGAAGGGGAGCGGCGTCACCGTGACAACAAGGGAGAAGTCCAGGCGTCGCAGGGAGAAGACCAAACCCTGACGCAGGGCTGAGGTCACCGGCTCCTCGCTCACCAGAGTCCACTGGCGCCCCCTACCGTTCTGCTGCTGGTACTGCATGGTGGGGCCGGCGGTGAGGTAACGCTCCAGGAAAGCCTGAAAAGGAGGATGTTGGAGTTTAATCACCAAGGAAACACCAGCTGTCTTAGTGCTGAAGTGCCGTGCCCAAGTACACTCATGAAGCACTTAACTACATTTACATCACTAATGATGCGGCTTTGAAGATCATTTCATCGATCTACACTGTCCGCTAAAACAAGTAAAAGAAATACTATCCTACAATAATTCTGCCTTTCTGTAGTGGCAAAGATCCCCTTATTGTGTTGTATTTATTTTATATTTAATTAAAGTGGCTCTGTCCTACAGTGGTAACATATTTGGCTAACACTAGATCCCTGGCATCTCCTCTCGAGACCGAAAGGAAGCACAAATCCCTTGGACGGGCCATGTTGGGATGGAAGGAGCATCCATACCAGATCAAATATGCACATTGATCCAGTGTGTTGACCTCTTGTGAATAAGACAGCAACTGATAGAAGCTGTTTTGTTTTTTTAAATAAAAGAAAGTGTCCCAAAAAGAGAGAGTATTCAGGAGTAAAGGTAGGTACATCTGCACTCAATAAGGGACTGTTTGGGTTTAAATAGCAAAAAATAAATAAAAAAAAACATCCTTATGGTAAATAATATAGAAGGGTTTTGATAATCAATAGAAAGTATCTGTACACACAGGACAAGACTGAAAACAGTATCAAGTGGCTGCTATCATCAGGGACTTAGGCGCCTCCGAGTTAGAGATGTATTCGATTCTCTAGTAGAAAATTCTGCTAAGAAACAGCCATCAATACTCAAACATGTTTAAAAACAAAACAAACAAATATTTTAATATCAATTAGGCTGTTTGCTGTATTGGAACTATTGACGACTCACCTTGGGTGTCATGTTGTGCGTGATGCAGAACTGAAGGTGTGTGAGGATGCTCTCCATACTGTGGAAGGCCTGCTGCCGTGTGGTTCTCAGGTACTTCTGCATGGCCCGGGCCATCGGGGCAAAGATGGCTTGGGCCGCCTCTCGAGGATCCATTACCTCTCTGGGGTGTTTGGGAGATGAGGTTGCCTCTTCCTCTTGGAGGCGCTTGATATGCGTGAAGGCCTCTTCCACCGCCACCACCAACCTATTAGAGTAAAAGAGAACTGTGGTGACATACCCAACAGATCAAAGATGAAAAACCGAAAAGTTCTGCGGGTGATAAATGGCCCTCGAGGCCGACGAGGAACGTGGAGTGTATCTGACCTGGCCTTCCGTTTGCGGATCCTTCGGTCCATCTCGGCCTCCTCGTAGTAATACTCGTTGTGGGAGTTGTCTCTCCGTCTAGCAGCAGCTGCTATCATGGCCCGGGACTGGCCTGTGGAGTTATTGGTGGTGTTTTCTGTAAGACCGAAGGAGGGAGTATTGGACTGCACATTAGAACTCAGACAGGTAGTTTAAGGAGTTCTTTATGTTTCCCGTTCTTGCTGTAAAGCCACCTGCTTCTGACGTAGACCAACAAACGGCAACGAAAATTAAAGAAAAAACGATTTACTACTGGATTAAAGACAGACGTCAGAGCCAGGACGAAACTATATTTACCATCCAGAGAGTAAACTTTGAAGCCTGTCATCTTCTTGGACAGGATGGACTTGGGCAGGTTGAGGAGAGCTGGGTTATAGACGGGGAAGTCGCTGTAATAACGGTCCAAAACCCAGACAGCTGCCCGCTGGATGCTAAAACACAGTATCTGTCGTCAGTGTCACAGTAAGTACAGGTCAAACAACAGCTGCTGACTGCACAACGGACAGGCTGCAGTTAATACAGACGTAAATGTAAACTATATCTCAGCACCTCCCTCACATTTCTGCCTTTGATGGTGATCTCGTTTAATGTCACACCTCAACTATTACTTTAAAATAAGATACACTGATGTTTGGACAGTAAAATACTTCAAAGTAAAATGCATCCCCTCACATCCCCCAAACTGTTTTTTGGTGTAGTTTAATATTTACCTAGGTTTTGTGAAACTTCCGCTTTAAAGTTAATAGATTTATTGTTGTTGAAACTAAGAAATGTTTCAACAACAATAAATACATGCAATATGCTAAGAAATATATGCACATTTTTACCCAGTCCATTGGGATAATCAGAATAATTGAGCATATATTATATTTCCATTAAACAGTTCTTGACCACCAGAATCACCAAAACCATGGAGTCCCTGCCAGTGTCACGCTTTTTTTATATTTCACTGAAATCTTACTAAAGTTACTTAAAATAATGCCCGTGTACACGATGTAGGTGTGACTGCTGGGGATGGATTACATCCTTGAATCATCAAAAAAGGAAAAATGAAATCAGATTTAAGTTGTGATGTCTCTGCATGCTGCTCACGTTTAAAAAAAAAAATAATGGCCTGATGGAGATATGCATGCACGCACACTTCCCCTTCAGTTTGTTTCCAAAAAACAATCTGTGTGTGATTGATTTTGACAACTTAAAAATACATTTTTCCCGCTCTAGGATGTGGTTTCAGAGCACAGGCAGAGAAAAAAGCTTGTAAAGCTTCTCAAATACAAGCGTGAACACACCCAAGTATCAACTTTCAGACATTTTAAACCCACTTAAGACAACTTTGTATTGATTTGCAGTGACTCTTTCCTTTGTAAAGACAAAGGACCCAATCCATACCAGCAAAAATCACTCCATAGAGTAACTGAGACCCTGCATCCTCATGTAAGGACATAGCATTTAGCTTTTCTGCAGCTTATACTTCATGCTGCTGAGCACAGGCCTGTCTGTGGTACATTGCGAATAAGAGTTTGGGACTCATGAGGTTAATCTTCTGCCTCTCAGCAGGTTTATCGTATTTTGTTACTAGAAGGCAACCAAGTAACAAACAACAATTCTGTAAAGATATTAATTAAATGCCATGGCTGGTGTCACAAACCTGAGGTGGCCCACGTTGTAGAACTTGCTGGCACCATCTGTGCTCCGCACCACCTTAAGGCAGAAGGCTGGCTGAAGGTGTCGGACTTCCAGCAGCACCAGAGCCAGGTACTGGATGAAGAGCAGAGCATCCACCAGCGAGGCAGCATACTCCACAATCCCCCTATAGTCCCGTTCTCTGGGCTCCAACACACGCACGCCGTAGAACAACCAGTACGACGCCACAAACAGGAACACCAGCACCATCAGGAGGCAGCGGAAGACAAAAAAGCGCGGGAGGGTGGCGCGGGGAGGGCGGAGGAACAGAGCCCAGGAGGAGATGAGCAGGACCAAGAGCTTGAAGGCCAGGGAGACGTAGAGGCCCTCGCAGGGCGTGCCGCAAGGCTCGAGGGCGTCACGCCACAAGACCTGCGGCAGGATGAGGAAGGCTAATGGCGTGACCAGAGCAAAGAAGCTCAGGCAGCCTCCCAACGCCGGACCCACAAAACGCTTGCACTCCAGTGGAGTTGACTCCTCCAAATCTTTGGTGACGCGGGTCAGGTCCTCGTTCGAGATGCTGTGCTCTGAGGTGCCAGTGACCACAGTGGTGGTCTCTCCCCAGTTGTCATCCTGCACAACAAAGAAAACAATTAGTCATTTTAATCTCTATGCTGAGTAATATATTAAGTTCACCCCCAGCTTTGACTTAAGTTGCACCTCTTCAAGAGGCTAAGAATGCTGGGATTGTATGTGTGAACAGGAGTTGCTCAGCCATACCTAAGAAAAGGAGGGTGTGAGACAAAATCTGAAGCTGCTTATCCTACATATATGAACACAAGATGTTTACATGAAAGGGTTGGTTGGAAGGCAGAGTAAGCACAAATGAACAGTTCTTGCTTTTTTAAAAATCTTTTTTGAGCAGCTAAAAAGCCCTCAACTTAAAATTAGAAGCTAAGGGCTCAAGCCCTGAACATCTTTGTCCCAAGAGCGATTGCAGGTTGGTTAAGCTTTAATGCAAGTGCCCCTTTACTATTTTAAGAATGACTCTTCACTTCATCTGAGAACAAATACGTCCCCTCGGGCTCCTTAATGAAAGCACGTCTCTGCACTTTAAATAGTGAAGTCAGATTATTTTAAAGTCAGCACCTGCTCTCTCCTCGCTAACTGACGAGGCAGAAAAGGACTGAAACGATATGATTAACAGCTCTAAGAAAACACACTTGAGCTGTTGAAAGAATCTGAGAGACCACTTTGAATGGATAACAAAGGAAAACTGATGGGGAATTCAGCAACAGCTTTTTGACCTGAATAAAGTAGAGAGGTCAAAGTTTTGGTTTAAAGGACTATTTGTAGTTCAGCTGAGTGTTTGACTTTAATTAAACATAATATTTTAGCATGTACAGCTCCAGGGTAATCTGAGCCTATTAACTTTGTCAATGTTAGTGACATGCAGCTAAAGGACCGAAAGTCACTAACATTTTTTGAACAAATTGTAGATTTAAGAAACATTGGTGGGATAAGATATGCACAATGTTAACCATTAACTAGAATAATGACTGGTGATTAAATGAGGTCAAAGATGACGATGCATGAACAAAAAGAAAGCAGAAAACACTGTAACTGACCCTGTCATCTCCGCGGGTCGACTCTGCATCGAGAAGCGGCTCTCCGGGTGTTTGGATGGTGACCGATTTGTCTCCACGACTGCTGCTGTCTCGGCTCTTGGAGCGGTGACGGTCCCGCCGATCCCTGAAGACAAAGAAATTATGTATCATATCATAAAGGGCTACATTAGTCACAGACGCATCGAATGATGTGATGATGTTACACCATGACACAATCTGCTATTAGTTATCCAATTTTTATTTATTGTCTTAGCAGATTGTCTGTCAAAGTTGCTGTGGTGAATCTTTGTGATAGAAGAACACACAGTTGTGGTCAGAAGTTTACATACACTCATCGTGGGCATGAATGTCATGGTAATTTTGGGCTTTTAAAGGGTTTTTTAACTGTTATTTTTCCAGGCTGGAATCATTATACAACAAACATCTTTAGTGGCTTAAGAAAACAATTTATTTTAGACTTTTGTGCTAATCCACACAAACTCAAATATACACACACACCTCACTAATATTTGGTTAAATGTCCCTTAGCAAGCTCGACCTCAACCAGACACTTTTGATAGCCATTAACCAGAATTAAGCTTCTGCCATAATTCTGGTTTGTTATTTGACCACTCGTCTTGACAAAACTGATCAAGTTCAATTAAATTGGTTGTTTTTTCCTTCTTTTTTTTTTTTTTTTTTTTGCATGGACCCAGTTTTTAAGCTTAATCAGATCCAGATGTCCAGATGTGTCCAAGTTTCAACCCTCTAGCTGTTGATTTAATGTGAAGTTTAAGATTTTATAAGTAGCCTTCCTTGTTCGTAATTCCACTTTGTATTATACAGGGTGGGCCATTTATATGGATACACCGTAATAACATGGGAATGGTTGGTGATATTAAAGTCCTGTTTGTGGCACATTAGTATATGTGAGGGGGCAAACTCCTCAAGATGGGTGGTGACCATGGTGGGCATTTACAAGTCGGCCATCTTGGATACAACTTTTGTTTTTCCAATAGGAAGAGGGCCATGTGACACATCAAGCTTATTGGTAATGTCACAAGAAAAACAATGGTGACAACCATTCCCATTTTATTACGGTGTATCCATATAAATGGCCCACCCTGTATATCAGCACCACTGACAGCAAAACAGCCACAGAGCATGATGCTACCACCACCATGCGTGACATTTGGTACAGTGTTCTTAGGTTTGAAAGCCTCACCTTTAATCCTCCAAAAGTACCTTTTGTCATTGAGGCCAAATAGAAATGTTTCAGCCTCCATCTTATCTGATCATGTCCATAGCCTTGTGGTCAGATGCAGATTTCAGTCAAGCTTCACTGTGGACAGTGATGCTGGTGGTCCAGCAGTTTCTAGTTCATGTCAAGCTTGGGCCCTGGTGGTTCCTGGGTTGTTTCTGAACATCCTGACCAATTTCCTCTTATCTGAGGGGGGACCGTTTTGGATCTTTTTGGATCAAAGTCGTGACACATGTGAATAAGTTATACTTACGTACAATTATTTGAACGGATGATCTTGGGATTGTTTAGAAATGGCTACAAGGGATCTTCCCAACTTATGCAAGTCTGGGTTTCCCCATTCTTTTGAGCAGTGGTGTCAAACAATTCCTCTTTATGCTGGCAAAAAGAAAACAGTTGCCCACAATCATGATCAGCAATGAGAGGTTAATAGGCCTTGGTCTTGTCGAGTTAAAAGACACTGTAGAAGCTTCAGCACCACTTGTTAAAAGATTTAAGTCAGCGTATGTTTATATCCGAGCCCGTATTTATACTTTTGACCCTGCGAGAAATACAGAAACTCCAAAATAAATTCAAACTTGTGCATCCAGCAACTTATTAAAGACACATGCTGTACTTTGGTGCCACCCAGGGGAAAAAAAACAGTTCAAAGAAAAAGTTGAAAGCCCCAAATTACTGTGACCTTCATGATGAGTGTATGAAACTTTTGACCACAACTGTAACTTTTTAAAATTCCTCGTAAACAAAGAAATGGGTCTTACATTCCTCGGTATAGTCACTAATTGAATTATGTCTGTTTTCCTCTCATTTAAAAACAGTCAGAATGATTAATTGCCTCATAGCTTTTTTTCCTCTTTACCCAGTGAACAGTGGTGTTTTTCTAAAGCATAACAAAACGATACTGCCAGAAAGGAAATTAAAAGCATTGCCATCGCTCACCACCTCCAATTTATCAACTGAGATTGGAGCTTAAAAAATTTGAAGTTTAATCAAGCAAACAGACGTTCGCACAGATTCAGCGAAAATGCTTCCTTAAGGTTTCCCTGGATAACATGTATAAAAGCAGCCCAGGGGTCACTCAGCTTCTTTGAGTGGTTAATCAGCAAACTGTTTTCTTAGTTCACTGTAGCGACTCTGATGGATGTGTTTAGAATTAAAGCCGTCTTCCTGGCTCTATATGAGGTTATGTATGAGTAAGTATACTTTATAATTCCTATTTTCAATATAGATGTATGATGTGTGAGTGTTCAGTATTAAAATATGTGCCACTATGTCTCCTAGTGTGGATCTCAGCATGTGGTTTTCATCCACAGCATCTGTAAAGCTTTTGAGCTGCATACCAGACACCCTACTGTTACTGACGACTTCTTATAGGGAGAATTTGGTTATGAAACCTCACAAGTCACTACCTGTTACAAAGTGATAAAACATTTGATGATTAATTATCCTTTCAGATGGCTAGTGTTGGTCTGGAGTTTAGAAACCACATACACATCAGGTACAAACCTGTATATAAACTCAAAACCTTTAAAAACTGTTATTTTCTAACTAATATAAGTGCCACAATCGCTGATTTATGAGGCAGCAGCTGCAGATTTTGGTTCACTGCTGAGTTTCAGTGACTGGGGAGTCTCCTTCAGAAAAAGAAAAAACTCAAATAATAATTAGGACCAGGGGTGTCAAACATAAGGCCGGGGGGCCAGAATCGGCCCAGCCAAGACTTCAATCTGGCCCACTGGGATGGCTTTCGAATATTTAAAGGACGGCACAGATTTTAGACTTAACTGTATTTTCATGACTTTTACAGCTTTTCCTACACATTCATTCATTCTGGCAGATTGATGCGATTTCGTTATCTTTATCAATAGCATTTTGTTATCATGTTGAAAAACTGAGACATCATGTTGCACTTATTTTCCCTACACCGTAGATCCCTGATCTACACTCTTGGACTGACTACTGCTGCAGTTGCATAAATATTTGATAAAAAAAAATACAAATACAGAAATACAGTTGTTGTTGCTGTCATTCTAATTATGTTGTGTAAATCACAATATGTATTTGAAGATCCAATATTTAAACCAACCAATATTCGAATCAGTCCAAACAACAGACCAGAAACAAATACATGAAGTTATGAGCCTGAGTGTGCCTACTTGAATAGGTCTTACCCACCTGTGCTTTCGGGAGCTTCGGGAATGGGAGGACTTGTATGAGTAGCCCGAGTACTGCGACTCGTTGTCCATGTCTCGGGTCGGCGGTGAGCGGGCTTTACGAGCCCCGCCTCCTCCCGCCGTGCCGCGCTGCTCGCCGACGCCTCCCAGTTGGTTTTTGCGCTCGGAGATGGACTTGGTGGAGAGAGCCAGGGGCAGTTTGAGTAGGTCAACCTTACTCCTGAGGGAATCTATCTTGGAGGCCGATGAGGGGGGAGCAAGAGAAGGGAGGATGGGAGGGCAGGGGAGGCTAAAACGATGAGATGATGAGGAAGGAATAGGGGTGGGAGAGGATGATGGGCAGGAGAGTTGCAACAGGGGAGAGCCGAGGTTGCTGAGATCTGAAAGAGAAGGACAAAAAGAGAGCGCTGGTTAAAACTCAGCATCGCATGTAGCCATTTCTCTGCCTGAGCTACTATTTGTGCTCCTAAGTTGCACAGTTTAACTGAACTGACAACACACTAAAAATACACCGCAGGCTTCATATTTATCTTTTCCTTTTTCCCTGCCTGAGCTTCCTGCCTTGTGCTCCTAACAGCAGTCACACCAGACCATCTAGATGGTACAAAACAAGGTCCCCGGTGTCACTTCTAAACTTGGGCAAAAGCTCCTTTTCATAATACGCATCACGGCCTTGGAACAATTTACAAGATAAAGATCATTTTGGAAACACTGGCTTTATATCAGGCATTGAAAAGCATAGCACATTTCAAAATGCTGTCTGAGGAATGCGCCTGAAGCCTAACTTTAGAAAGAAGTAACAACGCAGACGTCTGCGAACACATGGAAGGTTAAAATCATAAGCCCCTTTCAGACGTCAACTCCTTTCCACTAGTCTGAGGGCGTCTGCATGCTTCATTTGCATGTCTTAATGTGCACCCTGGTCATTTTCCATTAAAATCACTACGGCAGTCATACAAGGTCTGACCTATAAGCCATCATTAACTGACAGGCACACACAGGAATATGGGCATCCTTCTTTGTGGGCTGCACAGGTAACTAAACGGCACAAAACAGAAAAAAACATAAGTTTTTGTTTTGTTTTTTTTAAAGGGAGGTCACCAACTCTCTTAATCTCACACTTAAGAGAAAGCCTCAAAACTCCTCCCTTTTTAAAGTAAAGTAAAATGACCCTTTAAGAGTCCATTTATGTGGTTTATACCCACATCCACTATAAAACACATTAACCTTCTAAACTGAGGCTTCGGTTTCACTTCAAGCGCTTTCATCGCTTCCAGGTCTCAGCTGAGGTTAATCATCACACGACTATATCTCCTCTCTCCAAGCAGCGAGCATTAGCCACAGTTAGCTGTGTCACAATGGCAGCCATATTGGATTACTGTGTTTTCACTAAACTTGTTTGCCCTCTCCCTCCCTCTCTCGCCGTCTCACATTCCGTCCCTCACGCCCCTCGTCCCCCGGGAAACGGGGCCTCTCCGCTGCCATGGTAATGAATGAGGGTGTTCAGCTGTAGGGGGATTGGAGGCTGACAGTTACTGTGGAAACCTGACCTCACACCGCCCTCTGACACACTGTCTGTCCACGCGGGAGGGAAAAAAAAAAAAAAAAAATCACCAAAATAAAAGTATCGGCGTGATGGATGTTTGGCTGTCACATGGTAGTTAATCGATAAAGGGAGGGCGTGGCTCACTGGCTTTGATTGGCCCTCTTTGGGAAATGGAGAGGGAGGCTAGCTGCTATCAATGCCGGACAGATTCCACTTAAAGATGCTTTTATGCCCCATCAAGACCATTGAGTTTAAAATCCACTTCCCTTCATCCAAGTCCTGCATGAAATCCAATCTCTCTGTCAAAGTTTATCCACATTTTCACCATCTCTTTTTGCATCATTATTATCATCATCATCATTATTATTATCATCATTAGTAGTAGTAGTAGTAGTAGTAGTAGCAGCAGCAGTATTATCATCATCATTATTACACGGTAAAGTGTCAGTTCATCCACTGTCTGCAACAAGCCCTCCAACTTAAGTCATCTTTCTTCTCATTGGTTGTTCCTCACAAACAAAGGGTTTGAATAATAGGTCGGGTGGGGTATCAATGTTCCACTCTGACATCATAAAGACTGAAAGAGAGTCTTTTAGAGCCTTTGGAGCACCCAAGCCTTTATTCCAAGTGAAACTGCATGTGTGTCTTTTAGCTTAGGCATTTGGTTATAGAAAGCAAAAGACTAATGGTATGTGACAAATGCACGAGTGTCAGAGCGTGATATTAATGATAAAGAGATGCCATACGTTTACTTTCATAGTGCGCATGAGACAAGCCCAGACATGTGTTACAGCAAGAGGCAGCCTCCAATAATAATTTAGTAACAGGGAGTCCCTTCAACAACCTCAAACAAAAATTACAGCACTTTGCAAAATATGCGAGAAAGCTGTTCCCGCTAAAGGTGGAAACACTACACTTGTTTCAACACTTGTGGTAAAAAAGACACCACCAAGCTATGACGCCATGCGAGGAGGAGATACTAGGAGCTGATGATATGCTTGGAAAAAGTAAACAACGGAGACTCCATCGGGGATCGCCAGAGCACTGCTAGTTGTCTGTATGACAGGGAGATGGATGGAAATTATGGGTGCAGTTACATGATGGAAATGCAGGGCTTCAAGCAACTCCTGATAAAGCTATACCCAGATCCCAGGTAGAAAATATTTTTCAGTGTTATGTGAAAATATTGTGAGTCTAAGTTAAGGTTAAGCTACTTTAATTATTAGTAGTAGTAGTATTAAAATGTTAAGCATTTGTTTTATATTTTTACTTAAAACTTCCATGGAAAACGCTACTTAGGTTACTTTTAATGCTTAGATTTAACTTTGCCACTATCAGTGCATATATAGTGCAGTGCTATAATCCTGCTGCTAGCATCTTGTTTCTATAGAGTCACACTTCAAATTCAATAGTGTGTCATCAGGAGTTACTGACAGTTTCTTTGTGTTGTAGTAATAAATAAATAGTGCTTCCTGCAGGCTGCAATCACTGATAAAACACTGTTCACTATATCTTTTTAATAGATACATTTTTCCCAAATTTCCTTGAAATATAAATGATGTTGTGACAATATCACCCACTCCTGGCAGCAAGTCTGTTCCATTTCCCTGGAACCAGGGCTTTTCTAATAATCTTGAAGATCATCAGTGGCTGAAACAAGAGCAGCACACAGACTTTAGACTGCCCCTGGTTGTGCACAGCTATAACATGCAAACAACAGTTTACCAAGCTCTGCGTATGATCAGCGCACAACCAGGCCAGTCCCCTCATAGGGATTATTCACACATGCGCTGATCTCAGTTTCTGAAAGTTTCTTCCTGTTTAAAATAAACACCACTTACCACCAGCATAAATATGATAGCAAATAATGAAAAATTCAATAGCTCAACGTTATGAGAAACCTCCCCTTATCCGGAATCACTAACTTTTAGCAGACCAGAGAAGATTTTGGACCCTTGCAGCCATGTGCAAAACCTCAACAGCATGCTTATTCCAAAACCACAAAACTCCAATGACTAACAGCTGCTTTCTGGTGCATCATGATCGGCTTTTATCTTCAGCTTTAGCAGAGGAATTAGCAGAATGGTGCTGTGCTTTTAGGCCAAATAAAGTGCTTAAAAGCTGTGTTTCATGCGACCCCTACAACAGACAGGAGTCTGCATTCTGAATGTCACGCGAAGCAAGAGGATTCTTATTTTAGATCAAGTTAAACCGAAGAAAAGCACATTAAACAAACTCCTCTTCACAAGTTCTTTTAAACATGCCATTCGGGGACAGACAGAGGAGCAGATATGGGTAGAGCTTCTCAGCAAAATAATACGAGGACAATAAGTGGAGAGGACTCAGAGATTCCCAGACAAGCCAAATACTCTACACAGGCAAGAGACACAAATCTAAAGTGTTTAATCTAATGGCTGTAGAAGCTTAGCCGGTATTTGCTCTCCCAGACAGAGAAACGCTGGCCAAAATAACAATCGGAAATCATCACTGGCCATAATGCTCGCCCCACCAACGCACATAAATAACAATTAAGCGATTATAATGATGCGGTCTGCCTTTCCAAGCAACGACAAAGGAAAATGAAGGAGTAACGTCTTATTTCAGCAGCATATTTACTCCTCTATATCTGAAACTCTAACAGCAGAGACAGAAGAAAATGGCTCAGCTTTTTGAACGCATGAGTGATAAAAAGGAAACAAAAGCATTACTCAGATTAGTGCTCTTTATAATATGTGTCAAAATCAAAGCCCACAACCTAGCCATTTGTCAATTTTAATCCAACTCACAAATTATTTTAGATTCTCAAGAAAGTTTGGCCTGTGGTCTGCACCGCCCTGTGCTCATGGCAAACTAACCCTCCACTGCATCGGCAATCTGACAAGCCTGCAAACAATGAACGTGACAAGACTACATAGTCCATGTCTAACTGAGTGTTAACAGACGCCTACCATGAAACAATTTGTTTTCAAAGAACATAGTTCCCATTTGAACATATACAGCAGCAAAGATGTGAAGTCATACATACTGCAAACAGGTATGCAGCTAAAGCAAAACATGTTTCTTCTTTCAGTCCTGATCTCAAAGTGTTGAAGCTGCAGAGTTTGCTGCAAGCTTCATTTTTGTTTCGTGCCAGGAGGCTGCTCTCTATGGTACAGGTAGACTAGGTGAGAGCTTTTGCCTCCATTTTCTTCTTTTTTTCTTAAATTAGCTTCCTGCACAAATATTGAGCTGTCGTGTTCGGGCCTGTGACACAGGCAATGCCAGAGCTGAGGAGCTGACGACGCACTCTGTGCAAGACTGAAACAAAAGACTGGTTTTATGCTTTGACATTAGAGCTTAACAAGATTTTATTAAATGCCCCAACTTCAAGCTTGTGGAACAGGTTGTTATAAGTTGGCTGAAGGAAAGCCTTCTTTGTGGAGTTAGTTTGCTTAACTACATTTTATAAAGACTAATGATCTTATTTTCTTCTGGTAATTTAATTAAAGCACGTCTATAAACTGTATCCTGTATATCTGGCCCTTGGTATAATTCCCATTTTGCAGCACAGCCCTTAGCAAACCCTCCTTGGATGCTCTTGCCATACATAAAATGCTGCTGACATAAATGTGTGCTTTTGCTTGCACGTAAAGACAAATGTTGTGAAGAGTGTCACGGTTATATGTATCCAAAAGCCTTAGAGAGCAATTAAAAGGCCAAGCATAGGAGTCTAAATTCCCCCTAGAGACGTATGGCGATACAACACAAACACGTTGGACAAAGGCAACGAGAAAAGACATTCAAACATAATATTTATCACCTTAATATGTTGACATTTCCTCCCATTGTGGGCGGAGTGGTGACAGTTGCATGAAAGGGGGAAAAACAAAAAAGATTTATCATCAGCAGAGCGTGAAAGCACTCAGGTAATATTGACATATTCTCAAAGAGGTAAGATAATTAAATGAAAGTATTACTATTTAACACAGCGAATATTCATTGTGAACGTTAAGACTTGATTTCAAGTTACAAGTCAATGAAAGATGGACTTAAGAGGTCATGAGAAATTTCGTGCCTGATGATGGCATCTTAATGAAAGACAACAAATAATTCAAAAGGCATTTAACTAACTAACTAACTAACGTCTCAGAAATTAGGATAGCCAAGTTAGCTGGAGAAACCTACCGGCTACATCTAAAACATGGATCTTAGGATTTGATATGAAAGTTTAATTTAGATTAAACAGAAGATAAACTTTCAAAAACATGTAGCAGATGATTTAACTGGTAATTATGGTTCTTGTGAAACCCTCTGAATCAACGACATGTAGAATACACAGACAAGCAGAGCTCACTGTTCACAAAAGCCCTCCGGCTAAATACACACATTTGCTCACACACCTAGCAAACATAGCAGGGTAATGTTTGTAATTAAGTTCCTGCATTTTCTGTTTCCTGCCAAGTGTCCTTCTATTCCAGTCACTCACATCATGGCACAATGACTTTTTACCCTTAACCACAACATTTATGACAACATACACTGAAACCAAGACTGTGCAACAATGAAAAACATTAGCATGATAACACTTACTATGGTGTATCGATAAACATTTGGTATTCTCCAAAGAATGAAAGACTGCATTCACAATCATAATCACTGCTGCAAACTACTGAACTGGGTATAGTCTATCTGACCTTTAAAAATCAGTATTTAAGTAGCAAAGCTGTAAAGGGAACTTCAGAATCTCAAAATGTGAACTGTCACAGAAGCTGCACACAGAGGCTGTGAAGGACTGAACTTAATATTTGGGGATGTTTTAGAGTTTTGCTGAGTTTTACATGCACAGGCACATAAACACGGGGTTAATGTTTCTCAACTCTTCAACTTTGCATTTCCCAAACAAGTGAGCACTGACGCACTGTTTGACTCCACCGTTTGCTCAGCTGTGATGCTACTTTGCTGCAGCTTTCGCAATTAGGATAAGCTATGTGATCATGCGTTATCTAAATTACTCTCCAAACATGTCCTTCTGCTTTATGTTCTTTAAAAAAAAAGTTTTGACAGTATCCAAGTAAACATGAGCAATAATGTTAAATTTGTGACTGGACGATATCTGCCGACTGGTAAGGAGACTAGAGCTCTCTGTAGCATTTTACCTGTTCTAAATAACGTAACATAAATTGACTTGTACAGTATAAATAACTGCTGGATGATGTAAAACTTGGATAAATTGGTGGATCCCTAGCAGCACTGCATTCTGGGTTTTTGGGGCTCCTGTCAATTTAAAAAAAAAAAAAGAAAAAAAAAAAGGCCTTTTTTCAGCTTCAGTGAATGATTTCTCTGTACGAAGACTGGAGTCGAGTGTAAAATTAACTCTGTTTTTATGCTGAAACGCTGACATCATCTTTCAGCATTTGACCTTTGAGGTAGATAAAGCAGTTTCTTGTAAACATTACATTCAGCCTGTTATACGTATAATGAGAGACATATGCTTCAAAAAAGTAAAGCGCACAGGGCCGTCTCTGCAAGTAAGGCCTGCAAAAGGCCCGTCCTCTCTAAAGAAAGTATGAAAAGAAAGTTGCAAATATTACATCACTTTCAAGTGGCTTAAAGCACTAAGCTACCAGAAAATTTTGATATGAGTAAATCTAGATTGCACATGGTCTGCTGACCTTTACAGTCTGAAATAATCCTGTTGCCATACCTGCCTGTGTGCTGGCCTGATAGTGAGAATATGACTGAACACTTGATCTACAAAGGTGTGGTCCGGTACTAAGATGGATAAGGTTTCCTATTCATCCCACCGTCCTCTATGACCTACTTCATGGACTTCAAGAGGATTCTCGCCTTCCATCTTTAATCAGCAGCATTAGTATTAAAAAAAAAAGAAAAAAAAAAAGGAAACCACACACCCACAGTGTAAAAGTACATCTGAGCACAAATCTGTTCAGTAAAGCAATAACAACCTACCACTGGTTCTAGTTTTTGATTAGCACCTTACACAAAAGGTTCGTTTCTTTTCATCCAGCTAAGCCATTGTTCCTCCTGACATTGTTAACCAAATACCGGTATGACTTTTTCCATATAGTCTTACGCAAAAAGAGTCAAATTTCTAAAAAATAAAAAAAGCTCTGACCGATTTCACCAGGGTTGTCCACTGCAAGCCAGTCCAGAAACCTCTGTGTGTGTGTGTGTGTGTGTGTGTGTGTGTGGTCTAAGATTAAACAGTTATGATGCTGGGCTTCAGGCCTACTAGAGCCACGGCTCAAAGGTTTTATGGCTCAGGCCAAAGGGAGTGTAAAGTCATTTAATATGCGCCATCAACTGAGAGCAAAGACAACAGCTTCCTCTGAAAACAGAAGACAAACACATTCAAGCCTGAGTGAAGGAACCAAATCTCATATGCACACAACACAGCCTCCACACAGGGTCCCAATCCTCAACAGCTAAAATCGACTTCATTATTTTTTTATTGTGGAATTTATTGTACCAACTCCTTTTGTTTTCAATTTAAATCAATCTGGTTTATGACTCAGTGCATTCAAAATCAATTAATGTAGCTCAAAGCAACAACGCTCCTGAGTCAAATCCATAGTTTAAACATCTTTGGCTTGCAGTTTGGATTTCATATGCATTTCTTCATGCATCATTTAAAGTAACTATACAGCTTAAAACAGTGCAGACGTTCATAGAAGACCATTTTGGTTATGCTCATCAATAAAAATGATTCCAACAATGAAATCAAACCATTAACAGTGCAATTATTTTGCTGCAAGCGTGCAGATCTAGTCACACGGTAATCAAAACAAGCACATGGAAGATTTTACAGCTACCTTCCCCATGGCAAAAAGAAATCGAGCTGCCGTCAAAAAGTTTGGAGCTGCTTGCACTGTGACGGCAGCTGTCAGGGCGGAAAAGCAAGCCGGGACACCTCTGAAGTGACCAGCTCCGCTCCATAGCCATTTTAGGCCAGATATAGTCCACCAACTGTGAAAATAAGCATGCACACGCCCAGGGTCCAACAGGGGAAGAGGCTCATCAGTGTAACAAGGGCCACACACACACACACACACAGACAGAACAGAGACCGCCATCCACATCAGTAAAACCAGTGAACAACAAGACAACTGCTTCTGTCCAGGTCTGCACACACGGCGAGCAAACGGGAGCAGGTGTGCGCGTGTGTGCGAGTGAGAAAATCTAATAGGGTGTGTTTGAATCAACAGGCCTGTCTTCTGACTCTGTATAGATTTGTCTTCATATCCAAACAAAAGTACTGCAGAGACAGGAAGCGGCTGAGATGATTCATGAGTCATGACTATGGCGAGTCTAACAACAGCAGCCAACTATGTGTTACTGATAAGTCAGAGCATCATTATTTTCTTTGTTTGGGTTATAAAACGTCAGGAGTTGCTTGAAAAAGTCCAAAAATGAAGAGGCGTGTCATAATTCACTGTCAGAGACCATAAAAACAGCAGAAGTTCAAATGTGGCGATCAGACTGGAGTCAGAAACTATTGCATTTTTTAAGGCAGTCAAAAAGAGCTGTATGAGTCAAACAGAGATGCATTTATTTTGAATAAGAAAACACTCGTATTCCCTTCAGGAAACACTTTCTGAGCACTGAAATCTTTTCATGATGACAATATTAATGTAGATATTGCGGCAATTTCTTAATTAAGACTTAATTTGTGAGTCACCTGACAAACATCAATTTGACTCCTTGTTTAAGTGCTTTAAACATCCAAAATTATGTTTTATCACAAGACATTTGGAAGCTTTTTTGTGCATTTTTTCAACCTGAAGCAACCACATTGACTTAAAAAGAAAACAAAATGTGATTCCATGTGATTAAACACAAATATGACATGATAGAAACCTTCTACCATGTCTGTTTCCTGAAAATACATGCACAATTCTCTCTGCACTCACATTACTAGTTGTCATGCTTCTCTTATACTTTAATTGAACCAAAGTAGAAGGCACACCGCAGGGGGTCAGAGGACAAGCTGTATTCTCTGTGTTTGTGTGGACAGACCCTTTAAGCAGAAAGCCAGGCTGTCTGAAGAGCTGAAATGGTAAATTAGTCAATTTACAGATGAAAAGGGCCAATGGACAATTTGAATTGTTAAGTAAAACCTCAGTTTATTTCTAAAGGAGTAAAGTCTAACATTTTCTGCTTTTCAAGAAAGAAAACTAACGTTTTCTCCATCAGCTTCTTGAATATGGAAGGTCTTGGTGTTTTTCTCTGTTTGATAATATTGTAGTATTTGGGTTTAAGACTCCTGGTCAGACCAAACATGTTTCTACATAAAATACTGGAGTTTTTATTTTAACTAACAATAAGGGGAGAAATCTAGTTGATTTTTGCCAGCATTTCTTAATACTTCAGATTTCCTAAATTAATGGGCACCAATACTTCTACAATGAACCAGCTGTGCTTCATATTTCTTAATCTCTGTGGTATCACTGTGTAAAATTCCTTCTTCAGTCCATTTCCACTGAGCCCCTGCTATGTTTACGACCCGTTTTATCACTAAAACATCCCCACTGGAAGCAGTTTACAGCCATTCTGTGGTATTTTTAAAGCCTGGTGATAGCATTGTGTAGTTTTATCTCGCAAAAGCAGGACTCAAATCTTAGAAATTAGAAGTTGAAGGGCGAACAGACGTTTCAAGCACTGGATCTGTGCGTAATCAGGGCCTGTTTCGGCTGCAGCAACGTTATCCTGTTTCACTTTGAATTACAGCCTGTGTTTAGACATTTTAGCACCGTGCTGCAGGCTACGGCAGCGTGGCTCAAGAGTCGAGCTGCGTTCATTAATATTTCAACAATATTCCACATGCACAAAGAGCCACCAAAGGCTAACTTACTGCGAAGAACCGGGCGAGTATAAAGAGTTGTGCGACCTACAAGATGAAAAAGGAGGGTGTTGGAGAAAGGCAGGACAATGGGAGACTCCCAGGCCCCACCGGTGGCGTCCTGATGCCAAATGATCCCAACGCCCGCTCCCTTTCTTTCCCCTTTCCTTTTCCAAATGGGACGCCCTCGCAGTAAAATGAATGGACGCACTGAAATTCCCACCAGCCCTTCGCCGAGGACAAAATTCAAACCCTCCGGCCTGCAGTCACACTGGACGCGCTCTTTGCTTCCAGGCGCATCACTCTCAGTCTCCTTTTTTTACGCTTCTGTTCACATTAATAAAGGCAACTCTTCCTCCCACGTTTAAAATCGATCCAGGGAGCTACGTGGCCTCCGTGGGGTCAACAATAGCGCCGACGAGGGTCCTAAACTTCCCTTCGGATTCAAAAAAAAAAGGGCGACCATCGCGTCCTCTCGACTATTGTTTGGGGAAACCGGAGATCTCCGGCGCCCCGAAGCCTCCCAGCTCCCCTCTCCGCGTTACAACTGCGCGCAAGCATCCACAGCACCACTTCCAACATTTTAACACATTTCCGCAAAGAAATACTACTTACTTATTCCGGATCGTCCATTCAGGTATTTTCTTACTTTCCACTCTCCTTCCACTCAGCCGTAGCACCGTGCGCCCCGCCTCCGCTTCACTCTGGCCCCTCCTCTGTTCCCCCCCTGGGGGACCAGGCCCGTGAGAGAGTGTGGTTCAGCCACGGCGCATCTATCACCGCGCTGATGTCTCTGAGAGTGTGCGCTCGATGAGAGGGACCGGGACAGAGTAATGTGGCTCTTAAAACAGAGAGGCGGTTTATGGAGCTGCTGACGGGAACAGTCCTCTAAAAGCGCCATCATCATTAGATGCTTTCAAACCTCCTGACCTCCGTGCAGCTAAGAAGATGGTTACGAATCCAGACATGCAGCACGAACAGGTTTTAATATGTCGTATAGTTTAGAGGTAAGAAGAAAACATTTTTTGTATTATACCACGGATTTGTACAACATGGATAATGTATATTAATAAATGGTTGGACTCTAGCAAAGACCTGGCACATGTCCTTGCCAGTTGATCCATTTTCACTGAAGCCTCGTCAGAAATGGAAGGGTGGCTATCAAGAAGCCATTCTTTAAAAAGGGAAACAGGGAGGAAATGTTGAGGTATGCCAAATGTCCTTCAAGAAGCCTGGAGGACTATTCATGATGACTACTTACAGAAATTAGAAGAGAGCTTACCTAAGAGACTTGTTTCTGCAAATCGCTGCACGTATTTTACATTTTCCCAGCAAAATATAAAGAAATTAAGGGTGACTCAAACATTTTTCACAGTACTGTAGCTCAAAATAATCTCACTGTAGATATGGCAGAGGATCCTTGGCAGAGGTTTTTCTGTACTGCGTCTTACTAAAAATATTACAATATTTGTTTTACAACTACCTTCCAACAAAATGCAGGCTAGGGTTTACCATTAACTACTTACAGTACTTAAGTCACACTGTGTTTCTTTTAAGGAGGATCTCTACTTTCTTGCTTTTTTTCCCAAGGACTCTTAAAAAATTATCAACTCAAAAACCGCCTTTTGAGTCTATCAAAACCTTCGTTTGCTGTCATTGTGAGCTGGCTTAAGAGGAAGATAATGGATGGATGATCATATTAAACATGACCAAAGTTTCAAACTATGTGTGCAGGTAGCCAAAGCCAAAGCTTCATACTGCTTTAAGCACTCAGTTTAAGAGTTTTTTCCACTCTTGGATCTGTGTGACATCATGACGAGGGGATATTCTTAGCAAGGTCATCTCAACCACAAAGGACTGACACGCACAAAAGTGCGAAAGTCCCTGAAGGTCAGAGAACTCGAGCCAGTAGAAGTGCCTTAAACATGCATTCCTTTAATGGCCAGCAGGGGGCGACTCCTCCAGTTGCAAATCCAGCTCTATGAAGGTCAAAAAACAACTATTGGCTCCCTCACTCTGTGACTTCAGTAAACACTTTTCTGCTGCGCACAATTAGTAGTTTAAGTTTATACGGAAAAGAACGTGAAGTCTGCTGGAGTCAGAAAAAAAAAAGGATTATCCAGAATAAATGTCAATCAATTCTGCTTCATAGTCAGATTCACTCCTTGCTCATCACATCCACTTCAAAACAGCCAGAGGCTTCACAGGCATCAATAGTGGCAGTGGGTAACATTGTGACACCTGTGTTGGGGGGGTACCAAACAGAATAAAAAGCGGTCTTAAAGAAAGGAGGGGCAGGGAGTTAAAACTGCTTGATGAACTGAGGAGCTGCACCGAGGCCTAATTTATGGATCCTGCATCTGATGAAGGCTTGAAGCTGTCAGCTGCACTTGCTCTAGTCTAGTGGGTCTTCCTCTCAGTGATTTAGATGCTTTGTTAATGTGGCAATTTAGAAGCCAGTGCCTTTCCATGTACTTTCTAAATGTACATTTGTCTTGCAGTAGTGGAAATTAGCATCTCCTGTGTGTGTTTAATAAAAAATAAATAAATAAATGAACAAAGTAATTTCCATCCTTGTGATCCCTTTTTCAACATTTTCCTGCTTTTCTGTGCCAAAGTCAAAGGACTGTGAAATACAAGTTTGGAAAAGAAGCAATGTTTATTTCTTCATCAAGGCATCACAATCGGTCTTTTAATTCCATCTATTAAAACAAACACCCATCACTAATCTCGTGTGTCATACAATTTTCAGAAAATAAACTTCATTGGGAAAAAAACCAAAAAACCAAAGAGTGCAAAGGCAGAGTACCAGCATGTTGTTTTTCACTGCTAAAACTGATCTTTCTGACTGCTTTTTTAATACATTATGGCTGCTGACTGATGAGAAATAAAGTGTTTTTTTCAGCCATGCCAGACTCTTGGAAAATTCCCATTCAAATATCACAATATGTGAAACTGCAGTGGGTCTACAAGTACAGTTTCATCATGTGTACTTGGACTGAATGATACTGATTTATTATCAAAATCTTTCACTGCACATTTCCAGATTTTGCAAAATGTTAAATTTGTAATATTACTACTTGCTCATTGACTCACAAAGTGGTTTCTTATCATTAAAACTGATTGATAAGTTAACTACACTGACAGAGAAGACAGCTACAGTATTGCACATACCATCGCAATCCTCATACAAAGTTCACACACACACACACAGACGTGCGCACACTTATAATTGTTCACACACACACGGCTGCATTCACATTTTCAAAATCATACACACAGCTCAAAGTAATGCTCAATGTTTAGTGCCTATCCCATGACACAGTAAACAAAACATTCTTTTAGGATAAAAAGGAAAAAAAACCAACAAAACAAAACAAAAAAAACCTAAAACAAAAAATATAAACATCGTTTCCACTGGCAGGGCCTGCTGGTGCCTGACCAGTGTGTTTTATGACCCTGATGAGTCCAGATCCATCCAGGCAAATCCAGTCCGGTCCAGTCCTCATGTCACGCCTCACATGAGTGAGTCCATAAACACGGAGTCGTCGTCTAAAAGGAACCCCTCACCCCCCCACCTCGATGCAGCTGATACTAACCTGTCTGTGTACCTACTCGTGGTGTGTTTTAAAGAAAACTGTCCATGTCTGGTTGGGATAAAAGTAGTAGTAGTAGCAATAGTAGTAGAAGTAGTGGTCGTGGGTCTGAGACGCTTCTGAGTGAATCAGTAGGTGGCAGCGGTGGGCTCCCTCCCTGAGCTGAAGAGTATGTCGGCCTTTGAGCTGATGATGTACGTCAACATTAAGGATGCTATCAGCACGGCGACACCGACTCCGAGCGTCAACATCTGGAGGAGAAAGGGCAATCGTTACAGATACAACAAGAAGGTTTTCAAATGCAGTTTTAACTTCTAAACATACCACAAAGTTACTGTATCAACTTCTGTTACCCCCCAGGGTGTACACAGCAGCAAGATAACATCACCTTTATTTATAGTCACATTTAAACATCAAGTAGTTCCGATTGTAGCTCTCAACCAAAAAGCCTCTAAATGCTTTACTGTGGAAGCGATTATTCCAGCTATCACAGGGGTAAAACTGTAGAATGAGGGAAGTCGAGTTCCAGCTGCCTGTGGCTTTGCACTCATGTGATGAGCTGTTATATTAAAAATAACTCAGTCACATTATCATGTGACTTTAAAGCTGCAGTGATACAAACGGTGAACCCAAAGGCGCCAGTTTAAGCAGTGAGATGCAGTTACCACATTAACAAAATCGGATTGTATCAACACTGAAATAAAAGAGTTTCGATTTGTTTTAGCACAATGTGTTGATGAACATGCAGAGACCTGAAATTTGTTCAACGCACGCAATCAGTCACTGCCAGGATTTAACCAGTTTTGTTTTTGTTGTTAGGCTCTTTTGTTGCTGTAGTTCTGGAAACCGGAGTTGTTGGTTTAGGCCGGATCGGCCGCTAAAATCACAAACACTACTGTGAGAAAATCTAGATCAGAGAGAAAATAACAACCAATCATGGACACTGTTACAATTACCATGCAAATTTGGTCTCTTGTTATTGTTTGGAAGCCATTTTTTCAACATGAGACTTTCCCACAAGCACTCGCGTGCCTTAAAACAATCCCTGCCCTCCACTAACAATGAGATCACTGCTTACAAAAAAGTACTGGATGCCAACAGTGCTACCCCTCAGCCTGCTAGTAGAAGCAACTATCAATGGTATCAACTTCAAAATCCTATGTTGCCTTGTCTCGAGTTATTGCATTCACATATCAAACTTTTTAGTTGTAGAACAACTTCTCTGCTGTGTGTGTGCATCAGTCACATCTGTGGTGTCTTTGAGGAAAAGTTTACCTCCAGTTCATGACTGGCCACCAGGAATATGCGCCCTTTAATGCTCTTCCACCTGGACTCCGTCCACGTTGAGTAATCTTTGGAGGTGTACTCCTCCAGGTCGAAGGCCGGGGACAGCGCTTTGGAGAGACGAACTGTGGAGCGAACGCAGAATGCCACTCGTTCCGTACTGTTGGGAGGTGCTGCACCTTGAACCCACATGTAGCTGTATATCTGAGGGACAGGTTGAGAACAATGTGTTAAAGGGAGGAATTAGATAAATGATGTTCCAAAGGTTTTAAAGTTCTTACTTAAATTACCAGAGGGCAACTTACACCCAAGTTGACTTTCAAGAAAATACACACTGTTGTAAATCTTACATGTTTGCTCTCTTTGTCATCCTCGCCCTCTCTCTGGTTCTGGCAGTTGTCCTGGGTGATGTTGACGGTGGTGCCGGTCAGGTTGGCCAGCAGGTATTGGACCAGAAGAGTCGGTTCACTGTGCTGTTGTGTCACCCCCACGTAGAAGTTTGTGGGTCTTTCACCTGAGAGAAAGAAAGTATTTTGTGAGGAAATAAAGTTTTGATAAAAAGATAAGCTTCATTTAAGACTTCATACTTCAAAACAACAATAGGACAATATTATAAACAGCATCTAAATAGGTGTTAAGAAGCAACATTTATCAACAAAACCCATAGAAATGGGTTTTAGAACACGGCTTAAAACCCATTTTTATTCTTTGGCTTTTGGCCTCAGAAGGACTTCGTTTTTCCTTTTAATTAAATTTGTTATTAACTAATTAATTCATTATTTAACTTTTTTCTTTTATTTGGATTTTATTTATATCTTATGTAATTTTATTTTTTAGTTCCAACATGCAGCACTTTGCTGTGGTTGTTTTAAAGTGCTTTATAAATAAAGATGAAACATATTGAAGACACATAACAAGACTTTTTACTCCTACAACATTTTTAACAGTCTAGTACAAAACAGGATCAACTTACGCAGATGAATCGCGAAGTCCGAAGGTACCATTTGCTGGAACCAGGAGTTATTTGACTTAACAAGGAAACCGTACAGCATTTGGGTCACCTGTGAGGGAAGTAGGACAGATTCACTTCTGTTCAGTCCCACAAGGTAACAGCAGCATCAAGGAGAAAATAAAAAGCACTTATAAAGAATCTACAATTGATTATTATTGAACTTTTGCTGAACAGTTTAAAAGAAATAAATTTCAAGTTCAAAATGAATGAATGAAGTGACTGAAGAAGCCACTAAAGTTTTTAAATTTCCTTATTTTTGAAGATTTCTTAGACGAGTTAAAGATAATTGGAATAAGAAAAATGAGCTTGTAAACAAAATAGCATTCATTAAAATAAATAAACTTACCATCTGACTATCCACGTTAATGTTTTGCAGCTGGATGGGGTCCGATCCTCCTGCCTGTGTGTACAGAGCTCGAGCCACAATGGTCGCCGCTTCAGTCAGAGCCTTGATGATGCAGGGAAACAAAGAATGTTTTTCAGAGCTCAAAAGACTTTGTATGAAGCTCTCCACAGTAAATCAACACAACAGAGCAACAATGTTTAGATGATAAACAAAGTTTAGACGATAACGTGACTTTCTGCAGCTTAAATAAAAATAGACTTGCTATATTTTGGAAAACTGTTAATGTGAAAAGATAATTCAAACAAGCTGATCTTAAAATTAAAAATATATATATTTAAACTCTTTCAAGCTAAAAATAAGAAGAAAAGATCAGTAACCAGGGCTCATGTTGCTCTTAATACTTTTAATGCATTTAAAAAATATAAATAAAAATCACTTTAAATGTAGGTTAACACACTTTTAAACGGTTTTAACAACAGCTATACCTTTGCAGCATCTGTTACGTATTCCAGCTGCTCCTCTGGCGTCAGGTTTGGTGGGTAAGACATGTTCAGGTACTCCGCATTATCATACATACTTTCATAGTACCTGTGCACAGAACAGGAAATGGATTTTTAAAAAACCAAAAAAACCAAAAACAATCCCTAGCTCTGGATTGATTATTATTTATACTGAAGAAAATGCAAAGTACTTGTTGGTGAAAGCAGAGTTATGATTCTGGATGACAACACCAGGGATTGGCCGTGCTCGCAGGAAACGCTGCAAGGATGACGGAGGCAGCGGCTGAGAGAAACTGGGCTCTTGCAATGAGAAGTTGAGATTTAAGGCAGACGAGTTCAAGTTTCTGATGAGCTTTTCCACCTGAAACAGATCAGTGAAGGGAAGTAAGAACAAATGTTAGCCACACAGTAAAACACACACTGTGAGCTCTGGTTTCAGTTTTTTTCCGTTTATCTGAAAGTTATGATGTTTTCCCGCACAAGTTACATGGACACAGGAGCCCGTCCCAGCTGCCGTGGGGCGAGAATAACAAGTATATAAATACATAAAACTAAAGCATAGAGGAATGTAAGAAATGAAGGCTCAGAGACATGAGTGTTTAGGAGGTGAGAGGGATATAGGTACGGAGAGAGACCAACCTCTTCATTCACACTGCTGTTCCTCCGAGACACGGGATCAGTGTGAACCCAGAGCTTTGATTCTCCATGGAGTCCCACCTAGGACAGGAAAGTCCGACATAATCATATTGTACTTGCACATTTTCATTAAAATAACCCACAACTAATATTAAATAATTATTAATAAGTAACACAAAAGAAATCTGCACATGGTAAAAAAAACAAACATTATATATAATCAAAAGTTTTAATTTGAATTTTTTAAAGCCATTCAATTGTCAAGTAAAGAGGTATTCTAGTTGAATTATTCTTTAAGTCCAGCTCTGAGGTCTTTACACTGGCTGCCTGTCCATCAGAGGATAGACTTTAAAGTTCTGATGCTGGTCTATAAAGCTCTGAATGGTTTAGGACCAAAATACATCAGTGACCTCCTGACCCAGTATGAACCTTCCAGATCCCTCAGGTCATCTGGATCCGGTTTTTTATCAGTTCCCAGAGTCAGAACCAGACACGGAGAAGCTGCATTCAGCTTTTATGCTCCATATATCTGGAACAAACTCCCAGAAACGCTCAGTTTATTTAAATCCAGGTTGAAGACTATCCTATTCTCAGCTGCATTTGAATAAAACACCAAATCCGCACTGTTAAGCTTAAATTTCAAAACTTACATTTTAACTACTGATTTTATCTACTGTTCTGATTTTATCCACTGTTTTTTTAATCGATTTTAAATCATGCTTTTTATTTGTTTTTGTTCTTTAATGTCTCTGTAAAGCACTTTGAATCACCGTGTTGTTAAATTGTGCTATATAAATAAACTTGCCTTTAATCTAAAAGTATTGAAAATATAAACAAATGCAGGTATGAAAAAAAATATACCCAAATTCAAACAAAATTTTCCTTAAACTTCAGGAGTTTGTGCCACATGACAGTTACGTGTAAAGCTATCAGTAATATAATACACACCTGTCCAATCTCCACCACCGAGTGAACATTGTCCAGGTCCAAAGGAAACTGTTTATTCTCCATGTCGTACACCAACCTCGAGCTGCCGATGTAGTCAAAGGTTTCCTGTGGTCAACAGACAAATGGATGAATGGCAGGACAGTCAAAATGAAAACAGTTCTCAAATGTTAGTTGAGCACTGTGCTGACTACAGAAAAAAAGAAAAAAAAACAAAGAACTGACCCCCTGGAAGAATGCGTAGAGGATGGTGCGGTTGGGTTGGGCCTCCTGGGTGGCGTTGCGCAGAGCGTGTGCTGCCGCCAGCAAGGTGACAAACCCCGAGGCTGCACTCTCGGCGCCTGGAGCAATGTCAAAGAAAAAAGACCGGCTGTCCAGCTGCAGACAGGACAGGAGCGAACAGGGATTAAGCAGAGAATTTATCTACACAAGTTGTTCAATTTAACTAGCTATGAACATTTTTATTAATCAAAATGTAAACAAAAGCTCTACCACTGTATACTGCAGATCAGCCACTTCTACCATCTATAGTACATCCTTTACTCAAAAGTGAGCAGTCACTTTGATATGTTGGCCACTATTCATCTTCATTTTATGTCATGGATACAAGAACTGCACTTAGAGGTCAGAACCACCACTCAGCCAAACAGGAAAATCCAGGTAGAGGGGGTTAGCAATGACCGACTTTCAAAATAAAAGCAAGATGAATAAAATTTTGACCTCAGCCGTCGACCCAAATAAAGTCTATTTGAGGGTAATACTGAATTCTCACATCATTCTCAGCATGTTAATATGTAACACGTGGTACTGTGGTTTTCTTTTGAAACCACTTTTGCTTGAACTCACCCTCGCTGCTGCGATGACCACGCTCTCCCCCATCTTGTGGCCCTTATCTGTGTAGTTCAGAGGCCTGGTCGAGGCCAAAACATTAAAGTCTCCAAGTGGGTCACATACGATTTCTTCAGGGTGAAAAGAACAAGGCCCAAACAAACAGTGATTAGCACTATAATAAAATAACAATGATAAAAACTCTTATTTAAATATTTTTGCAGCATGTTTCTGAAAATATTTCCCACATATTGTAAAAACGTTAAGTAATGTTTATATAATTACACTTGAAAAATACCTGGGTTTAAGCTGAAGTTGATGCCATTTCTCCTCATGCAGGTGGCCGTGTCGGTGACGGCAGACATGTGTGAGTAGAGCTGCATCGCGCACAGTGGGTACTGCGGACTACTGCCATTCACAACATGGTTATGATTGTAGTAGCACTGTGAATGGAGAAAAGCACACAGATGAAAAACGCCTGTATACACAGATTTGAACTAAGAATGTTCCTGGGGACAAATTTCTTAGTCGACTGCATGAGGACAAAAAATTAGACTAACCGACTAGTCAATAATATTGACAATATCACGTTAAATTTGAGGAGTGTTTAATCAAGGATGTCAGAAACTCCCAAATCAAAAGGCATCTGAAACCGTTAATTAGTCTTCATTAATGAATGACTATGACAAATCAACATCTGAAAAACTACGAAATTGTAACTCAAAAGTGTGCTGCAAATTCAGACCAACCACTTCAATGAATGTAAAAATCTGAAATAATAAAACAATAAATCATCCAGCTATTTTCTTCCACTTATCTGAAGTCAGGTTCTGGGGAAGCCTAGACCTCGCTATCACATCGAGGCATTCCCAGGCCAGCTGAGAGACGCAATCTCTCCAGCGTGTCCTGGGTCTGCCCTGGGGCCTCCTCCTGGTAGGACACACACGGCTGGAACACCTTACCCAGGAGGCGACCACCTCAACTGGCTCCTTTCAATGTGGAGGAGCAGCGGCTCTGCTCTGAGCCCCTCACATATAACTGAACTCCTCACCCTATCACTAAGAGAGAGCCCGTCCAATCTTCCACTATTTGTATTCACAATCTCACTCTTTTGCCTTTAAAAGAACTAACTAGTTGTTAACAAAAATATCAGGCCTGATTAACAGATTTATGGCATTTCTCAACAACCATGCTCCATCTGGTGGCAGACAGCTGCATGATATTTGGGATACAACAGTGTGCCAGCATTCGGCATCAAATAAATGTAAAATAATTAGATTAAATGCCTAGTACATCTAGCACTAACTAGTGACAACAGTGTCGATGATTGGACTAGTGGCACACATCCCTAGTTTAAACCCATCAACATGAAAATGTCAAAAACTGCAAATCTTCTAATCTTCTAAGGCTGGCTTTAAAAGCAAAAAACCGATTCCCACGTTAAAATGTCCAACCTCAAAATATAACACAAAAGAAACACAAGCTTAATCTGTGCATTTGGATAGTTGTAAGGGTTAAAATCAGGAGCATGGCTGCTTTGAATAATGTATATATAAACACAGAAAGCTGTAGCTAAATGCTGCTAGCCTTCACATTTGCTAATTAAAGCAGACCGCTGTACTGTATGTTGTGCATCTACTGCCTTTTGTAATGGAAATACCTTACAAATAGTATGAATTTGTTTGGTACACAACATTCAGAATATTTTGGTAGGTGAAATTGCGGCATTTCGTTGGTCTTTTACTTAGCACTGTGGCTATTTACAGGCAACTTTAAATCCTTAAAGTTGCCTGTAAACTGAAATTATAACAAAAAGTTGTAGTTCAGGTCAAACCAAGCAGCTTAGACGCCATACTATGAATGTAATCTGAATTCGATACACGTCTATTTTATAAGGGAAGAAACATAACTTCTCTTTGAATAGTGTGCCATTCTGTTTTAAACTAATGCAATACTATGTGATCTACATGAAGATGACCTTGTTTGCTGCTGAAACAGCTTTAGAGCATTATTTCTAATCTAACCTCAACGACCGGTGAGGCAAGTTCAGATTTGGACTCGTAGTGTGTGAGTAGCTTATCATGTGACTGCACAATCTTGTACTCTCCAACATCAAGTGGAAAACAAATAACCTGTTTTATGGCCTGAGTGTCGTTGTCGTCTTTCAGGGAGAACATCGGGAAGTCATACTCCTCGTAGGACAAGCCATTTCCCAGAGGGTTCCACACGGTCACGTTACAGTGGGCTAAGGCTGGGTCATAGCTCTCTGAATACACGCCTATAGGGGACGCACAGAGAGGGGAAAAACAAAAATTACCATCAGTAACATTAAAGAGACCCCTGATCCAAAGATACAGTTGGATTGTTCCTCATCTACCAAGCATCCAACTTCCCTAAAATGACCCGGAGTATTTTGACTGTGTGCTACATGTTACCCCGACTAGACTTAAAGTTTGAATCCAGGACTATTTAATAGTATATGGCGTTAGCAAAGCATCTTCCAACTGTGAAATTACATGTTTTACTTCAGTAAAGGATGTGAATTCCCTTTTTTCTCCTGATATAATGCCGCAGAACTGTGGACTTCACCCCCCTTTCTTTTCCCACATGTCTGCACTGAGTAGGAGATGCTTTGTATCTTACTGTACATGTGTACAGTGACAATAAAAGCCATTCTAATTAAATCTCTGTTGAGTGTAAACAAGACATTTTGCAGACACTGCAATGTTTTAGAAGTCAAGCGCAGAACATGAAATATAACCCAGTTACAACTTGTGGTTTTATGAGCTATGCTCTCTGAGGATCATCAAACTATAATTTATTTCTGTAGCTTGTGTAAAACTGTGGAGCAAGCCTTAACATGTAACCCCCACCCACCTGAGTTCTCGTTGGGGCAGGTGGTGTGTGGAGAGAAACCCTCAGCTGGATTTGAGCTTGGCGCCACAACAACAACTCCAGCAACCCTACTGGAGCCAGTCTTAAGTTTCATCATGATAGATCTGATGAGCAGACAGCCGGCACACAGTACAGGAGATGATGCAGGTTAAAAAAAAACAAAACACAGAGATCATAGGTGCGTTAATTCTTTTGAAATATGGTTCAAGTTTCTTTCTTTAAGTTTAGCAGCTCCTATTAAACACACATCTATTTTATTATGCATGTAAGTAAATGACAACTTATAGCAGATTGGCCTCCATAACAGAGCCACAGTCCCATTACTTCACTGATTTATTTTTATTACCAAAGTTTTTGTTTTTTGTTAAGTATAAAAAAATATCTAAAATAGGTCTGAAAGAGAAAAATGTCTTACTTTAATTTCTTAAAGTCAACTCCAGTTTGATACTCAAAGTGCAATAATTTATAACATGACATGTAGCATTACCACATGGGCCGACATCAAAAGATAGAAATATGAGCTACTTCTAACCTATTAATTTAAAACTACTCCACATGCGTGTTATTGCTGGGTGTATATGTAGCTGTCTTGCATCACGTCTGATTGGCTAGCAGGATCATAGACAGTATACAAAGTGTGGACTAACTGCAGCTTTTACATTTGTTAATTGGATAGTTTCAAACTGCAATTCTGTTTTGATGTCGATTGATTGTTCAAAATAAAACCAAATATGGAGTAAATCAGTAACAGATTTAAAGTGTGAGTAAATGAGGTTTATGTTCACTAAAAACTACTGTGGGGGCTTCCACTACAGGGTGAGACATGTTGAGCGCACCTCGTAAAGAGCGTAGAATCCAGAATCACCATATAAGGAGGGTTGGGACCAGTTTTCAGGACCCAGTCCAGGTTTGCTTCTGATTCGAGCACATGGAGCACACCAACATCACCTGATAAAGACGCTGAAATCCGAAACAAGGAATATATCTGTGTTACAGCTGTCCAAGACATAAATATCCTTAAAAGCTTTTCAATCATTCTCCATTACTTTCATTAAACAGAAGCAAAACTGCAAAACTGGTGAGGCTTTTGTAGTGTGACACCAGCACACACTTCTATGGATATTCAGTTTTTTGATATTCAGGTAGTTATCACAGGAAATATTTGTTTTACTGTGGGCTTTCATCTGTGAGAACTCTTCTGTCACAGCTACACAGATGTGTGTTTGTGAATTTGAACAACTGAAGCAAAAACACAGGAAACACAGGAAGGTGTTTGCAGATTAATGCTCACTAAGCATTTTATTATTGCTCACTGTGTATCTAAGATACTCCAAACTACAACAAATACTTTTATGTAATAGGTTCAACTTGGATAATAATATCAAAATATAATATAATAGAAGCTGATGTACTCACACTGACAGCCTATTTGATGTGTTGCGTTTAGAAGTCGCACACACGGTATAGTGTAATTAAGATGCACATAAATCTTGTTTTCCACTGAATTACAGCTGACACCTGCAAGAAGAAAAAACAAATATTTGAACATACACACAAATTTCATCTTTACTATTCCACTTATACTATTGTCTCCTGATTTGTTTTCTTAGAAATAATTTAAATCAAACTTTCTAAACACTTTGAAACATGCTAGATCCTAATCTACTCCAAGCTTCATTCTGCATGAAGAAACCATGAACTCTGAGCTCCCAGTGCATTAAAAATATCCATACAGAGGTCTGCGCACAACAGGCCAATTTTCCATTTTCTCATTTCTTATAGTTTCCATCGCGAGCCTGGTCCCTGTGATAATGTTATAAGTAGGCAGGTTCCCCAAGCATGACAGCAACACTCATTCTCATTTTTATAACCTGCACTTACAACTAGCTGTGTTTTGACTATTAGACAACACAAAGAGGTCCTTTCCGAGGCCTAGTCAGCACGGCATAAATGTTGCACCAGTTTCCATAGTACACGTGAAGATGCTAACACCCACTGTAATGTTTAAAGGTTGTTCGGGAAACAAGTGAACTGGAGCACAATAACGGAGTTCATCTTTTGATGATAAAGTTTGTATATATATATATATATATATATATATATATATATATATATATATATATATATATATATATATAAATGTGTTGTTAGTTCATTCTCTCTCTTTCTTTAAAAAAAAGAAAAAAGAAAAAAAAAGAAAAATAGCAGAAGCAGAAGCATACACTGAAACATGAGCTCAAAAACAAGGTGTGAACTGAAAACCAAAGAAAGAACCAAGCCGCAGTTTTGGAAATACCCTTATTCACACGTTTTGACACCTCAGTATATATGAATAAAGATCTGGTTGCAGGTTTTTTACAAGTATAGGCCTACTGAGCTGTACAGACAGCGATCACTATTATTTTGCTTCTTTGCTCACCCCTCAGTTCACAAAAGAGAAACAAGGGTTACTCCTATTATACATCCAAAGATTCCTCCTTGAGAGTTAAGATGCCTGTTTACCCACATTGAAATTAGAGGAGCTTTTCCTTTAACATGCTTTGTAGAAATAATTTTCAAATAAATCCTGCGTCACAGGTCGCTTATTTAACGTCTTTTATTTGGATAATAATAGAACTAGGTTCTTTATGACATGTAAGCAATACAATGCTGCTTTTATTCCCCAGGTAATATATGGTACGAAACTGTGCTTAAGTATTGTGTACAATACAATACTTCGGGGTTTCAAACTGTCATCCTTCAAATATTACACTATAACAGCATCTAATCGCTCATGAATTAATACTGCTGAAAGTCAACAACAGAAACATACAGCAACAGTCTAAAAACAGGCCAACGGATCCCATTCAGACAACGGGGAGGTTGTCGGCTTTAAAATTTGCAGTGAAGTTGTAAAATACTTAATGTGTTTCTAAATCTTGATATACTTGAGTCATAAAGACATAAAATATTCTTGGTATCTGGGTTCAAAAACTTTACATGAGAAGGATCAGTGTCCTCGCTTTAACCTGACCTCATGGTTTCATCTTTTTAACATGGTCCAGGACAGCATTTTCAAATGTACGTTTTTGCACTTCAAGAAGCGGTATAATTCATAGCATTGTTATTATTAATTATTTTACATAAATAGGGTTCCTGCATACCAAAGAATTTGCTGCCTAACAAAAAATAGGAACACATCAACCAGATGATCTATAAAAGCGTGAGGACAAAGTTGTTATTGAGACTAAATCCAAAGACGTTTGCGAACACCAGCTAAGGTTTTAAAAAAGGGTAATGGGCACCACAGATATATATTCTGACTTCATCTTAACTACTCAACAAACTATTTCTGAAAGCATGCTCAAGTTTTTTCTTTTTACACAACACTTTTATCAAACTTAAACTATAGTAAGTTCAAGAGTTATTACAGTTCCTTATTTTCTAAATATTTCAATTCTGTTTCGTTTCCTACTTTTCATACTGGGTAGGCTCAGTTGTTTTTAAGCTTTTATTGTTTAAAAACATTTTTTTAAGTAATTTAAATGTTAGTGTTAGTTGTCTTTATTATAATAATATGTCTGACATTTCTTTTTATCAAAATACTAAAAATCACTCAACACTAAAGTAAAGGTCACGTTTAGAATGAAAAGAAAGCACAATTGTTCGGGGGGTTTTTTGTAACTAATCTCCCCACAGCAACAGAAAGGGGAAATGAGAAACAGATTTTTTTTCATCTCAAATGATGCTATGTTTGCTCACCTATGTGCCGATTTACCAGGATATTCTAAATGTTTGAAAGTGGCTTGTCTTCTGTTTAATTTCATTAGAGAGTCACGTAAACTACAAGAAATATGTATATAATGTATATAATCTGGTGTAGCGGTCCAGCCTTTAATCCCTCCGGGGGCGGCCGCAGCGGTGAAATCACGAGCGGTCACGCTGATGCTGAGTTAAGAAGAGGGCTGACCCAATCTGTCACTACAAAATCACCACCAAGGCTTAATTAACACAATAGATGCTGTGTTTCTTTTGCACATCCACTTGTTTAAAATGCGTAGAGAACAGTCGAAGCACCGAACTCAGTTGAAAAACCCATTTTAAAACCGGGACATAGATTTTAAAGGCAGACAGAAAACCTCCTGCTAACGCTAATTTAGCCTAGCATTCAGCTAGCACCGGACACAAAGAAGTCCTCGAAGCTAACCGCCCGAAAGCGAAACACATTTCGTTCTTCAGCAGTTAGACGAAGACACAAGTTTAGCAACAGGGGAATACAACTCACCTATGAAAAACAAACAAAATATCAAGTTAATGATCCATTTATTCGACAGCAAATCCATCTTCCTGGTTTGAAAAGCTGAAAACACAACAGGAAATGTTGACATGGGGAAACATCCGGGTTTTGCTGTTTGGGTCCGGTTTACAGAAAAAGGGGCGGACTCAGATGGACTGAAGTTATGTATTATATATATTCTTTAAATGGTAGATTTTGATTCAGCTATGTTTCAGTTAGTTTGTTTTTATTGTTTTGAAACTTTTTATAAAATTTGTGACGGGCAAAGTTTTAAAAGATCAGATATTAGATTAGATCACACATTTTTTTAATAGAAAGTGGAACGCTTCATGCTTGATTTGTTGACAAGTTTGAAATACTAGCATAGACTAAAAGCTATGAATTTCCATAATATTTTGATATTAATTTTAGTTATTTAAGTACAAAAAATTGTTTCAGTTAATTTTTGTATGTATGTATTTAGAGTATTATCTTTATTTGATATGACTTAACCAACATGTCATTGTTTAATTTTGTTAACTATATTGGTGTTTTGGACATGACAGAAGAGAGTAATTCAGTTTTCAGACACATTGGGAGTGATACAGTCCTGCAGAGCAGAAACTGACTTGACTTGTGATGCTAAATGTACAGTTATCAAAAACATCTTGTAAGGGGGAAATCCATTTAAAATAAATCAGTAGTTGAATGAATTTAATGTAATGTAAGCCACTGAAGCTTTTAACCAATAAACAAAGCCTTTATTTTAGTTTGTTTTATTAAAGTGTTCAAAATCCTGTGGGATGAGCTTCTTTTCCTTTCAATGAAAGAGAGAGATTATATATTTCCCCCCGCTTTTTCTTCTTCTTTTTTTTTTTTTTTCTAACATCTGCCAGAATGTGTTCTGGGTAATAATGACAGTGCTTCCTTTTACAGGTAGAGGGCAGACTGTCAAAATGAGAACTTTGCACATTATAAAAGGAACCACATTTTCAGTATTTAACAAGAATCGGGTCAGGTGTAACAGGTAACCATATAACAAACTTGACTGTGAATGTCACCCCCTTATTTTCAACTTGTAATGCCAACTAAGGAGCCAGTTCACTGTGTAGGCTTTTCCATTTTCATTCCTCATGACTCATCCTTGAGGTGCACATCAAATGTTCCTATTTCACTTCCTTCTGCAGACACCATAGCGTATTAAAAACACGACAAAGATGGCCCAACTCACACACTTCATTTGTGTTCATAAAAGGACCTTTTTATTTTATCGTTTCCCACAGATACACAGCGTACTGCTGTTCATTTTCCATTATTCACGTCATACAAGTCAGGAGCGGGTTAACAGTACGGTTTTACAGCTCTAATAAAGCACACAGTACTGTGTTATTGATGCAGCAGTACTTACAACAAAAAGCTTTTAGTAGGATCAGTGATGAACAGGAATAGATAGCTGAGAAAGGATTTAAAGAGGTTTAACAGCACTGTGAGCAAACACATATATAACTGCTTCCATTTCTCATGCAAATAATTGTATCATTACTACAACAAAGTAAGAGTGGAAGTGTTTTCATTTTTTTTTATCCTCTCAGCGGAACTGAAGTGGACTCACACGCAGACCAATCACGTCCTTGCCGATCTCCGTCGCCTAGAAAAAGAGGAAACATTAAAAATTAGTGGGTGGGTGGGTGGGTGGGTGGGTGGGGGGGGGGGGGGGGGGTGGTAGTTATAGCAGAGATGGGCATTTAAATAAATAAAAAGGAAAAGTGAAGGCAGCATATTTAATGATATAAAAATAGAAGCAGGAGCTTAGAAGTGGTTAATAAAATTTCTGCTACTTTGTCATGACAACCACATCTGAAGATTTGAAAAGGTTTCCACTCACTAAGCTGAAAGTGAACTTGACTGATAGTATTGCCTTTTTTCTTGCAAATCTTCAACAGATATTACTGTATTAATATTATTTATTAATAATTATTGTTATTATTATTAGCCCTTATTCCCTGACTGAAGAGAAAATACCTTCAAACATAAACAATTTACCAGGTGTTCTCATTAAAGATGGTTACAGTTTCAGATCTGAGTGATCAAGAAACTTGAGCATTCAGACCAAATGTTCTCTCCTTTACTAAATGATGGTCCCTAAAATTTTATATACACATTTGTTTGGTCTACCTGTGTGACCCTGCAGATCTGGCCTTTGTAAGGGGGGCAGTAGCAGGCTCCAGACAGAGGGCACTTCTCAACGGGGCGTCCGCGGTACAGGGGAACGTAAGAGGCAGCGCACAGGTCAAATGGATTGTGGGGGTCGTAGTTCAACTGGTGGGCGTCTGTCAAGTTCTTCTCACAGGCTGCCAAAATCTTGCGAGTCTAAAGAAGGAAATATTTTTGCAAAGGAGATGATGGCAAGAGAATGACACCAGCACAATAAAGGCCATCTAATAAAGACAATTATAAAATAAAAAAATAAGTTATGAGTGATGAACAACTAACCTGCTGTGCAACATCTGGCTTGGGCCCAAGTTCGAGGAGACGTCGTGCGAAGCCTGCAGCTGTCTTAAAGTTACGCAGTTTGAAGAAGAGGTTCAAAGCTGTGCGCAACACTAACACCATGTGGACTGGCTGGAGATTACAGTGGGTGAAGTAAGCAGCCATCTGCAAGGAAAACAAACATTTTTTTGAACATTTTCATCATGCTTTGGTGATTTTTTTGTGTGAATCAGTGAAAGCTTCATTGTGTTTTTTTTTTACCTCACACAACCTCTTCTGCTGTTCCAAAGTGTCTTTAGGCAGCTTCTTCCTCTCAGTCTCCATGGTCAGACCCACTATGTACTCTCTGCATATTGTAATCAGCTGCTGAGCCTAAAACACATACAACCCAGTTAAGTATCTGAGCACATATAAATGTGTATCAGCATGTCAACAAAATTAGTTTATCTGAAAGCCACAGGAGCCATGAGGATCATACAGGCAAGCTTATTAGGTCCATTACAAATGGATTTTAGAGATTAAACAGATCAGGTTCAAGGCATGCTTGTTGCTTACCTCTGCAATCTCCTGTTTGTTATCAACCACCAGCAGGGGTACAGACAGAAGGATGACTCTGAAGCGCTCAACGGCGTCCTCAAATCGTCCGGCTGTGGTCAGCTGGTAGCACTGCTGCAGGCGGGAGATGAGATCAGAGAGACGCAGGCCCACAGCAGGCAGCCCCTGCTTTGCCCCACAGTCCTGAGAAGAAAATCAAAGATAAAAAAAGTCATTTTCTATTTTGTGGAATCAATTAGAAACTATGAAGAAAAGGAGCAGATATATCAATAAAAAATACATCCACCAAATAGACAGCTGTACCTTCCAGTTCCTTTGTGGGTGCCCACGCAGGCAGGGCAGGGACGGCAGCCCCAGGTAAGATGTGCGTCCTCTGGACAGAGTCTGCATGAAAAGCGACTTATAGGGGCCAAAGTCCACAACTCCAACCTGGTCGTGGAGCAGCTATGGTAGAAACAAGCAACAGTAATTAACCATTTATGCCTTCCTTTTTAAACGATGATATATGTTATCAAAGGGAACCAAAAATAAATAAACTGTGTTGGAAAACACTATGAGCGGACCCTCATTGCAGTTTCAAAGGAGCCGGCCAGGATATGATCCACTGGCAGCTGGGAATTGTTGCACCACATCTGGGTTGGACTTGTGCCCTTGGTTGGTGGGACAAAGAAGCCGTCCTCTGTTCCTCCACCTGCACCAACTGGTACATCCTGTTGATTGGTGTAAAGATAGTATAAAGTACTCAGCTTTATGTTCTTTTCACATTTAATATGAGAATTTTTCTCTCTCTCACCAGCTCTGGAGGAAGATCCAGGTCTTCCTCAACATCCCATCCTCCTCCTTCCTCTTTCCCCAATCCTTCCTCTCCTAATCCTTCCGGAGCATCCACAAAGCCATCTGTGAAGAAGAGAGGGAAAGATACACATTTAATATTTTTAGGCTCAAGCAGTACACTGAAAGTTTGAAAAAAGAAAAGAAAAAAATAGAAAATGATTTGTTAAAATCAGTCGGAATTTACCTTCATCCAGCTGAAGCTCAGCATCATCTCCCCAGCCCTCGCCTCCTGAAGTATCCATGTCCAAGTCGGCAGCCATCTGACCAGCTTTCCCTACAACAGGTGAACAACAGGTGCCCATATTAAATCCCACACGTTTCTACAATTACTTCATCTTTGAATTCCTTTAAAAAAAGCAACACTGTTGCATATTAGAAAGATATTAAAAAAACAACAAAAAAAAAAAAAAAACAACCAGCTGTTTTAAAAGCAATCCAAGTCCAGGCAGAAAACTCAGCTCAGACCATGGACGTGAGTCTTTGGATATCTGGATCCAGATTGTATTGTGATATTTTCTTGAGATCATCAAAGGGATATCTCAGTTTTTCTTATTTAAATCTGGTATGTATTTGCAAAGATATGTCAAACATTATCCTATCTAGCAATGCTAAAGAATCGTTCCAAATATTCATCAGCTGATCACTTTCAGGTTGGGCCAAGTTGCACCTCTAATAAGGTTTTGCTCCATATGCAACTTTTGACTAACCTGCTAACAAACAGACAAAACCCAACCAATCACATAACCTTGTTTGGAATTAAGTATTAAGTGTCTCCATTCTTGGTTCCATTTGAACAAAGTTAACATGGATGAAACTTTAAAGTATTATGTTCCTTTTCAGTCCATCGTGGCTCTTGACTTACCCTTTGCTGCAATAGCTCCCTCAAAGAAGCCCTTTGAGACGGTGAGCAGAGGCCAGTTAGTGTCTAGAGGGTTGATGGGTGGAGGTGGCTGCAACAGCTGTGCATTAGGATCAACCTCTGGCACCTAAAAGTTACATAATAAACCATTTTTAAATTAAAATTAAGCAATAATTATGTTATTTATCAACATGAATTACTGTATTGTTAAAAAAAAATACATATTAGGTTCACTGCTTCTGCATGTTATTGTTTCCCATAATTTGTGTAGGAAGAATGTTTTGTGAACACACCGTCTCCTTTTCTGGGTCAAACGTCTCTTTTAGTGCCTCAGCCTCTTCATCCAACCCGTGTGTGGCTGCAGTCAGGTAGGCCAGAGACTCTGCAAGCATGCACACAAACAATTTTGCATGATAACTTGTCATTTTACTGCTATAAAGGCTGGCAAACAAAATACGACAGAATATGAGTGAATGTTGACAAATTAACTCACTTTGTCCACAGTTCTTCAATATTCTAACCCTTTCGCTGACGTCTCCCAGGTAGAGTGCTGCCTGGTAGTGACCGCTCATGTCCTTTCTGATCTCAGCTACACAGACAACACAGCCATTAGAAATACTGAAAGAGAACATACACACCTTTGCAACATGTAACATAAAGAATAGACATCCTCACTCACCAATCTTCATCATCTTGCGTAGCTTGGCCAAGTTACCAGTGATGAGGTAGAGGAAGGTGAGCTTGTCAAAGTTCTTGGTCCTCTGATAGCACATTTCCACGACCTGGTGGTGACCCTGCAGCAGTGCTGCCTCACCCAGACGCTCCCAGCAGCTGCGCTCATCCAGGGCTTTGGCTGCTTCCAGAGCCACCTGGAAGTACAGAGATGAGATTTTTAATTTTGCACACAGATCTCAGTCTCACTGTGATTTGATTAGAGCTCATCATGCACAAGACTTCCATCCTTATCTTAAAAAAATGATAGAATAGGTACAGCAGTCTTTGAGTACTGCTGCCAGCTCACCTCGATGTTCCCACACTCCAGAGCCAGGCTAAAGCGCGTCTTCTCATCTTTGACGAAGTGCAGTGCTACCTCGGGGTAGCCCTTCTTCTGCAGATAGGCAATGATAGACTGACCTACCAGTTTGGCATTGCGCACCATGTGGAGCACCTGAAGAGTAACAGGAATGATCTCAGAATTAGGAATCAAATGATTCCTGGCAAAAATGTAATGCTGTTTAATATGAAACTCAGATTATCACTGCACAGTTCTGGTGTTTAATCTCCTTAAATATACTCAGATTATCACTTCAAGGACACCACCCTTAAGAACCGACCTCATCATATTTGCGATTGACCAGGGCCAGTTTGAAGCGGTACTCTGTGGGGTCGATGGTGAGCACACGGGGCCTGCACTCCCTGTCCAGGCAATAAACGCTGTTGCCTCTCACGCGGGTCACATAGATGGGCAGGTCCAGGGTCCTGATGATGCCATGATCACTACAGGAACACAAAGAATATCCTAAGTTAGACATTTTACACTGAACTGATGCTTTCTAACTGTGAAAGATTTGAGCTTTTCTGTCCAGAGAATTTAAAGCAAACAAACTTGTATTTGTCTTTAAAACATAAAGTTGGAGCTTTGTTTTTGCTCAAATCTCTAACTATTCTAAGTCACTGCTGTGCTTATTTTAAAAGACATGTGGGAGCACAACACTATCAAAGAAAACAAGCACTAAGGCAACATTTTAGCTCACAACTTTCTCAGTGACAGCTTATTTTGTTGAAGCTCTACAGGTCTGTGTTAAGAAGTTTGTCCCCAGAGACTTGTGCCTGTGGGAATAAATTAACACTGCCTTTTCTAAGCAGCACATACCCAGACGTGAGGGCGTATTTGATGTGGTTGGAAGTGGTGTAGATAAAGACTCCGCTCTCATCCCAGGCTCCACTCTTCACTCTGATGTTCTCGTGAATGTTGCACAGACTTTCCAGTTTACGGTTGCAGATCATAATTGCTGAAGGGAAGGGAAGAAAAAAAAAAAAAAAGAGAAAAATCAGATTTAGAGCTTCCTTTGAGAACCAGCAGAGAAAACTTTCAGGTTTGAATATTTGTTGGTCAAATCTGCAGATATTCATCTCATCCACTCACCGTGTTTAGCCAGCAGAGCCACGTGGCTGGTGTCTGCGCTCCACACCACGTACTTGACCTTAGAGATTTTCACGGTGGCCAGGGAGCGTTTCTGCTGCACGTCAAACAGCGTGACGCCATCGGCATCACGCAGCAGCAGTGAGCCTGTCCCGGCGTAGAAGATCTCCTCACAGCTCGGCACCTGGACTTTCTTCACAATTTCATTCTTCAGATTTTTAATCAGCAGCTGCAATGGAGAAATGAAGAAAGCACTGTGATGAATAATTATAGATTAGGACAAAAAGCAAAGTAAAAAGTTTTCTTCAAATATTTGCAGGCTTCACAAGTCACATAATGGACTCTTGACTGTTTCATTCGGAGATTAACGTGCCAGACTGCCTTTGATCGATCATTTGTAAAGAACAAATGATTTACTGATCAACACTTTCAGTTCTTTTTATAGAATTAACCAACTTTTCAAAAAATCTTTTAAAAAGGGATTTCCTATATATTTCACTGCTTTGTAAACTTTCATATGCACTTACAGAGTGCATACGGTCCAACACAGCAAATCTGTTCCTGGCCACCCAAACGGCTGTCAGACCAGAAGACCTTTTCCCCTCCGGTGCTGGAATTTAAAAAGAAAACGCAGCCTCTTGTTACTTCATTCAAGGAGATACAAACTGGAGGCATATAACATTCAATAAGTAAAGGGAAAAAAAAAACAAATGTTTTTAGAGTGTGAGAAAAAACATAATTAAACTGTTGGGGTTTTTTTTGTTTGTTTGTTTTTTTACCATCGGGGTTCTGAGAGTCACTTTCTTTGGGAATTGAGTACAGGTCATAGGTGCTGTTCTCCAGGTTGGTTGCTCTCTGCAGGAGGTAAAGAGCATTTCGATAAACAGATGCGAACCAACACACTTAACTGAGCAGTAAGAGATTAATGTGTGCGAGTGCATTTTCACTGAGAGATACTTACAGTGCAGAGCAGGACAGCATTCTCAGCGGGATTATAAGACATGCTGAACACTGGGAACTTAGACCCACTAAGTTAAGGAGAAGGTAAAACAGGTAAAATTGTTATTTTAAACTAGACAGATTTTCATTTAAAAACAAAAAACCCACGAACGACAAAAAACAAGCACTAGCCCATAATTTCTTAGACCAATTTCTTTTTGGTCTAAGAAAGGAATTCTAAGAAATTGCACTCAAAATGCTATCTCATGCACACCACACCTACCTGCGCAGCTGCATAACAGCCGTGTCTTTGCTGCTGTTGAAGTCCAGCTGGCGGAGGAAGCGATCCTTGACGTAGTAAAGCATGTTGCCATGTACGGCGTAGGCTGGACGTTCACGCTCCAGCTTGAACACAATCATACCACTGTCATGACCTTAAGGACACAAAACAAACCATTCGTCAGTGCAAATTTCACACGTACACACTGTATTTTTTCCCCTCCTCAGGAAATACATGCTAGACATTTCCTGTTATTAGGCCATGTGAACTTAAGAGAACCATTAAAATCTTCTTTCTTTTTTTTTAATTTTCCCTGATATGCAAAGGATCAGCTTCAAAACTAACCAAACAACTACTTTGCAAATTGATGTTTGAACTGTTAATGTTCCTGTTTTGATCAGATCACTGTCAGCACTTACCTGCAGCAAACAGGTTGAGGTTTGGGTGGGCACCCAGCACCCAGAAGCGGTCGTGATCACGGCGGAAGGTCTGTACTCCGGTCCTTTTGGACATGTCCCACACCCGGATGCTCTTGTCCTCAGAGTTGGACAGAATGAGCTCCTGGCGTGGGTGGAAGATGGCACAAGACACGTTGTTGTAGTGCCCACGGCATGTATCGAGCTCCCATGCCTTGGACTCTGAACACAGGTGGGGGGAAAAACAAAAAAAAGGAGAGATAATTAAAGACAAAAAAGAAGCAGAAACATTTACAGCAGGAAACAATTAGTGAAGTAGTCAGCTTAATGAAATACCTACTTCTTGGCACATAACAGAAAAGTCAGGGGTTTTAGCTTCTGTGAACATCAACTTCTAACACTCATGTAAAGTCACTCACCATTCATCCTCCAGATCTTCACCTGCCTGTCATCAGCTCCAGACACAATGAGAGGCATGGTGGGGTGGAAGGCTGCCCAGTTGACCCCACGATCGTGACCCTGAACATAAACATAAGCTCAAGTCACACAGACAGCTGTCATAGCATGGCATCAATCTATATGAAACTAAACTGTGTTACTCTCCGTGAAGCCATTATAGTACCATTAAATAATTAATATATCACACAGAAACCATAAAATAGTACATTAAAACAAAACCCAAGCAATGTAGTTTTATTACCTATAACTGAATATTTCTGACCTTAAGTCATAATCACATACCCCTAAAAAAAAAAAAAAAAAAAAAAAAAAAAAAAAACAACCCACAGATTCAACTGCCAGCTCGGGCTAAAAGCTGGTGTTTTCCACAGACAGAACTGCATCATGGACTTTTTTGATGATTTGAAGAAACCTCATTAATGCTAATTAATCATTAAAAAACAAACAAACAAACAGGAAATCCAAACAATATGTGAGCGGAAGACTACAAACTGACATTTCCCTGTAATGAGATACCAGGAACATATGAAGGCTCCCTCACTGGTAACCTTTAAAGGCTGATTCACTCAAATGACCACAACGTTTACAAAAGCTACAAAGTTGCTTCTCACCTCGAGGACGTGTTTAACAACAGCATCAGAGGCACCAAACAAATCAACACCAGAGATGCCGCGCACCTCTGTCTCCACAGCACCTGGAGACAGGTTCTTCTTCCTCAAACCTGGAACCATCAGAGAGCACCGCGTGCAAAGGGGGGAGCCATAACCAAATTAGACAGGGCACAATAGAGGATCGGAACATGGGAAAAACAAGATACACATTATTTAGATATCAAATTTGGAGAATCATCATTGGAGAAGAGAGGCCACAAAAGGGGGGTTTAAAAAACAGAGCGCACTTTTGTACTACTGAACACACACACAGGTTTGAAACACACCAACACAACCTCTGCTTTCTCATTGACTGCCAGCTTGAGTCTGGAAACAATCATTCCTGCAACAGTGCTTTGATTGGTTTAATTAATCATCAGATTACAGAAGAAACCGGAGTAACTTGTGATTTGGATGGATAGCAGAGCAAGGTAGCTGATTATTTCAGAGACTCAGCAAAATCAGGAAATGAAAAAAGATGGAGAAAACACAGCTTGCATTCATGATTCTTGCCTGTTAAAACAATGTGGTGAGCAGATAGTACAACAGCACAGAGAGAGATGACATGGGAAACAGAAATGACACTAGGAACCCATGTGCAGGTGTGGATGTTTCCAGGGAGAGCATGGGATAAGGAGGACACAGGGAGTGCATGGACTTGGCTGATGGAGGTGGAGTGGGTGGTAGCTAGCATTGTAAAGGTGAGCCTCGATGGGGTGTTGAGTATCAGGACTATGAGTCTTGGAGTTTGCTTTCTTAAAGGCTCATGCACATTTCAGTCACAATGTTTAAATGACGTGCAGTTAGTATAGTCTGAAATGCCACAATTACTGGTTAGGAATGAGGATGACAACAATAAGTTGCAATGACTACAGGAAATATAAACCTGTAGTATATTTCATGTTATTTTTTTAATAGTAGAGCCAGTCGTGCAAATGTCATAGGTCATATAGAAATATGGGACAGCCAGAAAGTTTAAGTGTATAAAAAAGATTAACTCTTTTTTAACCAATTAATGTTTTTTGGATGCAAAAGCAGTATGGATTTTCTATATTGTGAGTATGAGTGCAAAGTGACCCCCTTAAAGCTAAACTTTAAACTTACTATGTATTTATCATAAAAAAAATGAAAACACATGCTGCAGTTAAGTCATGTGATAGACAAGTTAGAAAAAAAAAAAAAGTACAAATGGATGCAACCATGCTCAAGTTAAATGACATAAACCCAGGATTGGTGAATGTTAGAACTTATGCATGTTCACATGAAAGGAAATGAAAGCAAATGAGTGCAGTTAATCTAAAGACAAGAAACAGGAGAAAGAAAAATGACAAGATTTTTACAGCATGCACAGGCACAGAAACACCTCTCCAATTATCCATCCATGTGGATTTTATCCTTTCACTGTGTATCTAACCCAGAGGTGGGCAACTCCAGGCCTCGAGGGCCGGTGTCCCTGCAGGTTTTAGATGTGTCCTTGAACCAACACAGCTGATTTAAATGGCTAAATTAGCTCCTCACCATGTCCTGAAGTTCTCCAGAGGCCTGGTAACGAACTAATCATGTGATACAGGTGTGTTGACCCAAGGTGAGATCTAAAACCTGCAGGACACCGGCCCTCTGGGCCTGAAATTGCCCACCCCGATCTAACCTGTAAGGCCTTTCTCCTTTCAGAGCTTTTATTTACAGTGTTGTATTAAAATAATAAAAAAATAGCACACCATAAATTTGTTCCACTGCATCTAACACTCTTACCATCTATCAAAAGAGAGGTGTTTCTGCAAACAGCCCACAGAGTTTTATCCTCTACAAGTTAGAGAGGAAGAAGAGGTTTAGGACTTCACTTCGGTCCTGCTCCTGTTTTCTTCCTCCTCATCTGTACCACTCTGCTCCCAACCCCTCCCCCAAAACCCAGCCCGCTGTCCTCTGGTCGGCCATCCCCAGGCCCTCACCGGAGATATCCCACACTCGCACAGTCTGGTCCAAACTGCCCGACACCACCAGGTCCTCAGATGGGTGGAACTGGGCACACATCACGTAGTGATTATGGCCAGTCAGCACACTGCAGAGAAGAAAGAAATAGGAAACATAAGAAATCAGGGCAGACCACTCATTTTCATTATTGTAAATTTTAACAATTTTCATTCTTCTGTTTATTTAAAATCTCAATTAAACATCCTAACTATGTGCAAGTTGTGAGAAACAACAGTTTAAACTTTACACAGTGTCTTACCAGACACACGTCCTGGACTGCCAGTTCCAAATGCGAATCGTCTGATCATCTGAAGCACTCAGAATCCAGGGGTACTCCTACAGGCAAGGTGACAATTAATGTAATAACTTAAGTCTAAATTGTTCTAACATAAAATACAAAAACACCCAAAAACAGAAAGAAGTACTAATCCAGTGGGGTGACAATATAAAGGAAAACCCCTTAAAGACAAAGTGTTTACCATAATATGTAGTACTGTACTGAATCCCAGCTTTAGTGTTGTTTACATTTGTACAGTGCTCCACCATCACAAATACAACTAATGATTTCTATCTTGGACTTGGAGACAACATATCTTAAATGATGGGCTAAGATCTGGTGACTGGAAAAGCCATAACATACAAGTTGCATAATTTAATCTAATCCAGATTGGTGGAGGCCATTCTGGAAGAGAGCACTTCACAGGATAAAAGGTGATAATTTTGTATACCTCCATTGATTTGGACAAGTAGTTCAAAATATGAGAGTCACTGTGGGAGTCAAAGGTTCAAGGTTTTCCTATAATTTGTCACTTGTCCATTTTCTATGTTAAAACGGCAGGACAACTCACATGGTGAAAGAAGGTGGTTCTGATGTAGTCAAGATGCCCAAGGAGGGTGAAGAGACAGCGCCTCAGCTTGTAGTTCCACACCTGTACACAACAAGAATATTTACTCAGCTCTCACCTAGGTTTCATATTACAGTAGTGCATTAAGACATGGCAGCACCTTTGACGTTTAGGCAAAATATTAGAAATCCTGAGTATGAGATACTGCCTCAAACCAAATAAATACAAAAATAAGCACTTGAACAACATTTATCCAGCTTCATGACATTTAATGAGAGTCTTGATGCCACAGCAGTCCCACCTTGATTTTGTAGTCATCTCCTCCAGACACAAACAGTGGCTGCTGCTTGTGGAAATCAATCCCTCTTACAGGCCCTGATGTGAGATACCACATTAAAATCACACCTCATTTCCATTAATAACACAGTTTGTAAGCTAAAGCAGCGTACTCCAGCTAAAACACCGTCTTACCGTCATGCTCATCGAATTTGTCAATAAGTGTACACATCCGATAGTCCCACAGCTGGATGACTCCGTTGTGCAAACTTGCAAGAACCCACGGCCGTTTGGGATGGAAGCTCAGGCCTGAAATGTAAAACAGCTCATCAGAGCTCTTACAGAAGAGGCTATTACACTTCAGACGACCAGCATCATCCTAATTTACAGCGGCTTTTTAAACATGCAAAGTGATGTTAGCCGGACAGCTAAGGACACGTACAACTACTGTCCATTTATCGCTACATCTGAATAAGACATAATAAAGACAAATTAGTTACAGACAGTCGGAGAAAAAATCTATTTAAAAACAAGAATAAAGAGAGAATTCTGGCTGAATAATCAACCGAGGACGATAACGTCAACTAGCTAACGTTAGCTTCTTTGCTAATAAGTAGCTAGCAGACTCTTACCTTTGACACGGGCCGACTTCGTTTCAAATTTTGTTAACATCGTTACTGGTGAACCGCAAAGCTCTTCTTTTTAATGCTGAGACAAAACTCAGTCAGAGCAAATAATTAAAAAGGACGAAACTTTGCAGATTGGTTGAATCAAGCAGCCTGACCACCTTCGCCCATTTAGTTGATTCTCCTTTTTCCTGACACGTAGTCCGTTTTGTCTTCCGGTTTTGAACAATAAAGTTTTGCGACGAAAATCTGACGCAGAAAGTTCCACGGCAGCGGCGCGTAGAAATGTAACCCATAGACAAGACATCCGCGACTAAATGCCGTCATAAAAAATCTAATCTGTAAATTGCTAAGCACTTCCTAGACGTACGAAATAAGTATACGGACTCGGATAAAGAGTCATTAGCTTCTTTAATAAAGCGGTAAAAATCTAAGAGACAAAGAGGTTATTCTTTAAAATGTCAATGTCATGAACTCGCAAATTGTATGAGATTAAAGTGACAAATTTACAATTAAAAGAACTTAATACGTATTGATCAATACATTGATTTGTTTTCTTCCTAAACAATTATAAAATTCCTTATTTCTAAAACCGACTGCAAGTAATAATTTGATGACGTCATCTGCTGCAGACACGATACGTGGCACGCGGGGGCGCCTGTAGTGTGAAGTAATGCATTTCCACTGGATTACAAAAAAAACCCCAAAAAGCAAAAAAAAAAAATAAAAAAAATCAATAATCTAGGATTGCTACGAAAAGAAAGTGGACTTCTACACATTTTTTTCCTTTTTAAACGTCTCAAAATACAGTTGTGATCAGAAGTTTACACACACTTATTCATAGGCATGAATATCGTGATAATTTGGGGCTTTTAGTGATTTCTTCGACCTGTTCTTTTTCCAGGTTTGGCTGATAGGACATCATACATCTTTAATGACTTTAAAAAACAGTCAGAATAATTCTTACTGGATATTTGACAACTCTTATTGTCAGACTTGGTAGAATTCATTTATAGTGACTGGTTTCATAATCATAGTCTACAGATTTTGAGGTCAGGGCTTTGAGAAGGCCATTCCACTGTCCTGTTGGAAGATCCAACCATGTTTCAAGTTTCAAATGTGTAGCTGTTGATTTGAGGTAACATTAAAGAATTTAGAAGTAATTCTCTTTCTTCATTTTTCCATCCACTTTGTCCAGTGTACTCATACCATTAGCAGCAAAAAGCCCCAGAATATGATACTATGATACTACTTTTGTCATGTTAAAGACATTGTGAAAGAAGCCATTAAAAGCCCCAAATTACAGTGACATGTTCAAAATGAGTGTATATGAATTTATTATTTATTAATTATTTATTACTTGAGGATTTAAATTTGAAAAATCCTTTTACTTCATTTACTGCAGAATTTCTCCAGTAATGCAGCATATTTTATAAAAGGACCACAGCTTTAGGATCATGACTACCGCATACACGAACTGAAGTGCAGTAAGCTTACAGTAAAACTTGTCTCTGAATGCAGTTGATTATGACACAATATTTCTACTCATGTTCCATAAGCAGTATGAAAGAAATGACAAAAATCACACCGGGAACAATTGCAGTATATCATTAGTTTTATTTTATATATTTACAGAAGAATAGTGTCAAAAAGGTTTTATTATCATCATTCTTTTTATTATTTTTAACGGTGCTGTGGGAAACATTTGCATCGGCCCTGAGAGTTGAGTCCCACCCCACACTGGGATGAAACCACAGGTCTCTGTGAACCTCTGCAGCAGAACTCCCCTCAGCTGATGTAAATCGCATCTCTTCTCAGCACATGGCTGACTGATTCCTTTCACAGAACCCTTTATTATACAGTCACTGATGGGCTGGTGCTCGTGTGATATCTAGATCTCTCTCTACAGTTACAGAAGTCAACTGTTGTCCGCTACACAAACCCGACAGCCACTGCCAGAAAGTGCCAACATCAGGTTGTTGTCTTACCCAATAGCGCATCTCCATGATTTAGTCACCTCTTTCTCTCTCCCTTTTATGTAACACAATGTGATGTTTACTACACTGTCTGTCGCCTTCTCTGGAACAAACATGACGCACTTTTATAGGGTTTATTTTCATGCCCTCAGGTGATTATTGTTCCCCAGCGGGGACCCCATACCAAAGGAAAACACCATTTTGCACATTGAAAACACTGGGAATCACAGGGAAGCACTTTGCACAGTAACTCTACACTATAATGATCACTTCAACCACAGCAAAGGCATCCAGGAATCATCAATCACTTCAAATCAATATTTTGGAATGAGGAATAGCGAATGGTCTTATTAAATTAGCTGGCTTAGTTTTAAGAGGTAAAGGAAATCTCTTATGAGAGCTCCACTCCTCTTTAGTTGTTTTATAGTCTTTTAAATAACTAACAAATGTACACATTTTTCATAGTTTTCTAGCATGTTAACCATAAACTTTCTAAATTAAAGCTTTTATCTTAAGTGAAATGTTAGAAAACAATCACTTGGTGCCAACTAGGGATGTTATTGCAAATTCACACCATTTTAAAGCCGATCGTAGCTGAATAATAGATGAAATTTCACGTTCTAATGAAACCTAAAAACAACAACTTAAAGTCACTTTGAAAAGGCACCGTTTATACCCGTGAAGTGCTTTGATGTAAATTACCATAAGGTTGAACAGTATGTAAAAACAACACTGAGAAGGCCAGTGGTATTTTCTTCTTACAGAAACTCTGCTAAAATTAAAGAGTGAAGGAATTGTGGCAGCTGCTAATGAAAAGATGTCCAAATGTTCTTAGTTGTACCTTCTGTGATTTTTATGGAGAAGAATGTGTGTTTGTTGTTTGTGATTCCTTATGTTGCTTCTGTTTCCACACACTTTACTCTTTAGGGGGGAGAGCAGTGATGACGGATTAGTCACACTCCTGCCTGACATTTGCTTCTCATTCTGTCCCTCTCCCCCGCTGCTGACACACACAGCGACCCTTCGGCTCAAGTGCTTCAGATGGACACCACCACTCCCCTCATCACATGATGGAGCACTGCTCGGCTGACCCGGCCCCGGGGCCCCCAGGAAGATTGAGAGAGTCCATGTCAAAGTTAAAGCCAGGAGGCTGGAGAGGAAGAAAAAAAAAAGAGGAAGAAGCCTATAAATATTTGTGCTCATTTCAAATCACATAAAATTCAGATTAAAACATCAACCGCAGTTCTGTTATGAAAGGGACAATCAAATGACAGCACATTTTCTTTCCCTGAAATCTTAGTGAGGTCAAACACACAATGGTGTTTTTACTTACCGCATCACCTGCTAGCTCTTTAGGTGGTTGTCCAAGGTCTTGCAGCTGTTGGTAAAAGAAACAGGATAAGTTACCAGTTTCACTCTACACATAAACTGCTTTTTTATGAGATAAGAGATAGTGCTGCATCACCTTTTGCATCAGGTCCATGATCCTCTCAAATGTGCTCTCTTTATCTGCTGCACCCTCTCCCTCTCTCTCAAAGAGCTTACAGATGTCTCCCATGATTTTGGCCTGCTGCTCATAGCGCTGGTAATCCTCTGGACTAAGGCTCGGTTTGTTGGTTTCCAGCCACTCTGGGTACTGCAAGAATGAAGTAGAGTTAATACAAATACTGAATGGGACACTGCAGAATATAATGTCTGCTATAAAACCAAAGGCACACCTTAGTAGTGATTTCCTTCAGAGATGGATAAAGAACCTCCTTAGAGAGAAGATTCTGCATGATAGACTGCATGATGGGCAGGATGTTTCCATCATCACCACCTCCTTCACCCTCCTCCAACCCTAGGCCTTCTAGTGCTTTGACAAGATCATCTCCAGCTAGTCCCGAAGACTGCAAAAAAACAATCAGACTATGAAGTTGCTCTCATTTGCAAAACCTTCATTATATTTGCTCAATTTCAGCTTGACCCACCTTCAGGTTGTCTGCATTTTTGGCCAGCCCCTGAAGGGTTTCTTTTAGACAGCAAGTGAATTCTTGTTGGGAGGCAGTGTCAGTACCTGCTCAGAATAAACAGAGTATTTTGTGTAAACTAACAAGCCAAAATAGGCAGAAGACTAGAAGTAAACTATAGTCAACACAAGCCTATATCTTACCAACTTTTCCCGCAGCCTCTGATAGCTTTTGAAAGTGTTGGAGAAGCTCCGGCTCCTCCTGAGCCAGCTCCGTCATGGCCTTCTCCCACTCCTCCTTAGCTTGGGCAGCCATGTCCCCTTCAAAGAGAGTCTCGAAGAGCTTACAGTCCTCTAGCAAAGGGGGCTGAGACAGGCAAAGAAGAGAAAACAAACAAAATCCCTTATATAGAAATAAGGAAAAACAGAGGAAGATGTTCTTCTTTTCAGTGCATCTGAATTGAAACAGTTTTGTTTTTTTATTCTAGACCCGACTCTAGCTTACAATGTTTTAAACTTGACATAAACCTGCAGCAGTCTTGCTTCCTAATAGTAAAAGAACCAACATTTGAAAGCTCAAAACTAAAATAACACTGACACTTTCTAGTTGCAGTTTTGGATAGAAAATTAACAGAAAAAGACAAAAGCACTGCTTTATCAGTCAAATATTGCCATCTGCAAATACTGATATTTACTGATATCAGGAAATAAGAAAGTTGCGATGTTTATCTGTTGTGTGACTTCAGTTTTTTGGTGATGAAGGACTGAAAAGACTTCAAATTGTGTCAGTTATTTCTTAAAATCAACATGTCCTAGATTCCCTAACATTAGGGGTAATAAATTAAAAAAAAAAGAAAATGTATTGGTATTCACTATAAGCCAAACTTTTATTTAAAAATTTGCCACCGTGACACCACCATGGTTGGACTCAACTCTGATGGAGATGAGACAGCGTACAGGACGGATGTAGAGAACTTGTCCCTCTGGTGCTTAGAAAATAACCTGAAGCTGAACGTCCTTAAATCAAAAGAACTCATAATGGACTTCAGGAGGCACAGACAGGTCCATTCCCCTCTCATTAGAAATGGAGAACGAGTGGAATCTGTCTCCACCTTCCGGTTTCTGGGCACCCACATCTCAGCTGATCTCACCTGGACCCACAACACCATCGCCCCGGTAAAGAAGGCCCAGCAGCGGCAGCACTTCCTCTGTGTCCTGAGGCAGAATAATTTGAACCGGAAGCTGCTGCTGGCCTTCCATTCCATTCTAAATATTATATTCTATTCTAAATTATTTCGCAAGCACCTTTTGTGCACCACTGCTGGCTGAGGACGAAGCGGCTGCAGGGTCGGGGGCTGGAGGGGCGGGCGCCTTGTCAAAATCATCCAACGCACCTGAAAGAAAGCGATGATATTAGAACCAATTCACTCAAAATGCTTTTAATGGTTTCATACTCACTGACAAATAATTATCCAGTTATTCTATTGCTATGGGATAACTGGATAACATATAATGCTGCAGCAATTTTTCTGAACTTTAAAATAGTCATTCTTGTTTTTAATCAACTCATTCTGTGTTCAAAATTTAAAAAAAATTCATTATCAAAGAAATGAGCAAAAACATAATATATTCACATTTTAAAACACGAAAGCGGTGACTTTTTTTTTTTTTTTAAACTAACCAATTAATCAACAATCACTTCATTCTTCAAACACCAATTCTGGCCTTTAATTAGGAAAACAACAACCTGCTAAAGTTTAAACTGAGCATAAGAGTGGCAAAGACAGGTTATTTAAATAACTTAGAATATGGAATGGTTGTTCTGAAACTGCTGATTTACTGGGCTGTTCCCACACAACCATCACTGGGGTTTACAGAGAATGGTGTGAAAAGAGAAAAGATCCAGTGAGCAGCAGTTCTCTGGGTGAAAATGTCATGTTGATGTCAGAGGTCAGAGAATAGCCAGGAAGCTTCGAGCTGACAGGAAGGCAACATTAACTTAAATAACCACTCAATGCAACCAGTCAACATACAAAATATGCAAAATACATCAAACTTTGAAGTACATGGGCTATAGGGGCATAAGACAACGCCAGGTGAAATTCCTGCCAACGAAGAACTAATTTGAACATTAGAAGATTAGAAAAGGTTTGACTGGTCTGATGAGTCTTGATTTCTGCTGGAACATTTGGATGGAAGGGTCAGAATTTGGTGTACATAACACAATAATATGTTGTCTTATATAAGACAAATGATGACTTTAAACTGAAGGAAAAACATATAAAGCGGTTTGAAGATTTTTTAGCCCTTTTCTGATTGTTTTATTATTGTTATGAATGTCTTTTATATTGAAAACCTACTGTTGAGAAAGTAAAACTGTAGATGATTTAGCCTTTATACATATTTGGAAAAATAAAACTGTTTAAATCCTAAGCTGGGTTGTTTTGAAAATTTGCCTTGAACAAAATATGTAGTTAAGGAAACTGACTCCGTGTTCTGTGCAGATACACGATGAAGGGCACAAACTGAACCCGGATAAAGTTATCTGACAGCAGAGACATTAAGCGATTCGTGCTGACGTTTCTTCTTGGACATTACTCCTGCAGACCCCGGCAGGAGCACCTGACGTTGAGCTAAGCCCTGACACGATGAAAGCACAACAACAACAAAAAAAGGACACAGCGACACCACGAAGCTGCACGAAAACCCCACTGCTGTGTTCAGAAATACACACACTGATAAAATATTAATGCCGACTCTTACTGTCCAATAATTCTTCCAGCTCTGCATCGTGCCCATCGGACGACCCTCCTGGTCCTGACGCCATGATGTTGCCTTCACCAACCCAGCGCGGAAACTGCCGCTTCTGCTGTAAAAATGTCGCAAACACCTCTACGTCACTCCTCCGAGTGAGCGCCGCCTCGTGGCCGGTTAAATAGTTTACTCTGGAGCAAAGTGTTGTTTAGTGTTCTGGAAAACACGCACACAAAAGCACAAATGTTTACATGATACTTCCTGTATTTTATTTGTGTTTGTATTAGAATTTATGTGAGTTTTTAAATGTTTTCTATTTAATTGTGTTCCCCTCCTTTTTGTCATTATCCCATCTTCACCTCATTGATCTTATTTGTCCATTGATCTTACAATGGACAAATTCTGTATCTGTAAATGTATACTCATTGATAAGAAACCACACTGATCTGTACATTTAGTCAGTTTAAAACTCGCACATATTAAACTACAGTTGTTTTATTTGAGAGTTCTGATAGAGAAGTATAGAGAAGATTAGAAGGACTTGGACTGTGAATCTAGCCAAAGTGTGTGATAGAATGAAGTCAGGAGTGGCAGAGAAGTGTGAGGGCGGTGCGGGACACGTGTGAGGACAGTGAGACAGTGGTGATGTATGCAGTTTAATTGATAGATGGGTTCAAGGTGGACAGGTTGGCAGATGAGGTCAGCCTGGAGTCTCTGTGGACGTCGACGTTGGTGGCTCATATTGTGATCTATATTGAGAGCAGGCAGCAGGTGGAAGAGAGCCTGGAGAGATGGAGGTTTGCAATGGAAAGAAGAAGAATGAAAATACGTAAAAGGCAAGATAGATTACATGTGTTTGAATGAGAGGGAGACAGGTGTAAGAGTGAAGCTGCAAGAAGCGGTGATAGTAAAGGTAGTTGATTTTAAATACGTTGCGTAAACCATCCAAAGTAATGGATGGTGCACACGAGAGGTGAAGAAGAGAGTGCAGGCAGAGAGGAGTGGGTGCAGCCAAGTATCAGGGGTGATGTATGATAGAAGGCCAGCAGCCAGAGTGAAATACAATTTTAAGGCTTACAAGATGACCTGCTATGATGACATCTTAGAGATCATGGCGCCATCACTGGAAATGGTTACATCAGAGGGGCAGCTCAGGTTGAATGGCTTGGAGACAAAGTTAGTAAGGAAAGGCTGAAATGGCTGGATCATGCAAAGAAGATGGATAGTAGATATACTGATATGCATACATTTGACAAAGGGTGTTGAAGATGGAGCTGCCAGACAGAAAGATTTATCAAGACATCACATATTTGCAAAAATGCTCCGAAGTTTTTGGAGACGTCCATTTTTTGTCATGCTTTGTGGCAGCTTTTGAACATCTGTGACATCTATTAATGTCAAATCTAGCCTTTATTTAACAACATAAGCAAACTCTATGTTACAATAATTGCACAGCCATTAAGGATCAAATCAGTTTCTGAAAAATGTTCTGTTTTTTCTCCCTCTGCTTGCATCTTACTGTCTTTGAGGCTCGGGACCAGCACTCCTGTTGTTGGACAGAAAGACATCAGTAAGTATTTTGGTTTTCCAATATATTAGCAACTGTCAGTGACATTTATATTAATCAGGCTGAACTTTAATCATACTTTAGATCAGCCTGTTTTACTTATTGTTTTATTTGTCCTGTGGTTTGGGGAAGTTGTTTCTTTACTAATCTTTTCCTGTCTTCTGTTATTAGACTTGAGATATGGCTGCACGATGCTGTTGCTGGTGACTCCAGTTAATTCTACAAGACATGCTGTGTAAGTAAACAAACAACAGTTTGGTCTGCATTTCTTGAAAGATCACATCCCCCAAACTTAGTTTAGAGGGTCTACACTGTATATAGTGAAGTCTGCAAGTTTTCTAACAGCAAAATTTGTTTTGTTCCCAAATCATTTTGCACATCATTAGAATGAAAGTTATTGGCCATGTTTGCATAGCCCTTTTTAAAATGATGCTTTCATGACATTATTGTATGTTGGGTGGGGGTCAGGGCTATCCAGACTGACAATTGGGACATTGAATGTCACCTCTCCGCTGGGGAGGGAGCCTGAGATTGTGTAAATTGGAGTCTGTTTTATACCAAATGCAGAAAAAAATGTTTTAAGAAAGCAATTAAGTTCATGTTCATGTTTGTTTTGTTTTTGTTCCAATATGATTGTTTGCTTGCAGGACACCAGGAGAGATGAGTCCTCCGTCACAGATGGTGTGGTCAGTGAAGATGGTCGCCTGCAGGTTCAAGCTCATTGCATCTCCAACGCACATCCACTGCCACTGTACTTAAGGGAAGTTAAAGACTTTCTTCTGCACCTACATTTGGATCACCTCGATCCATGATAGTCATTCAGGCAGTAATGCCTGGACTGGAAACAAGCCATCCTTAAAACATTACAACATTCCAGCTCCTGTGTTGGAATGAAAAACAAATGTGTTGTTTAAATTAGAGATTGCACTTGTGACAGAACAACAAATATTTTATTTTGATTATATAAGTAAGTACAAAACAAACTTGAGGTAGGCCTAAACTTATTTTCAGAATAATTAGATCTGAGAATGTGTTTCATTGTAAGATTATAACAGTGATGGCAATATAATTGTTTGTTGTTCAGCAGAACAGTGTCCAGTATGTTGGCTGTTATACTTTGTTGTGTTTGAAAATAAAAGTTGGGCTGATTTTTAACATCATTACAAAAAGTGTTGTTAATTATTTTTAATCATATTCAGGTTACCACAAATTGTTTTTTCATTTAGTTGAACTTGAAATGTTTGTCAGTAGGTAAACAATTAAAATTGTACAGTCAGAAATATCAAGTTATTCTTAATACTGCAGACTTGCAATGTATAAGTTGTCCTAACAGTCATCCTAAGTAAGCTTTACTTAGTTTTTTTTTGAGGCAACGAGTTTCCTCAATTTTTTTGAGTTCTGGGAACTAACAAGGCTGTACAGTGTACTCAAAATGAGTAAGTTGCCCTAACTTGGTCATCTTACGTAAACTTGATCCAATTTTCTTGAGTTCTGGGAACAAATGAGCTTGTACAGAGTACTCAAAATAAATAAGTTGTCCTAATGTAGTCATTTTTAGCTAAGCTTTACTTAGTTTTTTTGAGGCAACGAGTTTCCTCAATTTTTTTGAGTTCTGGGAACTAATTAGATTTTACAGTGTAGCCCCACAGGCCTTAATTGTTGAAATGTGAACGATTTAAATAAGTCAAATCAGTCTTGTATAAATGCCTATGTGATACCAGAGGTCGGGGGTTTCCTTTTTCTATTTTCAGGAAACGTCTCAGTTTTACAGTCCATACAAATAAATATGGTTGTCGGGGTGTCGTTGCTAAGCAACAGCATGAAAAAATATACTCCGAGTGTAAAGATTCAGAGGGAAGCGCTGACAAATGTTTAGCACATCCGGCCCGTAGCGATAGTAACGCTGATGGAGATGACAACATTGATTGTTCACGTGGGGCTTTCTAAAACGTTAACGTCTAATTTTCTAATCAGATATCAGGCAACTCAGGGGTGTGTCCAGGATGGTACGTTGTGGGGAAATCTGAATATTTAATCACAAATAAATACAGTGTAGAAAGTAGGTGGATGATTTTCAGTGTTTAAACATTAGTTTTCATTAATCAACTAATTTTCCAAGGAGCGAAACACATACTTATATAATTGCCCCCATATAAAAGTCATGTCCCCGCTTAAGTAACACAAAGGTTTTAGGATACCATTATTATCAACATCACGTTGTTAGATGATAATTATTGATTCATTAACCTGTACGTCACTTTTACTTTGCTGCTGGAGATTATTTTACTTACTGAGCTATATATTTCTGATTGGTAGTAAAATATGCAATATAATAATTAACTACAGCTTTAAAATAAACAGCAGCCTACAAGATTTGCAAGTAAAATAAAAATAGAATATAGAACTATATTCTATCACCAGCCCTATGCTTTTGTCCAGTGACATTATGATTAACAGTACTACAATTATTCAGTAATACTTATGTAGTTATGACCACGTGTGAATAAATACCTGATTAGAAGGAGAAAGGAAAAAAATAATTTTTTTTAATCAAATCTTTTTTTTAATTATTATTTTATTATATTTTAGTTGTTTATTTTTATTTACTGCTACTGGGATTATGGTTGATCTGAGCTGTCCTAACTCAAAATGCTGCAATGCAATTTCAAAGTAAGTGGAAACAAGTGATGTTAAATCGAGATTTTGAGATTAATAACCTGAAACTCTGACTTACAGATGGCAAAAATAAGTAAATAAATGAATCAGTCTCTCTCACACATATACACAAACACACGCACATACAAATCAGATTTGGAAACAAGCTTCCATAGCTTATAGCAAGGTATTGCTAATTTCCCAGCCATTTTCTCTTATCAGCTTCTTGGGTTCTGCCACCATCTTTGCCGTTCGTGAAATCTCCCTTAAACTTCAGTCCAAGATGTATTTGAATGATACTGAAATTAATTTAGGTCAGTGTTCAAAATAGTTAAATATCACGATGGGTGGCAAGTCGTGCTTCTAGAAGGATTCTGGCACAATCAAAAGTGAACTTTCAGGTAGCTCTGCATTTCCAACAAGCATATCATGCTAACAGACTTCACATAGAAAGCTGCAGTCACTCACAGAAGCTTTTCATTATTTTGATTCCCTGCTTTTCATTAGTTTTGCACCAATAAATAGTATTAAACTAATTAGGAAGATTAGATACGAGGGCTCAGAGTAACAGAGCAGTAGCCTGGGTAGCATGGAGGAGGGAGATGAGGAGGAGGAGAAGGAGGATGATTTAAGTCAGACGAGAATAACGGTGCAGACATTTGACGCCTAATTTGGTTTTTTGGGCGGGGAGCAGCTCGTCTGAGCTACTAGAAGATCCAGCCAGGGGGCTGAGGACCTGCAATCGTCGGCTCTCCTACCACTTGCATGTTCTCAGGAGCTGAGAGCAGCAGCAGCAGCAGCAGCAACGAAAAGCAGAAAGGAAACTTCCCGCTGTGGTGTTTTTGCGATCAAGGTAGGCGTTTTGAGAAGTGTACAGGAAAGTTCACAGCACACAGTGGTAGACTTTACTGAGAAGAATTGATTACTTAGTCTACACGTTTATTTTGAAAATCTACAGGCTTTCGACGAATTAGAATTTTCCACCACGAGGAGTAACTTTAAATATCCAGATGTTTTACTAAATATTATCGCGTAGTTCGATTTTTCAAAAGAAAATGTTTGTTATATGTTTTTGAGACTATATAAAAGACTGCAGTGTGGTGTGTTTCTGTGGTTGGAGCAGGGTGTGGCAAGTGGCACTCCCACTTTACTGTCAATGAATGAACTGCATGAGACTAAAACAGAGCTGTCAAACTTACATGTTTTACTTTACAAAGGGGTTACATTCTCCTTTTACCTATTCCCTGACATGCCTAAATATTTCTTCTTCTTCTTTTTAAAGTTTTTCCTTTAATTTTAATTAAGAGATGTGGCTTTTGTTGAGTGAAGAGAAGAGAAGCAAAATGTGATCCTCACTGTACCTTTTATCAGAAGGATTTTGTGCCTCGACTACTTAGGCATTTGCTGAAAAAATCCTATCAACCTTTCAAAACGCAGTACTCAGTTTTGAATACACTGACATCATGCTCTGACTTGCACATACTGAAATTGTTGGCCAACAGTGTTCATCTTGTGCCTCCATCTTTGTAAGTGGATTATAGGTGAAATTGAGTAACTAATGTTGTGTCATGGCAACAAAACAAGGACACCACATGACCTCTCTGCTGGGACACTGAAACATTCGTTTCCTGAACATCTTGACATGATAGTACATCTTAACATTTGTGTGTGCGTGTGATATGTGTAAAACGACTGTGCAGAGGAGCATGATGCTGTCACATCCTGATATAATCTATTTTCTATTTTCAGCATCTCTTGCAATTAAGGAAGCCCCCCCCCCCCTTGTGATTTCCATGCTGTGCTGTGTGACGACACTTTTTCCACGCTTTTTTCTCTATCATGACTATTTTTCTCTCCTTTATTCTTTCCTAATTCAATTCCACAAGTAGCAAAGCAATGGCAGTAGGAGTAGCGGGACTGATTTTTCCATTACGACCCTCCATATTCATTTATTTTGAGTGGTTTACACAAAGCATAATCGGTACCCTGACTCTCAGGCTGGGTTGGGACTTTTGAACAGGGGGGGAGAAAGAGGACAACTGATGGAAAAGAGAGGGAGTAGCCAGCCACCAAATGAGACCACGAGGAGGAAAGCAAGGAAAGAAAAAGAGAAGAAAAGACAAAACTTGGCAAACATGACAAAGTTACCAGTTGTTCAGCAGCAGCCAGACTGCAGCACATCTGGAACCCATGAGTAACTTGGAAAATTTTTATAAGAAATAGGGGAGGAGGTAGAAAGAGAAACGAGGAGTGGTGAAAGCAAGGGGCCTTGTAGTGACTCAGCCTTCAGCTATTCCACTCCATCACTGTGTTTAAACTATGTGTCCTTCTGTGGCCAAGGCACAGGGCTTCCCCCGTGTTCCCCTCCTCCTAGGGTGAAGTGAGTCACCCTGAATCAGTTTGCATGGTCTTTTTTTTCCATTTCTCTCTTTTTGTCCACTTCTTTGTCTTGATACCTCACCACCAGTTTAGATTTTCACCTCCTCGTCCATGACTGTGTCATAGATGTTTAATAGGACTAATGTAAACAGGCCTTTTCTCCATGTTTATAACTGTCTCTCTGTGTAAGCTGTGTAAGGAGAGGAGCACTTGTGGAGCCAAGCAGGCAATAGGTGTCATGAGGGGAAGGGAGGAAAGGGAGGAAAGGCAGCCAGTGTTGCCAGAGTGAATCTGAGCTGTGAAATGTTAGCTGTGGAAAAAAAAAACAAGGAAACAAATCCAACCCCCCAAAACACCACTGTAGATCAGCTGCTATATAGAATTTTCCTAAAAGCATTAGCAAGCACAATGACAGGATATGAACTCTTCTGTAAGTTGACTAATCTTGTCAACCTTGCAGTGCAGTGCAGCTGCCCAACCAGTTGCAGTTTGAGGTAAATTATATTATCTGGAAAATACTTGCATACAGATCGCTAAAAGCATTTTGTAAGTAATTTTTGGTATGAAGTCTGGAGATAACACTAGTACTAATTATTTTGGGTGGAAGGCTGAGCAATAAAATTGAGCAAACGGTAAGAAGGATGAGGGATAAGTGTACCAAAAGATATAAGGCAAAAACAGCGATGCTGTGTTTTGTATCAATTTGTATCAAGTTAAGTACTTTTTGAGTGAAAACGTTGCATTCAGCTCTGTCATGGCAATTTTGTTTTCTGACATTTTAAAGTGTGCCTAGCTGATTTCCAGCTCTGTAGCTTTGTAAAATTAACAGAAAAGCTGTTTGACTTCTACCATAGAGCCACTCTCTTCCCTTGCAAACAGAAGGTTTGAACATTTAGTGGGTGGGGCTTCTGAGCCTGAGCTGTCTGGAGCTCGAGCTTTCGTCTGAAAAGGATTACCACTAAAAATGGTGACCTGATTATTTGAAGTGTTGACCACTTTAACATGTGCATCCACCATTATGACAGTATGACACCCCAACCCCTGTGGATTTGTAATCTTCTGCGTTGAAGCGTTAAGTTTGGCATTCTGGTCATGTGGATGCTGTGGTTAAATCAAACCTTCATTTACTAAATGAACACTTGCCAATCTGAGGAAGACTCAAAGTAGAAATTAAGAGTATAAACACACTTTATACTGTCACCCAAAAAAGTAAGATTATATATAATAAAATAATAGTGCATTCATTCTCTTCATCATTAAAAATGTTTTTCATTGTCTAGTCATTGTAAAATGCTAACGTCAGCTCTTACCCCAGGTGGGTGTAACTTAACTGAAAGCAGCTCTGTAGCCAGCTGAAGAAGTAGTGACAGGCAAGTAGTGACATACTTGTTGGACTAAATCTTACATTTCCAGAAATATTTCTAGAAATATAAACTTTTTAACCACTGACAAAAATATTTTAAACTACATTAAATATTCTAGTCAAATATAAAATTTAATTAAAACACCTTAAAGATATTAGATATTAGGATCAATATCATTTTGCTTGGTGCTATGTTACACTGAACTTTCTACCCAAAAAAGGAGAGGACAAAAAGACTTCAGCTTTCCTTAGACTATATTCATAGTTTAAATTCAAAATTGCACTGTACTTGCGACACTGGGAGTGGGTGTGGAACAAATAGGCCACATTTGCAACACGATGACAGACAGGGGTCTGGGGAGTTTGTAGCATAACACCCATCTCTGAGGACATGACTATTGAGCAATGTCTGAAAGGAAGAGGCTGCACTTGGTACTTTAATTCTGTTGTGAGAACACGTCTGGAGCTTGTATGAGACATAAACTACCAGAGAAATTAAAATGGTGTGTTCACCAGCTGATTTGACCAGATGTGAATGGGCTGTGACCACAGTGAACTCATTATTTGCAGTTTCGAATTGGGTTTTTAGGATTTGAGTTGTTGTTTAAGTCATTCATGAAAATACAACGGTAGAATTGTTCCACTCAGAAACTGGTATGTAGTCGGATGAACCCTGTTTGCGCACAGGTTGCTGGTCTCGCATAGTTGTCTCTTATATTTCATCTAGAGCCATAAAAAGTTGCATGAGACTCTAAAACACCACTTACTAATCATTATCTTTTTCTTCTTACAGATTTGTCTGCTTGACAGAGGAAACGCCCACAAATAAGAGGAAACTTTTCTGCTTCTCTCATCGCCCAATTCACCTCTCATTATGGCTATAGTCCTCCACTCCAGCCCTCTGCTGTGGACACGGCTGGCAGCCCTGGCTTTCTCCTGTGTGGCATTCTCTGTGGCCGTGCATGGTGCCCAACTCGTGCACGGCACCGGAGACTGGTGCATCTTCTGCTGGGCCTTCAGCTTTGCCGGCACTCTGCTCGTGATTCTGGTGGAGCTCTTCGGCCTGCAGACCAAAGCCCCTGTTTCCTGGAAGAACTTCCCTATCACCTTTGCCTGCTACGCTGCCCTACTCTGTTTGTCCGCCTCTATCATCTTCCCACTCTACTTCCTCAAGGGTTTATCGGGCTCCAGTTCGGTCCGCGACTACCGTATCGTGGTAACCGTCTTCTCCTGCTTGGCTACCATTGCTTACATAAGTGAGGTGAGCATCAGCAAGGCGCGTCCGGGTGAGGTGGCCGGCTACATGGCCACAGGACCTGGACTATTGAAAGTCTGTGAGACCTTCGTGGCCTGCGTCATCTTCGTCTTTGTGAGTGACCCCGTGTTGTACGACCGTCACGATGCACTGAAGTACTGCATGGCCGTGTACTGCATCTGCTTCATCCTGTCAGCAGCCATCATCCTGCTCTGTATAGGCGAGTGTACCGGGTACTTGCCTTTCCCATTCCCCCGGTTCCTGTCAGCCTACGCCATGCTGGCCGTGGTCCTCTACCTGTCAGCAACCATCATCTGGCCTATCTTCAACTTTGACCCCAAACACGGTGGGGATAAAAATAGGCCATACAACTGCAGCTCACAACCGGGGTTGTGTTTGTGGGATAAGCGCATGGCAGTGGCTGTACTCACCGGTGTCAACTTCATCCTCTACCTGGCAGACCTGATCTACTCCACCCGTCTAGTATTTGTCAATGCTTAAAAAACAGGAAATCACGCTAGCAGTATGCTCCAAATAAAATTTAATTTGCCCACTTTGACAAAGGCTTTGGAATTGCTGTCTCTTTTATTGCTACAAGCAAATGGTGGCATACTCAGTCTAGCACTCTGATCACTTTAATGGTATCACTTGAGGACAAGCCGTGATAGGAGACTAGAGAACAAACTTTAGCATGATAGCACAGCTGAGACAAATCCTGTGTGACTCAATTTGTTGTTTTAAATTTGCCCTTAAAATAATATGATTTGACTTTTGCTAGAACCAGACAGAAGGAGAAAAGCATGCCCTATGGCCCAAGCTGCCCTAACTGTGCAGTGGTAAATATGGAAATGCATTTAAAAAAACAAAAAATACAAAAGAGAGTGTGCTCAAACCATGAATTAAGCTTTTCATAGGTAGAGATTGACATATTCGGCTGGTCAAAACACAGATCTTGCGCTCTTTTTGGCCCGAAACGTTAAAAATTAGCCCTGAAACCTTGCCGAATTAATTTTGTGTGAAGTATACTGCATGACTGAATTTCTTAGAGAGAAAGTGAGAGAGAGAGAGCGAGAGAGAGAGAGAGAGAGGGGAGGAGTTGGAAGCAAGTTAGTGGTTGTGTCTACACATACAACAATATGACTTTCTGTTCATGTATTGGGGCATGTAAATGGCAAATATTTGCTTCCAGTCACCCAAATAGACTCTTATCTTTTATATAGAGACCTGAATGTGATTGCTGGAATCTGCTGATATTACTCAAAATTTTTAATGGTAGATCAGTTCCCATTTTTATACAGAAAATACATTTTTCATGTATGCAGGGATGCTTTGGATAGTAGTAATCTACCAACAGATTTCCCAAAAGAAGGCCACGTCTTATTTACATGCTGTGTTCATGTAAATAAGACAGAAAAATAAAAACAAAGCTAATGTTGAGTTTTTGTTTGATACTTTTGGCAGAGTGTATGTCAAAAGTGTATATATAAAAAGAAAATCAGTGAACATTTCAGATTAACTGTTACAGAAAATATTGCAGTGCCATGTGACTGACTTTTGTGGCCTTTTTTTTAAATGGCATCATTAAACTTCATTGCAGTACACAAAGCAGCTGACAGGGTTGCATCAGTCAGTCATTTCTTTAAGTTCATATCCCAACAATTCAACCACTTAAAGAAGTGATGAATTGGTTTACATGATGTTAAAGATGATTGGTAGGCTAGCTTTTGCTCTTGTTATGGAATGTGCATATCTGTGAGCTATAATCTATTGTAAGAACATATATGGATTTAAAGAAACAAGAAAAACATATAGTCAAAGTGCACGTATTAATGTTTTCATTGTGTGTTTATATTTCTGGTGTCTCCAAATATCCAAGAACCTACTAATGCTGGTCCCTCACAGCTAAGGTTATATTCATTACATCTATTTGTTTTGTACTGCTTATAGAAATCTAATAAAAAGGTTTCTCTCAGTCTAGATGTTCTTAGGATTGTAGTCTTTACATTTTTTATACTTTGCTGTTCCAAGTGTGGAAACCGCATCAGTGTTGAAGGAAAATGTATTCCAGTGTTTCAATAAATCCACATGATTAACAGATGTTTGTGTGTTACTTTCATGTTTTTATGCTTTGGTTTAGTCCCCATATGATCCAATTTGAACATTTTATTTAACTCTAAACTTATTTTTAGCCACCCTGTTGGTGTAGCTCCTCTTCTTAGTCAAGGCTGAAAAATGCCAACGTCTATTAGAAGCTGCAAAATCTGGTATAGATATTTAATACTAAGTGTGTGACACACACACATAGGAAAATAACTGGTAAATAAGTAGGTACCTGTCCAAATGGAAACAGCCAGGGTTTAAAGCAAGAGCCCAAAAAAATCAATACCTTCAGTGGCAACACGGGGCTGGCTCCAAAAGTGAGTCCCACAACCAACTCTAATGTTAATACCTCCACCTTTCCAGCCAAAAAAAACAGCGTGTTGGTCTAAAGAGCTTGGAAAGAAAGCAACTGAACTTCTTTGAGTTTCTTGAGTTTCTATTTAAAACTGAGGTGAAACGCCATTGTAATGGAGAATGTCACTTTAAGAGGGATGGACTTGACCTCCTGACTATGAATAATGAAGATGATAAGGTGCTGACTCTATGAATCCACAATCTCAACAGGGTTGTCCGATAAGAACAGATGGCTTATCCACAAAATCCACTGCCACTCAGGTATCTGCCGTTCACTCATTTATTTAACAAGAATCCGAGGTACACATCCATAATGTGAGTGAGGGGATTTAACAGGCTGTAAAATGCTATATGCATTGTGTTGAAGTGATGGTGTGGTTTCTGTTGGAAAGAACATAAAAGTCTTCCATGATTATGTGAACAGAGTGAATTAAATGTGTAATACAACAATACAAACAATACTGGGTAGTGGAACGTTCAACCAAAATAAGGGAGTATCAACAAATGCTAATTTTACTATTTACATAAACCCTAACTAGGCACTTTACACTATAGCCAACATGAGAAATTAGTGACGGTCCCTTAATGACCGCATGGCAGAGGCTGCTTGGGCAGTAACATTCAGTAAACAAAGTGTGCGCCAAGGATTTAAACAAGGGAGGATAATGGCTGCAGCAAAGAACAAACAGGATAAACACAGAAACTTACAGTCTCATGGACCACACTGCTAACAGCACAAGGAACGAAAATCCACACGGTGAGTAAAACTCTACTGACTCTCCCCACCTGCAGCTCCGACCGAACTCTGCGTCGAAGTGTGTGCGTAATGATGAGGTAGAATTGTGTCTTCTGATTGGTGAAGAGGATGGGTTGCCTCACCGCTCACAGCTGTATGCTGATATATTTACTCGGCAGATGTGGCTCTGTTCGTCGGTTCAGCCGACGGGCTGGCCTTTTGTACAGCCGCCCCCAACTTTGCGGAGCAAAGGTGCACTTCACTCAGGAAGGTCAGGCAGTAGACTCCGGTGGAAGAGCTGTGAGTCTGATGAGTCGAGCCACTGGTCGGGTGTATGTCTTGTCTCCAACCTGTATCTGAACTTTCCGAACCCTGCCATCTGCTCCAGGGATGACTTGGATGACCTTACCAACTGGCCATATGGCACGAGGGAGCTGCTGGTCCACAATGAGAACGATAGTGCCAACAGTCAACTCATCTCTTTCCTGCTGCCATTTATGCCGCATCTGGAGTGAAGGTAGATAATTCCGGATGTAGTGGATCCAGAATTGATCCGCCAAGGCTTGACACTGCCTCCACCTACAACGACTCAGGAGTTCTGCTTCTGGGTAGACGACCTGTGGCATACTGGAATCAGGCCGCCCCATCAACAACATGTTGGGAGTGATTGGATCAGCATCTGCTATGTCTGAGGAGACATAACCTAGCGGCTTAGAGTTGATGATGCTCTCTACCTTGCTGAGTATCGTCCTAAAGACTTCCTCAGTGACATGCTGCAAGCCGAGAATGGTATGCAGCGCAGACTTGATGGAACGAGTCTCCCGTTCCCAGGAACCACCGAAATGTGGAGCCTATGGAGGGTTGAAACGAAAATGAATCTGCTGGCTGGCCAACTGTGACTTCAGAGCTGGGCCGAGGGCGTTGAAAGTCTCCTGGAGTTCAGAGCTACCACCTTTGAAGTTGGTACCTTGATCCGACAGTAGTTCGAAGGGCTTCCCACGTCTCGCGATGAAACGACGCAGTCCCATCAGGAATGAGTCAGTGTCCATGCTGGCAAGCAGATCAAAGTAGACTGCATGGGTGGTTAGGCATTTGAAGATGATCCCCCACCGTTTCTCGGTACGCCGCCCCATCTTGACAAGGTATGGACCAAAGCAGTCCACCCCAGTTGAATAGAAGGCTGGGCGATGAAGTCTTAAACTGGATGAGGGAAGGTCAACCATCTTGGGAATGACCGGCTGACTGCGCCACCTCCTGCATTCAGGACAGTTGTACTGGTGCTTCCGGATGGTCTCTTGTCCTCGAAGTATCCAGAACCTGCGCCGGAGCTCAGCAAAGACCCTCTCGGAGCCTGGGTGAACAAGCCTGCGATCACAATCCTGGATGATGTGCTTTGTAATAAAATGCTGAGGGTCAAGAACGACAGGATGCAAGATGTCTTGACTGAGGGTTTCACATCTGCGAAGCCCCCCCCCCCCCCCCCCCCCCCCCCCACACGGATCAGTTGAACCTCTGGGTCATACTAAGGAGCTAAGGCAAGTAGGCGACTGCTGGCAGCTACCGGTTTGTGAGATGACAGCCGAACAAAATCTTCAGGAAAACTGTCTTCCTGTACCTTCTGGAGGAATGCTAGTTCTGCTTGCCAGTAATTCTCTGCTGTGGGTGTCAAGTTGGCAGCTGTCCCGTGGACAGCTCGAACGTAATCTTCAGGCAAGTCCTGGAAGCCACCGAAAGAAGCAACATCAGAAGCTATCCTTCCGCAGCTCTGATGAATCATCAAGGGAAATGTGGTTCGGGAGCTCTGGGCAGTATGATGCCATCTGCCAGAGAAAAGGTGGGCCCCGGCACGACCAATGATGAGCGGTGAGCTGCGAGAGCAGTAATCCCCGAGTGATGTCGTCGGCAGGATATCTCCACAGGCCCCCTTCAGTTAGCTCTTGAATATCTGGAGCCTGGGATTGGGACTGGAGCCAGTTCAGGGCTGTAGTGGAGTCTGTCCAATAGACAATGCTTGAGATACAAAGGGTGAGTTCCCTCTTGAGAACGGCAGCAAGCTGGGCTCCCACATGAGCAGCACAGAGCTCCAACCTCAGAATGGACTGTTGACGGACGGGAGCAAATCGAGATCAGCGCGGCTAGGAAGGCTACCTGGATTCCCCCCATATGATCTTCCGTCCTAAGGTAGGCTACAGCTCCATATGCCTTCTCAAATGCATCGGAGAAGATGTGGATGCTCTGCTTGCAAAGGGATAGGTCTGTCTCTGGCTGCACATAACAACGTGGCAGGGAGACATCAGGGAGCTGAATCAATTCACTTTCCCATGCATGCCACAGCTTCAGCAGGTCGATTGGCAGATTCGGATCATCCCAGTCTCTCCTTTTCCGCCAGAGATGCTGCATCAGGATTTTGGCCCGAGTGGTGTAAGGAATGAGGAGGCCAAGCGGATCATACTGCTTGGCCAGAACCCAATAGATGTTGCGCATTGTGGGCTCCACCAACTGCTCGGTGTGCCAAATCTGATATCTGAGCTCATCAGACTGACAGTGCCATTGCAGGCCCAGAGTCCGCTTTGGTACATCAGTCCCATTGGGGGAAAACCACAGTTCACTGCTCTGTGAGTCTGATCCAGGTGGCATATGACTGATGAGTTCTGGGTAGTTAGAAGCCCACTGTCGTAATTCGAAGCCACTGGTGAGCAGCAACTGCTGGATTTTGTTGACCAGTTGCTGGGCTTCGGGAAATGATGCGAAGCTCTGGAGGAGATTGTCAACGTAGAAACATTTCTCTACTGTGTGACGGGTATCTTCGCTGGGGCTGCTGTGATCCAGAACGTGCTGCTGCAGAGCATTGGTGGCACAGCAGGGATGTCGCCCTGAAAGGCAACACCTGCCATTCGTAGACATCTGGTTGCCTCGTGCAATCCATCTCTCCAGAGGAAACGGAGGAAAGGCTTGTCCTGAGTCAAGAGGTGGACCTGGTGAAACATCCCCTTGATGTCACTGCTCACCGCAATGGGATACTCCCGGAAGCGAAGTAACACACCCAGGAGCATCCAGCCCAGGGTAGGACCAGCTAGGAGATGCTGATTCAGGCTGGTACCATTGTGCACAAAAGAACAGTTGAATACAATGCGATCCTTGCCAATATGATGAACCATGTGGTGTGGTATGTACCAGGTGTTGCCATCTATATCCATGTCCGCGATGGTCAGTTTACTCACATAGCCTGCATCCACCAGCTTCTGAATTTCCTGGTTATAGGTGGCTGCTCGTACAGGCTTCTTCAGGAGGAGTGGAGGCTTGATGTAGAAGAACCTTGGCTGGACCCTGCAGAGTCCAACCCAGCCGTGTCTTGAGTGCAGCTGGTCCTCCCCATGGACCCAGATGTACAGGCTCTATTGGAGTCAGGAGATGTGGGTAGTCAGAGCCAATCAGCAATAATGGTTGAGCTTGGTGGAACGAATGAAGTGGAAGACCTCACAGGTGGTGGTAGGACCTTTGCAGTGCTGGATGTGAGTGTTTGGCGAGCCCAAGCTCAGTGGCAGTGAATGCTCTTTGGATCCGGAACTGTTTCCAAGGGCTATAGAGAAGGAAACGGAATGTCCTTCCACCGTTCTAATGTTTGTCGGATGGTTCAAAGCGCCAACTCCTCCCTCATTCCCTGAAGGCCCAGCTCTTGGGCAGCACTGTGAAGAAGGATTGTGCGCTCTGACCCATCATCAAGGATGATTGAGGGTCCTCTTCTGGACAGAGATCTCGGATGTTATTCCCAGGATCTGCTGGAGCCACTCGCCTAGCTCACCGCACCTAGTGCTCCAATTACCACGGGGACCACCGTTACCTTCACCCTCCACATCCCTTGAGCCCTTGGTATTTCTCCAGCTATCAGCAAGTTCCTTCTTGCTGATATTAGATAGAGAAGGAAACGTTCCACCGTTCTAATGTTTGTCAGATGGTTCAAAGCGCCAACTCCTCCCTCATTCCCTGAAGGCCCAGCTCTTGGGCAGCACTGTGAACCGCTTTCAGAACCGCTACATCGATCACTACGGCGGTCTCCTTCTGTTTGTCTACCACCACTATGTCCGGTTGGTTAGCCATCTGTATGTGGAAGTCCCACAGGATCTTAGCTCGGTCATTCTCCACCACCCTTGGGGGCATCTCCCATTTTGACCTCGGGACTTCCAGGTTATACTCGGCATGCCTTCATATTTATCTGTCTCGCTCATGTCTGCGGTAGGCTTGCTTAGCATAGGGGGTCTAGCCTTAGGACCCTTACTGGATGCAGACGCCCCAGGCAGGAATCGAACTTGCGATCCTCTGTTCCAAAGGCGTGTAGTCTAACCACTACGCTATCCAACTGCTATCATACGTATATATATATATATATATATATGTGTGTGTGTGTGTGTATATATATCTATATATATGTGTATATATCTATATATGTATATATATGTGTGTGTGTGTGTGTGTGTGTGTGTGTGTGTGTGTGTGTGTATATATATATATATATATATATATATATATATATATATATACATACATACATACATACATACATACATATATATATATATATATATACATATATACACGCCTTTGGAACAGAGGATCGCAAGTTCGATTCCTGCCTGGGGCGGCTGTGTGTGTATATATATATATATATATATATATATATATATATATATATATATATATATATATATATATATATATATGATGCATGTACCCATCACCTCTCTTCTCAGAGATTCCTTTCAGCTTTGTGCTAACCCCAGGGTGTGAATCAGTGACAACTGTCACAACGACTGTAAATTTTTGACCACTGGAGGCTGCAATTCTGTTATGAGAACAAGTCTGGAGCTTTCATGAGACATAAACTACAAGAGAAATAAAAGATGGCGCGCTCACCAGCTGATTTGACGAGATGTAAATGGACTGTGATGGGTTTGACCACAGTGAACTCATTATTTGTAGTTTTGCGTTTTCACCATTTCATTTGTTTTAGCCATTCATGAAAATACAAAGGCATCATTGTTTCACTCAGAAATTATTATGTAGGAGGACTGACTCTCTTTGGGCACAGACTGCTGCATCAGACTCTAGAATACCACTAATCATTTTCTTTTTCTTACAATTTTCTCTGCCTGACAGAGGAAACTCCAACAAATAGGAGGAATCTGTTCTGCTTCTCTCATCGCCCAATTCACCTCTCATCATGGCAATAGTCCTCCACTTCAACCCTCTGCTGTGGACACGGCTGGCAGCCCTGGCTTTCTCCTGTGTGGCATTCTCTGTGGCTGTGCATGGTGCCAGGACCATCCCCATCATCGGAGACTGGTGCATCTTCTGCTGGGCCTTCAGCTTTGCCGGCACTCTGCTCGTGATTCTGGTGGAGCTCTTCGGTCTGCAGACGAAAGTCCCTGTTTCCTGGAAGAACTTCCCTATCACCTTTGCCTGCTACGCTGCCCTACTCTGTTTGTCCGCCTCTATCATCTTCCCACTCTACTTCCTCAAACATTCCACAGGCCCCAGTACGATCCGCGACTACCGTATTGTGGCAGCCTTCTTCTCTTGCTTGGCTACCATTGCTTACATAAGTGAGGTGAGCATCAGCAAGGCACGTCCAGGTGAGGTGGCCGGCTACATGGCCACAGGACCTGGACTATTGAAAGTCTGTGAGACCTTCGTGGCCTGCATCATATTTGTCTTTGTGACTGATCCCGTGTTGTACGACCGTCATGATGCACCAAAGTACTGCATGGCTGTCTACTGCATCTGCTTCATCCTGTCAGCAGCCATCATCCTGCTCTGTATAGGCGAGTGTACCGGGTGCTTGCCTTTCCCATTCCCCCGGTTCCTGTCAGCCTACGCCATGCTGGCCGTGGTCCTCTACCTGTCAGCAACCATCATCTGGCCTATCTTCAACTTTGACCCCAGACATGGTGGGAATAGAGATAGGCCATACAGCTGCAGCACAGAATCGGGGTTGTGTTCATGGGATAAGCGCATGGCAGTGGCTCTACTCACTGCTATCAACTTCATCCTCTACCTGGCAGACCTGATCTACTCCACCCGTCTAGTATTTGTCAATGCTTAAAAAACAGGAAGTCAGGCTAGCAGTATGCTCCAAATAAAATTGAATTTGCCCACTTTGATAAAGGCTTTGGAACTGCTGTCACTGTTACTGCTGCAAGCATACTCAGTTTAGCACTCTGGTCACTTTAATGGAATCACTAGAGGACAAGTCGTGATAGGAGGCTAAAGAGCAAACTTTAGCATGATAGCACAGCTGAGACAAATCCTGTATGACTCAATTTGTTGTTTGAAATTTACCCTGAAAATGATATGATTTGACTTTTGCTAGAACCAGACAGAAGGAGAAAAGCATGCCCTATGGCCCAAGGTAACTGTGCAGTAGTAAATATGGAAATGCATTTTAAAAAACTCAAAAGAGAGTGTGCTCAAGCCATGAACAAAGCTTTTCATAGGCAAAGATTGACATATTCGGCTGGTCAAAACACAGATCTTGCGCTCTTTTTGGCCTGAAACTTTAAAAATTAGCCCTGAAACCTTGCCGAATTTAATTTTGTGTGAAGTATACTGCATGACTGAATTTCTTAGAGAGGAAGAGAGAGAGAGAGAGAGAGAGAGAGATGGGAGGAGTTGGAAGCAAGTTAGTGGTTGTGTCTACACATACAACAATATGACTTTCTGTTTATGTGTTGGGGCATGTAAATGGCAAATATTTGCTTCCAGTCACCCAAATAGACTCTTATCTTTTATATAGAGACCTGAATGTGATTGCTGGAATCTGCTGATATTACTCAAAAATCAATTCCCATTTTAATACAGAAAATACAGTTTTCATGTATGCAGGGATGCTTTGGATAGTAGTAATCTGTCAACAGATTTTCCAAAGGAAGATTCAAAAAAATGCTGTGTGCATGTAGAAAAGACAGAGTGGAATAAAAACAACGATAATGTTGAGTTTTTGGGTTCTAGCAATTAGTCTTTTTTTAAGTTCATGATATCAACACTTCAATGATTTAAAGAAGTTAAGTTTACATGATGTTAAAGATGATTGGAAGCCTAGGTTTTGCTCTTGTTATGGAATGTGTGTGTCTGCGAACTACAATCTATTGTAAGAACATATCTGAAAAAAACAAGGAAAGCATATAGTCAAAGTGCACGCATTAATGTTTTCATTGTGTGTTTATATTTCTGGTGTCTCCAAATATCAAAGAACCTACTAATGCTATGTCAGTTTGTGTGGTACTGCTCATAGAAATCTATTAAAAAAGGTTTCACTCCGTCTACATGCTCTTAGGATTGTAGTCTTTACATTTTTTATACTCTGCTGTTTCAAGTGTGGAAACCGCATCGGTGTTGAAGGAAAATGTATTCCAGTGTTTCAATAAAACCACATGATTAACAGATGTTTGTGTGTTACTTTCATGTTTTTATGCTTTGGTTTATTTAAAGCTCCTGTATGGTCCAATTTGAACATTTTATTTAACTCTAAACTTTTTTTTAGCCACCCTGTTGGTGTAGCTTTGTCATGTCACAATGTGAGTCAATCCCCTTGTAAGTCAAGACTGAAATATGTCAAAGTTTATTAGAAGCTGCAGAATCTGGTATAGATATTTAATATTAACTCATTCACTGCCATTGACGTCTATAGACGTCAATGGCAGTCAACGTAAGTTGAACTGAAGCCCACCAGCAGTAAAAGTAGACCTGCAAGGAGGTGCAGGGTTTGCGCACGTAAGGGATTGCGCAGTGAGACAAAAATGTGGTGCAAGTCTTGTTGTGTTTCACTGCCAGCCATTTGAAAATGGCTGGCAGTGAATGAGTTAAGTGTGTGACACACACACATAGGAAAATAATTGGTAATATGAGTCAATAAATATACACATTTACCTGTCACAATGGAAACATCCAGGGTTTAATACAAGCTTGTATGACATAAACTACCAGAGAAATAAAAGCTGGTGTGTTTACCAGCTGATTTGACCAGATGCAAATGGGTTGTGATGTGTTTGATCACAGTGATGTCATATTTGCAGTTTCACTTTGTGTTTTCACCATTTCATTTGTTTTAGCCATTCATGAAAATACAAAGGCATCATTGTTTCACTCAGAAATTATTATGTAGGAGGACTGACTCTCTTTGGGCACAGACTGCTGGCCTCACATAGTTATAGCTTGTATTTCATCTGGAGCCATAAAAAGTTGCATCAGACTCTAGAATACCACTAATCATTTTCTTTTTCTTACAATTTTCTCTGCCTGACAGAGGAAACTCCAACAAATAGGAGGAATCTGTTCTGCTTCTCTCATCGCCCAATTCACCTCTCATCATGGCAATAGTCCTCCACTTCAACCCTCTGCTGTGGACACGGCTGGCAGCCCTGGCTTTCTCCTGTGTGGCATTCTCTGTGGCTGTGCATGGTGCCAGGATCATCCCCGGCACCGGAGACTGGTGCATCTTCTGCTGGGCCTTCAGCTTTGCCGGCACTCTGCTCATGATTCTGGTGGAGCTCTTCGGTCTGCAGACGAAAGTCCCTGTTTCCTGGAAGAACTTCCCTATCACCTTTGCCTGCTACGCTGCCCTACTCTGTTTGTCCGCCTCTATCATCTTCCCACTCTACTTCCTCAAAGGTTCTATGGGCCCCAGTACAATCCGCGATTACAGCATCATAGTAGCCGTCTTCTCTTGCTTGGCTACCATTGCTTACATAAGCGAGGTGAGCATCAGCAAGGCGCGTCCAGGTGAGGTGGCCGGCTACATGGCCACAGGACCTGGACTATTGAAAGTCTGTGAGACCTTCGTGGCCTGCATCTTATTTGTCTTTGTGACTGATCCCGTGTTGTACGACCATCACCATGCACTGAAGTACTGCATGGCTGTCTATTGCATCTGCTTCATCCTGTCAGCAGCCATCATCCTGCTCTGTATAGGCGAGTGTACCGGGTGCTTGCCTTTCCCATTCCCCCGGTTCCTGTCAGCCTACGCCATGCTGGCTGTGGTTCTCTACCTGTTAGCAACCATCATCTGGCCTATCTTCAACTTTGACCCCAGGCACGGTGGGAATAAAAATAGGCCATACAACTGCAACACACAATTGGGGTTGTGTTCATGGGATAAGGGCATGACAGTGGCTGTACTCACCGGTGTCAACTTCATCCTCTACCTGGCAGACCTGATCTACTCCACCCGTCTGATATTTGTCAACGCATGAGAAACAAGAAGTAAGGGTAGCAGTATGCTCCAAATAAAACTGAATTTGCCCAGTTTGTCCAAGGCTGTGGAACTGCTTTCAGTTATACTGCTGCAAGCAATTTGACTTTTGATAGAGGCAGACAGTAGGAGTTTTTAATGGCAGATCAGTTCCCATTTTAATACATTTTTTCATGTATACAGGAATGCTTATTATTTGGATTGTAATAAGCTATCAACAGATTTTCCAAAAGAAGACTCAAAAAATGCTGTGTGCATGGAAATAAGACAGAGGAACAAAAACAAAGATAGCACTGAGTTTTTGTTAGATATTTTTTGCACTATGGATACCCAAGAATAATTTTGGCATGCAGAGTGGAGCAGCCAGGGAATAGTACATGACCTGCTCTACCTCCTCGGCTACAGCCACCCTGATGTGATGCTGTCGTGTCAGTATGGACCAAAATTGAGGAATGTTTTCAACACATTGTTGATGTTATCTTTATATGTATTTAAGTAAATTATGGCAGTTCTTAAGGACAAAGGGCATTCAACCTGGGACTAGCAAGGTATGCCTAATAAAGCTTCCAGTGAGTGTATGCTTGCAGTTTAGGATTCCTCAGGATTGACTGTTAAAACTGATTTTCATTCATCAAATTCATGATTGTCCACTGAAATAGATGCAAAGCACCACGTTTTCCTAATCACTCTTCTGAAACCTGATTTTCTGTTAAACTCTGATCTCTAATTGTGCTGAATGTTCACAAAGTATATAAATGAATTAACTAAGTAAACTAACTGTCAATCAGCATCAGCTCAAAACACCACCTCTGTTCTCAGAGAGACTCCAGCTTTGTGCGGACCCCAGGATGTGAATCAGTGACAACTGTGATTCACACCAACTGTAAATGTTTGACCACTGGAGGCTACAAGGGGGGCAGAGTGGAAACTATGAATATTTAAGTTGCCTGTAAATCTATTGTCAGGAAACAAGACAGCGGTGACGCCCAATCGAGACACAATGACTTGTACATTATTTTTCTAAAGGAAATGTTGGATCATCTGGTCTGGGAATGTGGTGCTGTAGCTGCTGGCAAGATCAGAGTTAATAGGGCTTTACCATAAATCATGAACATGATGACTCAGCTTCAACCAGCCTAGACAGTTTTTAAAGTTTGGTTTACAGCATATATATGAGAAAAGTGGTCGGTAGATAAATAATATGAAGCTAAATTAACAGCTTTGTGTGATTAACCATGTTTATCATCCCGAGCAATATATCGTCATTAATGTGGACAGAACACAGAAGACTTTTTATGTTATCTTTATACCAGAAATGTCCCCTTTGGGATTTCAATTATACTGAAATTCGTGATCATCAAAATGTTGTTCTGCATTTTCTCTGTCATGTCACTTCGATGTTTTACCTGCACAGAATTTAACAAAAAAGACTCTTTACTAGGTCATCTGCTAATAGAGGAAAAGGACTCTGAGCTCATGCAAAAAAAGAGAGGTCAAGATGTTTACCAGTCTAGTCACGACTTGACTGGAGGCCAATCCTGGTCCTACTTCCTGCATGATGTAGTAACTTAAAGCCAGTATTGCTAAACGCTGATCAGTGTCTGGATTTTAAATGAAGGAGAAAAGAATAACTGTACTATTCTGCATTAAAAACACCTTTGCTGCAATGGTTTAGGGATTTTTAAAGTCTTAAAAATCTGTTTTGAATCAACAGATAAAAACAAATCAGACCCATCTTACTACTTTGATTTAACAAACGTTTCATTTCTGCACATTTTCATTTTAATAAAAGAAATATTGTGCAATCTGCAATAATTAAACATTACACATCTTAACTCTATTGTGTTTGTGTGTGTGTGATTTTTTACTCCATCTCGTATAAGTTTCATTTATAGGGACAAAAGTCCTGTGCAGATCAGCTTCCTTACCCTACGTTACTAAATTAATTCTTGGCCATCCCACTCTGACTCACAGGAAGAACAAAGAGTAAGTCAGCAGCACTACAATAGCTTGATACAATCTCAACTGAAAGAGGCCATAGAAAGAACTCTGTCTCTTACGCAGCATCATGTTTCCACTGGAAGAGCAGACGTGTTGTTCCAAACACTGCCAAGAGTTAAATGTGGAACAACAAGCACTTGAATGACAGCACAATACCTAACTGAGAACATGTGGCTAATTAACAGAGACGCACAGATGTGCTGAGAGCCTGAAATGTGCAGCAGTGCTGACATGCATACATTCTCATCTTCCTGAAACTGCTTGTACACAGCCTTCTGCTTGGCCCGAACCTGATTTCTTCCTGATTTTTAATGGCTAATAGCTGGTCAAGCTGTGTGTGTGTGTAACAAATTAAGTAATTTAAAGAAGTAAGTTTCCCAATATGCTCATTTGCTTTCAACATGTTTGTGTCCTCTGACTTTACACTGACCCTCTGCCGTGTTGAATTTAGCTTCTTGCTGCACAGTCTCATATCATCTTTTTATTTTAAAGGGGAACTTCAACACTTTACCACACATAAAAATCAGTGTGTTATAGAGCCTGTAAAGCACCAAGTCGTGTTTTTTATCAAAGGTTATGTGACGTCAGTCAAGAAACAGTCAAACACGAGACCCCCTCATAAAACCACAATTTGATCTCTTTTTAAACAACAAAAAGTGAAGATGGTGATCAAAAAGCTTTAGAAATATTCTCTTCTCACTTTGTTACTTTTTTTTATGCCAAACAAAGAGACTGATGTCTTCAGTCTCTTATTTATAGGTCAGCCTAGCAAGTACCCACCCGTGTTCTTCTCAAGAGCATTTAACAGATTATAGCACAAGGTCCAAAGTAATTGGAGACATTTAGATGTATACTTACATTATAAACCTTATAAACTTATAAGGTTTATAATGTAAGTATAAACCTTATAAGTTTATAGGAGATTAGTTAACATATTGTGTGTTTCAAACACCCCTGCTGATGAAACCTCTTTATAAGGGACAGCCAATGAGAAGGAAATTCGGGTAAAGGGAGAGGAAAAGGAGCTAACATTTGTTGTTATCAGAAGGTTTATGAACTGCAAGTGAACAGTGGAGAGGGGCTCCACCAAGGCCCAGCATAAGATAAACAAAGAATATTTAAACAGTGACTCATTCAGAGCTACTCCAGTGGAATCTAAGTGTAAAAATATGAAGCTGAAAATGAGCATAATTGGTCCTCTTTAACTCTATCTATTGTAATGTATTTTACATTGAAAACAGAGCATTCCTTTAATAGTACATTTTGCAGCTTAGCTGAATAGGTAGATCTTTTTTGGATGCTTGCTCCTTTACTTTTCTGCCATAATAAAGCTTGGGTAAGATAAGGCTGTCTCAGATGCAAAATGCTTTTTCTTCAGTGGTCTAATGTGATTTGTCTTCACTGTATGTTGCAATCCAGTGCAGACGCCGATCTAAAAGGCTATCATTAGCATCAGCATTAGTAAAATAGCAAATTAGTGTGCTAAACACATGTTTTCGTATCAGTAATGGCAGTATTTAATCTGAGATTGCATAGTTGTTACTTGTGCCTGTCCACAGTAACGAAATCATAGCGATACACTACTTTTGACTAATACTTTAAAAAATGCAAAGGACTATAGAACAAAACTTTCCACTTTAATCGGTTACCTTCATGTTTTGTTTTCTGCTAACTTTTATGGTTGACAGTGTATCAGAGTCTGAATCTGACTTTTGTGATACTTTAGTAAGAGTTCAGCCTCAGTCACGATTATAGTTACTCACAAATATTAGCTAAGCTTGTAAACATTAAACCGATTAATCATCAGCTGTCTCGGTGTGAGCACACTGCCAGGAACTTGTTATAGATTAACAAGAACTAGCATGATTATAAATATAGTCAGTGGAGCATTATTGGCATTAAAACCAGAGCCTGTAGGCTGCTTTGTCACATTAACAGCAGGCAGCAGGCGGATTGCTATATTTGTTTCTCACATACTTGAGGATCCTAAAATTGGATTGCAGCTGCGTTTACTGATGAACTCGGCTAGGGGTTTCTACAAAGACAAAAGCTATGTGAACCTGCATGTGTCGGTCAGGCTGGCCAGAGCTCAGTCTCTTATGTTTGAGATTATACCTCCCCCTGGTGAATATCTGTGTGATTTCATGTGACAAGATTAATCTGTAGAACAACAAAACAAGAGTCACTGTAATGAATATTATCTGTGGTGACCAGGGAGATCGGGTGAAAGTTAAAAACCCTTTACTGTAGTAAAGCTGAGCCAGGTATACAGTAAACAGGTGAAAAAAACCCAGGAGAAACAAGCAAAGAAAAAAAACAGAGACAAAATTGGGTCAGAGACAAAAAGGAAGTCTAACATGAGGCGAGGATTACCGGAAAACAGTGCGTGCACAATAATGAGGACAATGTGGCAGATGACAGGGGAAGACAACAGGACACGGGTGGAGCATATACATTTCTCAGTTTTCACTTCTTTCATTCCTTTCCTCAAACCCTCTCCTCACATCTTGGTCCCTCCCATCATAGATGCAAGCAACAGAACAAAATGACACAGCCTTCCTTTCCGGAAGTCGTTTTAAAGCCATATCAATTACATTTGGAACAGCTGTATTGTCTGTTTTTTATGATCTCAGATGTGACAGTGTTTAGACAACCTTTATATTTTGTCCTACTTTTAATTAACTTCACACAATGTGACAAAAAAGGACATATATGACTTCACAGGTTAAAAACCCTTCCTCATAGAGTCTCAAATTAAAGCTCCTCCACTTCTCTCCCTTCCTCATGCACTTTAGAAATGGAAACATCCTTCAAGATGCCATACTGTGATAAAGTCCACTGTCATAGTCAATGGGAAGAAAGAGATAAGGATACAAATAACAGATAAATGAGAAAAAAACCACACAGAAGGGCAAGAAGGGAAGGGTGAGTAAACAGATTGTGCCATATACAAACAATTCACTAGTGCACAGAAAAGTGAAACATGTTTTTTCTGCCTTCACAAAAACATTTAAGCACTATTTTCTGGCCTACTAAAACACTTAATGAAAACCTACATGGATTCAATTTTACAAGGTCGTTGAGCAGCTTGAAGTCAGGGCGACCTTGTTTATCCATTTATAGGATGAGAAACTATGCAGTACTGATAAGATAGTGACAAAGTTCAAAAATTAAGAGATTGTGGAAGTCATAATTTACAATCTGGCTGCAGATCGTGCTTTTATCACACTGAAGATGTTATTAAACCTTGAACTGACAGACAGTCACATAGTTTGGACCAAAGTGTTTTTTCCCAGTAGGAGAGCACGTGGTGTGTTAGCAATGAGAAGATGCTGAGGTTGATTCTTTGGTTTCATAAGGCTTTTTTATGCATTTTCTTCATTTTTTCAATTAACAAAAGCATTACTTTGTATCAGAGGACTGGAAATACAGTGGATCTTAAAAAAAATACATAAATATTCCCATGAACATGCTTACACATACATGTATACAATGGCGGTGTCTGACATTGGGATGTTGGCAGTGGACCCTTGGTTCCTGTGGTTTGCTGGGTGGGGACTCCTTGGTCTGATTCTTGTGCTTTCCACTGTTGCTCACCGGATTGGGATCTGGGGAGTTTGGAGGTCGGGCTAACAGTTTAAGCTATTTTTCTTGTTCTGGAAGATTTTCTTGAGCAGCGTGGCGAGCCACATTTTACTGCCACTGTCACTGGTGCATGACTTTGCAGCGGTTAGGGGTGGGGGGGGTGGGGGGTGTTTCAGATGGGTGGTATGTGTCAAAGTAACCTCCGCACGAGTGCCAGGACCGAACACTGTAACAAGATGATCAGTGTTATTTACCTCATGTGCTGGTTGTTTTAATGGTGTGGGCCAATCTGTGTATAATCACTCCAGTATGAAATAGTTCTTCCACGCAATTCTACATCTGCACTAATCAATACCAATACCTGTCCTGTTATCTGGTTGTGATTTGATTCCTTTAACTCAGCCCTTTGTGCTCTTCAGCTATAATTAAAATGCTATTTGCAGCTTTAAACGCAAGCTTTCCATTGATTTATTTTTGGCACGTTTGCTTGTCATGAACTTTCCATGTGTAACTAACAACCTTTCCTGAGCTGCAGCCAGAGAGAAAAGTAGGACGAGGAAATGGAAAAGTCAGTGTCATGAAGGCGTTATGGCTTCAGTAGAGCTACATTCAGAGCTCCACGGCAGCTATACTGTAACTATCCTGTACCATTAGTGATTTTGGTCTCAAGCTCACAGCATGCCCATGTATGGTTGCAGCGAAGCATATATACCCATAAAAGTGTCAGCAAACTATCTGCTGCAACTTTAAGATCTTCTTGTTGTTTGAAAACTTTTTATTACCTTGAATGTTTTGCGAGACTTAAAGACTTTTCATCCATCTCTCCTCTAGCCACAGTTCTTTAAGAGGAGAAAAAAAGGACACTGTAAAGGGTTGCAGGACTATGAGTACTCTTTCAAACAGCTGCTGATTTAAGACTGCTGAAGCATCCTTCTGCTGAGTCACCCACCAACTCCTCCATGTTTCACCATTCTGAAACAAACTTGCTCTACTTTGAGGTATTCTAACAAACTATATCTCTTACAAACCTTTCAAACTGTTTTAAAAGTCCCTGCCTTATCATCCTTTCAAGAGGTCAAATATCAGCCCTGCACCAGCCGATATATACTGAGAAACAGTAGCAGCTGGTTTCCCCAGTTGTGGATTAAGCCCAGTTCAGGACCAAAAGAAAAACATCAATGAAAACAGCCCCTGAAAAAAGATTATGGTCTATGTTTTGCAGACATTTCAAACTCAAGCAGTTTCTTATATAATTTATTTTGAAAACATGTTACAAATATTAGTTTCCCTTTATAAAACAGTTACCTGTGGTCATAATTACAGTGTCCTGGTAATCCCCTTTCAATATTACATGTAACTGCAGCGACACATCTTGATACCGAGTGCATAAGGAATTTAAAATGAGGCTGAATATCAAACGGGGGACCTTCTCAGCTCAGTTTGGCTGGTTGTCCATCTGTGAGCTTGGCTGGTAAGACTGGATGTCCTCCCCGATGAACTCTGATACTGTGGAAGGAGAAGAAAATCACAGATTCACTTGATGCAATTTGCTGCTGCAAAATACAAAATAACCTATACTGCACTGTCAGTTTCAATTGTATGTATATTTTCAGAATTCATTGGCTTTATTTTAATCGTATTTCAACATCCCCTTTTTAGAGATTTGTATTATTTTTTTTTTTTTTACGTATTTGGAACATCTAGAAAAACTGCACACCACACCACATCTTCTTGCATCAAGTAAAAATAAAATCTAGTCCCCAACTTAACCACCAAGGTTAATGCTTTGTTTCTTTTTTTAAATGTTATAATGCAAATTACAGTGAAGACTGTAAACATCTAAAAACACCAGCAACCACAAGATGCTACCAAACATTACATTGACTAATATCTGTCTATATATCTGTCACAATCAAAAATCAAAAATAGTTTATACAATTATCAACTCAATCAAGTCAAGTCACCATCAATAACTCCATGCAGTTAAATCAATCATCAATAATCGTAAAACCCTACAGTATTGGGGAAAACCCAAACAATCGAGCAACCCCTTAAGAGTAAGCACTTTGTAACAGGAAGCAGGAAGAAGGTCCTAGTAGAACCCGGCAAGAGACTTTTGATGGTGTTTTTAGAAGAGACTGAAACTCTACAAATAAGGAGTTACCTGTTTGAAAACTAGTCTTTCTGGGTTCTTTTATTTTAGTCAAGAGGTAGGTTGGAATTAACCACTTTGTTTCTCAAGCTACCAGTTTACCTACAACAAGGTTTCACTTTCTCATCAAAAAGACAATTTTTGGGGCCAAATTAAATGGCAAACTAATTTGGAGAGCATAAATTCAGATTATTCAAATTTTGACAAAAATACAGCTCTTTTCTTTTTTACTATGACTGACCCTGCAGGTAATGTCCATATAAAGTTGTGAATCGGCCTGGTAGCCAAATCTTTACACCAAATACCACATGATCACCAGCTATCCTGGCCATCAGAGAGCCTGTGTTGCATGTCATATCACATTCTCACTCCATAAAGCAGTGTTTGTAGATCAAAGACAATGCACTGAGTAGAAAAATATTTCAGCATTAATAAACATGATTTAATAAACTTGTTTTAAAAAGTGCCTTTAAAAATCATAGTCCCGGGGCTGAAAAACAAGAACACTGAAGTGCTAAAAACTGCAGTTCCTATAGTGGCCACTGGAGACTGGCTGCAAAAGTGAGTCAACTTCCGCTGATACTCACTTTAAAATGGCCAGCTTTACGGCATTAAAGTCGTGTTTACAGTCTGGTACAACAAATTGTCTCTGTGAAAAGTTTGCCCTTTCAAAATAAAAAGTTATTTTATAACCTGTACATTTAGATACTAGAAAGGCTGCTAAGTGTAGTTGTGCTGTTTGTGTGGTACAGCTGTCCAAGAACTTTGTGATCTAGTTTTGTGGAGTGAAATTTCTGTTTTTTATTTTTATGTTTCTTATCAATAATTAACAGATATGTATGGCAAATTTGGTGATATTACCAGATATCTTAGGACTCCACATTCTCTTCCAAATCTGGTCACGTCTGGCCAGAAAAACAAAATAAAAAAACGCCCAAAATACCTAGAGAGTGGCAGCCAAAATGCAAAGTCCATTCCGTGGATACCATTCCTTCTTCTATCCAGAATATTAAAAATTCTTTGTATTTCTTCCTCCAACATTTCTGTATCTGTGTTTGTAGCCACTTATGTCATTTTTTTTATCAAATCAGTTTTCAAATATCACATTTTTTTGAAAAAAACTATGTCTCACCTTCTTCAAAGGTAATGTGGTGCATAGAGGCAGAGCTGGTAAACTCCAATGGACACTCCTGGATCTTGGGATCCCTCTCTCCCCCATTTCCTGTATCCAGCACTCTTCCCTGGGGGTCCCAGCCCTCATAGTGGGAGTAGGATGCTGGGCAGATATCCTGATAGGGGTTTGGGTTGGTAGGAGGGGAGGGACAGACCTCCTGAGCATAAGCAGAGTACTGTGGGTAAGAGGAGTTGGGGATGGGAGGCAGAGGGGAGGTTGAGATAGGACTTCCAGCTGGGAAAGGGCTGAGAGAGGATGACTGGGAAGGAGAGGGTGAAGAGGACAAGTAGGGTGAGTCCAGCCATGGGGAAGGTGAAGGTGAGGGAGGCTGCGGACCACGTGGGTACAGAGGGGGAAGGAGCTCGGTGAAGCCCAGCTCTAGGTTCTCAAAACTGGGGTGACGCTCGGATAGTGCTGGCCTGGTCCCGCCGGGCTCTTCCACCGTGGCATCAGGTTTAGAGCAGTACTCCTCATTGTAGTTTATGGGTGGGCACGGAGAGGAATAGGTGGAGGGGTAGGGGGGTAGGTGGAAGCTCAGATTTTGCTCATCAGACATATGGTCCCCTCTCACATGGAAGCCTTTGTCTATCCTGGGTGGACCCCCTGCAGGACACATGTTTCCGCCATCCAGAGGCAGCATAGGGGATCGAGAGAGCAGGGGATCATCTTCTTTGAACATAACTGAGGGAAGAAACCGAGAATAACTGACACACATAACTGATGTTCATGTAAAGCATGTCCAGCTGCCACATATAAGTGTTGTATTTACATTGGATTTCAAACTATAAATCTCTTTATTTCAAAATTATTTGTGGGATTAGATACTCACTGGGTAAATACTTAAAGCAGTGAGTGCTGCTCCGTTTCCTCTTCCCATTAGAAACATAAAGATTGACCGACACAGGCCGACTGACAGATAGGTCACTGTAGGCTGGGACCCTCACACATAACAGACACTGGAAGGCATAAAGACGACATACAGGGGGATTACAGAGCATTTATCAGAGCATCTCCAGTTGTGTTGGATGCGTCTGCTGAAATTTCACAAATTTACCTCATTGCTGTTGTCACGGTCAACATGAGCCTCCTCCTCCCACTGTAATTTGCCATCTAATGCAAAAGAGCACAAGAGCAAGGTTTGACATAATGAACACAAGTCAATTATAAAAGTGCAGCATCTGAATTAAGCTTCATTTAAAATGTCTGTTAGACTTCTAGTATCCCCCTTCTGATTCTGAACTCATCATCAAATAATCACCATATAATTTTTTCTTTGTGTGTATACTGGGTTGAATTTTGATGTTCAGCTTGAATAAAGATTTGTTGATTTTTTAAACTCTTGAGTCTCTGAGTCCACGTTCTCCCCACATTATGACATACATGTGAGATAAGTTTCTAATACCTGGATTACACAGACCTGAATGTGAAAATTATCAGCATATAATGAACTTCAAATATGTGAAGACAACCATTTAAAGGGGCCTATTGTTTGTTGTAATAAAAAAATATTGTCCCACAACATCTTCAATGTTTATTAGACCTAGTTGCACAAGCATTGCATCAAATCCTTCGTGCTCTGCATTTGAAATGCTTGTCAACTATGTGTGGGAACCTGGAAATGTGCATTTTGACAGTTTTTATGATTTGATATGAGAGAACTATTCACTATGAAATCGTGAAAATTATCATTTTTTGTGTGTGTATTATAACTTAATGTGGTTTTTGAACTGTTTTAGGTTGTTTGGTATTTTTATTTTGGTTTATTGATCTTTATGTTATTTGAACATTTTGCTTTTCTCAGTTGTTGACTCGTTTTTTATTTGTTCCCTCAGTGTTTGTTCCATTTAGTTATGACTCTCACATGTTATTTTGGAAGTTCCTTGTGTTTAGTGTCTTGCATTTAATTTTATTTCCTCTCTTGCCTCTCTGTGTATGTATAGTGGGTCTGTTAACTCTCCCATGCATGTTTAACTAGTTGGAGAAGTTAACAGTTAGAGAATTGTAAGTTCTAACTGTGAATTCCTGCAGCACTATTTTAATCTAAATCTAATGAGCTGAAGTATCATTTACCTAATATTAAAAAGTGATTTCAAATTATTTTCTGTCTTATTATATTCCCAATCAACTTTTACTGCCAGTTCTGTAAATTAAAATGCACCAAGGCTCCTCTGGACGCTTACCTGTGCCTCTCTCCATGAAAAGGACTCTGGAGACTGGCAGGAAGTTTGTGCCGCTCAGCAGCAGCTCTTCCCCTCCTTCCACAGAGCAGGAAGTGAGGCTGACCGACTCGATGACAGGCAGCTCCTGGGCCGAACGCTGGGCTGTGGTGGAGAGAAACGATAAATGCATATGTAGTCAGACTTTAATCATACACTACCTTTCATCAAGGTTAGTGCATCTCAAAGTGCTCTACAGATGACGGACAAGCCATTAATAATACAGAGCAAAATGCAATAAAACATCAATCCATAAAATACAAAGTAAAATAAAATGTAAAAAAAAAGCAACAAAGAGTAATCAGTGAAGTTAAGAGCTTGAGTAGTGGAGCAGAAGTAATGCAGGATAAGGTTGATTAAAAAGACATGACATTATAAAGTAGAATAAAATCAAATATATCAAATAAGATCTGGAAGTGAAAAACAAAATAAAATAATGTTTATAAAGCAAAGCACTTGTGATCAGTGTTTGCAGAATTGTAAAAAATCTCAACCTTTGACAAATCCAAGTGACACTGCATGTTTCAAATGTGACTCCTTTGTAAAAGGATTCTGTATCATAATATGAATTCTCCATAAAGCAGCCACTCACAGCATTCGATGGGCAGAGAGGCAACCTGCAGAGCCAACACTCGTCCAGGGGGTCCTGAAGGGGGCACTATAGGGAGGTGGGTACGAAACACCAAACGAACACGTGTGTTTTTCCTTCCAACATCTGTTTCTCCTTTCCTCAGCTCAATGTCTGAGTTCCTCAGTTTCAAAATCCCGGCACAGTCGATGCTGTGAAACACAAGATTTGTCTCATGACATAATTTTGAGTAGGAAAAGTTTCACTCAACACCGAAACTGAAACTTTAGGGAAAGAGCTATTTAAAACTTAAAGTAGACCAGTTACAAAGGTATGACACAGCAGTCAAACATGAGCAGCCCACCCGAGCATATATAATAAGCAACTCCAGCATATGTGTTAAAAAAAAAAATCCTTTTTCTACAAACATGACGAGGACAGTGAGAGCATCCTTCTGACTTACAGAGCAGTCATGTTGTTCTCGGGGCTGAGGGGGATGTCCAGTAGTTTGGTCCCCACCTGGACGCTCTCGTGACTGGCAGTGCCCACCATCTTTCCAGTCACTCTGAAGGGGAACATACATTTAAATTTACCAGCTGAGAAAAATAAAGTGAAATCCCAGCAGAACACAAGTTATTTATGAACGAAAAACGGTGAAATTGCTTCCAAAATGTGAGGATTAATAATCCTTTTCACGTCACTTCAAGTTCTGTGAACACATGAGATCAATAATCACTAATATCACCCTCGCTTTTTTTCTAATGACTTTTTTCTCAGTTTGGATCTGCACTTCACTCGATATAGGATATCATAATCAAAAATATATTCTCTGGATTATGGGAAGGGACTAACAACAACTGTTGTAACATATTTTCTGGACTAACACGAGAACCAGCTGGTGGTTTATTGCACAATGGTTAAAGCTACGACAGTCACGTGATGGGTCCCCTGAATTTTGTGTTCCTTGAACATCATGGCATGAAGAAAACATTTGTGTTTAAATAGAAAAATACTGCAGCTCAGTACCTGTGTATCTGATAGAAAGGATGTGGTCTGATTGATCGGTCATCAGCTGTTCCAACGAAAACCTGAAGAGAGAGCGGTTTTCTCTCTGTGTAACCACACAGCTGTGAAGATAGAGAGAGACGCAGTGTGAAATCAAACTGCAATGAGGCCAGCAGCAGTGGCCAAAGAATTTGTTCCAGTGTCGTGTGAACATGATCAAAGACATGTTAACCTTAAATTAGATCTGATATCATATAACTCAGTTAAAAGGTGAAAAAAAAAAAAACCCTGAGAAATTTCGTTTTCACCTTGACAACAGGATGTCCAGTCGGTGCAGCTTTGACAGCTCCTCTGCTGCCCTCCGTCTCGTAGTGGGCTCTGTGGTGTGGCCGAGGCTGGACCTCAATACGCAGCTCATACTGGTCAAACTGGGATGGCAGAGGCCAATCAAGTGGCGGCAGGGCGTTAGACCTGAAATAAATCAGATGTGAGAATTTTAGATGTAGTAAGAATAGAAAGACCCACATGGAGAGAAGCAAGTAAATTTACAGGATTGAAATGTTGAAAAGTGATGCTGTCCTTGCCTGAATAGAGGGCTGTGGGCGCTGGCTCGGGTTCTGCCCCAGGCCAGAGGAGGGGGAACAGAGAGGTAGTCCATGCCCACAGATGGGGGCTCTCTCCTGGTCTGCTGGGTCTCTGGCAGTGGGCAGGGAGAGCTGTGGCCCAGAGCCTGCTCCTGGTCCACCTCCCTGGGAGATAACTGCAACACAAAAATCCCACCTCTTTAGTTCTCCACAGATTTGTTTTTGCTTTGCTATTTCTATTATGTTTCTTTTATATTTCAGTCTTCTCTGTATGTTTATGTTTTTATTTATTTAAACAATTCATCATGTGAATGTGCCAGATTTAGCCGCACGAGCTAATTTTCTTCTGTAGTCCCTGCCTATTGATAACATATTAAATTAACCAACAAAACCGCACATACACAGGCATGTGAGGCTAGCTAAAAGAGAGAAACATATCTAAAAATAAACACATGCCTGTTATGTGTGGGCTGTGTGCAGACAGGAATAGGACCCAAGGTGCAGACTCCAGAGCCAGATGTGACCTCAAAACAGCTTTAATGTTAAACTCAAATATAACATAACTGGAAAAAATCAAACTAAACTTACACCGGAGGACTGACAGAACACAGCTAGGTAAACGGTAGATCGCAACACAGACACAAAGAAACACAGGGCTCAAATACACAGAGGTCGTGTCCAAATTCATGGGCTGCATCCTCCTGAGAACCCGGCCTTCGCGGTCTACGTGGGCCGGGTCCTCAGAAGGTCGGGTAGGCCGGAAGTAAACGGCCGTGAAATTGGACGGTCTAGCCTTCTGATTAGCGTCACCGCTGTCTCGGTGGAGTTTAATAAACTCAGCCGTCTGCTTCTTGCTATCTAAAATATAACAGGGCACTGGCGTAAATTCTCGACTGTCTCATACTTCTGTTTAATCAGTTTTCTGTTTGACGTTTAGTCAGCTGTGTAAAAACCAAGGAGGAACCCACCCGGGGTAGAGATGGCACGATACCACTTTTTTATGTCCGATACCGATATCGATATCATAAATTTGGATATCTGCCGATACCGATATGAATCCGATATAGTGTTTTTTAATCAACAAAACTGTTTTTTAAATATCTTGCTGCATTTTGTATAAGTTCATACTCAAATTTAAAACAACAACTACACTAAAGCTATTCTGTTATACCTGTATGCAAAAAAAAATATTTCATAGTTCAGCAATACTGATCAATCTAATAAACTTAAACCTACACCATCCTCCCTATTCTGGTATTTTAAAGAGTACTTAGCATAAATATTAAGCAACCTAACTAATAGGGTTCCAACTCCCAGCAACAACAAAAATAAATAAATAAAAAATAGGGAACCACCCCTCACGCTCCACCTCATGATGCTTAATCGACGTAATCAACCTTAATTTGATGCAGTGTGAAAAAAAAATGCACAGAAATCAATTATTTTTCAAGAAATATTAAATAGATTCAACATCTTTCTTCAACAAAATTGCAGACTGCACAGATGGTACCTTCCCAAAGGAAAAAGTACTATAGCTTACTAGGGTATATTAGACTTAATAGTTACTATATACAGGAATTGACTTCTATTCATTTTACATCAAATTAAAAATTTGGGTGTCAGATAATTATTTATTAAAAGCTAGACATTTTAAATGAGTATAAGAAAGAAAAGTATGTCTTTGTGCCCCCTTTTCCCTGTTAATGCCCTATTGGCCCCCCTGGCTAAACTTTGCTAGATCCGCCCCTGCACAGTTACCAGCGTCAGCTACGTAGAAAAAGATCCTGGTGTAGAAAGTAATATTAAATACATTCTAACAATAGCTGATCAAGCTTAAACGTGCTGCTGTTGTTCAGCCGCTGGTTTCCTCTTTCTGGTGCAAAGTGGGCCAAAAGCAAACAAGAGAGACGGACTGGCGACAGAAAAGCCGATCAGCTGATCATTAAGCAGTTTCATGATTGAAGTAGCAGCAAGAAGAGGCAGTCGCTCCATATATCGTTTGTTAAGCTTAACGCAGGAATGCTTTACAAACATTCAGAGATGGACTTACACACTTGCTTTACTTCTCTCGGGGATAACTTTGTCGGAGATGAAATGCCGGGTTGCTAGCGAAGCTCCAAATGCTATCCAGACCACCGACAGGTCCCACATGCCACAGCCGCTCTATCACGTGATGCATACTGCTCCGACGTGCTAACGTTCTGAGGTGAGTTACAGCGTGTTGCAAGTTTTGTGCTTTCGTGATATTTAATGGATCGATTACATTTTTTATTTTTCTCCAATATCCGATCCAGTAATTTAGGTCAGTATCGGACCGATACCGATACGTAATATCGGATCGGTCCATCTCTAACCCGGGGGATTAATAAAGTTTTATTTTATCTAATCTAATCTAATAACTTTAATCTCAGCCAAACCGATTTACTCACGAACAAACAAAACACTGAAAAAAGCCCAACAATAACATTTTTAGGTTGTCTAAGTGACTTATATATTACGTTTAACCCGAGCAGCGAAAGTCCGCGGTGATCTGAAAATGATGTGCCGGGAGTTGTGCCGTTCTCAGCCGCATCAGTAACCCTGGAGCTCCCGGCTAGCTATCGAGCTGGTGGGTAGCAGACGTCTCCGAAAACGTCGAAGCACTTTTGCAAATATGCGATATCTTGATAAACCGAGCAGATATTTGATGTTTACACAGCTACTTTCTCGCCTGAAAATATGTTAAAAGTTTATTTTGTGACCCAGAAAGATTAGTATGAGTAATTTTAAAACTTAGTAGCGGCCGCCATTATTGGAAACTGGAGTTTGGCTGGGCCGCGCTATGAATTCTGGGATATGGTAGGCCACGAAGGACACACCCGACCCATCCTTCAAATTCAGGGAAAAGGAGGACGCATTTGTCGGCTGCATTCGGAGGAGTCTACGAATTTGGACAGCCTTCGGTGCGTCGCTGTGACGTAATCGGTCTACAAATGCGGCCTCAGGAGGATGCAGCCCATGAATTTGGACACGACCAGAGGGAGCAATCGGGGAATGGGTAACAGGAGGGACACACAGCTGGGGCAAATCAGGCCTAACGAGACAAGGGGAAGCAAAACCAGACACATTAAAATCAGACGTGGACTTTCAAAGTAAAACAGGAAACCCATAACACAGACTGAACAAAAGACACAGACTCACATGCAGGCACTACAACAGAGGGAACAGAGATGTGGGACCAGGGCAGACACGGGGATATAGCAACTAAGGATACACAGAGACGCGAACTAGACAAGGGGATACAGCTGACAGGGGAGATAGCAACTAGAGAAGACAGAGACATAAACCATAAGACAGAACTCAAAGAAACCAAAGACTAGAAATAATAAATAATAAACTCAAAAACCCTGGGTCAACGACCCAGGCATCTTTACAATGCCCATATAACATATTAAAAATCAAATGTTAAAAATCCTTACACATTAGAATCAAAGACTTTCTTTGACACTACTCAAATCATGACAACATGTTTGATTATCCAAAAACCAAAGTTTTATAGATTTAGAGAAAGAAGTAAATGTTGTTTTCCTTATTTCTGTGTAAGGGAACCCTAATGTACTCTAAAGAAAAGTCAACAAAACTATGGCAAGGAACAGATCACAAAATAAAGGAGTAAGAAAACATGCCAATGCAGCCTGAAAATTACATCATGGTCAGCTTTTGGAGGTATCTACACTAATACACTAATGCAATATTAGCAACATTTATGCAATAATGTCCAAGCACGTGGATTATAGGCAGGCCGTCTACACAGAGGGGCCTGCTTATCTCTACAAAAAATTACAGAGGAAGTATAGTAATGGCAAAACTGTTTGGACCGCCAATCATGTGGAACTATTGCTGAAAGTAAATGGACTGATACTTAGATATAGATATAGCACTTTTCTGTTCTAACTGAGCATCCAGAGAGCTTTTTTTCACCCAGCCATTCACACATTCCATGCCTTTACATGGTTTCTGAGCATACACACACTCTCACACTCTGATGAATACAGCAGGGTTCAGTAATAACACAAGTATAAAGCAGCCACAGCACCAGAACACACAGACTGGGAGTTTTTGCACAGTAAATACAGCAACATAGCATTATCCATCACCAGAGGAAGCCAAGGTATTGGGAAAGAAATACCCATACAATAAAAATGAAATCTCAAAACATAACAGAGTTTAATCTTTGCAAATTAAACATCCAATCAGGAACTAAAACGTAGGTGTCAAAGGAGCTTGCAAAGAAAAGCGTCTGGACTTCTATAAGTTGCTTGAAGACGTTTCACCTCTCATCCGAGAAGCTTCTTCAAGCTCATCCGAAGAAGCTTCTCGGATGAGAGGTGAAACGTCTTCAAGCAACTTATAGAAGTCCAGACGCTTTTCTTTGCAAGCTCCTTTGACTACGATGACCTGGATGACTGAGAACCTTCACAGACAAAACGTAGGTGTCTGTATCATTCAAAAGTTGCAGCTTTTAGCTTTCTTGAAAACTGTTTTAAGACTTAAACTGCTTCAGTTTTTGTATTTGCTAAAATACATATTTAGTGTCGATGCTAGACAGAAGCATAGTAAAAGCAACATAAAATGAGCATACACTGTATAGATGGCTCTGAAATAAAGGTCCTTTGAACCTGCATTCTTTGTGATAGCCAGCAGGGGGCGACTCCTCTCATTGCGAGCGCCATTACATAGAAGTCAATGAGGAAATCACTGAGTTTTCACTCGATTTTCTGCCTCACTGAACATTTTCCTGATAAGTTTAATGGGTCAGTCACTGGTTTCAAGTCTTCTTCAGTACAGCTTGGTGTTCATTTGATATATGATGGTCACATATAGACTCAAATAAATCATGAAGCTGGACATTCATTATGGCTTGGCTACCTTGAGTTCCACAAGTTTTTTACTGTGTGACTGTGCAGTGTCCTTGGCTTGACAGTTAGATTGAACCCTCTCTTGTAATTTCTGTTTTAGTTTAAAAACAAACAAACAAACTAGACAGGGATGGCAGCTTGAGGTCTAAGAGTAGGAGCCGAGTTAGAAAACAGAATTTTATACTGCTGCTTTGAGAGGCCTACTCCAGGTTTGGCAGGGCGGCACCTAAGTAAAGGCAATAGATCACACACAGCACTTTACCTGCTCCAATGATGTCTTCCTGGTTTTCTGAGGAATGCTGAGCTCACAGCTGCTGGGCGGAGCTTGAGAGTGAGGGGTGGACTCTCCACCCTCCAGGTTGCACCCCTGCAGTTCCTCTGAGTAACTCCCTCTGCGCGAAGTACAGGGAGACGCCAGCGGGGAGTTTCTACGCTTCTTCCCACTAGGTGAGGTGGGCCTTGAGGATGATGAGTGCCCAAAATTGATGCTGCCTTCGTTCAGCTCCTCCTCCTCCACCAGCAGAGAGTCGCAGCTGGAAGCGGGACTGAGCCAGCCTCGAGAGGAGGGGCTAGAGGCGGGGCTGGGGCTGAGGGAGCTGGGGCATCTGTCACGATAAGTAAAAGGATCCAGTAGAGGCAGGTAAAGGCGCTCTCTGTCCCAACCGCCGCTGTTGCCCATGTCCCAGTAACTGGAAATGGTGGGTGTTGTGTCATCATCAGGCGAGATGGTGGTTATCTGGATGCTGGGGCACTCGACCACACGAGATTCAGAAACCTGGAAAAAAGATAAGAGGCTCGTCACAAACATTGTCACACACACAAAAAAATATACAGTGGGGCAAAAAAGTATTTAGTCAGCCACCGATTGTGCAAGTTCCCCCACTTAAAATGATGACAGAGGTCAGTAATTTGCACCAGAGGTACACTTCAACTGTGAGAGACAGAATGTGAAAAAAAATCCATGAATTCACATGGTAGGATTTGTAAAGAATTTATTCGTAATTCAGGGTGGAAAATAAGTATTTGGTCACCTCAAACAAGGAAAATCTCTGGCTCTCACAGACCTGTAACGTCTTCTGTAAGAAGCTTTTCTGTCCCCCACTCGTTACCTGTATGAATGGCACCTGTTTGAACTCATCATCTGTATAAAAGACACCTGTCCACAGCCTCAAACAGTCAGACTCCAAACTCCGCCATGGCCAAGACCAAAGAGCTTTCGAAGGACACCAGGAAAAGTATTGTAGACCTGCACCAGACTGGGAAGAGTGAATCTACAATAGGCAAGCAGCTTGGTGTGAAAAAATCAACTGTGGGAGCAATCATCAGAAAATGGAAGACATACAAGACCACTGATAATCTCCCTCGATCTGGGGCTCCACGCAAGATCTCATCCCGTGGGGTCAAAATAATCATGAGAACGGTGAGCAAAGATCCCAGAACCACACGGGGGGACCTGGTGAATGACCTGCAGAGAGCTGGGACCAAAGTAACAAAGGTCACCATCAGTAACACACTACAACGGCAGGGAATCAAATCCCGCAGTGCCAGACGTGTTCCGCTGCTGAAGCCAGTGCATGTCCAGGCCCGTCTGAAGTTTGCCAGAGAGCACATGGATGATACAGCAGAGGATTGGGAGAATGTCATGTGGTCAGATGAAACCAAAGTAGAACTTTTTGGTATAAACTCAACTCGTCGTATTTGGAGGAAGAAGAATACTGAGTTGCATCCCAAGAACACCATACCTACTGTGAAGCATGGGGGTGGAAACATCATGCTATGGGGCTGTTTTTCTGCCAAGGGGACAGGACGACTGATCCGTGTTAAGGACAGAATGAATGGGGCCATGTATCGTGAGATTTTGAGCCAAAACCTCCTTCCATCAGTGAGAACTTTGAAGATGAAACGAGGCTGGGTCTCCCAACATGACAATGATCCAAAACACACCGCCCGGGCAACAAAGGAGTGGCTCCGTAAGAAGCATTTGAAAGTCCTGGAGTGGCCTAGCCAGTCTCCAGACTTCAACCCCATAGAAAATCTGTGGCGGGAGTTGAAAGTCCGTGTTGCTCGGCGACAGCCCCAAAACATCACTGCTCTCGAGAAGATCTGCATGGAGGAATGGGCCAAAATACCAGCTACTGTGTGTGCAAACCTGGTAAAGACCTATAGTAAACGTTTGACCTCTGTTATTGCCAACAAAGGTTATGTTACAAAGTATTGAGTTGTATTTTTGTTATTGACCAAATACTTATTTTCCACCCTGATTTACGAATAAATTCTTTACAAATCCTACCATGTGGATTCATGGATTTTTTTTTCACATTCTGTCTCTCACAGTTGAAGTGTACCTCTGGTGCAAATTACTGACCTCTGTCATCATTTTAGGTGGGGGAACTTGCACAATCGGTGGCTGACTAAATACTTTTTTGCCCCACTGTATCTAATTAACAATTCAAATCTCAGTAAGAAAACTGGCAGTAAGAAGCACAATTTTAAATAGCTCTTTAAACCATTGTTATTACTTTGACCTTCAGATCAATCTTTTGACCTTTAAGGAGAGGTCAAAGGTCAAATGCAACATGATATTTTAAGATTGTCTATGGTACTTTCTACAAACACGGCATAGAATCATATTTTTATAAGTTATGAGCCTTTTTGACAATTTTCAACTAATAAATAATGAAGTTGACCTTGAAGACCTTGATGGATGCAGACCAAATTTTAATGGATTTTTGACATGACCCCACTCTACATCCTTACCAAGTCTTATCAGAACTGGAGGAGTTAATAATAATAATAATAATAATAATAATAAAATTCAAATTCAAATTCAAATTTTATTTGTCACGTACACAGTCATACACAGTACGATATGTAGTGAAATGCTTGGACAACTGCTCGTGACCTAAAGAAAACAAAAAAAGGAAAAGGCTATGAATAAGATAGGAAATAAATATGAAAAATTAAAAAGGGTAAATTTAACTAGGAAGGAATAGAATATAAATTAAGGTTAAAAATGAAATAACTGTACAACACAAATTAGAATGAAGGGTAAATTTAACTGGGAAGAATAAGATAAAGATAAATATATAAATTAAAGTTGAAAATAAAATAACTGTACAACAAAATACACAATACACAATATAGAACTATATAAGAATGTATGAAGAAATCTAAATATAAATAAATATATACACAATAACAGCAGCTGTACAAGTATTAACCGGAAATGAAGAATATAGTGACCAGTGTTGTGCAAAACCAAAGTCCAGAATGTCCAGTGTGTGTGTAAGAACCATATGTGTGGGTCAGTACTGTGTGGTGGTGTGATTGAGAGACCGTATCGCCTGCGGGAAGAAGCTCCTCCTCAGTCTCTCTGTGTTGGTCTTCAGGGAGCGGAATCGCTTTCCTGACCTCAACAGAGAGAACAGTCTGTTATTATATTATTATTATTATTATTATTATGTAATAATAATAATAATAATAATAATAATAATAATAATGTATAAAAAGCAAAGAAAAAATATTAGAAAGTGTTCATTCTTGTGGTCTCCACCAAGTAGTTAAAGGGGACATCTGTTAACGGCAAGGCAAAAATACGTTATTTATTCCCTTCTCTATTTAGAGAGCACTGAGGCAGTGATCACTAAGTTTTGTTTGTATGTACTAAGAGTTTCATTTAACATCGTGGTGAGATAAACTATGAGAAAACAAGCTTTTTTTATGTGTGGATTTGGATCCTTTTCTTGGCACTGACCCCTTTTAAGGATGTGCTCCCTGAAAGCCTCTTTAGCTTAATTTGAAACCTAATATATAAAATCTGCCACAGTGAAATTTAGCTGCCTTCAGACTTTTTCAAAATGACTCCAGGACAGTAGGAGAAAGTAGGCTGGGTGTCTGGCTGTGTTTAAAACCTCTTGTTTGTCACGTCCTGTGGTTTTTATAATTTTGAGTTTTAGTTAATATAATACAGTTTGGGTTATGTGTTTTATTTGTGGGATGTTTTTATGTTTTGAGGAACATGCTTGCTTCTCCACCCTCTCGTTGTCAAGTCTTCTTCTTTTTCACGTGATTCGCTGTGCAGTTACTTCCTGTTTTATTTTAATAGTCTGTTTTCCTCTCTGTGTTTATTCCCTCATGTATTGTGCAGCTGTGGAATTTTCAACTTTTGTAAAGGACTTTCAACCTAATCAAGGATTATTTTTCATTTACCTTGTGTTGTCTGCAAGTCCAGAATTTGGGTCCTTCAGGTACAAAAGACCAATCTTTTTTACCCAGTAAACCACAGAATTCAGTGAAAACTGTACATGTACTCTCACCTTGTTATATTCTGAGACAGTATTACAACATATTTCAGCAGCTGCCCTGCAAAATGCTCAAGTCATAGTAAAGAAGTGCATAATATTTCCTCAACTAAATGTGTGAGTGTTTAAAAGTCTGTTTGCTTTGTCTCAAAAAACTTTAACTTATATACCCTAAGTCTTTCGGCCCTTGGTTTGGATACAGAAAAAAACTCTCCAAGTAAGGAAAACCTCTTAATCTTAAGGGGAAATGGAAGGAAACCAAAGAGAAATCTGCTGAGGAAGCCTCCTTCTTCTTGGACTGACTTACATGCAATCGATGGCGTGTCTACAAAAGTTGAATATGCGCTTGGAACAAACTTAAGGTCAACCAATCAGACGGCTGCTGCAGCTGCTGCAGCTGATTCTTTCTACGGTCATTTGTTCAGTTGAGGTTGAAACTGCAGATTATATGAAATACTTAGACATAGGCTGTCTCACCTGTACAGAGCGTGCCGGCAGGCTCTCATAGGTCCCGCTGAACTTATTGAAGTGATCCCTTCGTGGAGGTGGGGAATGCATCCCTGCCCGCTGACTGGACGCAGGTGTTGGGCTGGGGATGTCGATTGAGTGACCTGCGTGAGAGGCAGCCAGGTTTTTGTCTGGAACTGAAAATACATAAAGGTTGGGATGAATGTCCGGACACATGAAGGGCACACCCACAAATTATATGAATTAGAAAATCTCTTTCTGTTGGCAAGTTGCCTGCTTGCTTAAACTGACTATAATCCCATGCTCCCAAAGAACAGCACTTTGTTCTGTTCACTTTACACCTTTTCATCCACATGACAATAAATAATTATTCATCTGCTTTTCATCCCCTTAACCACACAATAATAGCTAGTTCTGCAACTGTCCTGCTCTTGTACCTCTGGCGTGAGAGAGACTCATTAGATGAAAATCAAAATATTGTAAACACAATTTGTGGTGAGTAAGGATTCATTTTTTATCATCAGTGTGCTTCCATCATGCTTTACACATCAGTTTCCCTTCATTTTACTGTAATTGCTACCATATGGAAAATGCACACGCTGGAATTTTACCGCAATAATGTTTTAAAAGCAAGTGCAGCATTTTTGTCACTTTTAATATAAATGAGGAAATAGAAGTAATTTTCGGAAAATGCAAAACTACTCCAAACAGTTTAGTAACTTAGCTTAGCAAATAGATAAGAAACAACTAGCTGCACTGACAGAGGATTAAGTCGTTTGACATTTTTAGAAAATATGAGGCAAACAGCTGCTTAACATTATTGAGTGATTTTAAAACATTTTGTGTACAAGGTGTACTTGATAGCCAGCCAAAATCTTAAGGCAAATAGTGGTATTTGGAAGCCTCTATTACATCTGTCATTTAAAATTTCTTCTGATTACATCGCCTGAAGGAACATAGCATTACAGCGGTATTTGTGTTCTTAGTAAAAAGCTCCACTAGCATCACATCATACATTTCCTTGCTTAAAAAATGAAATTAGGAGTTGGGAAAGTCGCTGTTTGCTGGATGCCCCTCTTAAATCTCAATCAAACGAAAAGCAAGCAATTCGAGAAACACATACTCCACGAGTACACCTCTAACATCTGACCTCGTGCTTTGAACTCTGTCTCTTATGGTACTGAGCAACCTGAGCCAGACTCGTGTCACATCACAGGGTTATAATGCAGACACTGGGGTTAGGAAGGTGACAAATGTCATAATCCAGACATGTAAGAGTCCATGAAATTAATGAAACAGAATTTACATGTAGACAAATGTATATGCCATTATATTTAAAAGAAAAAGTAGTTTGTGTATATAGGTGAACTTCAGTCAAATGCTAATGTATTTAAAAAAGATGCATGCATATGCTTTCCCAATTGCCACAACCTAATCAATATTTATAGCTCTGACCAGACTTCCACTCTACATGGAAGAACCAATGTGAACATCTGCCCACAGGTTTTACCATCACAACACTAAAAGCATTGCTGTTTAATCCTAGGATATAATTTGTCTCCGACACCTTATCAGACAGTTTTATACAGTCCACAAAAAACAGGAAAAAATGCTGACCATGTGTCACGTTCAGAGCTTTTTTGGAATGAGCCGAGTCTCAGTCACAGACCAGTTTGTCTTGGGAGACCCAACCTGGAGGAAATGCCCCCAACAACATAACCTCCAGGATCACTCTGACACTCAAACCGCTGCACCATCATAACGTGACCATTCACTGAGGTGTCTACACTGTTCCTCACTGCACACTCATATACTTGGTACACTATTTGGAGACAACTAGCTTAATTTTATAGCATAAAGACTGGAAACACCTAGTCAGAAGCATAAAAATCAATGTATTATTATCTCTGAAGCTGTTGTTAAATCTTTATGCTAGCTAGGCTTATTAGCAGCTAACTATAGCTTCACATTTAAAAGGCAGACATGAGTTTGGTATTAGCCATGTTTTTTTTGTGACTCTTGGACACCAGTTGGTTTTCATTTTAAAATTCTTCACGCTATTTTTTAGTCTTAGTCTTTATTATTTTGTTAATAAAAGCAACAGGAAACAGGGGACCAAACTTGGAATGGTAAATGCTGCCAGCTTCCACATTCAGTTCAAAAACATCAACGTAGGTGTCCAGATGAATCTAAATGTGGGCCAAAAAGACTGTGATAATCTTGCCTTAAAGTGGGATTTGGTTTTATCCATAATCACTCTGTCGTATGGCAACAATTTATCAAAATCCCTCCAAAACTTTCAGTTCTACTTTTAAACTATTTCGTACATTTTTCCATGTATTATAGTTACAAATTGCGCAATAAAGGGTGAAATGGGAATTCTAACTAAATCATGAAGTTTACTTTTGGCCCACTGATTCATTTCACAGCATGAAGAACCACACACCCAAATCCACCGCTGACCTTGACATTTATATAGAGACTTTTTTTATTGTATAATCTCAACATGACTCCTTTGTATTTTGCCCATAAGCCACCAAACTGACTCCTTAAGGCCACATCCCTTGCCACAACATTTTCCCAGTGTGGTGTGGTCTGGCTTCACATGGAGTCAAACAGTAGTTACTCTCTAATGAACGAGGCTCGCTGCCGCTCCGTAGTGGCGGCGGGCCATGCGGGCAATTTTTGGGCAATGCGGACACACAACAGCAACTGCCAACGAATTAAGAAGCTGGGTGAAAAAAAAATCTCTTCAAATGTTTCCTGGCAACAAAAGTATTTCCAAGTGATTAAAGCTACAGTACTGAGGCAACTCTTCTGCTAGCGGATTTTTCACATGAATCAGTGATTTAGCGGTTTATATGTAGACCAGCAGGAGTTTATGAGGCACTAGAATTTAACTAACACTTATCGAACAGGGGGGAAAAAAAGACTCACTGATCTAATATACTTTCATCTTTGTTTCCATGTCCTGAGCTGAACCTCAAAAAAGCAATGTTTACCTCAACCTGGGGGTCTGTGGGGCCTCACAAGTGGTGGAAAAATACATGAGAGGGGTCATGAGACATTGAGAGAAGAGAAAAGCAAAAATGGTATAATACTGCTGTGTGCCCCCTTGTATGGCATATATATATGTATGTATACATGTATATATATAAGCCTTATAGGGTTCAAAGGAAATGGGGGAAAAAACATACATTTGTGCCACTCAGATTGATTTCTTCTTAAGCTTAAACTGTTGTCTTTTTTTTTTTTTTTGCCTCAATTTAATGGGGAATTTATCTCTTCGTGTTCTCTTCTTAATCTTTAAAAAAAACATAATTTAAATTATCATTGGATCAGTTTCTTTTGGAGATACCAGTCTAACAGATCTAATATACCTCAGAGAATCTCAGTTCGAGAGTCCAGCTCTTTAACAAACTTCGATCTTAAATGAGATGGTTTCCGGCATGAGGTTCGGGGTAAAAACAATAGGTCACAAAACAGATCTGGAGCAGCATAATAGACTGATTCACCTAAAGTATAAGTATTTTTGCAATAATGTATTTTTTAAAAGTCTTTGACAGTTAAATTATTCAACTCATTGGTGAACAAACTTTACCACCACAACAATCTTGTTGCAGCATCTGTTTACCTTGATAGATACTGGATTCATATTTAACTTCTGCATTGCTTCGTTTTGAAAAGCCCAACTTTAACACATTTTATGGTCATATCCATTGAGATTTATACCCAAATAAATAAAACCTACATACTCTGAAACATTAAAAAAAAGCGAAGAAAAACGTGAAGACTTGCCCTCTCCTTTTTCTCCTGTAGTTAATGTTCATACCTTGGGTGTGGTAATACAAATGTATGCCAGTGTGGGCGGGAAACAAATGAGTGAGAAGATGTGAGGATGTGAGGTATGTGTATGTATTGGTGGAGCTCGGATGAAGACGGGAGGGAGGTGTGTGTGTGTGTGTGTGTGTGTGTGTGTTCAGTACACAGAGGTTGAGGTTCCTTCCCAGCTGGCAGCTGTTAACTCTACTCACACGCACAGCTGATTAGAAACACATTGAGTCTGGGGCTGCACGCATGCACAAGCTCACAATGCGCAAAGATATGCACGCAGATGCATACCACACAGAAAACAAACACACAGTAAAAATATACTCGTTCTCACGCAAGCATCGGACGTACGTTCAAACATACACATCACATAAGCACAGGCATGCAGATGAAAGCCCCATCAGACTACACGCAACGGCACGCACGCGCACAGAAGTTCCCATGAGTTTTAGAAGCCACCCCGTCAGGCCGCTCAGACCCCCTTTATCCAGTATGTCCCTTTGCTTTTAACACATTCAGCTATTCAGGAAGTGACTCTAACCCAGGCTGCTGCTGCTGGAGGAGTCGAGTTGCAGCAGGGCGCCTTCACTTTCCTCCCCGGCAGCGGAGCTCTCCGGCTCGGTAGAGCGCACCGGGGATGGATCCTGGCCCTGCCGCGACGGCGGATCCTCCTCAAAAACCAACTTGAACTCGAACTCTCCCTCCTCCCAGCCCGAGCCCGGCGCGGCCCCCATCGCCCTCCGGCAGCAAGGACAGGATACAGATATACTGATACAATCTTGTCTCCCTGCGTCAGGCGATTTTAACGTCCCTTGGTGCGCCTTTAAAAAGAATTCAAAGGAACTTTATTCCCCAAACTCTTCTCCTAAGTGCGCGTCATTGTGCTAATATTCCTCATCTGGGATATGTAGGAAAGTTTTGCTTCAGAAAGTTTCTACGCGAAAAATTCTGCTTCTTGCCTCCTTGTTTGCAAGTTTTTCCAGACTTGATGTCTTGATATCCAAATCAAATTTTCGCTCCGGATAATTTACAGTCTTCTCCGAATCATATTTCCAAAATACCGTCGGCTCTTTCATTCTAGCTCCATCGTCATCCCTGTAGCTTCTTCTTCTAGTTCTTCAAGAGACTGGGAGGAGGGAAAAAAAGTTTATCAAATATTTTTGTCGTCCTTTACCCTTAATTGCCTTTGGGTGGGTTTCCCAGCTCCAGTTGGTCCGTTACTCATTCCCCATAGGACCTCATGTCTGTCAGTCATGAATCCCCTCTGCCCAACCTCCTGCCCCCCTCCTCTCCCCCTGCCTCGCTCACTCTGAAGGTTTCTCTTGAAGTCGTTCACTTAATATAACTTATTATAACAATCCCATGCAAATTTCTCTTTTCTTGTCTCATTTTGCATCATTTGCATCATCTCATTTAGTTTTTCCTTTTAAAATCAACTTCATGTCCTCATCATCCTTATCATCAATTAGATTTTCGCATAGTTAAGCCCAAAACAATATGATTATTATTCCAATCATGAGCAGGACACATGGCAAGAAGTTCATTATCTCTGAAACCTGCCATAGGCCGCCTGCACGGCCACCAGGGCTGTGATGTTAACTGTCAGTTAGTGAACATAAGAGGGCCTATTTCCTGTGGCAATGAACACAACAGCCCCCCTTTTTTGGCTGTCACCCCTCCCCTTTTCTTCTCTTGCATTTTTTTCCTTTCCCTCCCAGCTCCTTCTCCCCTCTTCTCCCCACTGAATCCTCCTTGTCCCTCCTTCTCCTGAGTCTTGCCTCCCTCCTCTTCCTCTCCACCAAAGGTCTGTTTCTCATTATCCTCTGTAGTCTGCTCTCTGTCTGAGTCAGGAGACGAAAAACTTAAATAAACACTCTCTCTCTGGCTCTCTCCGCCTCAGTTCAGCTCTCAGTGCCCCCTCCCCTCCACTCTGTCTCTTCTGTCCTCCTTCCTTGGCCTCCTCTCGTTCTCACAATCATTAGGAGTATGTTATACTGGTGTGTAGCTGGGGGCCTGTTTCACTCTCTATGTCATCCTCTTGGGGTTGTGTGGGCAGGCCTTGGATGCTGGACTGATTTCAAGATGTTGCAGTGTGGTTGGGGAGAGGAAAAAGTGCGACCAGCAAGGCAGGCACAAGAATTTCTGAGGCCCTAACAAGCCTCAGACTTGATAAACCTTTACACAACCACGGTGAAAAAAATCCCACTGACTCCATTGGGTTATAATCAGGGAAATTGTTTTCTCTGTGGTAAAGAAAAAAACCCATAGAGGTTTGATTGGTGACCTCATGGTGGTTGAAATTTTCTAATCAACCATTTAGTTTCCTGCTTTCCTAAGAGACAAGAAAATGTCCAAACTACGAGTGAAAGCATGCTTCAGACAGTGTGATTAATATTTAAAGTCCTCCTGTACCTTTCCAAAAGCAGATGTGAAGCCAGTTGCTCCAGCTGTTGAAACGAGTATTTTCCAAAAGGTCTTGCATAGGACTTAATTGTTGCTAAATATTTCCTCCTAATGAAACAAACGGCCCGTTTGGAGCACCCATAATTAGAATCAGTGGCGCTATTATAACTGAGTACTGATGATAATCTTATTTAAAAATGAAACATCAATATCATGGCACAAAATCGCATAGGATAACAGGATTCACAGGATGCGCTTCAATCCATATTATAATATTTTTATCAGCTGTTTATCCAGTTTAGTTTTAGGTTGCTTTTTTAACAAATGTTGTGACCCTTTTTGACAAGGATAAAAATTTGATTAGATTTGATATACCTTTATTAGTCCCACAAGGGGAAATTTCAATTTGACATCGTGACCACCCTAGATAACAGTGATAGATATTCTATTTAACATCTTAAATAAATATTGGACTCTCTCAGGGTCATGTCCACCCATCAAACGACCCTGAGCTCCTCCACAGTTATTAGAGCCACTAGAGAGCACTTTTTTAAGGGGAAATATATATCAAGTTGGACAAAAGATGCTTATATTTGACTGCAACTGAGTTTCTAAACACAAAGGAATGCCTTTATAACTTACTCGATACACCTGAGGTTGTACAGGGGGTTTTACAGTGTAAGATAAACCTGCCTTTTGAAACCCCCATTTGGCCACAAAACAACACAGAGTTTTGCACCTTTTTATAATGACTTCCTCTAGCTTTACAATACAATGAAAATACCACATGTTTTTATTACATAGTAATCTCCTTGCAATGTGCATTTGCATGTATCTGGGTCAATCCAGTGCCGGAGCTGTCAGGACTGCGTTCACACAGCGGTGTCACTGAAATTAATGCAACGGTTTGTGTTTTTCATGCAGTAAATAATCCAAGAAAAGAGGTGAGGGGTGGGGAAAGTCTTTTCTTCTTGTTTGTCGTGTGGAAAACAACAAAAAGTATATATTTAGTCTGCTCTCTCTCATTCCGCCTCTATATCATTTTCACTTCAGGCGAGTTTACAGGTATTTATTTTAAACAGCTTTATTTTTCTTTCTGTTATCGAGATAGATCGATTAAGACTTTGATAAAGATATAAAATAAAAAAACTAAATGTGCATTGTCCATTGTCACTTAGAGGATAAGCATTTATTGTATTGTAATCTGCATGTGTATGTTCTGAATGATTTTTTATTTATTTATTTTTTTTGCATAGATGACAAAAGTACTCTCTTATAAACACTGAATCCTAAAAATCTATGTGTAAGCAGTGCTGTACATTTCCAGCAGTTCAGAGATAGGACACTGCTATAAATGGAAAGATTTAAAGGGCTGTGAAACTGTAAAGTTGAATGGCTAATAAATTGTTTAAAGCAACACTGCAGTATGATGGATGAGTGCAAAAGACAGGAGGAGCTGCTGAGTGTCAAGTATATGGGAGGAGAAGACACAGAAGGAATGATTCCCGTGGATGTGTTGCCCTCGTGTGGTGAAAGCTAGAATAATTTTACCGTAACTTTCCTAAAAAGCAAAGCGAAGTGAATTTTCAAAGTGAAATTTACCAAAAATGATCAGTAAAATGATTTTGGCAACATGATTTCCGTTATACATCAGATTTGCTGTCTTTTTTTTATGCTGCTTTTATAACTCAGTGTCTCTCTGGGATTGATAAAGTTCCTGTGCTCTGTCGACACAGGAACCACTCCACTCAGGAACCAATCCCAACCACTCCACCACCATGGTTGATATTTCGTTTCGTTCATTTTGTTGTAAGTGAGAAAACTTACAAATTCATCAGAGGCCCAAATAATTATTTCTCCTTTTTCCTTTTTACTGGAGGCTGAGTCTTCACTAGTTTTCTTGGCTGACGTTGGGGTTGAGCTAAGGGTTGGTGAGACTGCCACAGGTTAAAGTCTATTATCAAGTTATCCAGTGAATGTCGATAATCTTCTTATTTGTTTACATAATACTTTCTTTTAAGGGGGCTGCTGGTCCCAGACAGACACATTTTCACAGAATCACGTACATCACATAAAATCATATACAAGGTCTTGAATAATCAGGCCCCATCTTATCTTAATGACCTCATAGTGCCATATCACCCCATTAGAGCATTTTGCTTTCAAACTGTGGGCCTACTTGTTGTTCCTAGAGTATTCAAAAGTAGAATGGGAGGCAGAGCCTTCAGCTTTCAGGCTCCTCTTCTGTGGAACCAGATTCCGTTTAGATTTGGGAGACAGACACTATCTCTACTTTTAGTATTAGGCTTAAAAGTTTCCTTTTTGATAAAGCATGTAGTTAGGGCTGGATCAGGTGACCCCGAATTCTCTCTTAGTTATACTGCAGTAGGTGTAGGCTGCTGGGGGAAGTAGTTCTCCTTCAATCACTATTTCTAGTCACTATGTGTAGACCTCTCTGTATTTAATCATTATTTATTACTATCTCTGGCTCTCTTCCACAGCATCTCTTTCATCCTGCCTTCCTCTCCTCACCCAAGCCAGTCATGGCAGATGACTGCAGTTCCCTGAGCCTGGCTCTGATGGAGGTTTCTTCCTGGTAAAAGGGAGTTTTTCGTTCCCACTGTCGCCAAAGTGCTTGCTCATAGGGGGGCGGTCGCCCCATGATCAGAAGGTCAGTGGTTCGAATCCACTGAACGGCTACCCTGAGGTACCCCTGAGCAAGGTACCGTCCCTGCACACCGCTCCCCGGGGGCCTGCTTAGTGGCTGCCCACTGCTTCACTGAGTGAATGGGTCAAATGCGAAGAAAAACAAAAGTGATTTCCCCACAGGGATCAATAAAGTATACAATATTATTACATGACTGTTGGTGTGATTTGACGGTGTATAAATAAAATTGAATTGAAATTCAGGTTTATTTAAAATGTTTAATAAAAAGAAACCCTCAGTTTATTTTGTAAATGAAAGACAATGAACTTCAATAAAAGGACCATCACATCTTTCACTAAATGTTTACTGTATAGGATGAGCACACCGAGTTCATCTTGAAGGGTGACAGATGGTTCTGAGAAACTAAATTACTTCCTTGTTTTACTTTTTTTCTAATTTACACTTTTAGTTCAACTAAAACTACAAACTAAAAATATTATACACAAATTTCCAAGTACTTAATTGTTTGGACGGCACCTTTCCACTTTTACTGACGACTCAAAGCATTGCACACGTTTACATTCAAATCAAAATGATCTGTTTTTATTTTGGTCTGTAGAGCTATTTTCCACTCAAGTTTATTTTAAAATTACTTACCCAAATAAAAGTTCAACTTTTAGAGTTTAATCTTAAAAATAAAACTCTTTAGACATTCTTTTGCAAGCATGTCCTATAGGTCATGATAGGCAGTATTAACGTAGCTCTTTAAAAGTAGTGGGAATAAGTGGACCAGAAAAAACCGGCAGAAGCAGGATAAACTCAACACTTGAGCCCTGCGTGAGTTCAGATGTAAGTGCATTGTGGTATAAGGAAACACTAATTCATCATGCTGCTGGTGGTTACTCACATATGCCCATGATGAAAGTGTGAAAAGTCTGACAAGAGTGAGTGAAAAAAAAATTACCGTTAACACAGAGTTGAGATGAGGTGAGAATTCCTTAGAATTATTACATTTGGCTTGTTTTAAACATGTTGAAAGCTTTTAAACATGGACAGAGATTTTGCTAAAACACATCTGCACTATAAAAGTCCACTGTTTTTGAGATTTACCTTAATTTATTCTTGACATGAATGCATGACACACTTAAAAGACAAAGTATCCTACCATCAGACTGGATTTTAAACCTGTGACACCAAGAGAAATAATACATAAAAAAAAGTGAGAAAATTTCACCCGCTGTCTGATTTTTGTTTACATAAACACATTTTCACTGTAAACTGATGTAGAATAATATCAAACTAGAGCATCAAACTCACCAGGCAAGAATGTTTGATGCTAAAGTTTTTCTGGCAGAGGCTATCGAGGCTTGTTTCTACTACGGAAATAAAGAAAAACAAATAAATTACAAGGCGTTTGCTGTTGAAATTCTCAAGTTATTATCAAAATTTGGATTGATTCACTCAAACAGGTTTTTTCCCCTATTTTTCATTTTATTCAGTGGTGCAAACAAACCTGAATAAGGGAACCGCTAAATACACCAAATACATATAATGAATGAACTAATTTCATCTTGAAGAATGGCACGCTGGGAAACTGAACCATTTCCTCACTTTTCTCTTAAAATAAACTATCAAGCATATTTACCATTTCAATTTCTATAAAACATTTTATCCATTCTCAGTTATTTTAAGACCACCTTGCACGGCTACAATCAGAGCCCCCTCCTTTAATTGATATACACTCCAAATATTTTTGACATGTTTCCAAATAATGAATTGTTTGGTCTTTCTTGGACTTTTGGAGTTTTAGGACTGGAACTTTTCTAGTCTTCCTGAACACTTAAAAGTCTTTTACCCATCATTTAGACAATTTGTATCAAAATGATGGAATGCCAGTTTCCAGTCCAGGTTATTTTGGTGTTATTTACCCATTTTTTGATATTTAGGTTGAGCTAATGTAAATAAATCATGTTTCAAAATCCAAAAAACGTCAAAAATCCATAGAATCACTCTCACAAATCACATTTTTAAAACTTTATTTGACCAGGAAATGTAACTGTTTTAAGCCAAGACAGGCAGGATCAAACTAGTTTCTTCAGTGGTGGCACTAACTAGACCACAAAGCCGGCACAAGCAGGATAAACTCGGTGCTTGAGACCTGTGTGACATGAAAGATGTAATCACCACAGTGGTGACGGTTGAAACATTGATACTGACGGTGAGAGCTCAGGAGATGTGACAACACTGATATAGTAACAGGATGTTGACGTATAGCCACCCTCAGTTGAGCTCCTTTGGTTGTCAGATGAAGTGCAGTGTAGAAAAATCGTTAATTGAACAGCTTTTTGAAAAGTAAAACGAGTATTTTTGTTTGTTTGTTTATTTTGTTTAGTGGTTGTATTTGAGGTTATCTGATTGATTGTGGTTTGCACATGTGGTTTCTCCATTTCAACAGCTTAGAGCAGATGATTACGAAAAACATGGCTTCACTAAAGGTAGACATGCATAACCTGGAATTCCTGGAAGTAAAAGAAAAGGGAAAAAAAACCGCGTCATTCACTCAGTCCGTGAGCGGGTTGGGCTTCTCCAAAGTTTCTCTCTTCCCCGTTTCATGGAAAGCTGCATTCCTGTCAGTGACAGAGACTTGTATGAACAAGAATGTTTTGCTTATGCGTGCCTATTCTCTAAAATGCAAGCTTTTAAATTTTATCTATACGCCTCGGGTGCTTTTAATAACAATTGACTCAGGGTGAAAAGCGTCTCAGGAAACAGAGAAATGCATTATGGTACCTCACACTGGAACACGTTATCTTAAAGAACGCATGCTTTTTTATAAATAATAACAGAGTGAAGACTCTGTTTTAGCACAGAAAAAAATTCCCAGGACAATCATACATCGAGATAATACAAAGGTTTCGACAGAAAAGGGGAGCGGGAGAGTTTTAATGAAGGACACGCCTCTCTGAAGCGCTCCCTTAAACCACAGCATGTTACAACCCGCGAGGCGAGATGTTATAGTTTGAGCTCAAAGGAGCACTGTCAGGGCTGGTGAGCAGCGGATATTTGAACGATATACATATCACAAAGAGAAAATACATCGTGAAAAGGTGAGTGGATTATAAACAAAAACACTTAGCACCTGTTTTTTTGGACCACCCAATTTTTTTGACAAGTGAATTTATTTCAAAGCTAAAAAAATCTTAAAATAATTTTTCTGAAGTCAGTTATTGATACAAAATAACATGTTTTTTAAAACCCATCACATTATCGGAATGCTTACAGATACACAAAGGCTTTTACTACAGTGTGCAAAACTGACTCAGAAGCCAACTGCTTGTACTTTACTTCCAGTGAGAGACTGTAGTGACACAAGTAAGGAAAAAAACTTCAACATGAACCAAAGACTGTTGAAATAATGCTCTTCGATGCAGTATTTGCTGTTAATATCAATGTTTGGTGCTTTTTAATATGCTGTTTATGAGATTATGCTGAATCATTTTCTAGAGCCTTGGATGTAAATAATTTAAAGGCTGCAGTACAGTAGTAAGGTGTGAGCCAACAATTGTTTTTATTTTTGAGTTATTTCTGTACAAAAAGATGTAGAAAAAGATGACTGAAGAAGAAATACTTCCCATGAATCATGACAATCCTTCAACATCCTACGCCTATTGCAACCTAACTAAGGGAGGATTCAGGGTCACCTGATCCAGCTCTAAGAATCTGGTTAGATCTAAGATTTTTAGGGCCAAGTACATCACCTCAGTTTTATCTGAATTTAGAAGCAAAAAATTAGAGGTCATCCAGGTCTTTATATCTTTAAGACATTCCCGCAGTTTAACTAATTGGTGTGTATCATCTGGCTTCATGGAAAGAGAAAGTTAGGTGTCATCTGCATTGCAGTGAAACTGTATGCGATTCTTTCTGATGATACCGGATAAAGGACGCGTGTATAATGTAAACAGAATTGGTCCTAGCACTGAACCCTGCGGAACTCCATAATTAACCTTAGTGTGTGAAGAGAACTCTTTATTTACAAGAACAATTTGGAGTCTATTAGATAAATATGATTCAAACCACTGCAGCACAGTACTTTAATATATATACAGCATGCTCTTATCACTGTAATAAAGTATTATGGTCTACAGTATCGAACGCTGCACTGAGGTCTAGCAGAACAGGCACAGAGATGAGTGAAACTCTTCAAAGAAACCATTCCTCTGCAGATGATCTGTCAGCTGTTCAACAGCTACTCTTTCAAAACATTTTTAGATCAAAGGAAGGCCTAAGACAGCTAGAGATGGCTTTTTAAGTAATGGTTTAATTAGTGACAGCTTGAAGGCCTGTGGTACCAATTATTAGAGATAGGTTGATCATATTTAAGATTGCAGCATTAATTACTGAGGCAGCACAGTGGAAGGGTGGTTAGCACTGTTGCTGCATAGCAGGAAGGTCCTGAGTTCAATTCCACCATCAGGCTGTGTTTTTTCTGTGTGGAGTTTGCATGTTCTCCCCGTGTTTGCATGGGTTCCCTCCAGGTACTCCCGCTTCCTCCCACTGTCCAAAGACATGCAGTTTGTGGGGATAGGTTAATTGATTAGTCTACATTGCCCATAGGTGTGAGTGCAAATGGTTGTCTGTCTCTCTGTGTTAGCCCTGCGAAGGACCCTCGGGAACAAATTAATTTCGTAAGTCGGGGTTCAACTGTAATTATTCCTGCGTCTTTCAGGATCTTACAAGACGACGCATTGACTATTAAATTTGTCGTCGCGATTTTGATAGTCGACGTGATCGTGACTAGTCGACTAATCGTGGCAGCCCTACTGGGAACACAGGGAACTTGGAGCGTGGAGAAAACACAGCGTGATGGGACTGGTTTCCCCAAATCTCTGACCACAACGCTACTGAATTTTTTTGATCTCTGCTTAAAAGTTGTGTCTATACCAAAAAATCCACCAATTTAAATTAACTCTACTATTTATGCCAAGAAGAATGATCAGATAGCTATCCACAATTATACTAGAAGCTTGTTAATGGCTAGCAAAAGCCTTGGTTGAGGTGAAACTTGCTAAGGGATATTTAAACAAATATTAGTGGAGGTGTACATATATATTTGAATCTGCATATACTTCTGACTCTATGTGGATTAGAGAAAACCCAAGCTTTATAAGTGCATGTAGGGAATATGTCTGTTAAGTATGTATGTTGAAGCTCTTTCTTGACTAGTAATTCATGTTTCAATTGGAGAGTCAAAGAAAACCAATGGGTTTTTCTTTCAGGTTCAAAAGTTCACCTAGCATGAACAACATAAGTGTCTCATTCCTGACTGGCCCAAAGACTACTCCTGACCCTGATGAGGAAAATGCTGTGAAAAATGGCTATTCCACAGCCATTGGTGCCCTCATCTTCAGCTTGGTCTTCCTCCTGGGTGTCCCTGGAAATCTCTTCATTGTCTGGAGCATCCTGGCCCGCTGCCGACAACGCTCAGTCACCACCCTCCTCATCCTCAACTTGGCATGTGCTGATGGGTTCCTCATGGCTCTCACCATCTTTTTCATCATCTACCTGGTCATGCAGTCGTGGGTCTTTGGTAACACCATGTGCAAAATTGTGTTCTACCTGTGCAACTCCAACATGTATGCATCAGTCTTTCTGATAACCCTGATGAGCGTGAACAGGCTGTTGGCCGTGGTCTTTCCACACACACTGTATCACCTGATCACCAGGAAGGTTGTGAAGAGGGTGATCCTAGGCACATGGGTGCTAGTGATGGCCATTTCCATTCCTTCGTTGGTGTTTCGAGATGTGAAAGAAGAAACTGATGATATGAATCAAACAACATATGTGTGTGCACCCAATCACACACTGCGTAGACATGTAAGTACACTTGTGTTGGTTATTTGTCTGCCACTGATCTGATTAGATTCATAACCATATTTGTTTCCATTATCAAAATGCCTTCTAAAAACCTTCTGCATGTGAGAGCCAGTGAAATAGTGAATGAGGTATTGAACATGATCACGCTGTGAGCAAAAGGGCCAGAATTCTTCATTCATGACTTAATTAATAAAAGAAAAAACGGTTCTTTAAAAGACTGGTTAAATGTTGTTGGGGAAAAAATGCCTTACATTCTCAGATTAAAGGAGGATATTTTGGTTGTTTGTTTATTTCTCCTGAAATGTAGTATATCTCTGTTTAAACTGTAACTATTGATAAAAACTACCGTGTCAAAAAATACTCTTATAATACTCGACATTTTATTAGATATGATTTCATGAACAATTAGACAGCTAAAACATTTGCCTATTTTAACGGGAACACACTATCTGAAACTGAGAGGAAAGAAATATTGCAGATGTGTTTGTTACTGTGTTTAAGGCCTTGGAAGCTGCAGCTTAACTAGTGTTCAAAATGTAGTTAAAATAATTCAAATTACACCAGACTGCACGTTTTTTAAGCCCTTGAGCCCACAACGTAAATACTGATGTGGCACTGCACAAAAGTCTGAAAATCATTTTGCATTGATCCTTCATAAATGTAGTAATGCTCTTCTGTAAAACATTCCTTCTTTACAAGTAAAAGTCCTCCTTAAGTAAGGTGGCAAATTAGAATCAAAATATTCTAAAACTACATAAAGTAAAATGATTTATTTTGCAGAATGCCCCTTTTCAGATCAAAGACCATAACAACATTACTTGATTTTAGGTCTTCAGATGTTTCATTTTGTCCTCTCATTTGACAAAAAACCCCCAGAGAAGTTGATCAGTTTAAACAGTTTCATAATTTTGGCTCTATTTCTTTGTTTTTCATTTAATATCTAAGGAAACAGCTTTTCTTTATATCCTCTCATGTGCAGGTGAGGTTTGAGTACGCCTTTCAGACAGTGGCAGGATTCATTATTCCTTATGCAATCATTATAACCAGCTACGTTCTCATCCTGAAACGCCTGAGGGAGACCAGGTTTCAACGAAATATCCGCAGCGAGAAACTTATCCTGGCTATCGTCATAATGTTTGGCCTGTTCTGGTTGCCGTACCACGTCATCAACCTGATACAGGTGTGCAAGGGCATCTTCTCTACCAATAACCCAATAACCACATCAAATCTGTTTGTAAATCGATTATCTGAGGATTCGATTGAATACTGAGTGGGTTGGTGTTTTTTTTTCCACCCAAGGTGGCAGCTGCGTGGTACCCAAAAGACTCAGCAACAAGAAAACGGTGAGTAACTGAAGATTTTCATAAACATGGTGCTAAAGTTAGTGAAGTACAATATTGTCATTTTATGCATTATGTCCAGTAATAACAATACTCTGTAATTCAAAGCTGATATATGTAGTCTGTCTCCGTGCATGCAGTGACACACACCTAGATTTAATTTTTACCATTCAGTAAACTGAATATACTATAATTGTAAAGAGTTTGAATGTGCCACCATCTTCAGTATATAATATTATCAAAATATTCCAAAATCTGGAGAAATCTCAATATCCGGGCTTCATGTGACACTGCACTAAAAGCAGGCAGGATTCTGTTGTGGAAAATCACTGCAGGGGTTCAGGACCACTTCCAGAAATCTCTCTGTGAATACCATGTTCACCTTACCATCCAAAAGGTTGAAGCTCTAACAAACAAGAGACAGAGTATCGTATCGTCACTGATTTCTAGACTCGATTCCAATTCACAAGGTCCCGATTCAATTCGATCCATGATTCGATTCAATTCAATTCAATTTTGACCCAGACAGTCAGAGATATAATAATTCTGATCATTTATCAATACTGGCACTTGTGAGACTTCATCAGAGATGTAAGCAACACAGAAGATGCCTTTGTGTCAAAGTAACTGAGGGTAAAACACAGAAAAAGATTAAGGAGAGTTTCCTGGCCTGGCTTTTTATAGCAGATAACCTAAAATATATATATACAGTGGGGCAAAAAAGTATTTAGTCAGCCACCGATTGTGCAAGTTCCCCCACCTAAAATGATGACAGAGGTCAGTAATTTGCACCAGAGGTACACTTCAACTGTGAGAGACAGAATGTGAAAAAAAAATCCATGAATCCACATGGTAGGATTTGTAAAGAATTTATCCGTAAATCAGGGTGGAAAATAAGTATTTGGTCAATAACAAAAATACAACTCAATACTTTGTAACATAACCTTTGTTGGCAATAACAGAGGTCAAACGTTTACTATAGGTCTTTACCAGGTTTGCACACACAGTAGCTGGTATTTTGGCCCATTCCTCCATGCAGATCTTCTCGAGAGCAGTGATGTTTTGGGGCTGTCGCCGAGCAACACGGACTTTCAACTCCCGCCACAGATTTTCTATGGGGTTGAGGTCTGGAGACTGGCTAGGCCACTCCAGGACTTTCAAATGCTTCTTACGGAGCCACTCCTTTGTTGCCCGGGCGGTGTGTTTTGGATCATTGTCATGTTGGAAGACCCAGCCTCGTTTCATCTTCAAAGTTCTCACTGATGGAAGGAGGTTTTGGCTCAAAATCTCACGATACATGGCCCCATTCATTCTGTCCTTAACACGGATCAGTCGTCCTGTCCCCTTGGCAGAAAAACAGCCCCATAGCATGATGTTTCCACCCCCATGCTTCACAGTAGGTATGGTGTTCTTGGGATGCAACTCAGTATTCTTCGTCCTCCAAACACGACGAGTTGAGTTTATACCAAAAAGTTCTACTTTGGTTTCATCTGACCACATGACATTCTCCCAATCCTCTGCTGTATCATCCATGTGCTCTCTGGCAAACTTCAGACGGGCCTGGACATGCACTGGCTTCAGCAGCGGTACACGTCTGGCACTGCGGGATTTGATTCCCTGCCGTTGTAGTGTGTCACTGATGGTGACCTTTGTTACTTTGGTCCCAGCTCTCTGCAGGTCATTCACCAGGTCCCCCCGTGTGGTTCTGGGATCTTTGCTCACCGTTCTCATGATCATTTTGACCCCACGGGATGAGATCTTGCGTGGAGCCCCAGATCGAGGGAGATTATCAGTGGTCTTGTATGTCTTCCATTTTCTGATGATTGCTCCCACAGTTGATTTTTTCACACCAAGCTGCTTGCCTATTGTAGATTCACTCTTCCCAGTCTGGTGCAGGTCTACAATACTTTTCCTGGTGTCCTTCGAAAGCTCTTTGGTCTTGGCCATGGCGGAGTTTGGAGTCTGACTGTTTGAGGCTGTGGACAGGTGTCTTTTATACAGATGATGAGTTCAAACAGGTGCCATTCATACAGGTAACGAGTGGGGGACAGAAAAGCTTCTTACAGACGACGTTACAGGTCTGTGAGAGCCAGAGATTTTCCTTGTTTGAGGTGACCAAATACTTATTTTCCACCCTAATTTACGAATAAATTCTTTACAAATCCTACCATGTGAATTCATGGATTTTTTTTTTCACATTCTGTCTCTCACAGTTGAAGTGTACCTCTGGTGCAAATTACTGACCTCTGTCATCATTTTAAGTGGGGGAACTTGCACAATCGGTGGCTGACTAAATACTTTTTTGCCCCACTGTATATATGCAGTAGATCAAAAATGGAAGAAAAGCACAAATCAGTATATGAACATTACTGATGCTGCTGAAGTGAAGCTGTGCATTCAGAGGGTTTATTAGAGACACTTAAAAAAACAAAAACAAACAGCGGCCGACAGTGCTGTTAACAATGGTAGACTGGTGTGTAATGGGAAACTGTTCTTGAAGTACACTGAGAGAGAGCAAGAGAGAGAGAGCTGTGCAGGAATTGTGATTTTATTGTGGTGGGAGCAAAAAAGCAAAAGTCAGAGCGAATTAATGGCGATGTTTATGAAATGTGAAGCATAGTTTTGATCTTTTTTTGCTGCCAGTCAATTTAGTTTGGAGAGTGACAAAACCTGCAGCTTCAGAAGGTGTGAGCTCTCAGCTTTCAGCCCCAGTGGGTGAGAAAGCCGACATCTCACAGATTCTGAAGCATCGGCTCTGCGCATTGTGTTTACATCTTTGTGTGGAATCCATTTACCTGCTCTCACTTGCTTTTTTAGCTGTTTGGTGGTTGTTGAAATGGTTTTGTGAGTTTTAACCTGAGATTCTGGCATTTCTGGCAAAATACATGTATATTTAAAAGTTGATTCAGGATTTAATGAATCAATATCACTTTATTCAAGCTAAAATTTTAATTTTCTGATTGTAGCAGTCCCCCGGACCAAGGAAGAAATAGAGAGAGCCTCGACGGGTGCAGTAATTTTTACTTTGAGATTCATTCAGAATCTAACAGTGCGCCAGGTGCACCAATGCACCGTGAAAACTAAACAGAAACACAAAATACATTTTCTTAGACGCTTATTACAAATATGAACTCAAATAAAGCAGAAAATACAACAAAATATCAATTAAGCAAAGAAATACAACTTAAAACATGTACCTCGCTCCGCATTCCAAGGGCTGCAAATTGTTCGTTTCGCTAGAGTCCGGTATCACGCTGCTTCACGCTTCATTGAGAGCTGCCTACTGGGAAATGTGCGCCACAAAACCGGTCTGAGCTGGAAGTGCAGCTTGCCGCTAACTAAACAACAGAGCCCTCTACTGGACACTACGCGTAGCTGTTCAGGCTTAGATCAATAAACAAAACTGGACCTTTACACTCCCACCAAATCATGTATAATAAACAACATTCTTTACATGATTTCCAGCTGTAACATATGGACATTACTACAAGAACGAACACAATTTCAAATACATCATCAATAAACTTTCGCAAATACGCCTGATGTGACAGTATTGATTGAAACATCAATTAGTTATTTTCTAATAGAACTACAAGCTTTTGAACAGGTCGCTCAACTACGTGAGGTTTGTGTGCTGTTCCCTGCTTCTTTATTAAGCCTCGATCGCCAACTTGAAGCTTGACTCTGCGGACCAAACCGTCATCTTCTTCTGGTGCTTCAACCACTCGAGCCAGTTGCCACTGATTTCTGGGAAGCATGTCTTCTTTGATAATGACTATGTCATTGACTTTAAGATTTCGACGTGGTAGGTGCCATTTCTGTCTCATAGATATGTTCAGAAGGTACTCTCTTTTCCATCTACTCCAAAACTGCTCAGTGAGATACTGGACTCTGCGCCAACGTTTCCTTGCATATAAGTCCTCTTTCACAAACTTTCCTGGTGGAGGCAGTGCAACCTTTGATTTCATCAATATGAGGTGATTTGGAGTTAGAGGTTCAGGAGATTTAGGATCATTGATTCCATCGACGCTCAGTGGTCGACCATTAACTATAAACATCGCCTCATAGAATAGAGTTCTTAGAGAGCTGTCATCCAGCCTGCCTTGGCATTGAGCAATGGTGGCATTGAGAACATTGCGGATGGTTCGAATCTGTCCTCCGGCATGGCTAGCAGATGGGGCATTGAAGACGAACTCACACTGTTTATTGGCAAGGAATGCTTCTAAGGCATCCATGTCACATTGTTTAAGAGACTCTCTTAGCTCATTTTTGGCTCCAATAAAGTTTGTACCCTGGTCACTGTACAACTTACAAACAGCTCCTCTTAAGCTGATGAAACATCTCAGAGCGTTGATGAAAGAGTCAGTAGAAAGATCCTCAAGCATCTCAATGTGGACTGCACGTGAGGAAAGACATGTAAAGAGGAGTCCGTATCTTTTATGCTCTTTGCGACCTTGTTTTGTGACAAATGGTCCGAAACAGTCCATTCCACAATACATGAAAGGATCTGAGATTTCAACTCGTTCCTTTGGAAGTTCAGACATGCGTTGTTCTTCTGGTGAACGTCTTAGTTTTCGACATTGAACACATTTGCTTATTAGTTTTGCAACTTCCTTGCTCCCACCAATCACCCAAAACCCATTCGATCTGATTTCCATGAGAGTTTGGCTTCTACCTTGATGACAAATCTGTGCATGAAAATGAGCAATGATCAACTTTGTAATGTGATGGTCTTTTGGGAGGATGATGGGGTGCTTAAGTCCCTGACAGAGTGTTGACTTCTTCAGTCTTCCTCCAACACGGAGAAGTCCTTGATCTAGCACTGGATCTACTCTAAAGAGGGGACTTGAACTCGGAAGGTTATCTCCCACCTTCAACACTTCCATCTCTTGAGAAAAGGCCTGCTGCTGAAGGAGCTTTATTATTGTGTCAGCAGCTGTTCTCCGTTCATCTACTGTTACAAAGTTTCCATACTGGGCGGGCTTTGCTGGATCTCAATCCTTTTATCCTTGCAACCACTTTAAGGAGCATTGACCAGCTTGAAAACCTTGACAAACGGCTGAGGATATTGTCTTGTTCACTTGTTTGAGTTGTGAGAGCTTTGACTGCTTTGACTTCTGGATCCCCTACTAACAACACAGCTGAGGGGCTGGGTGCATATGAAATGTCATGTTCCCACAGAAACTTTGGACCAGACAACCAACATGTTGACATGATTTCTGATGCACTGAGCCCTCTAGAGGCGTAATCTGCAGGATTCTGAGCTGTGTCAATGTAGTGCCACTGTCTGGGATCTGTAGTTTGCCTAATTAACTGAACACGGTTGGCAACGAAGACGTGGAACCGTCGTGCCTCATTGTTAATATAGGCTAAGACTACTTGGGAGTCAGTCCAAAAGAACTCTTCATTAACCCTTTAGAGCCGATCGGAGCGGGAACGCTCTGTTATGCGTAACTATTTTTAAATCCCAGTAGCACTGCAACCACGTAAGCTAGCGCAAAAATTTTTTTTGCATATGAAACCGGAGGAGTTGTACTTACATCTGATGCCATCAGCTTGTCCTAGGTCACGGTTTCCTTCCACATAAAGCTTTGCAAAAACTGCATAAAAAGCGCTTGCAGGAACAAAAACATAATATTCCAGAAACACGCTTTACCGATCTGATCAGCTGTTCAAAACACTTCCTACGTTGGAATAGACGTCAGCGCGAACTTTTGCATTTCCGCCATTACCTGCCCGAAACCGGAAGTGACGTCATTTTCGCGGAAATGTAGTCTTTTTTGCGATCAGGGCCTCAGGGCCTATACTGCTCTTTTTAAAAGTTATCTTTGACTTTATGACTTTCTGTGTCGTTTCTGGGATGCTTAGGACTCATATTGCACTGCTGGAAATAGTTTATTTTGATGCATATGCTGCTTTTTTGCAAATTTGCAGTATAATATTTATTTTCGTTTTTCCTGCAGTGTATAAAAATTGGTGTATTTCAAAAATAAAACTATGAAGACACTCAAAATAAATTTCCTGTGGTAGGAAACTATTTTGTGCAACTTTTTTGTATTTACAGTTTTGAGGGATAAGACTCTTAAATTTCTCTAACTACAAATATATGTTAAAAAATCAAAAACGATTTTCAATTTTTTTGTAGTTTATTGCACTTTTTTGCAATTTATGTAATTACTATGCACTTAATGAATACATATTATTAAAATCTGGGCTATAATGGTTGTATTGATGTATAGCAACTTGAAATGCTCCCAAAAATGGCTCCACAGCATGTAAAAATATAATATAAGCTCTGGCGGACTTGGTTCTATGGTAGGTCTTAAAGGGTTAATGCACATCTGAAGCTCTGCTTTTAGCATGCTGCTCATTCTAGCTGATGTGACTGCGGCTGAGAGTTCTAATCGCGGGATACTTGTGACCTTGGTAGGTGCGACTCTTGCCTTAGCCATAACAAGACTACAGTGGACCTTCTCGTTGCTGAGGTACCTAATATAGGAGCATGCACCATATCCTAAATCACTAGCATCACAAAAGTGGTGCAGTTCCACCTTTACAATGTCTGTTAGTTCTGGTGGGTGGTAACATCTAGGCACTGCAACCGATTTTAGTCTTTCCAACCCATCTTTCCAGTCCTCCCACCGTGAGCGTAAGTTGTCAGGAAGGGGGTCATCCCATTCAATGCCTCTGCGACACAGTTCCTGTAGGATACCTTTGCCTCTTAAGGTGAAGGGAGCTACGAACCCTAGTGGGTCGTACAGGGATGAGATCACTGACAGTATGCTCCGGCGAGTAGGAGGTTGGTCCTTAGTGTTTATTTTGAAACTGAAAGTGTCATTTTTGATTGACCACTGGATGCCGAGCACATGGCCTTCAGCTGTTGTGTCAGGTTTGAGATCGAGCGGTTCTGTGGTGTCTGCTCTGTCTGAGGGTTCCAGCTGGGAAAGCGCATCACTTTGGTTTGAGTTGAACTTGTGCAGATGTAGACCGCCAAGTCTACAAAGTGCTTGTGTTTCGGTGATGAGTTCTTGTGCCTCTTTAACTGATGGGACACTAGTTAGACCATCGTCTACATAAAAGTTCTGTTCAACAAACTCTGAGGCCTTAGGATAGTCTGCTCTGTACTGTTGTGCCAAATATTTCAGGCCGAAATTAGCACATCCAGGGGATGAACTGGCACCGAATAGATGTACAGCCATTCTGTATTCTCTGGGTTCTTTGTCTAATTGTCCATCCTGCCACCACAGAAATCTCAGATAGTTGCGCATGTCTGGACAAACAGAGAACTGGTGGAACATTCTCTCGATATCACAGATTATGGCTACATTTTCCTTTCTGAAACGACAGAGTACCCCCACCAATGAGTTGATCATATCTGGACCTGTGAGAAGAGTGTCGTTTAATGAGACACCGAGAAATTTTGCTGAACAGTCAAAGACAACTCTTAGCTTGGTTGGTTTTTTCGGGTGATATACCCCATGGTGTGGGATGTACCATGCAGTCTTGCCTTCAGACAAAGGAGGTGCTAATTCTGCATCACCACTGCTGATAATGTCTCTCATAAAGGAACAGTAATGTTCATGATACTGTTTATCAGCCTTTAGCCTTTTCTTCAGGTGTTGCAGTCGGACTGTGGCTAACTTCTTATTGTTGGGAAGCGCTGGTGGATCATTGCCCTTGAAGGGAAGCGGCATCTCATAGTGCCCATCTGATCTTTGTTTTATTGTATCACTGAGGATTTGTATGAAGCGAACATCATCCTGTGATACATACTTATCCTCATAGTTTCTCTCATTAAAGTCAGTCTCTAGGACTTTGAGTACTTCTGTGGCTGATGGTATGGGCATTTCTTTGACTGTGATCCTGTGCACATAACTCTGGTTACCTTCTCTGTCTAGGTGAGGATTACCAGAACCAATAATACTCCATCCTAGTAGGGTTCTTTGTGCGAAAGGTTCGTTTATTTTGCCTGTGACGATCTCTAGGGGGGCTAGTGCTGATGGGCAGTCATAACCAATCAATAGACCTACTTCACAGTTCTGCAATGGCTGTAACTTGTTAGCTAAGCCTTCAAGGTGTGGCCACTGAAGTGCAGTTTCCTTGGTAGGGATATGAGACTTGTCAACTGGGATAAAGTCACGAGAGTAGACGTGTTCTATTCGGACACGAGTCTCAGAATCAAACCAACGCACCTGTAAGTTGTTGGCAAGTTTACTTGCAACGACTGTGTCGACGGAAGTCATGGTGCTAAGCTTTAACTGCACTGGTTGGGCGTCTACATTTAGTTCTGAGGCCAAATCCTCTAAAATAAAGGATGAGTCACTCTGGGTGTCAAGCAGGGCATATGTAAGTATTTCTTTCTCAGGCTCAGATGCAACTGACACAAATACTGGTACTATGCTGGATGTGGAAGATAGTTTCCTTGTTAGTACATGAGTCATAACATTATGCACTTCCTTGTTTGCACCTTCATCTGGGGATTTAGAATCCTCAGTTTTCTTTTCTTTAGGTTCATTCACTCTTTCTGTGTGTAGACAGGTGGGGTGACGCCGACCACACTTACTACAGGAGTGACGTCCTCTGCATTCTTTGGTTACATGACCCCTCCTCAAACACCCAAAGCAGAGACGATTTTCTTGAATGAAAACTTTCTTGTCATCACTAGTTTTCGCTGCAAAAGCAGGACACTTAGCTATGCCGTGCGATTCTTCTTTGCAAAACAAACATGGGGGTTTAGGTCTAGAAGTAGATACTGGGATTGGTGGAGACTTTGGTTGGATGGTAGTACTGAGTGCCTTCGCTCTTTTAACATGCTGCTCTTCTGATGCCCTTTCGTTTATTAGGAATGGTGAGGCAACAGGATTGCAAACTACTTTAGCTTCATTTTGTATGAACTTTGTAAAGCGAGCGAAGTTGGGGTAGTCTTGGCTTTTGTCTAGCTCCTCCACCACAATGCAGCTCCATCTCTGCACTATCCACTCAGGCAGTTTTCTTAGAAGCTTGTGATTTTCCTCACAATCATTAAGGATCTCTAGGCCTTTGACTTGAGGGATAGCCTCTGCACAGCTTTGGAGAAAATCTGCCAACTCCCTCAGTGCTTTAGGATCATTGGCAGCTATTTTAGGCCATTTTGTGAGTTTAGCCCTAAAGGCTCTTTGGATAACAAATGGGCTGCCATACCTTTCCTCTAAAACGCTCCAAATGCCTGCGTATGCCTGCTCACTGTTGCGGAAGAAATATCCCTCTACTGCCTTTCGTGCTTCACCTGCAAGATAGCTCTTTAGATACAACATTTTCTCACACACAGGTAAAGGTTTGTCACCAATTAGTGCCATAAAGGATACCTTCCAATCCATAAACTTTAGGGGGTCGCCACTAAAGATGGTGGGCTCAGGTACAGGAAGCCTGTTTAGGGTAAGAGAGCTGGCGAGGGCTTGAACTAAGCTAAGTTCTTCACGTTCTGGAGTAGTATTGTGAGGTCTAAATGTTGGTGCTTGTGGATTTAAAGAGAGCCGTGGTGCGCTGTTGGGGAGATTTGCGGAATTTTCTAAGTTGTAGCAGGACACTTGATCATGGCTTTCAATGTCATTTTGAGCGCTAAGGGCTCTTACTCGTGCAGCTGCTACTTTCACTTCGCTGTCTGCCTTTAACTGTTGAAGTTTAGTCTTTTCCTCCTCCAACTTTGCCTTTGTTTCCACTTCCTTTATTTTCCACTCATTTTCCATTTGGCTGATCTTGGTTTCCTGTGCCAATATTTCTTGTGTGGCCTTTGCTTGTTCCACTTTGGCTGCAAGTTCAGCTTCTGCTTCCACCTCACGACTGCCAGTAGAATCTGCCTTTGAGCGTGCAACTGAACCCTCTGGGAACGACGTTTCAGTTTTTGTATCACCAAACACAGAACTATAGTCCCTTTTGTTTAACATCACTCGTACTCTTTCCTTTTCAAGGCGATCGTTAAAGAGCTGATCGATATTTTCCTGTCGTTTAGCAACAACTTCACAAATGTCAGTTGTAAGCACTGCACAAGCATCCATTCGCTTAACAATGTCGGGCGTCATGGATTGGCTGCGGCGAATGGGTTCATAATGCTGTTGTACTACAGCGTGCTTGTCTCTTATGTCATGACTGGCATTGTTTAGCTCTTCAGGTGAGCAGAAAGTTTTCAGCTTTGTTCTGATTTCTTTAGCTGCCTTCTTCCAAGTGTCATAAGCTTTGTTAAATGCCTTCTCATTTTTCTTTGCCTCATATTCCTGCATTTCTTTACCCTTTTCAGTTAAATGCCTTTCACGATTGCTGGATCTTACTCCTTGTTGCTCTGAGTCGTCGGCTTCTTCAGCAGCGTTCAACATTTTGTTACTGTAATGTGTATGTTGCTCTATGCGATAACGTCTGGACTTAAACTTACGTGAGTGTTACTTTTGGAAACAATGCTCACATCAGACGTTTACATCACATAAATAAACAGATTAGCACCCACATATTAGACAAAATGTAACTGTAAATACCGCTGATATACGTTACTTTCAAGAAGAATAAACCCATACAATTTAAAGATTGTAATTACTCAGTGCAATGCAGTATACCTTTAAGGCTGTAACCACAAAAATATTTAAGGCAAGTAATTCTGAATTAGAGTGCAGAGTCCTGTTATCAGCAAAGTCCTTAATGGGCATAATACCTGCACCTTCGTAAAGTGACCATCAGAGTTCAAAGGGGAGGTAGGCAACGAAGCAAAGATGATCTTGACTGGTGTAGAAATCTCTCACAGCTGACACACGGACCCAGCTCGTGGCACGGGCTGCACTCATCTGGCATGGGAGCTAGCAAGTAGCCTTCACTCAGCGATCGAGTTTTCACTGTAACAGTCCCCCGGACCAAGGAAGAAATAGAGAGAGCCTCGACGGGTGCAGTAATTTTTACTTTGAGATTCATTCAGAATCTAACAGTGCGCCAGGTGCGCCAATGCACCGTGAAAACTAAACAGAAACACAAAATACATTTTCTTAGACGCTTATTACAAATATGAACTCAAATAAAGCAGAAAATACAACAAAATATCAATTAAGCAAAGAAATACAACTTAAAACATGTACCTCGCTCCGCATTCCAAGGGCTGCAAATTGTTCGTTTCGCTAGAGTCCGGTATCACGCTGCTTCACGCTTCATTGAGAGCTGCCTACTGGGAAATGTGCGCCACAAAACCGGTCTGAGCTGGAAGTGCGGCTTGCCGCTAACTAAACAACAGAGCCCTCTACTGGACACTACGCGTAGCTGTTCAGGCTTAGATCAATAAACAAAACTGGAGCTTTACACTGATTTTAATCGGAAATTCAATTATCGAAACCCACCCCTAGTTGAGACTCCTCCTCTGGACATGTGCAGAGGAGGAGTAGTAGGTAAACTGGATTACAGATATGCAATAAGGAGCTGCCAGGAAGGAGAAAAAGACCGCAGAGAAAATTCAGAATGAGAATACTTTAATTATCCCTGGGGATTATGCGGTTGCAGAACCCTGAAGGGAGAAGCCAAAAGAATAATAATAAAAAGACTCAGAAAGCATCTTTTTATGGAAGGTCTCCATATGTCTTGATACTGCAGGTGATGATTAAGGGGTCCTTGAGTCACTCTGTACAAAAACAGTCACCATCAATGTGAAAAATCCAACTTTAACTTTCTTCCCTGCAGATTGCAGGATTTTGCCGACTTAACCCGAGTGGTGACCTCAGCTTTGTCCTTCATCAGCAGCTGTGCTAACCCGGTCCTCTACACCTTTGCCGGTAAATCCTATATCAAGAATAATGGCTTTGCCTTTATGGCTAAGCTGTTTGAGGGAACATCATCGGAAACAGGACCCAAAACCACCCAGTTCACAGCAACAGACGATCTGGGAAAGAATAACGTTGATTCTGAAAATCATACACTGGCTTCTACTCAACAAAATCGATGTTGAATTAACTTAATGCACTTAACAGACTGTATATAAATGAGAACATTTAAAATTGTGTAAATCTTTAAACGGAATATGTAGCTTGAGCATTTGAGGCTACAGACGATAAGCACCAGCACAGTATATTTAGAATCTGATAACAGAGTTTAAGTGAAAGTCAGAGGCACAGGCACAGCTGGGCTACTTTTGCCTGCATGCACCTGAATATCTGTAAAGTGTATAGGACTGTACATACTTTTTTTTGTGTGTCACATTATGTGTATGTGAGAATGCTACCTAACATAGAAAGCAGACTCAGCTGAGTGTTTTCATGCTTAGTGTGTTCATTTATAGTCAGGTGAATGAATGAAGATGGGACGGTTGGGGAAGTTTGCGAAGTTTGGCCTTACACAGAGACACAGATTGAATGGTTTATATGACACTGTGTGGGATGTGTTCATGTGATGTGTGTGTGTGTGTGTGTGTGTGTGTGTGTTTTAAATGCAACGGTTAAGAATTGTAAATGGCTGTACCCAAAAGGCAGACTCACAAAATAAAGCTCAGTAGGTTGATTTATAATGATATAACTATATAAAATGAGCTGACAAAGAGTGATGTAGCCTAGGTGGGCCTAGGACGTAGTCTAAGAGGGTCATGAGAGAGAAAACAAGTGTAAGTGATGACTTGCAGGGAGGAGAAAAAAGTTCAGCTCAGAGGAGACATTGTGAAGTATTCCTCAAGGCAGGCCTAATCAAAATTAGGTTTTTGGGGCCTTCTATTACTGTCAGTAATACTGCTTAGTGATCATTCACACACCTACTATTATCCTATTTCATTTTCTAATGTTCCATTATAAATATGCTTGTGAAACTAGATGTGAGAACTTTTTGTTGTTGTTAGATTGAGCTTTAGCACTGTAGATTACAAAAAATCAAAAAAAACAATTTGCACACTTGCAGAAACATAATTCAAATAATATTTAGCAAAGTCAGCATCTCCCCCTAATGGCCACACAGAGAAGCAATATACAAAACCTCAAAGAGCTGCACAGTTGCAGCAGTGTTGTTTGCATCATCTTATTGCCAGCCTGGAAAGTTTAACCCATCTATGACTTTAATCTGAATTGGTAGTAAGTTCAGCTGCAAGTGTGCCTGGGATTGATTTACACTTGATATTCAGTGTGATATAATATTGTAATGATTGTTAAAGGCTATTCTACTGTGACAGGTTGACTACCTGTGTGCACTGTTGTTGTTTCTTTAAGAGACATGTTTGGTTGCGCAGCAGGAAATGTCAGTGAGTGTGTGCAGGAAGAGAAAGGGAGTTCTTGTTGTTCGGAGCTGGAGAGGAGTTATACCGGAGGTCTGTCTTAGGGGTTAACAGCCCGTGTTTCTCTACCTACACAATAAACCGTGGTGAGATCAAAACGTCTGGTTCTTGAGAGCATGTGTGAACATTATAATATTAACTAGGATACTGAATGTCATAGGCCAACTAAAATTAACAAAATAGAACAACAAAATTGTATTTACTATAAATACATCAGCTGCCTTATTATTTTTGGTTTAAAAAAAACTGTAACAGCTTTCTGCAACAATTTGAAGTGCAACAACACAGCACTACAAAAATTAGACTAATGATTAAAAGCAATTCAATGAACCTATGTACTTAAAACATGGAGCTTGCCTGCTCAAGCACTTGCCTTGCTTGTCCAGAGGGAAATGCCTCTGTGGGATCCACAGGCTGACTTTGGGCTTTTGCTAAATGTTGCGTACTAGACTTACTCACCACTCAATGCATTTTACACGTTTAAATAGACAATTCGCTGAAAAATTTGAATCATATGTATTTCTGTTATTTCATTTTATTCTTATTTTAAAATATCTGTGATTTATGCCATCTGTTAATATAATGATGTTTGCCTGATGGTGCTCAATGTGCAAATTTTACATTGATTTGTTTATTAAATGGGGGAGGAGGGAGGGAGGGTAAGGCAGAGGACAGGGGAGATGCTGACAATAAACGCACACCAGGTGCTTAGGGGGAAAGGTATATTGCAGTGGAATCAAAGTTATTGATTACTCTTTCATATGGTTGTTTGTTTGTTTGTTTTTTTGTAATTCATCTAATTCATCAGATTAAAGATAAATCCCAGCCAAAAGTGAAAAAGAGAACACTTCCAGCAGGCTCCTGGTACATATTTTCGAGATTGAAGAAAAAAAGTCTTTAAAAATTCCCAAGATTTTATGTAAATGTAAAGTGACATTCCTTTAAGTTTTGATTTACTGTAATGTAAAAGTACAGAAAGTTTCTGTGTTTTAATTATTTAAAAAATCGATATTTTTATACGGCTGTTGGAATATTATTAAATTTGTTTTAACACATTTCTTTGTTTTTTTTGTCTTGTTTCATTTTGTTTTATATTGTGAAGAGTAGCATCTTCGTCAGTGACAGAGCCTTGTATGAACAAGTAGGTTTTGCTGTTGTGTGTGTGATCTCTAAATGCGTGTTTGCGCTTGTGTGCCCAGCATACATGACACAGGAAAGTCTTTTGAATCATCTAACCCCCCGGGTGCTTTTCATTGCACAACACTTAGCTTAGAGTTAAAAGTGCCTACGGACACAGAAAAATGCATTCTGGTACATCACATTGGGACATCCGTTTTTAAAGAATGGATATAAAAATAACAGTTCATATTCTGTTTTAGCACATATACACAGATACAGAAAAATTCTATACGACACTCATACATGGTCATGAATACAAAGCTTTAGAAAGAAAACGGAAAAGCGGGACTTTTAAGGAAGAGCACGCCTCTCGGCATCCCTCCCCTCACTGACAGCATGTTATAGCCTGCGAGGCAGGAAAGGGTTCAGTTTGGTTTTTATGGTCTGAGCTCACAAGAACACCTTCAGACTTCGGGAACACATCACAGAGAGATAACAAACCATAAAAAGGTGAGTAATATCATGAATGAACATTTAGCATATTTTCTTTTGGACCTCCTTTTGATATTTTTGATCATTTCTAAGTTTAAATTAATGCATACCAAATGGTTTACAAACCTGCATGTTATGGAGCCCTTCCATATAAAGTTATTGGCATTCTTTGCAGTTCTTTTATGATTCCCAGTTTTTAACCAACATTTTTGAGAGGTTTTCTACCCAAAGAAATGCTTGAAATTGAATGAGATAAAGACAATCACACCACTTATTTTTTCTTTGCGATCAGCGTACAGACGCTTTTTACTACAGTGTCCAAAAGTGACTCAGACAATGTCTGTGACTTCTGCACTTCAGTTTTCTATGTGAAAAAATGAGGTGAGAAAAAGAAAAAAAATCAAGTTGAATCAAAGACTATGTTGAAACACTGTTCTTTGACGCAGTGCTGCCAATGTGCAACGTGTTTTAGCACGCTGCCTCTGAGGGCTGAATCGTTGGCTAGATACTTGGATACAAATATTTTAGAGGCTGTGTCAGGGTAGCACACGTCCCTCTTTAAAAAAGTATTAGTCATTTTTTTAAATCTTCCGTATCTGGTTATTATGGGGGTTTTTATTGAATGAACCAAATTGTCAAAGAACTCTGTGTTCAGTAATTTCTGTCACTTTTTGCCTCTTACATACCTTTCTATCTTTTCAGGTAATTCCTTTTTTTAATGCAGAGGGTTGATTCAATGGAAATACCACTTTTAATTATAACTTATGTGTCAGTGTGGAGCTCTCGATCATATACCCATTCAAACCACTTGTTCATATTTTTCACCTCATGTTTCATTTTACCGATTACCGAAATTACACATTAGCAGACCTCACAACTAGAAAAAATACAGTCACATAATTATGAGATGTTGTTTTTATATATAACTATATTATAAATTATGTTTTATAATATCTAAGTATATCACTGGTTGGAGATACAATACGTATGTGCATTTGTTTGATAAAAATTTTAGAGTTTCAATATTCATCTACCAGACATATTAAAGTAAACAACTATATCTAATTTGCTTAACACAGAGACAAAAGAGGTTGTGGTTTTAGGAAGTGTCTGAAATCCAACTGTACAGAGCTGATGGTAAATGTCAAAAAACACACTTTACCAAAGTCAAACTTTGTTGTTTTCATTTTTGTATAAATTTGCTCAGATCAATTAAGTAAGATACAATTTAAGCTTTAGCGGTGCAGGTGAGAACGTGTTTTGGATGGTCTCCCATGATAATTTCTGGATTAATGTGCATTAATCCAGAAATTACTTGTTACTGTCTTGACAAGTAATTTCTGTTCCATGTGGAGAGCCAGAAAAAGTACTTCTAAGGTGCTTATCTTAACACTTTCACGCATAGTGGTCACTAGAGTGGACAGCTATTCGAATGCTGTTTTCTTGCATTTGTGCCAGTGTTGATGCGATATTTGCACATAAATTACTACATTGGACACTGATGTGTCACTCCATACCCTGCCACCCACCGGTCGTTCAATGTTACTATAGATGTATGACGCGTTTCATTGTAATTATTGTTATTTAACCCTGTCATGCATGACTTATGACAACCTTAATATGGATTTTTTTTCTTGAATATTTATTAAGTATATAATATTTAAGTATTTATACATTTTTTTCATGCCTACAGATGAATAAAAATACTTTCAAAAATCCACACTGAAGTTGTCATAAGTCATGCATGAAAGGGTAAAAAATATAAATGAATGAAAGAATAAATAAATAATACTGATATTATTGATATTATTGATACTGATATTATATTATAATCTGGTAACCGGACAGTTCCATGCTGAAAACTGTAAACATGAAGTTAGCATTTATCAAAGTGCTACTTTAGTGTTTTGGACGTCATTAGTTTTGTTTACTAAACTGTTGACTGAGTTTGTGTTTGAGGTTCTAATGTTTTTTCCCACCTTCAGGGTCAAAAATTCTTCTACAATGAGTAACACGAGTCTCCCACCTCTGACAAATCCAATTCCCACTGAACCAGCAGAAGAGAGCGCTGTGAGCAATAACTATTTTACAGCCATTGGTGCCCTCATCCTCAGCTTGGTCTTCCTCCTGGGTGTCCCTGGAAATCTCTTCATTGTCTGGAGCATCCTGGCCCGCTGCCGACAACGCTCAGTCACCACCCTCCTCATCCTCAACTTGGCATGTGCTGATGGGTTCCTCATGGCTCTCACCATCTTTTTCATCATCTACCTGGTCATGCAGTCGTGGGTCTTTGGTAACACCATGTGCAAAATTGTGTTCTACCTGTGCAACTCCAACATGTATGCGTCAATCTTTCTGATAACCCTGATGAGCGTGAACAGGCTGTTGGCCGTGGTCTTTCCACACACACTGTATCGCCTGATCACCAGGAAGGTTGTGAGGAGGGTGATCCTAGGCACCTGGATGTTCGTGATGGTCATTTCCATTCCCTCGTTGGTGTTTCGAGCTGCTACTGCTCAAAACAAAATGAAAGTTGTGTGTGCACCCAATCACACACTGTCTGAACATGTAAGTACACTTGTGTTGGCTATTTTTCTGCCACTGATCTGATTAGTTTGATTACTATATTTATTGTCATGCATAAAATGCCTTCAAAAATCATCTGTACATTTGAGAGCGCGAGAAATAGTGGGTAAGCAACTGAAAATGATAACATATATTGAGTAAAAGGTCCATAACAACTAACTGAAATTGAGGCTTTTTTGGTTTGTTTTGAAATAAAGATGCATTAATAGCTTAAACATCTGCACAAGCTGATATCAGCTTTCTTAATTCATATCAGTTTATTTCATGATAGAGTGCTGAATCGGTGAAGAAAGAAAGAGAGAGAGAGAGAAAAGCTTTGTTACTGTGTTTAAGGCCTTGGAAGCTGCAGCTTAACTAGTGTTCAAAATGTAGTTAAAATAACTAAGATTACACCAGACTGCATGTTTTTTAAGCTCTTCAGCCCACACCGTAAATACTGATGCATGAGCAGTGGCACTGCACAAAAGTCTGAAAATCATTTTGCATTGATCCTTCATAAATGTAGTAATGCTCTTCTGTAAAACATTCCTTCTTTACAAGTAAAAGTCCTCCAAAGACCACATTGACATGACTTAGGTATTTAATCTCTAAGGAAATGGCTTTATATCCTCTCATGCAGGTGAGGCTTCAGTACACCACTGAGACAGTGGCAGGATTCATTATTCCTTATGCAATCATCATAACCAGCTACGTTCTCATCCTGAAACGCCTGAGGGAGACCAGGTTTCAACGAAATGTCCGCAGCGAGAAACTTATCCTGGCTATCGTCATAATGTTTGGCCTGTTCTGGTTGCCGTACCACGTCATCAACATGATACAGGTGTGCAAGGGCATCTTCTCTACCAATAACCCAATAACCACATCAAATCTGTTTGTAAATCAATTATCTGAGGATTCGATTGAATACTGAGTGGGTTTTTATTTTTCACCCAAGGTGGCAGCTGCGTGGTACCCAAAAGACTCAGCAACAAGAAAACGGTGAGTAACTGAAGATTTTCATAAACATGGTGCTAAAGTTAGTGAAGTACTATATTGTCATTTTATGCATTATGTCCAGTAATAACAATACTCTGTAATTCAAAGCTGATATATGTAGTCTGTCTCTGTGCATGCAGTGACATACACCTAGATTTAATTTTTACCATCCAGTAAACTGAATATACTATAATTGTAAAGAGTTTGAATGTGCCACCATCTTCAGTATATAATATTATCAAAATATTCCAAAATCCGGAGAAATCTCAATATTCGGGCTTCATGTGACACTGCACTAACAGCAGTCAGGATTCTGTTGTGGAAAATCACTGCAGGGGTTTAGGACCACTTACAGAAATCTCTCTGTGAATACCATGTTCACCTTACCATCCAAAATTGCAGGTTTAAGGTCTGACAAATGAGAAGTCATATGTGACTAGGATGTACAAAATTAGAAATGAATACATCAAAGAGTCAGCTCAGGTTAAGCTGGCAGAGGTAATATTAGAGAGGCAATGTTGAGATGGCATGCAGAGGAGGAAAGCATCTTTTCAGAGAAAGTCTTAATAGGGTCTTGATACTGCAGGTGATAATTAAGGGGTACTGAGTCAGTCTGACGAGGCTATAATGGCACTCTGTATAAAAACAATCACCATCAATGTGAAATATCCAACTTTAACTTTCCTGCAGATTGTATGGTATGGCTGAGTCAACCCGAGCGGTGACCTCAACTTTGGCCTTCATCAGCAGCTGTGCTAACCCGGTCCTCTACACCTTTGCTGGGAAATCCTATATCAAGAATAATGGCTTTGCCTTTATGGCTAAGCTGTTTGAGGGAACATCATCGGAGCAAACAGGAACCAAAAGCACCCAGTTCACAGCAACAGACGATCTGGGAAAGAATAACGTTGATTCTGAAAATCATACACTGGCTTCTCCTCTACAAAATCGATGTTGAATGAACTTAATGCACTTAACAGACTGTATCTAAATGAGAACACTTAAAATTGTGTAAATCTTTGAACGGAACATGTAGACATGTAGCTTGAGCATTTGAGGCTACAGACGATAAGCACCAGCACAGTATATTTAGAATCTGATAACAGAGTTTAAGTGGAAGTAAGAGGCACAGGCACAGCCGGGCTACTTTTGCTTGCATGCACCTGAATATCTGTAAAGTGTATAGGACTGTACATATTTTTTTGGAATAATCAAATAAAATTGTGATAATATTATGTGTATGTGAGAATGCTACCTAACATAGAAATCAGACTAAGGTGAGTGATTTCATGCTCAGTCTGTTAATTTATAGTCAGGTGAACGAATGAAGATGGGATGCTTGGAAGTAGAGCTGGGCGACAGAACGATAACGATATGTATCGCGATATAACTTTTACTCGATAGAGAAATTAAGCTATCGCGATAGACCTCGCCGCTCTTGTCCTCTTAAAGAAAAAAAAAAAAAGGTCAGCCAATCCAAATTAAGTAGCGCAGAGCCGAACCAATCACAGCCGCAGCGTCACGTCGCGTGACTTGTTACGTACAGCACAAGTGCCAAGCCGCACGTGTGTTTGTTTGGGAAGCAGCCAGCGGGTAATGGAGCCAGCGCGTAATGGAGGAAATGAGTGTGCTGACTAGAAAAATCAACCGAGCGTGACCGAAGAGAAAACAGATGATGGTTCCAATGCCGGAGAGATTGTCGAACGGAAGAGCCATAGAAGTTCCGTAGTGTGAAGGTATTTCGGCTATTTCAAGTCTGACAAAAAACAGAGTAGCGTGCACTGTAAATTGTGCCGAAAGCAAGTCTGGAAATACAATAAACTGGTGCATGCGTCACACTGTGCGCCACGTTATTGTTTCGGTGAAATGAATTTCTACAATACCGTTACTGTTAATTCTACTCTCTGCAGTGTTTAAATGCTTACATATACACACAGTTACTGTCCCTCCACACATATGACTCGGTTCTGCTTCTATGCCCCAGCTTTGTTTACTTTTTCCCACCGAGGCTTCTAGACTTCTGATTGGCCAATATTTCTGCACGGTTAGGAATCTAGCGCCACCTGCTGCTTTGGCATGTTCATAGCAGCGTTTTCCTTCATTTCTGCCTTTATGTGTGGACGGGATTATTTTTTAAAACGAAAACGGAAAATCTCCGTTTTCAAAAATACCCGTGTACGTGTGGACGTAGCCTCAGTCTCTGACTGGAAGCGCTAATTCGTCATTCGGCTTTTGTCAGACTAAAGTAACTGTTAAAACTGTTTGAAAAGCTAAGCTATACAACAAGGAGAGATTGAGAATTTCCTTTTAGTTCTCAGTTTATTTGATATTGACAAAAGTTAGTCAGTTTTGTCTGTTCTTCTGTAAAACAAACTAAGATTTATTTTTAGAATTAATATTTTGTTTCTAAGTGGAATTGACAATTTAATCTGTTTCGTTTGTTCTATTTTGAAACTTAAACGCTTTAGCGGCTGCCTTTTGTGTAGTTTGCAATATTTGCCTTTATTTATCTGAAAAAGTCTCATGTTCCTTAAGTACATCTACCCTGTTGAACTTATTATGGGAAATAAATATTTAAATAAAAACAAGCTGCTGATTATTTCACATTTTACTTGTGAGCAACGGCACATTTAAATCTTACAAATATAGTTATTTGGCTTATATCGTGATAGATATCGTTATCGCCTGAAATGAAAAAAACATATCGTGATATGAAAAAATCTCATATCGCCCAGCTCTACTTGGAAGTTTGCAAAGTTTGACCTGGTAGAGACTGGCTTTAAACAGGGCCATCAATTTCCCTCCAATTAGCCCAGCCAGTACCACTCACTCAAACTGAGGGATCTAAAACGCTACACAGATGATTAAAAAGACACAAAACATCTTCACACTTCTAATATGCACATTTACACAACTAAATGGCAGTATTAACAAAAGGAAAAAAATTCAACAAATCCCTTTAAACCTTAACACAAACAAAAGGAAGCATCTCTATGGAAAAAGAAACCCCTCCACTTGGTTTGACCTGCTGATGTCATGTGTGACATCATGTGTGACTTTAAAATGAGAAAATGCTAGGCAGGCGTTTCCCCACACCTGACCCTCATGAAGACTGAAAAGACAGAACAAAGTATGAACAAATGACTTAATCTGTAACATAATAAAATATAAAGAAACATGTAACTGAGTATTTGCCTTAATTTGCAGAATGTTTGATTTGCCGGCAACAGAACGCTTACACAAACAAAACCTGGGATAGTGAGTGCAACAATGTTACTTAACAAATAGCAAATAAATAGAAACAGAATAATGTGTATAATGTGCAAAAAAAGGTCAACACATATGGGACAATAGGAGAGCATTGCAACTGCTCATCCACTTTGTCACAGACCTTCACAATTTGGGTTGGATTTCTACAAATTCTCTTCACTTTTCATACAAAGTTTAATATATTTCTAAATGTATGAAATTCTAACAAAATCACAAAAAGTCATTTAAAAACTAAACATGATTATAAAAGATTATAGTCAAAACTTCATAAATTGAGTGGAAATGATAAAAAAAACAAGTAGTTTCTGTTATTTTTACATGGATTTGTTAATAACTGATATGTTGTGCAATTAAGGAACTTTTCACAAAAAATCTGGTGAAAGAAATTAGATCTTTCTTTTTCTTGTGCATGACATCTAATTATTAGGGGTGCAACGATACACAAAATTCACGGTTCGGTTCGATCCTTTGGTGTCACGGTTCGATATTTTTTCGATACAAAAAAATGTTCATGCTTTTTTAATTTGTCATTTATTAAAATTATAAATATATATTTTAACTCAAAAGTACAGTTTTTAAATTTAATATTGCTGAAACAACAAAGTAATAAAAAAATAAATCTATCTGATCGAGAAATCACTCATCTTTGGAAAAGAGTTTATTACAGAGAAATGGCTCTTTCCAAAATAAAAGCTATACTATACACTTCTTCTGGGGTATACTCTCAGCAGCATATTAAACATATCAGGTCCCCATAAGGAGAATCATGAGCTAACGGCTGTCTAAATGACTCGGGTAAAGTTTGTAGCATGCGTGCTTGTTGTTTTTGTCTGCTTCCACTTGTCTTTGCACTAGGATGATGTCGGCGTAAATGCACAGTCATATTTGTTGTGTTCCCACTAGTGCTGTCAGCATTAATCTGAAATGACGTTAACGCCACAACACGGCAAATCTCCGTTAACAAGCTACCGCAGATTGCCCCGTGCGTGGGGCTGGACGGTGTCAACACGTTAACGAGCAAACTGCGCTAACGCAGTAGTTCCCACCCATGTAATTGAGCATTGCGTGGCACATCCGACATACTGTTTTACTTTTGTCCATGACGTGCTTACCTTCAGGGTCATACTTCACATGAAGACCAAAATGGTTCCAAAGGCCAGATCTGAATGAGGGTGGGGGAGGTTCAATTTGCTATGTTGCAACGAGCTTAACTTCTGTCTTGCTAGCTTGCCCTGCGCTCAGTGAATCTGCGCTCGACAGTGCAGCCTAGGCGGAGTAGTCGAACGCAGATCCACTGAGCTCTCAACACAGACAGCACCGTCAGAAGAAAAGTTGATAAAATAAATTAAAAATTTTGTATTGTTCGATACATATGCGTACCGAACCGAAAGCACTGTATCAAACGGTTCAATATCGATACGAGTATCGTTGCACCCCTACTAATTATAAGTATTAGTCAATTATGAAAAGGTATAAGGTAATTTCACAGATTTCACAGTTATATTAGTTGTATATCTTTTAAGATTATTCACTGAAATTGGTAAAACTGTAGAAAATTAATAGATAGTGATTTAATGATTTTGAACAATAAATGTTAAATGCATGTAGAAATAAAAGGTATGATATAAAAATATAACAAAATCTAAAAATATCATTGTACATATAATGCATTTTCACACTGAAAAAATGCAACAACAACAAAAAATGAACAACTAATTACATTAGTTTGACAAAAACACTTAATGCTAATAGAAAGCATATGGAAATCCTTTCCATTATATAAGTTGATTTATAGAGGTAGTTTTTGGAATGATAAACAAAGTCTAGAGTCCAGGCACGTGCAGAGGGGGGGGGCTAGAGGGGCTTGAGTACCCGCCCCTTTCCTGATGGATGCCCAAAGTGCGCTTTTGATAAGGCAACTTTTTAAAAAAAATTATTATTATTTTTTATGTGTGTGTGGGTGCGGAGTCCTGTCTGTGCCCCTCAACAATAATATTTAACTATTAATCACAGTTTTGCTAAATAAAAGGATCTCGCTTGCACCAGTCACATGATCACATTTAACCAATGATCGCCCTTGACGGCAGAATGCGCTGGTTACGAGCCGGGAACGAGCTCACAAAGAGCACGCGCATTTTTAGCGGTCCGGAGCTGTAGGAGAAACACAAGTTAACTCAGAGACACAGACTGATGCGACACAACCAGTAAGTAGGTGTACAGCGTACACTGTAGTGTGTAGCACACAGGAGTATTAGCTTATTACGTACACGTTGGTAAGTTGTCTTGTTGCAACTGACGAACTGAAACAAACGAGCGTGCTGTGCGTGCAACAGCGCGACAAACATTAGAATCAGAATCAGAAAGGGTTTTATTGCCAAATGTTGAGCGGGTTTACAACATTAGGAAATTGCTGCGGTGCTTCAGTGCAAACATACTGTTATAAATACTGTTATAAATTAAGCTTAAATAGACATGAAAATAAAAATGAGAATAAGAACTAAAAGTGCTAAGTAGATAGATAGATATATACATGAGTGCAGGTGGTGATCAGTGCCAAACATGGAATACCTGTCCTTTTATTAACTGCACATATAGTGCTGGTCACAGCTGCTGGCTACCTGTGTAAGGCTGTCATGGGTCTGTAGCTCTGTCACCCTTTTAGGGAACATATTTAGTTTTAAAGTATTTAGAACATATTTAGTTTTAAAGTAAGTTTCCGGGCTTTTCCTGCCTCTCTGGAGGGATTATATTTCACTAAAAACGATCTAATATGCATGTCCACATAATTATGCATTATTATAATATTTAAAAAAACACACGCTGTATTTTAAAGAACATACATTAAGAAGCAGATTATATTAGATTTATATTTTAAAAAAGACAAAAGTTGGATTTTACAGCAGTAAAATGATTGTATCTCTACAGTTTAAAAATGTAATAAGCTTTGCCCCTGCACAGAGTGGATAGTGAAAAAAATGGAATCATCATAATGACATTATTTCATATTTATTACTTCCCCCTCCTCTTTGCTTTATTATTGTAGCTCTAGTAATAAATAATAATGTAAGGATTCTGGATCAGCACCATGATGCCCATAGTATATACAGTATTCTGAAGAAGGTCTAAAATGTCACTGTGTGTGCGTGCATGTGTGTGTTTTATTTCGATGGATTTTTAAAAAAATATTACTCATGATATAACATTGTGCAGACATGCCTGGTAAGGACATGAGGAGGAAACAGCAGGAGCTGTGTGAGGCTACTAAAGGCAGTGCTGTAACATTTTTCTGTCATCATTTTATTATAGATTAAGTGCAAGAGTTGTTAGGTGTGGATAATTAGATTATAGTTTATTGCAATAACAAGTTGTGCCTTGTTCTCAGATAGACAGCAAGTGGAGAGAGATATATGAAATGATGGGATGGAAGGAAGAAGAGAAGCAAAGAGTGATTCACAGGCAGATCCTAAATTATTTCTCACAGTTTTTGTTGCCTTATGGTTCCAAGTGCTGTCACCAATCTTTGCATTTTGTTATTATCTCATGACACTTTAATCAGCTACCATCTCTCCTGTGGACTTTTTAATGTCTACAGTCTCAGATCAACACAACCCTGCCCTTCCCATATTAGATTCTTGATGAATGTGTGTTGTTGTTATTCAACCTGGTTCAATGTGCCCCTTTTAAACTTTGAGCACCCGCCCCTTTAAACCTCTCTGCACAGCCCTGCTAGAGTCTGATTAACATAAAATTTTAATGGGCTTCCACTCCAGGGAGGAGAGGGCGGGGCAGCGGGGATTCTCTGGCTGGCTGGAGCAGCACCTAATAACCAGCTCGCAAAATAAAAACAAACCATCAAACTATAGCTGTCAACGTTGGTGCTGTCATCACAATTAACGCGATTTAAAATTTTAATGCTGTGGTGGACCACTAGAGGGCTCCACTCACACCCAGTGTTGAGGAAATGTGTTGCTGAGTTTTGTGGCGATGTATTCAGTTGATGTGAAGAGAGGAATAAAGCTGGAGTGAGAACTAAGAGCTCCCGTGTTGTCTGTGCTTACCTCCACATTGGTGACCCCAGACTCAAACATGTTACAGGTTGAGGATGACGCCGGCTCTGGTCTGGATACATCAACGACTGCAGGTCCTCCGCCTCCTGCTGCAGCTAAGTTTGCTGTGGCGCTGAAGCTGCAGGACTTTTGGCTCCATGATCCCGCATTGTGGTTCGTGCACGTGGAGGCTCAGTTCACCCTTCGTGTCATCTCGACTGACAACACGAAGTATCACCATGTGGTGGCCTCGCTCAACCCGCTAGCCACCTGTCGTGCAATTACCCTCCTCCGGGATCCACCCGCCCAAGGGAAATATGCCGCCCTTAAGGAACTACTTCTTCAGCGCTATGCCCTCTCCGATGCGGAGCGAGCCGAAAAGCTTCTCTCCCTCTCAGACCTGGGTGTTGGCAGACGGTCGGCGGCGGCCATGCAGAGATTTTCACCGTTTAAATAATGCCACGGAGAACGATCGTTACCCCACCTCCACATTCAGGATTTTTCCGCCCATCTCACTGGGACCTCGAATTTTTTCTGACATTGACGTGGTGCCGCGGTATCACCAGGTTCCTGTGCACGCCGAAGACGTTTCTAAAACCGCTGTCATTACCCTCTTTGGCTTATTCGAGTCTTTGTGCATGCTGTTTGGCCTGAAAGGCTGATGGACTCTGTCTTGCGGGGGCTGCCTTTCGTTTTCGTGTACCTGGACGATATATTGGTGGCCAGCTGCTCGGTGAGCGAGCACGAGTCCCATCTGCACCATGTTTTACTCTGCTTCCAACCCTTCCAAGTGCCAGTTTGGGTTGCATGTCCTGGATTTCCTGGAGCACCGCATTTCTGCTGATAGTGTGGTCCCGTTGCCAGATGGGGTCCAGGCCATTTCGGCTTTTCTGCATCCCACGTCGGTTAAAGTGTTGCAGGAGTTCTTGGGGATGATCAATTTTTACAACCACTTTCTCCCCAGAGCTTCCCACCTGCTACAGCCGCTCTACGCTGCCTTGAAAGGTAAAACAGCCAAAGATCTTGTTGACTGGCTCCCAGAATGCATCCAGGAATAATCCACGGCCAAGTCTGCGCTAGCTAATGCCACCCTGCTGGCCCACCCGTTTCCTTCAGCAGAGATCGCATTAACCACTGACGCATTGGACGTAGCAGAGGGTGCCATGTTGGAACAGCGGGTTTCCGGTGTCTGGCAGCCACTCGCCTTTTTCAGTCATACACTGGATGCCGAACGTGTTGTTTTCGTCGGGGAGTAGCTGGCCCTGCACCTCATGACACGAAGTGCATGCATTTTGCTCGAGGGTTGCAACTTTACCACATATGTTGATCCCTTGCAATATCCAAGGTCTCTGACCCATGGAGCGCATGCCAGCAGCGCCAGTTGGCGTCCATTTCGGAGTTTACGATAGACATTCAGCATGTGGCTGGTAAAAGTCCAATCACATCCCTGACTGTCTCTCCTACGTGTTGGTTTCTCCCGTGTATATTGGCGTAGACTACACTGCCATGGCCACTCAGCAATGATCAGAACCCGGACGTCCTTGCCCTTCAGTCAATGAAAACAGGCCTTGTGCTGTGTGGGACGGTTGTCCGCGCCTGCTTCGTAATGTTGTCACTGGCCGCCCAGGCCCGGTAGTTCCCCTTTCATGGCATCATCGTGTTTTTGACCCGGTACATGTTTGTTCCAAGGACACTGGACATTTTGTTTGTTGCCCATAGGCACCCATTGCATCCACTGTATGACAGGCTGTACAGGGTTATTAAACCGGGCCAAAAACATTTCCTTTTGGATTTTGGAGGTCAGCAGGAGATCTACTCTGATGATAGACTTAATCCTGCACATGTTCTGCAAGACAAGAAACACAAAAGCTGAAGACATTATTATATAGACTTATAATTTTCACCGATGTGTTTTCTAAATTCTATCATACACATGAGTGAGCGAAAAGTGTGCGCCAGGGCCCTCGGTGCGCCTGCTTGCTGCTGCTGCTGTGCTGAAGTCTCACACACAACCTGTTGAAAGGGGAGGGGGCGGGCTGCTTCCAAATAGTGCACATTTCTTTCATAATATTGTCAATTCAAGCCCATTATGTAGTAATTATTTCTCCTGGGTTGTGTGAAATCACAACAAGGTGTAGATCTAGTAGTCTATTAGTTTATGTTGTTGGGTTGGGTGTTGATACTGGAGAGCAAAATTACTGATGGAAGATGGACAAAAAAAGGTCAAAGCCACCAGGCTTAAAAAAAAAAGAAAGAGAGAAAACGATAACAAGCAAAAGATACAGGAAAGCAGATGTGACTTTGGATAATGGCAGGTATTATGTATCTTGAAACAAGATAACATTCATTAGTAGGAATTGGGAAAACTTCTGTTTACCTTTGTTAGCCACTTGGCTATGATAGTAAACAGTAGACTGCTGATGATATGACAAAGACAGCAAATATTAAAAATGACATCTCGCAGGCGCCCAAGAGAAATCCTAGTAAGATGCTCAAACCAACTGGCTCCTTTTGATGTGGCAGCAGATGCCAGTCTTTGGAGGAAGCTTATTTCCACTTATTTCTTTTGGTCACTACCCATAGCTCGTAACTGTAGGTGAAGGTAGGGACATAGACCAAATGGTAAATTGAGAGCTTTGCTTTTATACTCAGCTCTATCGTCACCACGACGAACCAGTACAGTACATCGCTGTAGACACGGCACCAATCCGTCTGTCGATCTCGCACCAAAACCTCGATGCAATTCCAGCACAAATGCTTCAAATGTTTCACTGTCTCACATAGCCTCATTTTGGCCCTCACAACCTTCAGGGAACTTAGAAAGAATGTTCCTTCATGGTTCCCTGAAGGTCACTGATTGCTGGGTTATGTAATTAAAACAGAGAACTTGGATGTATTAGGAGCAGCTGTTTTTCAGGGATCTCTGCTAATGTTAGGTAGACAGAGTGCTGAAGTGTTGCTGCCTTCTGCTGGACTGTGTATTGTCTTCAACAGTCTAAAAATAAGATACCCATGTAATCCCTGCATGCTATTAAATGGTGTGAAGATTGAAAACTGCTTCTACTGATTCTGAAAACTTTCCATCGGGATCTTTATTAATCAGTCACCTCAATCATTAACTCACAACCACAAAGTTTCAACCTGGTTACAATAAAATATCTTTTAATTGTGGAGGGAAAGTGTATTTGTCATGGCTTTCATGAATGAAAGATTTTCTGTTTTCCTTGTTTTCACACATTTCCTCAATGGTTATGACATATGTACATTCGGTTCTTTCCTCAAGAGTGACTCTTTTTGCGAACTGATCTTCATCCGCACTGCCCTGGACACCCACATGCAGTGCATGGCAGCCAAACAATAACATAAACCTGACATCTCTGCCTTAAACACTGATATATTGTCAGGAATTCTGCATGCCTTTTTAATTCATGAATTCATCTATCAGTACTTCTCTTTCTGAATCTTTTTTCTTCCTGATTTCCATCGGTAAAAATAATTCAAAATGTGTTTAGCTACTGGCTTCTGGATCTGACAGACAGGAAGAGATTACAGTGAATAACAGATCTGACTTCATTTCGCTCCCAGTTTAGAATTGGTTGTTGTTCTCAATTGTTCTGTATTTTTAAGGCTGTTTAAATATTTTTTTTCTTTTTGTTCTGTTTGGGTTTTTTGTTTGGTTTTGTTTTATATTTTGAAAATTAGCATTTCTGTCAGTGACAGAGACTTATGTGAACAATTACATTTTGCTGATGTGTGTGTGTGTAATCTCTAAATACATGTTTGTGCCTGTGTGCCCAGCAAACATGACATAGGAAAGTTGTGCAAGACAGAAAAAGAAATAGCATGACTTTTAAGGAAGGACATCCCCTCACCGACAGCATGTTACAGCCTGCGAGGCAGGAAAGGATTCAGTTTTTATTCAGCTCACAGGAACACCATCAAATTTTGGGAACAGCGGACATCCTAAGCTCATACACATCACGGAGAAATAACAAACCGTCAAAAGGTGAGCAATATAATATATACTAAATAGCCATTTTAGCATATTTTCTTTTGGACCTCTTTTTGATAACAAACAGCATCTTATTTTTGTTGCAATACTTACTGGTGATGTAAGCCTGGCAGTAATTAATTTTTTTAATTACTTGCAAAACTCCAACAGGGGAAAATAAACAGTGTGTTTTAGTGGTACCAGAGAAAAGAAATTAAGACTTGATGTCTTGTTCTCATCATATCATCGTATGTTGACCAGTTTGTGAACCTTTAGACTTCTGTCACTATCACTTATATTTATTTTGTCTTTGCAATCAGTGCACAGATGCGTCATACTTTTTACCACAAGGTGCAAAACTGACGCAGAGGATGACTGTCTGTGACTTCGGCATATCAGTTTTCGACATGAGACAAAGGAGAAAAAAAATCAACTTGAAACAAAGACTGTATACTTTTCTTTGACGCAGTGCAGCTAATGTTCGACAAGTTTGGGCTGAATCGTTGGCTTGGTTGCAAATATTTAAACGCTGTGTCAGGGTAGCACATGTCCTCAGTTATTGTGTATGACTGTCTTCTTAATATTATGGTTTGTTTGAATGTTGTTTGTTGAAAGAATCAAATCGTCCAAAAACTCTGTGTTCAGTAATTTCTGTCTCTTTTAAAAAAAAATAAACTAGTAAAAAACTATATCTAATTTGCTTAACACAGAGAAAAAATAGGTTGTGGTTTTAGGAAGTGTCTAAAATCTATCTGTACAGAGCTGATGGTTAAATGTCGAAAAATAAACACTACCAAAGTCAAACATTTTGGTTTTCATATTTGTAGAAGTTTTTTAGATCTATTAAGTAAAATAGGATTTAGGCTTTGGCAGTGCAGGTTAAACGTGTTTTGGGTGGTCTCCCATGATTTCTGGATTAAGGTATTGAAGCTCTTTCTTGATAAGAAACATCTGTTCAACGTGGAGAGTCCGAAAATGCAGTTCAAAGGTGCTTATCTTAAAAAGATAAATGAATGAATGAATGATAATAAATAATACTGAAGGGGCAATCTGCTAACCTGACAGTCATGCTGAATTATAACCACTGTAAACAGTTTCCATGAAGTTAGCATTTATCAAGGGCTACTCTAGTGTTTTGGACCTCATTAGTTTTGTTTATTTATTGATTTATAGAGTTAAATGTCAATCTCATTTATTTCACCTCTGTAATATTCTTGATATTTAAATTGATCTATAGTTATATATATTTTAGAGCTATTGCTGATGTTTTGTAGACTTTTTTAATACATTGTCATATTAAATTAGTTTAGTCTGTTACTGTCATTGTCTTGGAGCAGCTGTAAGCTACATAATTTCCTTTTGGTGTTCTAATGTTTTTTCCCATCTAAAGGATCAAAAATTCTTCTGCCATGAGCTACTCAAGTCTCTCACCTCTGACTGGACCAAACCCCACCCCTGACCCTGATGATGAAAATGCTGTGAAAAATGACTATTCCGCAGCCATTGGTGCCCTCATCCTCAGCTTGGTCTTCCTCCTGGGCGTCCCTGGAAATCTCTTCATTGTCTGGAGCATCCTGGCCTGCTGCCAACAACGCTCAGTCACTACTCTCCTCATCCTTAACTTGGCATGTGCTGATGGGTTCCTCATGGCTCTCACCATCTTTTTCATCATCTACCTGGTCATGCAGACGTGGGTCTTTGGAAACGCCATGTGCAAAATCCTGTTCTACCTGTGCAACTCCAACATGTATGCGTCAATCTTTCTGATAACCCTGATGAGCGTGCACAGGCTGTTGGCCATAGTCTTTCCACACACACTGTATCACCTGATCACCAGGAAGGTTGTGAGGAGGGTGATCCTAGGCACATGGGTGCTAGTGATGGTCATGTCTATCCCCTCATTGGTGTTTCGAGATGTGAAAAAAGAAACTGATGATATGAATCAAACAACATATGTGTGTGCACCCAATCACACACTGCGTAGACATGTAAGTACACTTGTGTTGGTTATTTGTCTGCCACTGATCTGATTAGTTTCATAATCATATTTCCATCCATAAAATGCCTTCAAAAAACCTTCTGCATGTGAGAGCCCGTAAAATAGTGAGTGAGGTATTGAACATGATCACATGCTTTGAGCAAAAGGTCCAGCACACCTATCTGAAATTAGGTTTGTTTTGTTTTTTGTTTTTTAATAAAGATGCATCAACAACTTGAAAATCTTCATTGGATGATATCAGCCTTCTTAATTCACATCAGTTTATAATAGGGTGCTGAAGAGAAAAAAAACTGAGAACAGTCTTTTCTTTAAAAATGAATTCTGTTTCAATGTCACAAACCACTGACTTAAAAAATAATAATAAAAGAAATAATGGTAATACTTACATAAAAATAAATTTTATTAGATACAACTTCATGAACAAGTAGACAGTCTATTTTAGCAGGAGGTTGCAGATGTGTTTTTTTTACTGTGTTTAAGGCCTTTTATAGCTGCAGCTTAACTAGTATCCATAGTGCTTTGAGCAGATTACTTTTACTAAAAGATTCTTTATACACTAGACTCCATGTGTTTCAAGCTTTTGTGTTGATCCTTCATAAAGGATCAATGCAAAACATTGTTTTTACAGGTAAAAGTCCTCTTTTTAAAATACTAGTTTTGTTGGCATTTTTCCCTTTATTGGATAGCAAAGCAGTTAAGATAATACTTGAAGAGGAGGAGAGAGGGAAGACATGCAGCAAAGTGCTGTAGGTCAGATTCAAACCTAGGTCATAGCTCTCCAGCCATGTGGCAGGTGCTCGCTTGTTCACCCACTAAGCTAAAGTGGCAACAATAAAAGTTGTTGTTAATTAAGGCTTCAAAACTAGTAGCATCCAAATTCCCTTCAGAATGTATATAGTAAAAATACTTATTATGCAGAAGGTGCTTTTTCACACAAAAGACATCATGACGTGGCTTAAAGTCATCAGATGTTTGATTTTGTCCTCTAATTTGACAAAAACAAAGCAAATAAGTTAATTCAACTTAAACAGTTTTACAATTTTAGCTTTTACTTCTTTATTTGTTTTCCATATTTGGAGAAATCAGTTCATGTCTGAAGAAAAGTGCCTTTCTTTATATGCTCTTGTTTTCAGGTGAGGTTTCAGTACGCATTTGAGACAGTGGCAGGATTCATTATTCCTTATGCAATCATTATAACCTGCTATGTTGTCATCCTGAAACGCTTGAGGGAGACCAAGTTCCAACGAAATGCCCGCAGCGAGAAACTCATCCTGGCTATTGTCATCACATTTGGTCTGTTCTGGCTGCCGTACCACGTCATCAACATGGTACAGGTGTGCGAGGGCGTGTTCTTGACAAATATTCGCATCAAATCTGCTCAAAATTTCTGTTAAGAGAGCTGTGCTTTTGAGTGAATACTGAGTGTGTTTTGTTTTCTACCAAAGGTGGCAGCTGCTTGGTACCCAAAGAACTCACCCATAAGAGAAAGGTGAGTAACTTAAGTTTTCTGTAGAGGCTCTTTCTCCACTCTGTTACATATTCTTTACTTGGTTGTACATGTGTGTGCTTTTGTGTGGCATCAATATATGGTTAGTGTGTGGTGACAGTGTGTGTCCGTTTACCTTTATGGTGGGAAGCCTGTCTCGGTAGCTTCCCAGGATTCTGTTGCCCGGATCCCCACAACAAAGTTGTAGCTGCTGTGTCTCTAGCGGCTAGCTGTGGCTAATGTGTTAGCCAGTGAGTGAGACCCTCGGGTCACATCCCTAGCTCAGGACTGATGAGGAAAGTGGACATCTCACAGGCAATGGCAGAGTGTCCAGGCCCTTGGGCGGGATCCACTCCCTCATCAGCTTTGGGATCAGACTACAGCGGGCTAGGCCACCACCCCCTCCCCTGCCTGAGAATAACTTGGGGCACCTACAGCTCTGTGGATCCTTGGGTCACGTCCCCAGCTCGGCCCCCGACTTCCCACCACACCTGAGCAGGCGAGGAAGGTGGAAGTGTCTGGGCCCTCGGGCGGGATCCACTCTGCTGAAACCAAAAAGAAAAAAGCTTTTTTGGGTGTGGGTGTGTGTGTGTGGGGGGGGGGGGGGGGGCATTCTTACAAGAGCAAGTACAAACTTTGAATGTTTAAATGCAAAAAGTGCAGTGGAAGTGCTAGAGGAACAGGTCAGTAAGAGCATCTTAGAGAGGTATAGTTTTTCACAAGTAAAGATGGGTAAAGGGTCACCAATCTGCAAAAACTACATCTAAACTAGAAAAAATTGCATTTCCTGCGAAAATGCTGTGTGGATGCCTTACGCTGAAGATTTCTGCTGAAAAAAGCAGAAAAAGTTGAAAAAACAAAAAACATTGCCCTGAGCGAGATTCGAACCTGGCCTTTCTGATCTATAGGCGGCGTCTCACCTTACTGGACCAAACTGATTCTTACAAAGAAGAGGTGGAGAGACTGACAATTCTGGTGAAATTAGCAGAAGCTGCTTAGTATTGTGCTAATAAGAGGTGAAAAGGCTAAACATTTAGCAGAAAAGAGGTGAATCAGAAGAAGTTCTGCTGAAAAGAGGTAAAGAAGCAAAAAGATGAGTTGAAAAGAGGTGTAGAAGTGCTTGCTGAAGATGGCTGTATGTGTAATGACACACTGGAGAGTGTCAAGAAAGCAGAGCGCATGCAAGCAGGGAACATGTGTAGCAACTGTCACAGGTAGGATTCGAAACTCTGCCCCCGGGTCTCACGGCAGCTGCCCTACCCTCTGAGCCAAATGAGTTCTGGTCTCAAGCAAATATATGATGAGAGAGAAAATGTGCACTGTGGAGCAGAAGCTCAAATTAGCAGAAAAGAGGTGAAGAGGAAGAACTTTGTTGTGAAATGAGGTAAAGAAACTGAAATTTGTGCTTAAAACAAGTGAAAAAGCTGAACTCTGAAATCCTGCTAAAACAGTAGTAGAGGCTGATATTTTTCAGCTACTCACTGAGCCAAACTGGTTCTCACGTAACTGAAAAAAGGTGGAAAAGCTTAAAATTCTAATGAAAACAGCAGAAGAGGCTAAGTGCACTGTGGAGCAGGAGCTCTAATTAGCAGAAAAGAGGTGAAGAGGAATAATTTCTGCTGAAAAGAGGTAAAGAAGCAAAAAGCCGAGTTGAAAAGAAGTGTAGAAGCAGAAGTGCTTGCTGAAGATGGCTGTATGTGTAATGACACACTGGAGAGTGTCAAGAAAGCAGAGCGCATGCAAGCAGTGAACATGTGTAGCAGCTGTCACAGGTAGGATTCGAACCTCTGCCACCGGGTCTCACGACAGATGCCCTACCCTCTGAGCCAAATGAGTTCTGGTCACAAGCAAAGATATGATGAGAGGGAAAATGTGCACTGTGGAGCAGCAGCTCAAATTAGCAGAAAAGAGGTGAAGAGGAAGAACTTTGTTGTGAAATGAGGTAAAGAAACTGAAATTTGTGCTTAAAACAAGTGAAAAAGCTGAACTCTGAAATCCTGCTAAAACAGCAGAAGAGGCTGATATTTTTCAGCTACTCATTGAGCCAAACTGGTTCTCACGTAACTGAAAAAAGGTGGAAAAGCTTAAAATTCTAATGAAAACAGCAGAAGAGGCTGAGTGCACTGTGGAACAGAAGCTCAAATTAGCAGAAAAGAGGTGAAAACAGCAGAAGAGGGTGAGATTTGTGCTGATAAGAGGTGAAACTGCGGAACCAATCAGAGGTACTGCTTCTGTCTGCTTCATCAGGCTGTGTACTTGTATGTATTTCTGCCATAGACTGTTAACCAGAATCTGAGGTCCATATTAGAAAAGCTGCTAAAATCATTAAACTTTGCAGAATTGTAATAAATTATCAATATGAATTACCGGTCTGTGATAGTGTATAAATTTGTAGTTAAAAAAAAAACATGTGGGCCAAGGTGGAATCGAACCCACGACCTCTGGTCTGAAGAGCGGTGTCATTACCAATCGCGCCACCTCTAAGGGGGCGGGCGCTTTGAAAAAAAGGGTGATGAGGAGTCAGAATTAGATCGCGGTGAGACGCGAAAAACGCCGTTTTTTGGAGTTACAAAACGTCGTGTAACTCAAAAACTAGGTGGGATAGAAGCATAATTCTTGCACTGGGTGAATCAGCGGACTTTGGTGTACTTTGACTGCGATTTACATAGCTCTTTGTATCTCCGTCGCGGAGATATGACGAGAGAAGAAACGGCTTCATTTTCGGAATTTGAAAAATGAGAGGAGGACAGATTTCCACCCCTCAAACAAGTCTAACTCATCTCAGAACGGTAATAGGTGAGAAAATAATTCTTGAATTGTGAGTGTCAGGAGTGTCTGAAGATATACAGGGACAAGCCTCATGTCTTAACTTTGCTTCGTTAAGGAGATATGACGATTTGAAAATGCCTTCAGTTTCAGTATTTCAGCTCTGAGTTTCACAACCTCCCCATAGACTTTGAATGGGGAGTTTTTAGACCATGTGTCACTTCGAGGCAAATTGTGAAAAAAACGTAACTCTCACAATAATTATAGTGACACTGTCTTAAAGCCAGCAAAAATACCTACGTTTTGATGTATAATTTGTGGAAGTTGAGTGGAAATTGAGCGAGTAGCAAGGAGTTGTTCAGACATGAAGAGAAAATTCAGAACGGACGAGTGTGCAGTGGGAGTTAATTGCATAGCAACCATAGCAACACATGTATTTTCTGAAAAATCACAAAGTTGTAACTGAAAACTTAAAGAGTCATTACATGAAAACGGTAACAGATATGAAAAAGCTGAATCACACAGGAATAGCCCAATCATCTGAGAACGTTTTAAAGTTTGAATGGAGTTTCTAGGTGAAAGTATGAGGAAGTAGTTAAGTTTCAAAGACAAGCAAGTTTTAGCAGAATTGTAGAAGTTTCCCATTCATTTCAATGGGACAAATTAAAGGAAAAAAGTGTAATATTTTAAAAAGTATAATAGTAATAAGTACCAAAAGATATAGCAGTCGAAAGCAGAAATAGCAGAACAGTTTAGAGTTTGAATGGTAAAAATCGGCTGAAAACTGAGGGAGTAGTTAAGCGGCAAAGAAACGGAGCAACTAGAATAATAAAGGATAAAGAATAAAGAGAAACAGGATCTCAATAGTGTGGATGCCTACGGCATCCACCCAAATATGTGCAGCAATTTCAGAGTAATGTTCCTCAATGTGAAGTTGTTAAGACATTGACCATCCTACCATCTCAAGTACATAATATTATGAAATTATTCAGAATGTGGAGAAATCTATGTGCAATGAACACAGCTGGAAAAAAAAATATATATATATATATATATGACTTTTCAAACTTTTCCCCTGCAGATTAGATACCATCTCTCAGTCCAGCCGTGCAGTGACCTCAGCTTTGGCCTTCATCAGCAGTTGTGCTAACCCAGTCCTCTACACCTTTGCAGGGAAATCCTACATCAAGAAAAATGGTTTTGCCTTCATGGCTAAGCTATTTGAGGGAACATTATCAGATCAAACAGGAACCAAAAGCACCCGACTCACAACTTATGACAATGTCGGAGAGAGTAATGTTGATTGTCAAAATCGTACAGTGGCTTCTACTCCAGAGAACAGGAATGTTGAATGAACTTCATACACTAACAGACTGTATATATAAATGAAAGCACTTAAAATTGTGTAAAGCTTTATGTGGACTTATAGATTTTAGGCTACACACAACAAGCATTAGCACAGCATTTTTTTTTATTTAAAATGTGATAACACAATTAAAGTGGAAGTCAGGAGTGTAAGCACAAGCAGTTTACCTTCGTCTACGTGCATCTGAATATCTGTAAAGTCTCAGGTCTGTAAATACGTTAAAACTGTAGTTTTAACGTATTTACAGTTTTTATTCCTTAATGTAAAGACTGATTTTGTAAAATAAAAATGGTGTGAATGAAAACTGATGCTTGCTACTAAAGTACACTTTAAGAAAACTGCATATTCAATATCAAGAAATTTTTAATGCAGTTTACTTTCAATGAAAAAAAAAAAAAAACCATTTAAAATCTTCTGCAATTGACAGTGTCATGAGCTTCTGTCAGATTTGTTACATAGAAGCTCAAGTCAAAGGACTCGTGTTTAACCTGCTCTTTGTCCAACATTTCTACATAATCTGTTTTTATTTTGTCATCGTTAAAGCCAGAATGACTTTGAGCCAAGAAAAGGCACCACCAACTTAAACTAATTGTTACAAATGTAGAAGAGCATCTCTAAATTAAAGAAAATTGGCTACAGCTGCAGAAAATGTGCCATTCCCAATGCTACAATTTCCTCACCAAAAATGGTCAAAGTCAGAGTTTTGTGCAACAGTGGATTCTCCAGGCTTGCATCGATGCTGGTGATCAATGTTTGAGCGTTGTTAAACACAAGTACACTTGCATACCATTGTTGCTGCCAAGGCACAAGGCTCAGGTCATCTCAAACTGGTTTCCTCAACTTGAAAACGAGCTCACTGCTCAAATAGCCTCCAGTCAAATACAGCACCTTTGGTTTGTGGAATGAAGGTTGTATCAGATGCCAAACCCAAAGCAACTGATTCCATCACATCCAAATAGACCAAAATCTGAGTAGTCTTTTCAGCATCTTGTCAAATATCTGCTATAGTAGCAGGCTGTAGCCAATGACAGAGCCCAGTGAGTGTATACTGAGGTCAAGACCTCAGTTTTACTGATGCTTTTCATACCTTTCAGTAACGCCTTTTCGCAGATTAGGCAACAGGAATTTTAATTTAGTCATTTTCCCCACTACACTTTAAACATGTTTTGACTGGTCCATTTAGACATGCTCCTAGTCTAATTTTAATATTCATTTACCCATTTTGCCCCAACTTCAAATGTACGGCACATTAACCATAATTAAAAAGAAGTCCTTTGCACAGTCCAAGCCCAACACATCCTGCAAAAACAATTCAAATTACACATTTGAAATAAAAACCTGCAAAAGTTTGATTTACAAAAAAGATGCTTTATTGAACACACAAATGTACCTACTACAAATTGTTATCACTGAAATATAGATCGAGTTGTATTTGTCAGTAAACAAAGATTTAATTAAAATAAATTACATTTAATACTTTAAAATCACAACATTTCCACCTGAGGAAACCCAGCAGCCAGAGCTCATGAAGGATCCATCACCTGTCAAACAAAGAAAATATTAATAGAGCCTCAAAGGCATTAATTCAGCATTACAATCACTTTAAAGTTTTAAATAAATTAAAAAAAAAAAAGTGGGGGTGCTGTTGAACTATGTTGTACTAAACTCTGGTTACACATTTTTAGTACACCACAATATAAAAACATACTGCACAGACTAAGTAACACTTTAATGTTAACCTAAGTTAATTTAAAGTCATCAACTTAATGGCTTTGCTGACTTCATGCATCACTGACTAGCCAATCCGTGACCACATCTACCGACACATTTTCATATTTCTGCCTCGATTGCTTGGTACCCCGGTTGAGTTGGTACTAAAAAGTACCAGGTACTATCACCTAATGGAAAACCCTAAAAAGTGTCCTGACCCGAATAGGGACTAATGAAAACTGGCTATTAGATAATACGGTTCCTTTGTGATGCAAGCTTATTGGCCATTCAATATCAGATTATGGGCTGGATTTTGATATCCAGAGTGGATTGCATTAACCATTTAATTTCAAAAAGTCAAAAAAAGAAATTACCTAGCAGAATTTGACCCTAGTTAAATTTTGACTATAGACCACCTGACTTCAGCATCTTAAATTTCTTAATTTTATCTCCTTTTCTGTCTTCATTTATTTATACCATTTGTATTTTATCTGCTCTATTTCTATTGTATATCTTAACCAGCATCTGAGGGTGGACAGCAAAGAAACAATTTCATTTGCACAGAGAAATGCCTTTCTTTGGACACATGACATTAAACACCTTGAATCTAAAGCTTGGAATTTCCACACTTTTAAACCAACAGATATTGTGATGCAATTTCAGCGAACAAAACTGAAGAAACCTTACCTTGGACACACCCAGGTTCTGAAATCCTGAAAGAAAAGGAACATAAGATTAGCTTAACTGTGCACTTACACACCAGAGTGCCTGACCTACGCCCTTACTGTCAAACCCATCAGTGCAGTGAAAGATAATCATGAGGTTTCAGGTGAAACACGGACTCACATGCAACTCATCATCAAGGTTTGACTAAAAGCTGGCAAGTCTGCATCTGCAGCAGGTATAGGATGAGAACTGAAATGGCACAACTCAATTAATGGGCCTAGTGTGATAAAGCTAAGAGTAAAGAAATAATTTCTTATTTTTTATATAATGCACAGTTTAGTTGATGCATTTTAAAATGTGTGAACTGAACATTCAGCTTGTGATTTTGGTAAATATTACAGCAATGTTTAGAACTTACAGAACCTATTTAGCTCATTTAGGAATTTACACTCTCAGATAGGACAAGACAGGAAACCCTTTGTTTTACAAGCATAAACAAAGGGAACACGCTGACTCCTCAAGTTCTTAATAAAACGGATTATACCCTTTGTAAACAAGGCCTTAGTGCTTGACCTTTATATTAGTTTTAACTTTGTTACTTATGAAGTTCATAGTGGACGTTAGTTGACCCAACATAGTAGCACGGAGGTCTTATGCACGGGTATTGTGTCGTTTGACGCAACTAAAATTAACTTCCAATTTTAATCAGTTTCGTTCAGTTCTCGGTGAAGCAAGCCAGCTTCATTTAGATCGTTTTGTATGTGATGTTTGAAGTACACACCAACCCTGACCCACAGGTCTTCCTCCTATGGGAGTCATTAACCTCAAACACATCAACCTAAACTGTTATAACATTACAGAACACAGCCCCAGCACCTTAAAGTTCACTGAGCTCCCAATCAAAGCCTAAATTGCATTAGTCCCTCGTACGCATCGTTTAATATTCAGCTGCATTTTCCTCATCAGCGGAAACCACGAGGTGCATTTGGCGCTACTGAAGCTGCGAGCTAACAATGTGCGGAAATAACGTCAAGAAACGCGCAAACGCATAAATATAAACACGACACCTGCGACAATAACGAAGAGAATCATCACTAAAGGTGAACATTTAGAGTAAAACAAGGTGTCACCTCGTCAGTTCTCGTCTCTCCAGCACCTCATGTCCGACCTGCATCACCGCAACAAGGAAGAGAGGTCGTTAATGAGCCCGAGCCGCAATTTATCTCTTTATCAAACCACGTGTCTCCTGCTCTCTGCCGTCAAGCAAGCAGCTTCCGGGTTTGCCTGTGCCGCATAAAAATAAAAACATCGTTTAACAGTATACTTTCAAGACATCTTCTCTTTAATACGCATCCTGCATATTATTACTGAAACACATTACTACCGAAATGTAAACATAATGACATAAAGTAGCAGCATAGAGGCACAGCCTGAATATACAAGTAAGGAAAATACATACAGTGGCATACAGTACATTTTCCACATGACTTTATCAATCTCTAACGTCATTTTGGAGGAATTTAGGCCCACACGTCCTTACGGTGTTGCTTCAGCTAATTGACGTTAGCAGGCAAACTTTTATGCACAGCTCTCTGAAGGTCCTGCTACAATATTTTAATAAGGTTGCAGCCTGGACTTTGACTGAGCCAATGCAACATATTTTTTTAGCCATTCTGTTGCAGATTTGCTGCCAAGCTGTAGCTATGGGACCGATTACTTCTTATTTGACCCTAAAATACTTTTGATTAGCACAGTGAATGCAAGGTGCACAGGTCCTGTGGCCGCAAAACAGTCCTCAAATTGTTACCCCCCTCTACCACCAACAGCTGGTATGAGATGTTTGTGTTGATATGCTGTGTTTGGTTTTTTGGCAAACATGGCGGTGTGCATTATGACCAACCATCTCAACTTTGGTTTCATCTTTCCAAAGCAGCACATTGTTACACACACATATATGTGTGTGTGTGTGTGTGTGTGTGTGTGTGTGTGTGTGTGTGTGTGTGTGTGTGTGTGTGTGTGTGTGTGTGTGTGTGGCTAACATAAATAACAACATTAAATTAAATTATTATTGTTGTTACTGTTGTTAAGATTTTTGTTTAGCTTTTGTTGATGTTGGACTGTGGCCCATGGCGCTATTGTAATATTTACGTTTTGTATTACCCTTTAATTAGCAGAAAATGATACCATAAATGGCATTTTTATTTCACTCGTATTCCTGTGCATCTGTGCTAATCCTGCAATGATAAATGTATGTTACAAGATATTCGCTTTAAACTTAAAAAACAAACAAACAACTTTTGTTTGTTTTAACTATGATCTTCTACATTAATAATTTATTGCCTAATATTACCTAATTTCTTACCTAATCAAGGGTAAACATTTCTCATTCGGATGCTGTAGTTACGTCAGAGGCGGTGTGAGTTAAACTTTTAGTACTTAAAGCTAAAAAAGTTTGGGGTTATATCTCATATTATTCCTTTAAATTTGAAAAGGAACGACATCACATCACTAAAACCAGCAGGTGTCAGCTGTTACTAAAGAATTCCGACTTCGGTCAAGCCAACTGTGAACTACAAAATGACGTGTTTGCGTGGCTAAAGTACGGAACGCCGATTGGACCAAACTCGCTGAAATTACAGTTTGATAACAGAGCAGCTGGAGAAGGAGAGGAGGGAGGTGGAGATGGGGGAGATGCCTCTAGGACTGAGAAGAACACAACTTGTACTTAATTATTGGGCAAATCTTCAAGGCCATGGACAGGATCACCCACCACAAGCAGTTCTTAACCCTTGCTGGGAGAAAAGAAGGTGGAAATCAAAGAGCTTTGGGTGGATTGTGGGTGGAAGAGCAAGTGAATTTAAACTGGATCAGTTGGACGAGTTTCGTTACCAGCAATATCTCCCTGGATACTTCCTGAAGCCATAGTTGATTTCACTCTACTGGATAAGAAGACTAAGGATGGGGCATTTATTTTAAACTCCTATACTGTGCAGGCTTACATTGACCAGTTTTATGGTTGTGTTCAATTATATACGGATGCATCTAAGGATTCAGCCAGTCAAATTGGTGTAGCAGTTGTGGTCCCAGAGTTCATGGTTAAAATAGAAAAAAGGATCACTGATAGACTGTCAGTATTCACTGGAGAACTGCTTGCAATTCTGTTGGCGGTTCAGTGGGTGGAAGATATGAGGCCATTAAAAGCTATTGTTTGTTCAGAATCAAGAGCATCATTGCTTAGTTTACAAGGTAGTCACTCAGATGTGAGAGCAGATATTCTAGCAGAAATTCAGCAAACACTGTTCAGGATAAACATGATGGGTCTTACAGTTGTGTTTCTATGGATTCCAGCCCATTATGGAATAATGGGGAATGAAATGGCAGACAGAGCGGCGAAGCAAGCCACAAAACATGGGACAGTTGACCTGGCTGTTAGTTTTGGTCAAGCTGAAGTGAAGAGTATCATACGGCAAGAAATGAGGGGTAGATGGCAAAAGCAGTGGGAGGAGGAAAGGAGAGGATGGTGGTTGTGTACAATACAAAGGGGGGTAGGAGAAATGAGGACCACTGGAAGGAGCAGGAGAGAGGAGATGGTCATATCGAGATTGAGATTTGGACATACTGGGTTAAATGCTACATTATTCTTGATTGGGAAACATAATCAGAATCAGAATCAGAATACTTTATTAATCCCGAAGGAAAATAGGGAAATGTGCCTTCTGTGGAGACACAGAAACTATAGAGTTTGTGATATTGCACTGTCCGAAATATCAGGTGGAGAGGAGACAATTATCCCAAAACCTTATTAATATGAAAATGAAATTGGATCTGGTTGACCTATTGCAAAAGGATTCTGGAAGTAAGAGTTACCAGGCTTTATTTCAGTTTTTTAAAGCGGGAAGAGTGTTTGAAAGGCTTTGAGGTGTTTTTTTCTTTGGGGGGGGCGTCATTCCAGTTCACACTCCAGACTAGTGGTGGCGGTAATGCACCAATCAGTTGTTTGCCAACCGCCAATAACATTTAAGAAGAGGAAGAAGAAGGAGAGGCGGGACTCGTGTACGGTGGCGTTTTGAGATTTAACTCAAGGTTAAAGGGCAAGCTTCTGGCCATGAGAATTTTAATAGGTATGTACAATTTTTAAAAAGTTACACGTTTTTTAAAGTTGCTCGGAAAGGTCAGAGTGACATTACGCTTTCAGATAGCTTACAGCTAATGTTTACGTTGCGGCCAATAATGAAGTGCCTTATATCCATTAGTGAGTTTGTACTTGTGCATTATGTTGGGCTGTAGCACTATTGTGAACAGAGCCTGGGAGCTTTGAGAAAGCGTGCTAAAACTGTGTGCTTATGGTGTGTTTCATAGTTGAGTTTGCTCAGGTAATGCACAAAGCAATGTTTTGTAAGCATGTACAATACGCATGCGCACCACGCATGCCTGACTCACCTAATTTTGAGGGGGTTTTTTTTAAATAATTTTGAAGCGTTTCTATGTATTTATTTAGTTGTTTGGTTAAATAATAGAAATATTTCTCTTTAAGTTAAACTGCAAAAACGAGAATAAAGTTGACCCAAAGCCACCTTAACGTCATGAGCAAAAAGGGTTTTTTGAAAGTTGCGACTTTCCTTTGTTACAGCAGTTAAAACTGAGTGTAATTTTAAATTTAACGTAAAACGTTAAAAAAAATTAAAGCACGATATGATAAAATAAATCCGATTTTAAATCTTTATACAGTACTTTCTTTACACACTTGTACGAATCACAGTTTCTAAGTTGAAGGAAGTGTGCGGCTTTTGTTTTTCAGTTTGTTCCTTTTGATGATTTCTCTGTCTGTTGTGTTTCTTGTAGGAGGGGGATCTGGCTTCGTTGGCCGTGAGCTTACCCGCCTACTTAGGGACAAAGGTCATGAGGTGACACTGATATCCCGCCAGCCTGGTCCAGGGAAGATAACATGGGTATGACCTAAAGTTAATACAAAGTAAAAGGGCAAACCTAAAGCTCATTTTAGGACCTGTTGATTCATCACTGTTAACGAAACATCATACTGGAGCTGATGCCTGATGGTTTGAAGGACTGAAATTAGAGAGGGAGAAGAAATTTATTAATCCCTCGTGTTGGTTCCTCCGGGAAATTCAGTATGTACAAACTGTACAGACAGAGACGTACAAACTGATAAATGTGGAAGGGGGATAGTTTACAGATCCAGTGACATTTCTAAACATCTTTATGTTTCTTCCTCTCTGCTCCTGCAGGGTGAGCTGGAGTCTCAGGGTCTCCCACCGTGTGAGGGTGCCGTCAACTTGGCTGGAGAGAATCTCATAAACCCACTGCGATGGTGAGAAATAAATAATCAAAGAGTCCATCCTAATATCTGCAGCATTTTAATGCATTTACAGGGATTGTCACTGTTTCTTCCCTTGGGTTCTGTTTTGAAGGTGGAATGAAAGCTACAAAAAAGACTTGTTCTCCAGTCGCGTTGACACAACTAAAGCTCTTTCTCAAGCCATTGCTGCTTCCTCCAGTCCTCCTCACTCTTGGGTGCTGGTGTCAGGTGTAGGTAAGCATTTAATAAGTGAGATTCTACTCAGCACAGCAGATCAGATGAACTCATTGATAATATAGATAGTAATTCTATTATTGCTTTTCCATTGTTTGTTTTCATGACACAGCTTGCTATAAACCCAGTCTAACAGCTCAATACACAGAAGACAGTGAATGGACTCCGTTTGACCTTCTCTCAAGACTTGTCAAAGAGTGGGAAGCAGCAGCACTACTTCCTGAAAATGTGGCAAAAACCACCAAACAAGTCATCATCCGGCCTGGTTTGTATACGGCACATGCTTATGTTTATTGTCCATTCTGAATCTGTCTAAATCAGGGGTGGGCAACTCCAGGCCTCGAGGGCCGGTGTCCCTGCAGGTTTTAGATGTGTCCTGGAACCAACACAGCTGATTTAAATGGCTAAATTAGCTCCTCAACATGTCCTGAAGTTCTCCAGAGGCCTGGTAACAAACTAATCATGTGATTCAGGTGTGTTGTGTTACCCAAGGTAAGATCTAAAACCTGGCCTGGAATTGCCTACCCGTGGTCTAAATGGATCAGATGAAGGGCCACATGCATCTTTCTGGTCCTATGTAAGGTCTTTGCTGGATTTTTTTTCCTATTTCTTAAGAACATGGCTTTCAGATCCTGTTCGTCTGCTGTAGATGGTTTCTTTAGGCCTGCCACTTCTTTTGTCCTCACGTCTAGTTTCTTCATAATTTGTAAGTGTAACCTGTAGTTCACACTGCAGGTGTTAATGCTCAATTGCAATTTTTTGATCAAATCCGATTTTTTTTTCTTTCTGGTTGTTCACACTACAAATAAAATGTGACAGCAAATGCGCTCTAGTGTGAACGGTTCATGGCCCTCAAAGTGGTCCACATGCACAAAAGAAGATGTCACACACAACGCGCTCTGTTTGCGGAAGTAAAAATGGCGGCTACAGAGCTAGTAGGTGTTGTTGCAGCAGTCTATCAATTTCTGCACAGTCGTAACCGACAGAATTTTGACAAATTAAATAGAGAAAGAAGGAAACAGAGAAAAAAGAGAGCCCGTGCTTTAACAACGGCCGCCATGCTTTCTCGTTTGTCTTCTCTAGCGCTGATAATTGGCGTCCGTCTTGTGTCAGTGATGTAAAAGACAGATTAAATGCAAAATGACCATTCAAACAGCAGTCGCTTTCTAAAACATCAGATACGTAATGGATTCAGTACCACATACGAAAGTGACCTAGGTCGGATTTGAAAATATTGGGTTTGTGCCGTTCAAGCTGTCATACCATGATCGGATATGAGTCGGATAGGATCAAAAAAAGTCGGATTTGATGCGCGTTCGCCTGCAGTGTGAACATAGCCTAAGTGTTCTGCTCATAGTTATTTTGGAATCACCAAAAATATAATTTTTATGCCTGTCAAAATATGTTATCCATGGCATTTTTCAGAGATTGACTAAATCGACTTAAAGAAATGTGGAAAAAAATTTGTTTTTATGACTGGCTTCTAATAACAAAGTGCCTAAGGATACATTTTTAAAAACAGTGGTTCATTTCTTGAATTGGGTGCCTTTTTCATGCTTGAATGATTCACAGGTCAGTGTTAACTGGTTTAACAAACTAAAGAAAGTAATTGGGGCAAAAACCTTTCCTTTGAAGACGATCGGGTACAAGAACTAGAATAAAAAGAATGAAAAGGCTACCACCATCCAAAGAAAAACTTTAAAAGACCATCAGTCTGTTAAACTTTTGCATTTTGTACATGCATACACAACATGTGAAGATTTAAAGTATCTTATCTCTGTATTACTTTTTATCTTTTTCAGTTTTTATAGCATGAATTAAAATTTTATCTCGTGGGCCATTTCACGGCAGATAATCTGACTAGATTGACTGAATGGACAGCATAAGCTTGAACTAATGGTTTTTCAGTTATAAAGAGTGTCCCAGTAAATCATCATTAAACAAGTTAAAATGGCTGCAGTGAAAAACATGTGCTTTCTTATTTTCCATGCATTCCCCAGGGGCAGTGCTGGGTCGTGATGGTGGGGCCATGAAGCAGATGCTGCTGCCGTTCTGGCTCGGCCTCGGGGGTACCCTGGGATCTGGAAGACAACCATTTCCCTGGATCCACGTTTCAGACCTGGCAGGAATCATTGTCCGCGCACTGGAGCCCCCTGCTGACACTCCACCCTCCTCATCACCACAAGTGTTCAACGGAGTCGCGCCGGCTCTCAACACAAACTATGAATTCACTAAAGAACTGGGTCGGGTCTTGAGGCGGCCCACCATCCTTCCTGTACCTGGCTTTGTCATGAACGCCCTGCTGGGTTCGGAGAGGGCCGTGATCCTTACTCAAGGCCAGAAAGTCATACCTAAGAGGACTTTGGAGTCTGGATTTCAGTACAACTACCCTGACTTGACCTCCGCTTTGAAGGAGATTGTTAATTAACAAGAGAGTACGGCGGTTCATTTTTACTGTAATACAAGAATAAACAAATATGAGCCTAAACGAGTCATTGAAAATGAATCCCAGGATCATGACTCAGTAAAAGACTGTTGTAAATTACTTATTCATCAGATCTGTGTACTGATGAACTGTTGTTTCTCATATTGCTAAAGAGCAGTTATGGGATCATGTTTGAAAAACTGTTTTAAATAAAATGTCATGCTTTGCTTTAAAGTGTTTCTCCGCATTCGGGACAATAACAAGCGGCTTTAAGCCTTTGCTTACATTTAGAAAGCACTGGGACATGATTGTTGATACTGAAGTGTTTCTGTAAAATAAATCTGACAGAGTTGAGTCTTGATAACAGATGTGTCTAAACTTTCTCCTTTAGCAGCTTTTGCTCCTTTCGTTCAAACTCATGAACAGAGCTACAGAAGATAATCTTGGATGGTTGTACATCTAGCCATTAATGCTGCAACTAGTGACCGTGTTTATTGTTATTAACTCCTAATTAATGCAAAAAAAAATTGTCAGTGACACAGTGGTTAGTAATATAAATAACCACATGACCACATTACAGATGGTGAAGCACCGAAACAATTATTGGAGCTACAGGTCATAGCCTGGAGTCTTTTTTTTTTTGTTTTGTTTTTTTAAATAGTCGTTTACATAAGTCTAGGTTAATCAAGTTTACTGGATCTTTTTTGTGGCCTGCAGTAAATTAAAAATGTTGCTGAAATCTCACTTTGAGTCTCACAGTGTCACTGAATTAACCTGCAACACGGAAACGTGCAAAAAGAAATTTTACCCTTTTTATTTTAAGGCTGTGAAATGTTATGTTACCAAAAAAAATACATAAAGCTCATGTTATGTATTGTTCTGCTGAATAAACAACTTTAAGGTTTGTTTGGACCGCATTGAAAATGAAATGCTTCAAGGTAAATTCAATTTCAAAATACTTTTTAAAAGACATTTCAGTCCAAAGAGCATCACACTTAAAAATATAATGGTTTATTGGAGGTGGTACACAATAAAGAAAACTGCAGAGAGGAAATGTATATGTAATTTGCAGCTCCTTTGTCTATAAATCAAAGTATTATCAGTTTCACGATGTATCGTATGTTTCCACAGTCTGTCTTTACGGCTGAATCGTCACTCTGAATCACTGTTGACGTCTTCCTCTACACCCCGAATGATCGGCATTTGATCTCCCCAGTCACTGCTCCGAGCGCAGCGGTACATATCTCTGATTAAAATGACATTGAAATAGAACAATTAAACAGAAAAAATCCAATACAAAACAAAACAGTCAAATAAGTCCATCAGTGACAATAAAACAAACAACAAAAAGCAATAAGAATATCCAGCAACCAAAGGCTGCCTGTAGCACAGAGTATCGATTATTATGACATACAGAAGGTTTACAATGAATTTCTGCTCCATTTGGTCTAGTTCTGACACATTTTCGGATCACATAATTCAGAATTATAGCCAAATTTGATCAGCAATTCCCCAGTTTGAAGTCCAGGCAAGCCAGATCTTTTGCTGCATTTCCTTCCCTCATTCTCTCTTTCTGTATTTCCCGCATCTTTCCTGCGTGCCTACCTGTGTCTAGGAAATCTTTAAACACCTGAGGAGTTTTGTTAATTTTAGAAAACGTTGTTGATGAACTGCGTGGCCCCACACTGAATCAAATTCAAACAGTACGCAGCCCTAATAAGCATTTTAATGACATATTTCTTCTTAGTTTATTTTAATGCACCTGGTCCCTAACATCATATCCTAAAAACCCTATGGTATCCGATCTGACCTAGAGTCTTAATATCTCTGGATTCAGGACTGATATCCTCTCGATTATAAAATTAGACTTCAAACGTTTCTTTTTGATGAAACCTGAGCAGAATTTGATGACCCTGAAGAATCCTTTTGTCAGACTGCTGGGGGACTTCCCATGATGCACTGAGCAGTTCTTCTTCACTCTCTTCTTTTCCCTCCCAATGCACTCACCTGTCACTACTGAATGTCAGTACCTTTTGTCTTCTCTCTCCCACAGAGTGCATTTTGTCTTCATCTCTCTATGCCAGAGATGGGCAACTCCAGGCCTCAAGGGCCAATGTGCTGCAGGTTTTAGATGTATCCTTGAGCCCACACAGCTGATTTAAATGGCTAAATGGGTCAACATGTCTTGAAGTTCTCCAGAGGGCTGGTAATGAACTAATCATTTGGTTCAGGTGTGTTGACCCAGGGTGATATCTAAAACCTGCAGGACACCAGCCCTTGAGGCCTGGAGTTGCCCACCCCTGCTCTATGCTAGCATTTAAGGAAAAGGACTAAACCTATTCTGCAGCTGATGAATTTGTGTGACACTGATTTTTCTTTTTACCTGCTGTGTTTACGGGCTGTCACCACCATGTGCTGTAGCTGTCCGTCTGGGCAACACATGCGACAGTGGACATGCCTCGTTCTGCGCAGCACTGGTGCAATCAGCCTGGCCCACTCCACACCCTTTGTGCCTTCCTCCACTGCTTCTGTCCGCCTCAAAATTAGGTAGCTGAACTTCTCGATCTGACGGTCATTGTGCTGGAAAAGGAAAAAAAAGGGTTGATATGGAATTCATTCAGCATTTATCTGAAAAAACACAAAACAAAACATGTTTGCATATATAGCACCTTCTGTCAGCAACAAATATAAGACAAGTGTAAATTAATAATACTTAAAAGGCAACAAGAATAAAAAGTTATGAAGTTAAAAATAACGAATTCAATCCAAGATAAAATCTTGGCGCAAGACTTTGTGTCTTTTATGTTTTACATGCTATTAAATAAATATGAGTTTCCTGATAATATACAATAATACGAAACTTCAGCTGCGTTCACAGAAGGGAATGAAGTGCAGCTGATTTTAATAGCAGAGCCTGGTACAGAAGACTATATGTTGTTTTTGCAGATTACACTAAAATGTTTTAGTCTTATTTGGTCTGTTGCTTGGTTTGCAGGACCAGCATTCTAAGAAGAAAAGCCTCAGAACTTCCTCTCCTCCCGTCACCCTTCCAGCTCATCCGAGGTGTTCCCAAAGCAGCTGAGGCATAATCTCGTGGGTCTGTCCCAGAGATTCTCTAAGTAGAATATGCTCAAAATGCCTCACCAAGGAGATGTCCAGGTCATATCCTAGTCAGATCCTCAAAAACCCTCAGCTGGCTCCTTTCGAGTTGCGGATGTACTCTGAAGCCCTCAGAAAGGACTCCCAAATGACAACAGTGAGCCACCCTGCGGAGGTAGTTGATTTCTACTGCTTCTATCTGTGATCTTTTTGTCACTACTTAGAGCTTGTGACCATAACTGTATACCCACCACTGCTTGCCATCTTTCTCTGAGGGCAACTCTAGACTGAGAGTCCAGCCCCTCTCCAGGAGACCTGTTGCAGAGCACCAGCTGTGCGTTGAGGTGAGCCTGACTATATTAGCTGGTACTACTCAAGCACTAATTCACCAGTGTTGTCTTAGGACAATAAGGATAATTTAAAATTCATGCAATGCTGCTCCGGTGGAGTCCAAGAATAAAAAGAAAGAGACCTGGTAATTAACAGATTAGATCCCATTTAAAGTGAAAAGCTGTAAACAGACATAGACAGTTGAGTCTTACCCTGGGTAGAGACAGAGGTTGGTAATGCTGCTGGAAGTTGCAGGGTGTGACGGGCTCATGGGCCAGTTTGGGACACACCAGTTCATGTGAACACTAAAATAAATAAATAAATGAATGAATAGACGCGCAATAAGACTGAGACACTAATGGCTCTAAGTATGACTTTAATTAAATCTACTGGGTGTTAAACTTACTGGAGCAAACACTGATGCTGGCCTGGAGTCATAAACGGTCTTCTCTTGTTTCTGGAGTCAGAAAACCAACAATTTAGTTTGATCAATAACAACTATTGTGAACTGCTGTCTTATCCAGTGTGTTTAAATACCTTCAATAAAGTATCTCTGGCTTCCATGAGTATCTGATGGCCCTCTTTGGTCCCATTTTCCACCAGCACCTAGAACATAAAATGCAACAATTAATAGTTTTTTTTTCTGTTTCCTTTTAAACACCAGAGGCTCACCAATCATTTTCTTAAGTTGTATCTTTCTTTGATCTCACCAGATATGAGCTTGTCTTTCTCCAAAGAGTGAATGCTGCCTCCTCTCGGTCTTTCACATTTGGCAGCTCTGAGAGGGTAAAAGCTGCAGTGACTAAATCAAACTGCACCTGAAAGGAGAAAAAGGATGGTCAGGATTTCCAGTTGTTGAGATTATCTGGAACATTAATGACAGCAAATCAAAAATATTGGGATTTTCTTTATTTTTTGATTTTGTCTGTTTGTGTTCTTTTCTAGAACAACAACTAAAAATATTTTAAAAATCCATGTATAACCCAGAATTGAAGTCTAGAATATTGCATATACATTTTTAATAACACACTGATTTTTTAAAATTCTTGACAGTGAACACATTGTGACTTAAATAAAAGCTGAGGGAGTTTTACCTTAGGAGAGACAGGGAGAAACTGCCTGAAATACACTTGTTTGATGCAGGGTTCAGCTCTTTCGTCATCACCTGCTCAATTCAAAAAAAAAAAAAAAAAAATAATAATAATAATAATAATAATACAATCCAGTCAGTTCTTATTAACATCTGTATTTCACATAAAGAAACAAAAATAAATTGTCTACATGTGTGTCTACCTTTCAGAAGTTGTTCTGCCAAAATGTTCATTGGCCCTGAGCTGTCCACACACACCATCTCCTTCAAAGAGTCACCCCAGCATGCATGAGATGCCCTGAGGAAACGGCCAGATTATAAACTTAGTTTAGCTATTCAGACTAAAGCATTTACATGTTTTACTAGTGTTACACACTAACCAGACAACGGTTCCTAACCCAGAACCAAAATCCAGGAGAGTGTGAGGAGCAAAGGAGGGATCCCTCTTCTTTATCTAAATGATGAGGGGAAAAAACTGCAGGTATAACTGAGTTTAACCACAAAAAACAACTTGTGCTTGGATTCAAGCGATTCTTAAAAAGGAAGCTCCCTGTATCACCACGTAAGCCGATTGCCTCCACAGCACTTTGCTACCTCATTCAGAGCTCTCCTCACTGCAGCGTAACCGCCAGCAAGTCGAGCTGCCATGTAGACCACGCCGAGCTCTTCATCGTACCTGAAACACAGTGAGATGCTTGTAAATCTACTGCACGTCAAATTTAAGGACCAAAACTACAACTTCAGGATGGATCATGGTGGAGCGCAACCATTCGCTGGGTTTATCTAAAGAAAGCATCTTAAGTCTGTTAAAGGTATAAAATGTTCAGCATTTGTCATAAATCGCAGTTTTAGCTTCTCCTATTATGGGTAAAAGAGGCTTTTTCTCCTTTAGGAATCAGTAAATATAACAAAGAGGCATTCAGAACAGACTGAAACGTGAAAAACTGATAATGGATAACACTGTAGTTAAATGACATGTTACTTCGTGGGTGCCCAGTGATATGTCGTTCTTCGGAGCTCTGAGAGAACTTTCCTCCTAATGCGGTCTTCCATTGCTTGCTCGTCTATATCTGCAGAATGAATGTATATTTATTTTTTCTAGCTGCTGCATGATATGATCTTGTTGCATGTGTATTATTACTTTTAAAAAAATTATACATATGTCACCCACCTCCTCCCTTTTGCATGGCTTTCTCCCACAATTCTTTCTCCAGGCTCACAGCTTTCTGCCTCAGAGTTAAATCCTCGACCGCTCGTTTCCTGCTCCACAGGAAGTTCGTGAGCTTGTGAATGCGCTCAGGAAGCTGATTCACCTGAGCTCCTACAGATGCAGAGATGGATGAGAGGCAAAGGGTTTCAACCAATGAAGCTGGTCAGAAAGATCTGTTATATTAACTGATTTACCAACACTAAGCTTACTGTGAATAATCGACTGTGCAGCCACGTGGAGTTCCTCAGGTAGCCGTAGAGTTTTCAAGTTGGTCACACCTGGGTGTTTTCTGTGTGGTTCACCCTTTAGGAAATCTACCTGTGGCTGTGGGTGTGTAGCTGCACTTATTGCCTGAAATAACAGGTTTAAATGATGCTGTTTTACTGACCTTTGAATTAAACTAAAATATGATTATATGAGGAAAATAAAAAACAGGAAATCCAATTACAGCCAGATTTTAGAAAAAAACAAACAAACAAAGAAACCAAACAAAATCTGTGTTTCATTTTTTTTCAAAAGATCCAGTGGCCACTACATTAGGCACATGTACTGTTTGAGTGCTTGTTAACGTAGGTATTTCATCAGCTAATCACATAGCAGCGACTTAACGCATTTAGGCATGCAAACATGGACAAGAAGACCTATGGAAATTCAAACCAAGCATCAAAATTTGGATGAAAAGTAATTTATGTTACGTGACGTGGTTGTTTGTGTAACAATATACTCGAGTATTGTTGCTGACCATGTCCATCTACTTATGATCACAGTATTCTGAAGGCAAAAGGAGGGCCTATCCAGTGCTAGCAAGGTGTAAATAATGAAGTGGCCAGTAAGTGCAGTTTTAGTTTATTTAATGAAATGTTTGAGTCCAAGGTAACTGGGAACCAGACAGCAGCCTTACTGGCTCCAGTTATAATGTCAGAAAGACATAGCCAAGAGATTTTTTATGCTGAGCTGATAATAACCCCAGAAAATCCCCTCAGTGTAGTATTCAGAGATGTGTTTGGGCAGTGTTTGAATGAACGTAGAAATCATGTTTTACACCAGTGAGAGTTGGCAGCCCTGACATCTGGGGGACAGGTAGAGTAGATTCACGACTAAATGGTGTATATTATGCCAAAAATAAAAAATAAAATGTAAATTACAGACTGAAACTATTTTGTTCTCTATAGCTTATGTGTCTGACCTCTGCGATTAAAAAGCTGCATTCAGTGGTAATATCAATCCGTACTCACCCGGCACACCAGCATCGCCAAAGGTTTTCTCTGACAGAGAACACAGGCGCTAAATCTACGCGGTACCATAACATCTGCTTCTAACCGTTACGTTTAAATGGCTTAAAATTCAACTTTCATCCAGCCTTCCTAAAGTGTCACGTTAGAATCCCACTAATCCTTCAACAAAATAATTCCGACCACTACCTAAGGCGGAACACTTTCGCCCCTAATCTCTGTTCCCACCTCAGGAGAACAACGAAGAGTGCTACTCCGCCTACTGTCCAGCATCTGCGACATCAAGTTTACCTCTCGGCCACGGAATAGACAAAGTTGGGACTAAATGAAAACAAATATAAACCTAAATGTATTTTAAACTTTGAACTGCGTTTAATATAAATCGCTGGCATATTAACCGTCTTCGCACCGGAAACAACAATGGCTTCACTTTTCGCGGCGGAGTGATTCATCTTCACATGAAACAATCGTTTGTAGTGCGGCTGCCGGTCAGGAAACAGTAGTACGGTGGGGAAAAGTTTCCCGCCGTGTTTTAGTGTTATCGCTGAGGTTCCCCTTTAACAGCAGCCAGATAATTATTTTTAATAACCCACCATGAGGCGAGCGAGAAGTTCCAGAAATAAATGTGAGAGTGCACCAGAAAATGGAGAAGCCCAGTCAAAAACAGGTCTGTGTGTCGTATTAGCATAATATTGTAGCTGCTGCAGGGTAACTACGCCATTGAACTGTGGACATGTTCGGACAGGAGACAGCATGAAGATCAATATTATGAAGCTTCACTCATAATTCAGACACCGGTACTGTCTGTGTGAAATAATAATAAAAAATTGTCAGCTTAAAAAACAAACGAAACAATTTTTGTAGCTCGGTTTGCTGATAAATCCGGTTGCGTTTCTAAAATTTCAAATAAAATAAGTTCCTAAGTGAGCAGTTAAAACGACCAATAAAAAAAGTATTTATTTGTTGTGAGCTACATTTATTGCATACCAAAAGCGAAGGGGCCTTTTCTAATGTGACCTGCTTACTGTCTAACATATACTGCTAACATTCTGGAATGTTTATGTTAAATATGACCACTTTAATTGTAAAATAATGATGCCAATGTGTGTAGAAATGATTATGCTTTAAATTACTGTAAACATTTAATTTTTGACATTTTCCCTCAAATTTTTGTTCCAGATGATGTCAGTGAGAGGGTTAACTCAAACATGATCATGCTACTTTTTAAACCTGTTTGTCCAGAGCAGCCAATCAGAACAAACTTGGAATAAAGGAAGTTTGCACTGAAATGAAGGCGAGAAAAAACAGTTTGTTCTGATGCATTTGTTGAACTAAGGGGAGAATTCGAGTGTAATGAGCTCCCTTTAAAAGTAAGGCTGATTTTCTTTGCAGCCACTCTTTGCTTTGCTTCTGTTAAAATTAAAATGTTTCACAGCTATTTGCACCTTCCAGGAAAAAAAAAGAAGCATGTATTGGTTTTATTTTTCTTTTTACTATTTTGCAGTTTATCCAGACGTTTTTTCATTTTTTTTAAACAACAGCAGCATTAATACTTTTTTTATTTTAATATAATTGGTATTTGTCAGGGGACAAAAATTAAGGAAGAGGTATTACAGACACAGAGTTTTAATAACTTAAAGACTTGTTTCTGATCTCTAAAAGGCCACTGTGTAAGAGTTAGATTTTCTTCTGTGTGTATTTCTAATCAGTGTGGCAGTGGATGGGGGATAAAAGACAGTGGGAACCATACTCTCCATCAGCCTGTGCCGTCTTGGACTCGGCCGTCTCTTCTGGGAAAACATCTGTCACTCTCTCTCTGGGCTCGGGGACAGCCTACGAAGTTGATCTGAAGAAGATGGTTCAGATCAATCCTGTCACAAAGTACAAACGGAAAGTTCGCTGTCAGAATGTAAAAGCAGGTGTGTTTTTCGCTGTGAATTTTCTATCATCCTCCCTGCTCCCTGTATTCTGTTTTCATAAATCCTCATTTTTAAATTGTGTTGCTTGATATTTTCTTAACTGCAGTTTAGTTCATTTTTAAATAAATGTCTTTTGTAGAAATGGTATCTAAAACATAATTTCATGAAATTTATATAGTTTATTTCAGTTTAAATTTAATTGAAAAATCTGAATTCTTGGAGGTACTCACAGTCTTTCCTCTTTTCTCCTGTTTTATTAAGAAAGTCAGAATGAAGCTGGTGACGTTGCTACTCATAATGAGAAACCAGCTCAAGTTAAAGAGGAAGAGGAGGACACAGAAGAGCAGCCTGCAGCTAAGAAGAGAAGAGGACAAAGCAAGAGCCAGACAAAAACTGAAGAAATGCCCAAAAAAGCCAAAGAAGAAGTAAAAAGTGAAGGTAACATGGATCTAATTTCTTTATATACTTACAAAATTTTACAGCCATGACAACATTAGTCATTATCAAAGCACAGTAACTTTTAAAGCTTTTAAGGATCAGGTGAGCATGGAATTGCATCTGAACTGTAGATGTTTCTTCACCTCACTACTCTTTTGTGTTTGATCTGTTCTGAACAGAAGTTGTGAAGACAGTGGTCATGAAGGGAAAAGCACCAGTAGACTCTGAATGTAAAGCCAAACTGGGAAAGGTACAGTGTTGGCATCCACACGATATATAAATCTCACGATTCATGTCAGTCATGCTTGTGGTTTGACACCTGGCTGCTATAAGGCAAAGCTTTCCCCCAGTTACAGTTCCTCTTGTGACAAACTATTCTGATCAGTGTCTGCTTAAACACAAATAAATCTTTCAGTGAAGCTTAAATTTTCTAAATGGTTGTTTTCAACTGAATACCATATATATGATTGTGTTTTTCCACACACTAAACAGATAAGCAATAAATCTGAGAAGTATTGTTACAATTAGAAGATAATTGAATTCATCTTACCTAATTGTCAGTAGATTTACATATGACTGTTACATGAAAATATAAGACGTGGTAATTGGTTCTGTTTAAATTATTTTTTAACATAATTGCAAATCTGTTCTTTTTAAACACAAAAAAGTAAATATTTTATATACAAATATTTATATTTCCTGAATGCAGACATGGTGGGATTCTTTTGATTTGTATAACTCATTTTTATATTTCTATTTCAGGCTCATGTTTACAATGAAGGAAATGATGTTTACGATGTGATGCTCAATCAGGTAACACAATTAAAAGGAAATAAATTATGCTCAGTTCCGTCTTTATAGTTTTTTTTAGGGCTGTGTGACTTAGATCAGCCGTCCCCAACCCCCGGGCCTCGGACCGGTACCGGTCCGTGAGTTGTTTGGTACTGGGCCGCGAGAGTTGAGGCTCAGGTGTGAAATGTATGGTTTTCAGGGTTTTTATCGGTTTTCAGCGTTATTTTGTTATCGTCAACTCGGTTTTCCTGGGTCTTTTCACGTGTGTTATGAATAAATCTTCTTTTTTTCGGTACCGGTACTAGTTTTATTTTGTTGTATTTTTCCGCGACACCTTAAAGGCCGGTCTGTGAAAATATTGTCAGGCATAAACCGGTCCGTGGCGCAAAAAAGGTTGGGGACCGCTGCCTTAGATGGTCATACTAGGACTATCCCTGTCTACAACATCATCTAAAGTCAAAAGCTGAAAAACCTGCCAGAAACTGACTGTTTGGAGCAGACCAGAGGTTTTGGCTCACAGGGATTATTTGTGCACACGCTGACCTCATTGTTCAGTAAATATGCGATAGCATGATAGATCCATTTTAATAACATTTATTATTATTTCATCCTGGAGCAGTATAGGTAGTACTTTATAGGTAATAATGAAAAAGTGAAAACTTTAAATCTCACAAATTCAGTTTTTTAGCTTCAGTTTCCAATTTGTAGCCTGCAGTAAACATCATTTGTTTCAATTTGCAGACAAATCTTCAGTTTAACAACAACAAATATTACCTGATCCAGCTGCTGGAGGACGACAGCTCCAAGGTTTACAGTGTGTGGATGAGATGGGGCAGGGGTATGTTCAATGTCAACTGACAGTTTTTGTTTGAAAATATTTGTCATTTTGCAGAAATTGCACCACCTTTGTGCATTTTGTTGATTTTTATCATTTGTTTCTGCAGTGGGTAAAGTAGGTCAAAACAGCCTTACAGTCTGTGGTGGAGACCTGCTGAAGGCCAAAGATGTCTTCAAGAAAAAGTGAGTTTTTCTGACGTTTTTAATTTGGTTCTGCCTGCTTCTAATGATGTTGATTTATTAACAAATCGTTTTAATAATTACTGTCTTTCTATTATCGATAATATTTGCCCTATTAAAACTAGACTAGCCCTTGTTACAAAACCCTCGCCCTGGATAAACGACAGCATTCGCTGTTTAAAGCGTGTCTGTCGTAAAGCTGAGCGTTTGTGGAGAAAGACTCGTTTACAGGTTCATCTCTTTCATTTAAAAGACCTTTTAGTTTCCTTTAATGCTTCAATTCGTGATGCAAGGGCTGCTTATTTTTCAAACCTAGTCTCTAGGAGCAGAGGTAACCCTAAGGTTTTATTTGACACTATTAGGGATATAGTTGCTCCGGCTTCTGCTGCTGTCCCAATTTCTTCGAACGAAGACTGGGAAAATTTTCTTTCCTTCTTTGTTGAAAAGGTTAGCAATGTAAGGAGCAACATCTCTCCCTCCATGTACCATTTGCCTGTTCCGATTTTACTTAAGCCTGTCATATTTGAAAGATTTTCACCAGTGTCTTTACCTGAGTTGTTGACGCTGGTTACTTCAATTAGATCATCCTCTTGCCCCCTTGATATTTTATCTGGGTCTTTGTTTAAAAATGTTTTTGAGTCTATTGGTCCTAGTGTTCTTAAAATTATTAATGCATCTCTACTGTCTGGTCAGGTCCCTGGTTACTGTAAAAGTGCTGTCATTCACCCACTTTTAAAAAAGCCTAAACTTGATCCTTCTTTGCTTTCCAGTTACAGACCTATCTAAAAATTGCCTTTTATTGCCAAGATTTTAGAAAAGGTTGTGGCCAAGCAACTCACAGTTGTTCTAGATGAACATAAAATTCTCGATAAATTTCAATCTGGCTTTTGTAAGGCTCACTCTACCGAAACTGCACTTCTTAGAGTGTCTAATGATATTTTGATGAATTATGATGCTGGAGAGTGCACTGTTTTGATGTTGCTGGATCTGACCTCTGCTTTTGACACTGTTGATCATCTTATTTTGTTAGATAGATTAAACCACTGGGTGGGTGTATCGGGTACCGCATTGGAATGGTTTAAATCCTATTTGTCAAATCGATCTTTCTCTGTGGCTGCCTCTAAGTTCAGATCCTCCGTCAGCTCTCTTGCCTGTGGGGTGCCTCAGGGCTCTGTCTTGGGACCGTTATTGTTTTTGTTGTATTTACTCCCTCTTCTGCAACTTCTTAGCTCTTTCTCTGATATTTCATATCATTGTTATGCAGATGATATTCAGCTATATATCTCTTTTAGGCCACCTGATGTTTCTAAACTCCAAATCTTGCAGTCCTGCTTAGATTCCGTTAGAGATCGGCTGGCTGGTAATTACCTTCAACTAAATGCTGATAAAACGGAAGTCATTGTCTTTGCTCCTGAGAAATTTGTTCCCCTCGTGGTTAAAAATCTAGGCCCTCTTGCTTCTTATATTAAATCCTCCATTAGGAACCTTGGTGTTACACTTGATCCAGCTCTGACGCTGGACACACACGTTAAATCTTTGGTTCGCTCTTGTTTTTTCCATTTACAAATATCGCTAAGCTGAGTCCCATTGTGTCACGTTCCGAATTGGAAATGATTATTCATGTTTTTGTTTAATTGCGCTTAGACTATTGTAATTCCTTGTTTACTTGCTTAAGTAATGCCTCCCTGGAACGACTGCAAGGGTGTTCAAAATGCTGCTGCTAAGCTTCTGATAAAGCATCACAAATACTCAGATGCCACTCCCCTGCTGATTCAACTGCATTGGCTCCCTGTCAAGTTCAGGGTCCATTTTAAGATCATAATCATGACTTATAGGGACCTGCACGGTGTAGCTCCAACTTACATAAGTGCTCTTCTTCTTCCTTATCACCCCAGCAGGTCCCTGAGGTCTTGTGACCAGGGGTTGCTGGTTGTCCAGCATACAGGGTTAAAAACAAAAGGTGACAGAGCGTTTGTATCAGTGGCTCCCAGACTCTGGAACTCGCTCCCTTTGAGTTTGAGATCTGTGGACTCAGTCATGTCTTTTAAAAAGCAGTTAAAAACGCATCTGTTTAAACTTGCTTTTGGTTGATTTTGTTTTGTTTGAGATTTTAATGTCTGTTTTCTGCCTCTGTAAAGCACTTTGTGATTTTATCTTGAAAGGTACTATATAAATAAAATTTTACTTTACTTTACATTATATGACTGACAGTGGAAAAAGAAAGGTTTTCCAGGTGCCTTCATGGATGTGTGTTTGGTGAAATTCCAACTTGTTTGTTTTGCTGCAGGTTCTTTGAAAAGACCAAGAACGAATGGGAACATCGAGATAGTTTTGAGAAAGTAGCTGGAAAATATGACATGGTGTTTATGGACTACAGCACGAATGAAAAGGTACGTTTAGGAAAAGTCTTACTAAAAGTCATTCTTGGCATTTAGCAGCCATGTTGGCAAAGCCTCTGGGCGTTCTTACTTTGAAATTCCTATATAAGTGAATAGAAAAAAGCCATACTACTAGCGGCAAAATTACTGCTTCATAAACACCTCAGTCCAGAGGCCTGAGCTGATTAGCATCTCTGGGTCCTAATTAGCTCTTTGGGGGTTGGATAACTGTCATCTCTGTTGTTTAAGAATTGTACCATAGATTTCTATTAAGGAGTCTTTGAGTGTTATAATGCCGAAACTTCTGTCAGCAGAAGTTGCACTGGAGAAATATGTTCAGAAATATGTTACATTCAATAAAAGATCACAGTAGATAGCCGCCCCTCCCCGAGCCTTGTTAAAAGGGATTTTTTTCTTCCCACTGTCACCAATTGTTTCCTTATATGGGGGCTGTCTGATTGTTTGGATTTTTTTCTGTATCTTTTTAGGGTTTCACCTTATAATATAAAGCACCTTGAGCTGACTGTTCTTGTCATTTGGCACTATATAAATAAAACTGAACTGAATTAAAAGGTTGGATGTGTCAGATTGTATTCTTGGATGTTTTTCACCATTCCAGGAGGAGAATCAGACCACAGTGGATACTGTACCAAAAAAGAAAACCTCCGAGCTGGATTCAAGGATTCAGTCTCTCCTAGAGCTCATCTGTGATCTGAAAGCCATGGAGGAGTGTGTGCTGGAGATGAAGTTTGACACCAAGAAAGCTCCTCTTGGTCAGTCTGACTCAAATTCATTATTACAGGTTGATTTGACTAAATGAGAAGATGAAGTTGGTGACAGAGTGACCAGTATTTCCATGCACGGTGTCAGACTTGACATTTTTCTTCCTTTCTACCTTTAGGCAAGCTGACCCCAGAGCAGATCCGAGCAGGTTACTCAGCACTGAAGAAGATCGAGGATTGCTTGAAGAAGAAGAAAGGGAGCAGTCGTGACCTTTTAGAAGCATGCAATCAATTTTACACCCGCATCCCACATGACTTTGGGTAAAAGGATGAAACTTTAGACAAAACCAGAGTGTGGATAGTTACCACCGATTCCTGTCTTGCTGTAACTAAAAGGTGTAACCCTTATAGGTTGAAAACTCCCCCACTTATCCAAACAGAAGAAGAGCTGAAAGCCAAAATTGCCCTTTTGGAGGTAAAATGTTTTGATTTTATTCGGTTTGCTTAAAAAACCTTTCTTAACTGAACAATGTCTCCCATCCCTGTTTTAAAGGCACTGAGTGACATCCAGATAGCAGTAAAAATGGTCAAGTCCAGTGAAGACAGCGATGAACATCCTCTGGACAGACAGTATCACTCCCTCCGGTGCAAACTGCAGCCTCTGGACTCCAGCAACAATGAGTACAAGGTCAGTGTGATTTAAATAATTAACTAACCAGTTTTACCAAACCGTGTCACATTATTGATGTTACTTGTTCTTAGCCTCAAAACAATTTGATAGGCTGATGTAGTTGCGTAAGACTTTTCTGCATCTAAATCATTATGCACAGAGAATAATTTATTCATTTGTAGTCATTTCACTTGAAGTGCTGCAACCTCAGCGTTGACTAGTCGATAGTTTGTGGTGAATCTTCTCATCTGATCATATTCTCCTTGGTAGGGCAATTGCTGGTGTTACTTTATTAATGCCAAACCTGTCAGGGCTCATATATTATTTTTGACAGCAGGATGAACAGACTACTTGTGACCTTCTGACTGCTAGTTAATTTATGTTTACACTAACTAAACTAACTAACACTATGTCAGGAACATAGTGTTCCAAAGGTCTGTCTGCAAACACAGATAGTTAGTCTGTCAGCAGAAGCTGCTGTTGAGTTTGTGAAACCTCCTATCATGTCCAAATGTGAAAACAGCACAGGCTCTGTTGTTCAGCTGAAATAAAAAAATATTTGATATGCTGGAAATACTAGCTTTTTAATGTGTGATTTTTAAAATCATTATTATTATTATTATTTTTATTTAGACTAAAATATCTGGTGGGGCACTGCTCTGTAAACAGTGTCAAATCTTGTTTAATTTAATCCAGAGATAACGTGCATATATCTCACAGTGAACTGACTGATACTGAGTAGGTACCATGGAGATTTCCTTTGGCTGACTACATTTCCATTCACACTAAAACTTGTGTAGTTGTTAGTCTTCAGTATTATCTTGGATTCCTTTCAGCATTTTGCATTGAGCTAACTTTCCTCCTCTTTGTGTGAAGGTGATAGAGCAGTATCTGCACACCACTCACGCCCCCACCCACTGTGACTACACCATGACCGTGCTTGACATTTTCTCAGTGGACAGAGACGGGGAGAGCAAAAATTTCCTGTCACAGTTAAGTAACAGGTAGGAAGAAATACTGTTACTGCTTTATGACTTCAAGCTGACTTCAAAATCAGATTTATTATGCTGCATGTTTGCATTGATAAAAATCCAACATTGATGTCAATGAAAATTATGGGGGGTTTTTTCACAATGAGCCAAGCTAACCATCTACCTGTCTGCCAGGACTCTGCTGTGGCACGGTTCACGTCTGTCTAACTGGGTCGGCATCCTCAGTCAGGGACTTCGAGTGGCCCCCCCTGAAGCTCCTGTTACTGGTTACATGGTAGGATGGAATATCAAAATTCAAAAAGACCAGTCCTTAAGACCGGTCTTAGGTCCAACACGGGTTGCAGTACACTAGCGGAAAGCCTGGATATTAAATATTCAATATTTATTGAATATTGAATATTTACAGTACTTATTGTTGTCATCATTGTTCTTCATTGGTATCTTAAAATGTCTTGATCTTAATTTTTTAAAACGGTGTAGGAACCTCGGTGAGAGAATGAAAGACAAATAAAATATGCAGTTTTACTTTGTCTCAGCTTGTATGTAACAGAAGTTAAACACATTTTTAAGAAAAAATCAATAAAATTGATCTAAATAATTACATTTTAAGGAGTCTCTAAAATGTGATCAATTTTCAACATGAAATTATCTCAGGCATTGAAATTGAACTCACATCGGTATATTACATTTTCTCATTTCTCTTTCACTCAGTTTGGTAAAGGTATCTACTTTGCTGACATGTCATCAAAAAGTGCCAACTACTGTTTTTCCAACCAGAACAACAACGTTGGACTGCTGCTACTGTGTGAAGTAAGGGTGGTTTTTTGTTTGTTTGTTTGTTTGTTTGTTTGCCATTAATAATTTTCATTATTGAAGTTTTGTTGCAGCTGCTCTGGCCTGCAAATGTCTTAAATTTGCTGCCAAGGAAATGTCTTGTCTGTAATCTGCAATGAAGTTTTGTTTTTGCAGGTTGAACAGTTATATTTATAATTTGTATCCAGATACTTTTTTGATCCTGCAATGAGGATGTTTACTGCTGAGGTCTCAGGTAGAGACCCGTAGGAAGCCAAAAAAGCTGAATTTGATACCCAGAAAAATTCCTCTGCAAAGTGTAGTGGCCTAAATATAATGCAGCACTGGTAAATATTCATATATTCATGCCCACAGGTCGCTCTGGGAGAATCTAATGAGCTGCTGGATGCAGACTATGAAGCAAACAATCTGCCTGCTGGAAAACACAGCACCAAGGGTCTGGGACAGACTGGACCTGACCACAAAAACTCTGTCACACTGTAAGTCTCTCTAATTATAATGATATATTTAACACAGGCCAGTTACTGCTCAGTTATTTGGTCCATTGCTTTAAAACGAGGCCTTCATAAGTTTTAGCTCACTCAAAACACAGCTGCCTATCTTGTTTAGCACTGCTCATTCAAGGACAGTATAGACGGGATGCATGCAACCTCTAAGTTCAGTGAAGCAGTTCTCCACCTGCTGCTTACAGCAGGTTTCCAGAGTCGTCTAAGAACTGTCATTACCAGCTGCTGTTGTAGTCTGTACGACTCCAGGATAACAGACTCTCTGGAGAGCAGCTGAATGACACCAAAGAGCACAACAATACCCCACTGGTGGGAAAACACCATGGGAAGGTCCAGGAATAGTTGTGTAGAGATCACTTATTGTTTAAAACAAAAGGAAGGGAATATTGTAAATAGATGGGCAAAATAAATAAAAGAAATGCTAAAAAGCAACACAGAATACACTTAGGCAGCTTTAATGTCCCGTTCAAGCCCACTGAAGTAAAGTCTAGAGCTCAATTTGTGTGGGAAGCACTGATTTAAAGTGATAAATTTAGTTCAGAGACCCTTGTAACCCATAGTGCTTGTATAGATTACCTAAACTGTTTATCTAATCTACTTAGACCTCTCTACTGAGGGCTATGTTCAAGCACTTCATATAAATGTCAGATGTTTATGTTACAGAAAAAGGCAATTTGGAGTGAGACCACTTAAATGAAAGTCAAAATGCTGAATGCTGGACTCTGCTGGCTACATGATGACTCATTCGTTAATGCACTGGCCTTGCTTTCCCCTTGTTTATTCTGCTGTTTTTCCTGCTGTGCCGCTTCTCCTCCATAGCTTCCACCAAATTCTGTTTTTCACTGCAGACCAGTCAGCTGACCATGAAACACAGCAGTGAATGTGTTTAGCTCCATTTGTGAAAATGAAGTCTGACCTGCCATGATAGAAAATGCAGTTTGTTTGTGGTTTGCTATGACCTTATTAGATGGTTGAAACTGCTGCAGTCTGTGGGGTTATACACTCATAGCTTCTCTAGTCTGCTTGTCACAGTTTCGTAAATCCCTTCGGTGTGTAAGGAGCCTGTAAGGCTGCAATAAAACCGTAGCATATATGAATGTGGTGGGTGACGGTGTTTGTTGTGGTCGTGGTGTGTGTAGGCGTGAAAATAGGTGCACAAAGTTTTCTCAAATAATTTATTAAATAATACGAATAGTTTCTAAATGTAATTGGTAACCTGTCCAGGGTGCATCTTGCTCTATGACAGCTGGAATAGGCTCCTGCCTTCGTCTGATAAGCGGGAGAAAATGAATGCATGCATCAATAGATTGACCCACTTTGTGAAGAATAAGCAGTATAAATGTCTAAATGTGATCCCATGGTTGGATTTCAAACTCACTGGAGATGTAGCTGGATGAGAAACAGACCAGCAGGAAAGGGCCAGGGGTAGGTGGTTAGCAACATCCGAATTGTTTCAGATGGATTAAAAAACCAAGTTTGGATAAATTACCAAAGATTGAAGAGGTGTTCACATAACTGTGCCCCATATAAAATCGATGTGTTTGAAACACTGGGTTGAAGTCACTGTGAGTAGTCAGTGAGACTAGAACGATGCTCCCTAAATGCACTCCATTTACCAGTGAACAAATTCATAGTCACAATCTACAAAAACGATAGAGAAGATTCAACAGTGTGAACATTTTAGAGCCATATTTATTTGTTGTTGTTGAGTTGTCTAAAAACAAGAATGCTACAGAAAGTAATTTCAAGATATTAACGCACGGTTTACAGTCCTACATTAAGGCCTGTTAATTACTGAATCCTGTTTCCACTATAACGACTCTGTCATTATATATAGTGACAAGTCTCACCTTAGGCCTATATTTAACCTACATGCCATGAGCAGTAATTACATTCTTTTAGACTGGTATTAACAAACTGCACCTGTCCTGTTAGTAAGTTACCTGAAGCTGAAGAAATTAGTTTACGACTTTTCACTGCAGTTTTTTTTAATGCCTTAAAATACTCTTTAATCTTCACATGGTGTACCTAATTCTGTTAAAATTAGCAGGAGGTTTGGAATATATCTTTATCACTTGCATAACAACAGCAGCCCTGCATTTGTCCAATACAAGCCCAAGGTTTGATAACGGAGCGTATTCTATTTGTAAATTAATTGTAGTATACTGCTGCACACTGTTTCACTACAGTTTAAGTGATTTGCAAAACATCCCCAGAGATGGATGGCATAGTGGTGCAGTGGTTAGCACTGTTGTCTCACAGCGAGAAGGTCCTGGGTGTGAATCTCCTGGCCAGCTGGAGTCTGCATGCTCTCCCTATGTGTGCTTCCTCGGCTTGTTAGGTTAATTGGTAATTCTAAATTAACGATAAATAAGAATGTGAGTGGTTGTCTGTCTTGTGTTGGCCTTTTAATAGATTGGAAGTGCCCTGCCTCTCGCTCCAAGATATCTGGGATGCGATTGAGCTTTCCCATGATTCTGAACTGGAGAAGGAGTTAAGAGGATGGATCAAAGATCCTAAAAAATAGCCGAAGAAAAAAAAAAGAAATTGAAGCCAAAGAGTGCAGAATATTTTCCTTTTTTGGGAAAAAAATTGTTACAATCACCTAAAAGAAATTTTAAACAAAGGTAATTTGTGTTAATCCCACGGATTTATTTTATTGTTTCTCGATTTCTTTCTCAGGGACGGTATGACGGTGCCGATGGGGCCTGGCGTGAAAACGGGAGTGGGTAAATCTAACGCTTACTCCCTCCTCTACAACGAGTTCATTGTTTACAATCCTGCACAGACTCGCATGAGGTACCTGCTGCGTGTAAAGTTTAACTACTCATCACTGTGGTGAAGCCTTGGGAACTGTGTGCCTTTGTGAAATATGGATGAATGTTTAGGCGTTTTTAGTCATTCTTCATGTAGCGTTAACTTCTATGTTTCGGGGCATGGGTGGGGGTTGGATGTTACACCTGAAAACACTCATTCATATAAGGCTGCAGCAATTGCTCAACTGAGAAAAATCATTTACAGCTGTTTTGATAATATAATGAATTGTTTTAGGGTTTTTTCCAAGACAAAAACTGTAGATGCGTCATCAAAGGCATGACTAGTGGATGTTTCATTATACAATAAATTATATTAAAAAGGAAAATCTTGCATATGAATTGATTTTTTTCCCCCATCTTGGGATTAGTGCCAGCATTTTCACTTCTTTGACATCTTATATCGAATTGACTGCTGGGTTGAAATAACTCAAAATAATCACTGATGCTGGCAGCAGGATTTGCTGAAGGTTCTGCATCACCATATATAAATGAGTGTCTGAGGAAACCATGAGGGACCAACTGAGGGAAAACATCAACTTTGAGTTCAACTTTTTCTTGGATTTTCTACAGTTTCTCTTATATCCTGGTATCATGTATGAGAAAAAGCTGTTGTTCGACAGAGGTTTGTTATACTAGATACTAGATACTTTAACATGGAGAGGATACACAAAACCTTTTGCACTACTTTTTGTCCCTGTATATGTATATTACTAAACGTCCTTGGATCAGTAGAAGGTCTCATTATCATTATTAAGGGTAGAATGGTTTTAGTGTAGGTGTTTGTTGTAACACAAATATTCTTCTGGATCTGTTATGAGGATGAAGGTTTTTAAATTTTGAAGAGTGGGAATAAAAATAAATGACTCAACATAAAGTGTGGTGGGTTTTTTTGTTTGATTTTTAATGGATTTAAATCTGAGACAAAGACAAGATTCTATGCAAACAGATTTTTTTTTTTGTGTGTGTGACATGATGCGAGGAGATTATATACAGCACATAATGATAGAGGACATTTTAATCCACAGTCTGAAGTGTCCGTTTGTTTTGTATATGCAGTTTCACCTCCTCCCCAGGATGTAGAGGAAAATTAGGACTACATCTAGGTAGATTCTGAGAGCAGCGTTGATGTAATCTTCTGGATCTGCACTGTAGGCCATCCTCCCCATCACCAGCTGACAGTCGATCACCAGGTACTAAGAGAGGCAGAGGAGGAGGAGATTTAGACCAGTGTGAGAAAAATGCGATCAAATTATATTAAAATACACTGTATTTTAAATTAAACAAAATACAGCTAATGCAGATTTATTTAAACTCCTTGAATTAAAGCTGAAACTCTTTGTTGTTGTATTTTAAAAGTGTCCTCGTTCGAAAACCTGTGGACCTTACTGGATCTTGTTCCTTCTCTTACCAATGAAAACAACAGAGCTCCCAGACATCCATAGATAACTTCAGCAATGTAGCTGTAGTAGAATGTGCAAAATATCCCAAACATGGCGACGTCCACGACCAGAATCAACAAAGCACTGTTGCAATAAGTAAAATCATAGCGAGTCTGCAAATAACAGAAAGACATAAAGACATGAATGTCATTATTAAATAATCTATCAGTGTCTAATCTTATTTAGATTTTTTTTTTCTGTAGTGCACAGTAACCATGTGACATATGAAATGAACATGTGAAATATTAATCTTTTGAAACTTGAAGCATATGAGTCTCATAAAATAAGGCATTTCAGATCTTTCAAATGCAAGGAAAAAGTGTTTGCATACTCTCCAAGGGACTATGTTGATGTATTTAAATGTCTTGAATGAGAAATAATCTACAATATGAGCAATATTAAATTTACTGTGATATAAAAAAAACCCTGCAAAATTAGCAAATGTTTGCACTGAAGGAGCCGGGACCAGTGATTTATAATTTTCTTTAAAATGAAAGATTGCTTAATCATTAAAAAATAGAGGGGAGATTAAAAAAACTATTGGTTGGGCTGGTCAGTATCGGTATTTATAAATGAATATTAAAAAAATATATATAATAATGGAATCCTTCAACCATGGTATGAGTGGTGAAGTTGCATAGTTTGTCCACCAGAGGGCAACCTGCAACTTCCCTGCTGGCAACACATGTTGGAAACGCCACAAACAAAACAACCCTCTGATCCAAGCAGAGTCGGGCAGAACGTAAAGCAGTGAATAAATAAATACAGATAATGAATGTTAGGGGAATCTATTTATGTTTCGTGTGTCTGAAAGAAAAAAAAATCAAATATCAGAATATTCGATATCAGTCTTACAAATATCAGTCAATTAAAATCATCTATGACCAAATAGTTAATCAGCTTCCCTTTCACGTTACATTTTTCACTGCATGCATTTTGTGTTATTCTGATGTGCTGTGGATTTTCTTTACAGAAACTTTTCAGAGTTCTGACTTCAAAGTCAGCTGAGAAATCTGCACTCTGCTTTGGTGAAGAAGAAGAAGAAAGCTTTTCAAATGTAGCGCTTCTGCACAGCCTGACGGTCTCACCTGCGCTGAAAAAGCGATGATTGAGATAGAAATGGCCAGCGTTACTCCCATAGCCAGGATCACAGCAGTGGTGTTGTGAAAGGAGGCGATGGTCCCCGTCATGTATGACATGCTCACAGTGACAACAAACTGGAGGTAGAAAATTAAGTGCATTAAACATCTCCAGAACATGTGAAACACATTTTCCACTTATTTTCACTCAAAACAAAAAATAAGAACATATCAAATAATGAAAACAGAACAGAACATGTACAAGAAGCAAGGCCAGAAAGAAATTGTGTGAATGTGGTCTTCAGGTATGGATGCTTGTTTCCGACACTGAAAAAACAAACTTTTATATTCGGGCAATGTGGCCTTTTGGCCTCTGCTTTTCTAGTTTGTTGTGTTTGCCAGTCTCTTCCAGGAATTGCCGGGTTGAGGGGACCTAGATAAGAAAGCAGAACACATGAGCAGGTTTGGTTTAAGGCTTTTTCTTTTTCTCTTATACACACACTCATTCATACACTTGCCATGCATTCAGACATGAATGCACTTAATGAGTGCTTTTAAAAGAAAAGGTGCAGCAGTGAGCTTCTGCTTGCGTTTTGCTCTGCTGTACGTGCAGTATTTAACAACAACAGGAACAGGAAGAGCCTGTCCTAAATTAACATGCCAACCAAACCTGAAATCACTCAGTGAATCTGCTGCCCTTTAGAGAAAACTTTAGAGGTTTTGTTTTGGAAAATGTAAAAAGCAAACTTTTCACAAGTCATTTAGAGCTTTGAGTTCTCAGTTAGAATAGAAAAGTGCTACATAAGTGCCAGAACATTTACTATCTGTTTGTGGAAGTCTAAATCTTTGACAAAAGTCATCAGTGGGTTTTTTTGTTGCTGTTGTTCTTATTCTGACCTTTATTTCCTTTTTTTTAACAAAGTTATTGCTGAGCACTTAGCACTTATACTTTAACTTCTAGTTTTTAGTTAAGTGGTTCACAAGCTGAGGTGCCATCCTGACTGCATGACCAAAGTATTTCACTTCTCTTTCCAAAAATGTGACTGTGCCGTGTTTCATATCCATTTGATACATGGTTTTGTTATTTGTGACCCACCAGTGCCACAATGTTCCACGGGTGATGCTGGCTGAAGGACTTGCAGCAACTGAGGGCGATGGCGACCACAATGAAGACGATGAAGGAACTGAGATATACCCAAATGTTTGATTGCACTGCCTCTTTGACCACGCTGGAGAAGGTGAACACGCACACTACAGTGAAGGTGAACAGCAGCTGGAGCGTCACGATGCTAAAAACCTGTCCCGGAAAAGAGAAAAGGCTGAGTTTTGTTTTTTAAATTACCGGTACAACTTTATTACTAAGTAACTACACTGTAAAAGAAAACTGCAAATGTTTTTCCTTAAATTTAACTCACATTAACAAAGAAGAACTAGTCCAACAATGTCAACTGTTTCCTTAGTCAGAGGCTGCTTTGAAATATTATAAACGTGGTGTCAAACATGCAGTTCTGGAGCCAGAGTTGGCTCACCAAAGACCCCAGACCAGCCCCCAGGATGGCCCAAAGAAATCTTTGATTTTTCAGTAAAATGCATACAGTACCTGGTGAGGTAACACCAACTTCATCACACTGGAGTCAAAGAATATTAAAAGTTGAGTATTTTTTAGATCTTGAGACATTATTTCAATCACAGAGTAAAATACTATCAATGTTTAGTGCGTGAAACCTGTAAATGTGAAGAGTTTGTGCTTTTCAACAGTCGCTGTGAATTATAATAGCAATAAACTTAAGCAATACACTTTTTTAAGGTGTATCATCTGCAGAAGCAGGGTTCATTAAGTGTTATTGTTTTTAAAACATACTTTTAGTTCTCTATATTAAAATAAAGATGGGTTGTTATACAATGTCTTTACTGGCTAGTCCCACTCAAATTGGGTTGTATGTAGATCATCTATTCATTTTCCTCAATTTATCCAGTTCAGGGTCACTTAGCAGCTGGAGCCTATCCCAGCTGTCATAGGGTGAGAGGCAGGATACAACCTGGAGAGGTTGTTAATCTGTGGCCATCCTAACAGAGTGGCAGCCGATCACATTTGGCCTGTTCAATATCAACAGTTAACCAAAGTGTGGGTCTCTGGACTGTGGAGAAAGCTGGAGTACCCGTTAAGGACCCTTGCAGGCTCAGGGAGGGCGTGGAAATTCAAGGATGCTTGTGTGGTCCTTGAAAATAAGTTTGACTTCTCTCTTTTCTCAAATCTACTTATTTGTGCTCAGGAAGAAAGTGAGAGAAACAGCCTCCTTAATCTTCCGCATACAGGCACAAAATAGTTCCTGATTTTGCCAACTGTAACATGTGATTACCACGTGCTGCAATTACCAGTTCATAAAATAAACAGCTCCCTAAAAGTAAACAGGATTTGAAACACCCAACTTCTCCCACTCCAAGTGGCTGTTGTGTGAAAGTAGACCCGACCAAAACATCTGGCTGCTATGTTGACGTGCCATTACGGCTTCCTGTAACTGGCTGTGAAATTCAGGGTTACTTAAGTTTTGTATGTTTTAATTCCTTTTTGATTCTTTTCCTCTTTTATTGTTTCAGTCTAGTTTTTAGTTTTAAAAATTGCTTTATTTTTATGAGCTTTTGTGTTATTTTCAGTTTCAGAATATAGAATAATATGTCATTTTTCAGGGGCAAGAAAGTTGACTTACTCATTTAATTTAGTCTGATTTTTTTAAGGTGCATAATATTACTTATTTTATAGCTAAATGGAGTTAAAATTACTGATCATAACAACGACAAAAGAAAACAGTTTTGTGTTGTTGTGTTGCAGCAAATACAAAGAGTACTTGGCGCACATGTCTCAGAAAGATTTTCAATATTTATGGTGGATTCTTAGAGTTATCGTCCAAAACGTAGCGTACAAACCTTTCTAATAAACCCTTTCCTCACTATCTCGTCATCAAAGGAAGATGAGGACACCAGCGGAGTCGTTTCTGATGATATCTGTGGGTTTATGTCATGGAAAGACTCATAACGAGAGATTTGAGGTGGTTTGTACACTGGTGGGGCTTCAGAGTAGGCTGGAGGCTGCTCTTCTTGGTAGGAATGCATCGATGCTGAGGGGACATCAGAGCCGGGATCGTGCTGTGTCTCCTTGGAAGTGATGGAGTCTGCTGACATTCTGGTAAAAACTGAAAGTCAGTGACAAAAGAGGAACCAAATGTAAAAGTTAAATTCAAGTAAACATCAGCTGTGGCATGTATATCGGCACAAGTGGAAAGTGCAAGGTTTAAAAAAATACAATAAAACACGAGGACGTCATTAAAATCAGTAACCGAGCTACTAAAATAATATTTCTACTCATATATTTGGTTTCAAATAGCTGCAATAATTCTGAATGCGGACAGAAGGGTCATGCACAGCATTGCAAGTCAGATGCAGATTGTTTTTTAAAAAAATCCAGGCTTGCTGCTGACTTGTTACACAAGAATGATGTGGGCACTGAGAAGTAAAATGTTTGATTTCAGCATTTACCGTGGGAAAGTTGGTGTTGTGTCAGCTGATGTTGGCTAAAAGATTTATGATACACAATTAAACTGAACTTATTTTGCAAACTATATTGCAGTTTTCACACTAAAATTAGACATGCTGTCTTTACTTAAAAATTAAACACTTGAACACAAATGACCTTACTTTACTTCATTTAAGTTTAATGCACATTACACAATATTATTTTAGCTCATTTTGTTACAAATGAACTGTTGCTGGGAATATCCTTGATCTTTTTTAAGTTAAGACTACTTGTAGACAATGAAGTGTTTAATGGACAGAGCTCAGTTTTTGCTGCATCTTACATGAAATCTGTTTTTATGGACACTTGAATTAGAAGTCTATAAAGGGAACTGACCCAGAGTCATGGTGGCCTTTTAAACCTTTCAGGTTTTTGGCCACACTACAAGTGGAAATCATATCAGACATCCACAAGAATCTGAATGTCTAAACACAGCAAAACTTAAATAATGATCACAACATCAGTAAAGTAAGAGTCTGAAATTAGACATGATCAGATCCATGAATGAAATAATGCTGCCTTATTTAGAAAAAGCAGTCCAGATAATTAAATGAAACAAGAACAGTGCAAATTAAGTAAACTATAAAACTTGCAAACAGTTGTTTTTACCAGTAGGAGAAGCACTGGTGTCAGGTACACAGGACGTTACCTTTTACATACTGTAGTATAGGTCTATAATAGAGAGTAAATTATTGTTCTTCCTACCTCTGTTGCTTGATAATCCCACAGTACTTAATGTGATGAAGGCTACACGTTAAACCTGGACAGGCTGACGATGGCAGCTGTATATTTTACTTACGTGATATTGAGTTTCACTTCCTTCCACTTTAAAGTGGCGAAACCTTCTGATGACTGACAGGGTTTAAAAACTCCTTTGTTTCTTAACAGATCGTTGGCCATTAAAGTGTCCAAGGACTTCCCAGGGTCCTCCTCAGTCTGAACTTCCAGAATTGAGTGCTGTAAAAATGTAAAAATGATTGATTTTTACATATTCCCCTGTGTCATTGTCCTGATTGTCTGTACCTGTGTATCATTCCTCCAGCTGTTCCTGCTTCCCTGATTACCTTATATGTATAAATAGTCCTCTCCTTTCCCTTAGATTTTGACATAGTGGCTGCATCATTCATTAGTTGCTCAGTTGTGTGCCTTCTCTCTGCATTGATTTGGCTTCTGTTTGCCCCTATTTTTGGACTTGTTTCCTGGACTGCTTGCAACCTGAATAAAGGTTTGCCATTTGTTGCCGTCATCCTGCCGTATCCTTTTTCTCACAGTCTACCTAAACTGCAGTTTGTGACAATATGGCCAGGCTTCTCCTTCTGCAGCAAATTTGCTGAGTCCTTACTCCAGCAGTCAGCCTCTCGAATCATGTGATCAGAAGCTACTGACTGTTCTGCTTTCATTTTGAATCTGTTAAACTTTCATTCACTTTAACCTCCTAAGACCCGAACTCTTTCATGGCATGCATTTTTAATTTCTCTTTGCTATTTGGGCTAATTGGGACCTGATGAATGTAAAAACAAAGAATTACGTGATTTTTTTTTTTTTACCTGTCTGTCTGTGGTTCAAAGTATTGCTTATGTGTGCAAATGTAGAAACAGGTGCTTGAACATGAGTACATTCATAATTGTCTGGTTTTATTCAAATTATGAGGAAGTACTTAAAGTATAACACAAATAGTTCTTTTTTAAAATAGTATTTATAAATGCTAACTAAATACAATATTCATAGAAATCTGGGGTAATATTTTGTCTTTGGAAAGCTGTCCTGAAAATATTCACATATTCAGTTTGTCTGCTGCTGTCAGGCATAGACTGTAATTGCAATAATAAGTGTGCAACCTATTTCCAGACAGCTCCTTCAGTGCTCACATTTCCCTCAAGAAAATAAAAGTATTAGGATAAATATTCATCTTTTGGGACAACACAAAATATTTTGTGTTTACTTCAGTTATTTTTAATGTCTGCTGTCCTTAATTAAAAACAGTATATATACACACACAACCATAATGAACAAACAGACACTAAGAGGAGTTGTTATTTAAGTGATAGCTTTTATTTCACAGGTTTATTATTTTTAAATTATGACATAGCTTATAGTTTTGAAGACGGTTGTGGTATATTTTCAGGTCTGTTTACATCACTGCCTCTTTTCAGTTTCATTTTCATTGTGTTTATACAAAACAACTATAGTGTGTGTTGATATTTAGGAAAATCCATTCTTTCCCCGACAAATGCTGTGATTCTTGTAACACTGGCTGCCGGACACTTCCTAAAAATTTAAAGTTACTTTACTTTCTTCAGGTCAATTTCTGGAGCAGTTCAAGCTTAGAGTTCAATGGTGACGTCGAGTGCAGAAGAGGAAATAGCTGAGGGGCATCATGTGGTAGAGCTGGGAGCTTCAGTTCACAGATACTGAGGGGATGTTGTGGTTTCAACTGTAAAAAGAACTAAGGCACAAAACATGCTTTTAAATGCAACAGTAACATGTTGTGCCCTCCCTGATTTTTAGATTTAATGCAGAATAAAGTCAGAAATTCGGAACTTGGAAATGACCACATCACAAACTTAAAGCTCAGATTTCATAAATGGGAACTGTGTGATGTTTGTCTTCATTGCACAATGACCCATACCATTGCATAATGGTTGGGCTGTGCTGGGACTTGCAGGTACCAGCTGCAGGAGCTACAGTAGAGCTAGTTTAGATACTTGGACATTTATTTTAAAGCATTATTTCAATTAACTGTAATGTTGGTGGTCACAGGACACAAAAATTGCATGTATGGAATCTCCAGGCAAATCTGATCAAAACTGCTTAAAACGTTTGGTGACTTTCATCTGAAATAAGGATTGGAAGGATTTGATTTTTATTACTGCTGCTGAATTACTCATGCATTTAAATTCAGGATTGTTTGAGTGCCACGTCTCGCTCTTATAATGTCTCTGACCTGAACACAGTGTACTGTGCTTTATAAAAGCTCCTCATTGTGCTGTCTGGTTCTCACAAACCTCTTCTATGCTCAGCAGTGTGCACTTTGCTGTCTGCCACATATGCATATAAGCCTGAAATAACTGATATGCTGGCTTGTTACTGATGATTTTTGTAAAATAAGTGCATTACTTAGTGGCAGTCTTTAAGTCAGCCTACGACAGTAATACAAATCCAATTATTGTTTCTTTTAGGACTTTAAATATAAATGTGATAAAGCCATACAGCTGAGTAGACACTCTGGTTCATAGGTTGCCTTAAATTGCCTTAAATTTCATTTAACTTATTATAGTTTTGTATTTTCTAATTGGTTTTTAATTTTATTTTCACTTTGTTTTTAATTCAGTTTAAGTTCCAGCGTAGTTTTCCTGTTTCAAATTAGTTTTTATTGTCACAAAATGTTTAGTTTTATTCGTGTAAGTTTTTCTTTTTAATTATATTACGGAGGGTAAATGTCAGAAGTAAGATTTCGGAGCATCAGTACAAGTATTAAAGTAAGAACACAGAACCTTTTGAAAGCTGATGACTCACAGTCTTGGAGACATCTAGAAACTCAATAAACGCGTGCCTCAGCAGGCTTGTTGTAATACAGTTTTTGCCAAAGTAACAGATCCTAAAACTACAGATGTGTCCTATAAAATGTTTTTTCACATCTAATTATTTTTAGTTAACTACATTAACCTTGCTCTGGGGAACCCTTCCAAACAAGAACCACACTTGTTCAGCTTTTTCTGATCGGACCATAATGATCTGTAACATTTAACATGCTAACTGAGGCCTCTAGTCTCTTAGATTTCAAGTTTCTCAGAGCATTGCAGAGTCAGTCCTTGGGCAGGACCTCGTTGGGACATTTCACTACTGGGAAGATTGGTAAATGTCTTGACTGTATTCCCACTTGTGAATAATCTCTCACTGTAAAATGACAGACTTTTTTGGGGACATTGCCTTTATGTATTTTCCCTGCTAGCTCAAATCACATAAATATCTTCTGTTTACACCTGGTTTCAGTCATGAGAGTTGGACCATGAAGCGTATCTGAAATCGTGCTACTTTTATGCATTTTGTTTGCTGAAATGTGATGTCGTTTACAAATCTGCTTCAGTAGCTCAGATGCATTTTAGCAGCAATTTTCAAAATGGTCAAAATGCATTTTTCTGCACCTTAAGGACATCACCATTGTGGATGTTTTTCATCATTTTTAGGAATTATTTGTTATTGGGGGATGAAAAAAAACAAGAACAGCCAACGATGGCTTAAGAGTTACCAAACACCTTCCTCTGCTTACTTTACATTAATTATTAAAGAACAAGTAATGCCTCTCCTTCTGTTTATAAGATTGAGGAAACCTGCAGTCAGCTGAGACTGAAGAAGTCACTTGGATGAGTGACGAAGTGTTTCTCCCACTGAAAACGCTACGTCCACATGAACAGTATCAACTTTTGGAGATTCCTCTCCTTCTGTTCACATGGAGATGACATGTCCAATGTAACTCCTGAAATCTACACATATGCTTAAGCAGGCGCCGCAGTCAAGCTCCACAAACAAGGAGACATTTTTGACAACTTAACCAAAACAAAAATATATATACACAAAACAGACACGGACAAAACATCTGTCACACATATTTATTGTAAAAAATACATATAAAAACAATTTGAGACATACAAAAGATCGGAGCTTAGAAACAGTATATTGAACAGACAAGGACCAAGCAATTTTCTTGAATTGTATTACATATTTACAATTTAATAAATAAAACTCAATTTGTTTGTTTTATACCAGAGTAAAGGCAGATTGTCCATATCTTGGGGATGCAGATACCGCTGTGGTGACATTTTAAACATCGGTCTGTAATCACAGGGCAGGCAGGGAAATGGCGCCCTGTGATTCGAAACCAAAGACTTGAGAATATTTATACAAAATACATCCTTGGTTAGAGAGGGGCTAGTTTGCACACAGAGCATTTAGCTAGCATTGGTAAAAATTTGAGGTATTGCACCGCACAGCTTAGAGGGGGTTAAGGAAGTAAATCAAGAGTAAGGTGGCGGTTTTGGATTGTCTGTAATCTTTATTGACAACCCAACTGCCACCAACACCCCTCTGAACACACACACACACACACACTCACACAAACACCCCCCCTTAAAACCCTCCCAGCCAAAGTATACAATATCATAACTTATCACCACGACAAATGTAATCTGAACATCTAAATGATCAATGTGCCTCCTCTTCTGCCCTGTCCCCCACAACAACACAGACCTAAATGCACAAACAAACTATTTTTGGCTTTATTTTTCTTTTCTCCAATACAAAATAAGAGAAACATGCACAAGGCTGCCCTCTAATGACGGGACAGGTTATAGCACCGCAGACTGCAGAACATTGGGGTGGGGGGAGACAGAAAAGACCAACAGAGGCTGGGGTGAACAAACCTGTGAGCATGGCTCACCTCTTGGCCAACCTCTAAACCGCCCCACACCACTGCAGCGCTGAAAGGTAAACACCTTTAGAGCAGGCAGCAAAAGCAATCAGTTACAATATATTTTTTGTTCTTACTGCTAGAGTTTCCACTGGCCTACGTACGACCTGTATCAGGCAGCATCTGTTGAGCAGCCTTACTGTTTCGGCTTCCACTTCAGCTCAGCCCCCAAAAACGACACCACAAATACCTCTTTGCACAAGAACCCCTTCACCAGGCAAAAGGCAATCAACACACACACACACAAAAAGAAAGGCCAAGGATAGCCATTTAACACATTTAGCAACAAACATGAGCATTGTGATAATAAAATAGCCTAAATAAAAAAAAAAAACAAAAAAAAACAAACAAGGGGAATTGGGGGGGGGGGGCTGCTTATGTAATAATTAACCATCAGCTGTCCGTAGCCTCCAGTGTTATGGATCGAGGCAGATACCACATGGTGTACACTTGCTCCAAAAATACATCTGTCCCTTTATCTCCCCTCGATCTGGCATTTGTGTAACCAGATGGCGAAACTGTTGCGTGGTCCAAAAGCAGAGAGAAAGAATCCAAATTACACCCCAGAGGACAGAGGAGGCAGGGGACAAAAACTCAAAACAGCTTTCAAAGTAGAAGTTTCGACCATGTGAGCCGCCATGTTGCGTACCAAATACAACATTAAACAGGAAGGATGTTGAATGCAGTTAAGCCGGTTCACCAAGCAGACTTCTGGGCAATTTACAGTACACACACACACACACACACACACACACACACACACACACACACACACACACACTTACAGTCGTGCTCAGGACATAGTCTGTCCCTGGTTGTTATCTAAACGTGCACACGCATACAAACACACAAACAATCTTATCCTGGATCTTATGGTTTAAACTAAAACAAGCCTGAGGGACAAAAGTGCACAAGTTGGTGCAAACACCAGCGCTACTATGGCCCTATAAAATACCTACAAACCCTCCTCAACGCTCACCAAGTAGCAGCACATTAAACCCACCGCTATTCAACCACCTACAAGTCTGACCTACCAAAAAAAAAAAAAAAACAAACTTATTTTTCCACTCCCCAAACAGTTAGGCCCCCAAACATCCCCTGAAATGTTTACATGTAACAGGAGAGGAAAAACAAAAAACCCAACACCTAATGACGGCAGCCCCCACTCACCAAATACAAGTCCTCAACCTCCAGCTCAATCAAAATAAAGCAATGTTTACATAGTAACAGTTTGCGCTTTCAGTGTGAGGTTGGTTCATTTATGGGGTGAGCCGAGAAAAGAAAACATTCATCCGATGTATGACATGGAACGATAATCGTTCTGTTTTGGATTTTGTCTTTTTTTTTGCAAAACACTTGATAAAATAAACAATCCCGTTGGGAGGGAGAGAAAATACACAGGAGAGGATCCAGAGTCACAGTTAAGACCATTTTTTCTTTTCTTTTTTTAGCCCCCCCCCCCCCCTTCCCCCGCAGCCAGGTTTAAGTTCGTTCTAGGATGATAATATTTATACGTTCTGCAGTTTAAAGCCAAGTGCGCAGGATAGACGGATAAACGCTGTCGTTTCTGTTCCAACCGGGAGGGGATGTCTCGACCACGGATTTTTGAACTGTCGGGAGGAGTTTGGCTTGAAATGGTCAAGCTCAAAAGGGAGCGATCCCAGCAGAGAGCATCAGGTGTCTTCACGTGCAGCTTCCTCTTAGGATCATCTGTTCTCCGCTCATGTATTTGTAGTCTGTGTCCAAGAGTGACAGTGGGCTTTCGTTTGTTCAATTACACATTTTTTATTGGGGATTTTTCGGATTCAGTGTAGTCTCCTGTGAGGGCAGAAAAAGACACGAAAGAAGAAGAAGAAGAAGAAAAAAAAAAAAAGATTCATTAATACAGGCCGTGGGGACTGTGCTGAAAAACAGACTGCAGCAAAGACAGAAAAAATGTGAAAATTTATATCAATTCTATATCTTTTTTGTTGTTGTTTTTGGTGTTTTACAGAAACGATGTGGCCACAGGCAGAAGTTCTTTGTGCTGCCAGCATTTATTTTCTATTCAAACACTATTAAGTTCAGCACTGACGCAAAAAACTTTTGAGGGTGCAGTTTCTCCCAACCCCACGCACCCACTCACACACACAGTGTTTTGTGAACACTGAGAAATCCAGAAACATCCATGTAGATGCTAAAAATGACAGCCTCAACATGGCATTTAATCTGTTAGACTCAATTGGCTTCTCTCAAACTGTAAAAGAACCCACCCACCACTTTAATCACACTCTAGATCTTGTGTTAACATGTGGTATAGAAACTGAACATTTAACAATGTTTCCTGAAAACCCTCTCCTGTCTGATCATTTCCTGATAACATTTAAATTTACAATAATTGATTACACAGCAGTGGAGAGTAGACTTTATCACAGTAGATGTCTTTCAAAAAGTGCTGTAACTAAGTTTAAGAATATAATCCACCCACTGCTATCATCTTCAATGCCCTGTACCAACATAGAGCAGAGCAGCTATCTGAACGCTGCTCCAACAGAGGTCGATTATCTTGTTAATAATTTTACCTCCTCACTACGTACGACTCTGGATACTGTAGCTCCTGTGAAAACTAAGGTCTCTAATCAGAAGTACCTGACTCCGTGGTATAATTCTCAAACACGTAGCCTAAAGCAGATGACTCGTAAGCTGGAGAGGAAATGGCGTGTCACAAATTTAGAGGATCATCATTTAGCCTGGAGAAATAGTTTGCTGCTTTATAAGAAAGCCCCCCACAAAGCCAGAACATCTTACTATTCATCACTGATTGAAGAAAATAAGAACAACCCCAGGTTTCTCTTCAGCACTGTAGCCAGGCTGACAAACAGTCAGAGCTCTGTTGAGCCAACAATCCCTTTAACGTTAACTAGTAATGACTTCATGAACTTCTTCACAAATAAAATTTTAATCATTAGAGAAAAAATTACCAATAACCATCCCACAGATGTAATATTATCTACAGCTACTCTTAGTACCATTGATGTTAAGTTAGTCTCTTTTTCTCCAATTGATCTTTCTGAGTTAACTTCTATAATTACTTCCTCCAAACCATCAACGTGTCTTTTAGACCCCATTCCTACAAAACTGCTCAAAGAAGTCCTGCCATTAATTAATTCTTTGATCTTAAATATGATCAACCTATCTCTAATGATCAGCTATGTACCACAGGCCTTCAAGGTGGCTGTAGTTAAACCTTTACTCAAAAAGCCATCTCTAGACCCAGCAGTCTTAGCTAATTATAGGCCAATCTCCAACCTTCCTTTCATATCAAAAATCCCTGAAAGAGTAGTTGTCAAACAGCTAACAGATCATCTGCAGAGGAATGGCTTATTTGAAGAGTTTCAGTCAGGTTTCAGAGCTCATCACAGCACAGAAACAGCTTTAGTGAAGGTTACAAATGATCTTCTTATGGCCTCTGACAGTGGACTCATCTCTGTGCTTGTCCTGCTAGACCTCAGTGCAGCGTTCGATACCGTTGACCATAATATTCTTTTAGCACGATTAGAGCACGCTTTAGGTATTACAGGTACTGCGCTGCAGTGGTTTGTATCGTATCTATCTAATAGACTCCAATTTGTTCATGTAAATGGAGAGTCCTCTTCACACACTGAGGTTAATTATGGAGTTCCACAGGGTTCAGTGCTAGGACCAATTCTGTTTACATTATACATGCTTCCCCTAGGCAGCATCATTAGAAGACATAGCATACATTTTCACTGCTATGCAGATGACACCCAGCTCTATCTATCTATGAAGCCAGATAACACACAACAATTAGTTAAACTGCAGGAATGTCTTAAAGACATAAAGACCTGGATGGCCGCTAACTTTCTGCTTCTTAATTCAGATAAAACTGAGGTTATTGTACTCGGCCCTGAAAAGCCTAGAAATATGGTATCTAACCAGATTCTTACTCTGGATGGCATTACCTTGGCCTCCAGTAACGCTGTGAGGAACCTTGGAGTTATTTTTGACCAAGACATGTCCTTCAATGCGCATATTTAACAAATATGTAAGATTGCTTTCTTCCATTTGCGCAACATCTCCAAAATTTGAAATATCCTGTCTCAGAGTGACGCTGAAAAGCTAGTTCATGCATTTATTACTTCCAGACTGGACTACTGTAATTCATTATTATCAGGATGTCCTAAAAACTCACTGAAAAGCCTTCAGCTAATCCAAAATGCTGCAGCAAGAGTACTGACAGGGACTAGAAAGAGAGAGCATATTTCTCCTGTTTTGGCTTCCCTTCATTGGCTTCCTGTTAAATCCAGAATTGAATTCAAAATCCTGCTCCTCACATACAAGGTCTTAAATAATCAGGCCCCATCTTAGCTTAATGACCTTGTAGTACCATATCACCCCATTAGAGCACTTCGCTCTCGCACTGCAGGCCTATTGTTGTTCCTAGAGTATTTAAATGTTGAATGGGAGGGAGAGCCTTCAGTTTTCAGGCTCCTCTTCTGTGGAACCAGCTTCCAGCTTGGATTTGGGAGACAGACACTATCTCTACATTCAAGATTAGGCTTAAAACTTTCCTTTTTGCTAAAGCATATAGTTAGGGCTGGACCAGGTGACCCTGAATCCTCCCTTAGTTATGCTGCAATAGATGTAGGCTGCTGGGGGATTCCCATGATGCATTGAGTTTTTCCTTTCCAGTCACCTTTCTCACTCACTATGTGTTAATAGACCTCTCTGCATTGAATCATATCTGTTATTAATCTCTGTCTCTTAGAAATATGGTATCTAAGCAGCATGCGTTTCATCATCACCCCAACTGGTCACAGCAGATGGCCCCGCCCCTCCCTGAGCCTGGTTCTGCCGGAGGTTTCTTCCTGTTAAAAGGGAGTTTTTCCTTCCCAAAGTGCTTGCTCATAGGGGGTCATATGATTGTTGGGTTTTTCCTCTGTATCTACTGTACAATATAAAGCGGCTTGAGGAGACTGCTGTTGTGATTTGGCGCTATATAAATAAAATTGAATTGAATAAAACAAACTGTTTCTTTCAATCTGATTATTCTGTTTTAGAAAGCAGGATTAACCAGGGTATGCTGGGCATTGTCTGATGACTTATTGAGCTCATCTTGAGGTCTCAAAATAGAACCCATAAAAAAAATGTTTTAAAAAAAAAAATTGTTCCTTTCATCTTTTATATTCTCTATGGCTCAGACGCTAACGCTAAACTAAAAGATTCACATTGCATTTCTTTACTTTTCTGAAAAGTACAACTAATAAATCCATCTTGAAAAACACATTTTGATGAACAGTAAATAAATCTATAACACATCCACTGGGAAATTAATGTGCATACCAGACTAGCATTTTACAGACATTGTTGGCATTTATCACACACAATAGCTAATCAAGAAAGCAATCACTGGATCCGTCAATAATGGCATAATTAACAGTCGCAGCTCTTTGTCTTGCATCAATTTCACACTCAAGGTAGGGGCCTGTTTCCCTCCAGAAAACAAATCTAACCACACATTTTATTTTTTTAAACAACTTGCCAACAACTCGTGGATACTGGCACTCTTATTTGGTGCTGGCTTTGTTGTGGCAATGTCTCACTTCCTGTTCCCGTTGCAACGCACCGCGGTGCTTATCTGTAGTTTAATCTGTAGCTTGGTTAATTACAAGCATGCACAAAGCGACTTATTTCATTGTGTAACCTGCACGTGGGTTATCGGAGCACACTTTCTGCAAATTAAATTTACAGCTTAATGTGTCGTCAGGGGTTTGAAGGGCTTGTAGTTCTCCGTCTCACCAGCACTTTCCTGCTCAGTGTAGCCAATGTTTAGTTACACCTAAGCCTCCTTTAGTGCTAATAGGACTCATAATAAATGTCGTTCTTTCATAGCTTTGAAGGTCTGGTTCTTCAAAAACACAATTGCTGATGCAAAAAAATCCACCAGCTCGGCTGTAGTACTGGCAACATTTTAAATGACTGTGTGACCTAAATACATTACACTTAATAATTGTAGTTATGCGTAATTTAGTGTACCACAATTGTGTCAATTTGTGTATGCATCCCCTAGGGGGGTGCAAACATTCTCCACTGCAGTCCTCCAAAATCCCAAATGCATGCTGCTGGACACGGATGACGCCGTGCATCGGTAGAAAGCTGAGTGGTTGGTAAGAGGGCCAGAACAGGGAAGGGAGCAACAGCAGAGTTAACCACGAAAGTGAGAGGCATTGTCTTCAAATTCAAAGAGCTGAAGTGAAACAGTCTGTTATAAATTTGCTTTTCTCCACAGCTCGCTGATGGACCAACGGTAGCACAAACAGGGGAAATCCACAGACTGGTTGTGCCACATACATCACATGCTGCCCCTATTGAAACCAGGCGCTCTGTGCAAGTAGGCACTCCGGATTGCACACACGCTACCACTGCTGAACCATAATGTCACCATTACTCTTCACTGCAGGCAGTACTAGCTGCACGTTTTGGTCATTTATCAGGTCAGCAGTGCACGTACCTGAGTCAGGTTGGTCACAGCGTGGGATACATGTGACCCCATGAGTCAATCAAAGGGATGTTCAGGGCAGCAAGGCTTCACCTTTGACCAGGAATCAATGCAGCTGCAGGGAGACAGAGCACACTGAGAATGTGGAGACACCAAGACGATATACTTGAATCAACTCATGTGAATGTGGGAGAAGCTCGAAGGTCTGCCTGTGGTTGTAGCGTCTCCCACAAGGCCTAATCCACTCACAGGAGGTGTGAAACCAAAATAAAAGGGTAAACATTCAGCAGTTAATCCTTTAAGGCCTCGTTGACTCCCTGAATACAAATGGAGCAGAGATAAGACGCCTGAAGACCTCGGGGCCTCTTTTGGCTGTTTGCCTTTGTCTTTTTGTTTTGAGTTGCAAAAGTCTGTTAGGAGTTTTTTCCCCCCTTAAGTTAATGGCCTCTTTACTTTTAACTCGTGCCCTCACCTCATGTTTTTCAGATGGTAATGACTTTTATTTTTATTGGCTTTAAGTCACTAATCTGGAGCTGAGACAAGCAGTCGATACTTAATGAGCCTGGATGGGAGAAAAAAAAAAAAAGAAAAAAAATGGTGTGGGGGGGAAAGCATTTACCAGCAGGAGATTTTAGGTTGTGCTCCTTTCTCTCTCCTTTTTTTGGATAATTAAACTGAATGTTTTGGGTGATGCTACTACTAAAACAAAATTAAGTAATTGCATTGAGCGTTGGGTAAACACATTGAATAATGAAAACCGGTGTAAGATTAATCAACAGTAAAAAATAAAATACTTGTATAGTCTTGTATAAACTGTTTAAAATGATTGATAAGAAACTCAATCAATACAAGTAGTTTTATATAAGACACACACGATGTATTCACATAAGTAACCGACTGACTTTCTTTATTCAGTAGAAATAGTCAATGATTTTGGGTCTGTTAGCAGTGTAGCTAGTAAAGCACAAAACAACATTATGGCAGATTGTCCTCATATACCTCAGACCCGATTAGTGATCCTATTCGTCTCCCGGCTTGTGACCGGCTCTAGCAGCGCGTTCCGTTTGAAGTTAGAAATTTTCAAACGTAGAAAGCCGGAGCAGCCTCACCGACCCAGACTTAACAATCCGAGATGGCAGCAGCAGTGCATGTAAACATTCATAAAACTGCAAAACTTGCAATCTGTACAACTAACGTACATTTGTTATTCACCAAATGAGCCACACGCAAAGCACTGACCAGACTCCATCCATGACTGTGCTTACAGTGTTTTTAGTCCTGCGCTCTACTTTTAGTGATGCATAAAGGCCTGCCTTACTAAGGAGCAAAACAAATCCCACTCAAAACGCTACGTCCAGATGAACAGAATCAACTTTTGGAGAACTAATTATGTTATCTGTAATTTTTTTAAAAGTTATAAAAAATACAGCAGGCTGGATCTTGAGTGATCGATTACCTAATCTTGGTAAATCGGCTGTACTGAGATTAAGGGGAAATCAGTGGCTTCTTGGAAGCTGGGCAAAAATCAAGTGATGAACATTACAGTTTGTTTTAAACTGTCAATGTGGGGTTTTTTTTGTTTTTTAAATAAATTGGCTGAAACATACAAAATACAGGATCACAGTAAAAAAAAAAAAAAAAAAATCTCCTAGAAATGTCATTAATTCCTTGGAAGTTACAAAAAAATAAAGCGTTGAACATTACAGCACGTTTTAAAAATGTCAAATGGGCTGAAACACATTATGAAAGTTGATAGTCATTTAGTTTTTTCCTAGAAATGTCATTGCCACTTAGAAAACACTGTGCTCACATCTGTCAAATTAAAATGCAATAATCCTGCATGTGTTTTCACAGTTGTTAAAGCTCTTACTGAAAAAATATTTAAAGTCTTCCCTTTTTTTCTGTCACATATTTATAATGGAGGATGCTCTTATTAAACGTGGCCAAAGTTTAAATGAATTAAATACATACAGCAGGAAATGAGCATAATAATAAGTCAAAATAATGTGAACACATGTTTGGCTTTAATCCATTTTATCTCAAATTTCAAAACAAGGCTTCCCAATTCCATCACTTTAGCAAAGATTACAGAGTTGAGTCTGGCACATCCTATCTGGGACATGAGCAACCGATCTGTAATTCTCAGAAAAGTGTAGCTCTATATACGATACACACTAGTACAGAACAACTTTTGCATCCTTGTTTCAGATAGATGTCAGCTCTGGAAACCACCACATTTGCCCAGTGAGTTTACTTTTAATGTCATGTTTTGTCCCAAGCGAAGAAACAAGCTTATCTGCCCTACATTTTATTTTAATTTCATTCATACCTCTTGTGGTAGACGCAGAGGCAGGCCAGTCTGGCGATGGTCTCTCCCTGTACCAAATCCTCCAAACAGATGGAACACTCTCCACTGTCTTTACTGAGCACATCCGCTGTAAATGCACAAACACACAAATCAACAATCAGGGTTTTTCCAGGCTAAAAATGGCCCTCTGGGGAATGGCAATGCATGTAACTAGTCCATATATAGCAAAGGCAATGAGTCTACAGAAGTCTGAATGTTCCTCTTATTATGTTCAGTTTGATGAAAAAAAGTTTTTTGACTTGATTATATTAAAGCCTACTTAAAAATAAAGTGTTGCTCATATTTTTGTCAGAGACTTTGTGATCTTCTCTTCTGGAAAGTTCAAAGGGCACTTTGATGAGTGCCAGAATGTGTTTTTTTTATGCATAGGGAAAAACCCTGACATTAAGTCACCAGCCTTTTAATAAACACAGCTGTAGGAGTATTTTAGTGGCACGATACTTACTGTTGTAGCACGATACTTACTGTTGTAAGGTAGAGGAGGAGATGTGAGGCAACTCAACAGGTGATCCTCAATCCGACCCCCCGGGAAAGGCTTTGAGCAGAAAGGACAGCGGATATCTGTAGAGGGCACAGACACAACAGACCCAAGATTAACACTGTGTGTCACAGCACGATATAAATGATAGATGATGCGCGCTGAGCACAAGTGCTGTGTTTGGACATCTAGGTTGCACAAGCTGAAACCGCAAACCAAAGAGCAGCCTGAAACACACATGCTAAATGAGGCGTTCCCATGCCTGAGATGGTGAGAAAGACGTTGCCCTGAGTGTAACTGACCTGAAATAACGTTATTTGACTGTACTCACTGCTCAAAACACTGACTCAGTCTTGAGGGATGGCCACTGCTCGAGCCATTCGTAGATAGGAGAGCCAGGCAGAAACAGTGCCTCGCTGCCCTACATTTGCCTCCTCCATCTATGATTCGCTGCCAGCAGTGAGCAGGCATGTGCAGTTGTGACCCATTTCCCTACACTTGCTAGAGGGCTGGCCTGGGAAATCCACCACACTGCTCTGTGTTGGCTCAAAATGTCACGCTTGCCGTCACATCTCCACCATCTCTATTCATCTGATTATCTAATGCAGGCCGAGACAAGTGCAAAAATTTTTTTGGCTTCCTCTGCACACTAATGTTCCAATTTTAATGCAAGTTATTTTTAAAAAAAAAAAAAAAAAAAAAAAAGGCAGTTTGTTGCTTAAGACTTTCATGCTGCAGGATTTACCACGGACAGCCACTGTCAGCAGGCCTTGTGAACTGAATGGACTTGTATATCATCACTTCCAGTTTTATGCCACAGGTCTGCTTCATACAATAGGTCCTCTGATTATTTTAGTCAGCATGCGAGCAGGAAAAAAAAAAAAAAAGATTATCTGTCCAAGAATGTAAATTCCTCAGCAAATCCATTTAATTCCAGACTGGCTTGATTGAGGGTTGCACTGTGGCATTTATGATGTCGTTATATCCAAAAAACATGTCTTTTACTTAAGGATGCAACAGTTGCATTTTTCTCTTAGTCAAGGTTTTAATAGCCCTGTGTTATTATTTTGTCTGACTTCAGATTAACATCAGCTGTCTAATGAAAGCACAGTCAACCCCCACATTTCCCCCCCTTCTCCTCAGGTATTGCGCAATCTTTTCCCGTCATCTTCAAGCTCCAACACATCCATGGATTTTATGTAGCTTCTGTGGAAAAACGCCTAGCTGTATGCAAGCCAAACCACAATTACTGGTGCAGACCAGCCCCGTTACTAAGGAAATGTCATTTATGTGGCGCAAATGCTAAAGATTGTATTTTTAAAAATATATATACATATCTATCTGGTGCTGTTTAGATGTTAACTTACTGCCGTGGCGATTGTTCAAACGGTAAAGGCCGATCCAAGCCTCTGACACCGGCCGCTGGTGTGTGCTTCGAACACGGGCGGACCTTGCGCCAACACGGGTGGCAGAGTGCCGATTCCCGGGCAGCCGCTCGGAAAAGGTGCGGTGTGGTGTGCGGCCTGTCTCCTCAACCTGCTGGTGTTCTGCGTCGACGGGAGCCTCTGGGCTAACATTGCCGTCTTCCTCGGGTTTCCCCTCGCTGCTGTCGTCGTCCCCGGGTGACGCCTGGCCAATGCTAGAGGGGATGCTGTGGTGGTCAGCAGGGCTGCCGTCCGCGCTCGCTCCGAGCTGCCCCGGGTCCGAGTCACTACCCTCCTCCGATCGGCTTCGGTTAGCCTCAGTGTCATCGAAGCTCACCGAAAAGTCGACAACGAGGCTGGTGGGCCTCGTGCAGCGAGGTCGCCGACAGGAATCCCGCTTTGTCCCATCTTTCCCGAAAGCTGAGGAAACCGTGTCTTCGTGTAGGCGACTCGTTCTCGTCCCCATCTCTGGTAGGCTAATTGAGCTGGCTAGCCGCGCTGCTTCCTCAAAACAAACTACCACAGAACGAGGTGGACGGATTAACTTCGAAACGACCCGTAATATGGTAAAATACTCGGATGGACAGTTTAAATAATCCCAACTGCCCAGTAACGTGGCCTTGTGAAAGGAGTAGTTGAAGTTCGACGTGTCTCCTCCGGCCTCAGTTCGTCCTCACTATCCACATTTTCCTTTCTTTTTTGATGTACCCGTTCTGGCTGCTGCAGCGGAAATAGAGCGTTTGCGTTTCCTCTTTGTGCCTCAGTCCGGCATTTACGGTAACTTCATCATCCATAATGACTTTATTATTTGAACATTAAACAGCTTAGATATGTTTTATGGTGTTATATGTTTATCTAAGATTATTATCTTTTTCAAATAAATATATCTGAATTTATTGCGCGTGACAGTTGTTCTTTTCTGGTCGACACCCATATGTCCGGTATTACGGTAAAAAAAAAAATCGTATTACGAACACAGTATTCTGACCAATCACTGGTCTTTTGATAGCCGGCTGACAGGACAGGTGTTTGTATGACAGCCGTTTACAGGAAATCAGTGGTTACTCTTGACTTGAAGGGGCTTCGAAACAGAAAATAACGTCTGACGGAAACGTTGTATATCAAACTCTCTACCCACGGAGTTGAAATTGTGGGTTTTGCGGTGAGTTTCCTGTGTCTAGCAATCGTCCTTGTAGCTAACCACGCCTATGAAAACTTGAGTCACTGCAAAGAACGAAACATTTGCTCCCATATTGAATTCAGCTGCAAATGTTGTGCTGTGTTTGCATTTGGCAGTTCATTCATTGCAGCTAATGTTCTTTCCGTATAACTTATATCAGTGTTTGTTTTATTTCTGACTTTGGTGGCTGATTTTACTGCCCTTATTCTTGTTGTTTACACATGGATAATTGTCAAATCGATGACATAACATGAGTTGTTGTTTTTGTTTTGTTTGTTTTGTTTTAATCCAAAACAAACTCTGGAGATCACCGCACCAAGTTTAAACGTCGTAGTCCCAATTATGTGTCAGTTTAGCAAGTTTTACTTTAGTTTCGAGCTGCGTTTGCGGTCTGCTTCAAGGCCCATTTATATTTGTATTTATATTTGACAGATTTATATTTGTTCACATTTCTGTATGTTATTCATGCATTATTCTGTATGTTTCCCAATGACACTATCTACAGTCTGTTGGGCATCATGTTTTCAGACTTTGTTCCTGTAATATGGTTCACGCCCTTAGATACAATAAAACAGTGCTTGTTCAAACAGTAGAAGGAATCCTGCCACTCAATACTCTGTGCTCTCTAGGATTATATGGCTTGTGACTGAGAGGAGAGGAGTGGCTTTTGACATTCTGATCTCTTTTTCTGCAGATGAGTGCTCTGACTTTGCAGTCAGCAAGCCTGGCCCCAGGAGTGCAGAAGCAGCAGCAGGCAACATGTGGGAGAAGTTTGACTTCAAATTATTCTCCCCCAAGTCTGGAGAATAAGTTCTTAGCTCAAACCTCCACAATAATGCCCCAGCTTTCCTCCCCACTCATAGATTTTGCAGCACAGCCTTCCTCTTGCTCCTCTCTCCAACCCTCCAAACTATCTTCCACCTCATCCTCCCTTCTCTCCACTTCTTCCTTTGCAGCCTCCTTCACTTCTCCCCTCCTAAGCACCCAGAACAAGCTCCTAGACAGTAACTTATCTCATCATTCTTTTTCCTTGACCTCCTCAGTCCCTAATGACTCTTTGCTCCCCACATCCCTGGCCAGTGGTGCTCTACTCACTAACTTTGCTCAAACTCCTTCATTCTTCCACCATGATCTCATGAGTAAAGAAGAGAAAAGGGATGATGGAGGGGATCCAGATGAAAGATATGAGATATCTGAAGTGATGCCTTTCAGTTTTGAAGAAACAAGTGTGGTACATGAGATATTCCTCATTCCTCTTTAAACATAAAATCATAACACATCAAATTTTATTAAAACTTTTGTTGCATGTCATTTGTAATTTAATTTGTTCTGCACAAGCAGATTTCTGAGGATGAAGATAATGAGGCTGAAGAAATTGATGCTGAGAAAACTATGGACTTGCCTGTACTGGAAACAGAGTTGATGGAACAAGAATTTGAACAAACCGAGGTTGTCAGACAGGAGGAATTTGGAGAGGTCGAAAGAGGAAACGAGAAGGCCGAAGAGGAGCTGAAAGACAAAAAGGTTATAGAGAATAATTTATTTGTGTTGAACTCCTGGGTGCTGATTAAAGTGACTCCTTGTCTTTGTCTGTCCTTCAGTATTTCCTCTTGAACATTGTATGTTGCTCTCTGGTCAATGAGAGCACAACTCCAGGCCAGAAGGACTGGGACTCAGAGGACAGTGTTTGGACCAGAATCACAAACCTGGCAAAGGATATTTCTGCCTATGACCCACAGTTTCTTCTGAAGGTATGCATGGGAACTAAATTTTTAATATTTTAACTCCACCAGGACTCCATTATCATGTCAATGTGGTAGAAAAGCAAATTTTAAAAAAACAAAACAGATAAACACTCAACACCATGTGACAACGGGATAAATCTACTATGACTGCATATATCACAGGCAATATTAAATTGTTGCTCTGTTTCAGGAAAATATTGCCTGCACAAATGTGTTGTTATAAATGAGTGCATTAGTAGCTACATGCAAATTAGCTAACTCTTTTACAGTCTCCTCATGTAGGTCATGAGGAGATCTGCAAAGACTTTCCAGACCAATTAATTCCCACAAGCCTGTATTGTTGGTTGAATTTATGAATGTCTTTAGTTCAACCCAAGATAAAAAAAATAACATGGTTTATCACAAGGTCACACAGCTTCCAACATGCAAATTGTCAGTTTGCATTAAGGTGTGCCCAACATGTAACAAGAGCTTTACTTTCTAGGATGTTCAGAATATTTTCATAGACTATTTCACTGTACTCATGCTAACTATTTAGAGCCAGAAATGATCCCATTTGGACAACAGGATAGAGCATTGAAATACCAACTAAAGGTAACAACCTGGTTTGCAAACTGCATCGAAAAACTGTACAGATAAGACTATACTGTTAGCATTCAGATGCTAAAATCAGACTGATCAAAACTGAAAAAGAAATATCCTCCTCCTACACCAGATCATCTGCCTCCATCTCACCCTGTCTCTAGCATCCCCCTCAGTCACACCAGCCCATGTCCTGCTTCACGTCATTCACAAATCTTACGGCAGCTGCTTATTGCACATCCTTGGTACACTGTATCTGCTATCCTTCTTCTTCACGTCCAGACTATCTCAGCTTTGCTTCTCTAACTTTGTCTCCAAATTGCTCAGCTCAGCTGATATACTCATCTCTAATCCTGTCCATCCCGGGCACTCCTCCTGTCTTTTTGTCAGTGGCACAGACTCCAAACCATACATCATAGTGGGTCTCACTGCCATCTTATAAATCTTGCTATCCTATTGACACAAACGACTCCTAACACTCATCTCTCCACCTACTGCACACTGCCTACACTCTCTTCTTCACCTCTCTTGTGCACTGTACATTGCTTTGGATGGTTAAAGTCAGGTATTTAAACTCATCTACCTTGACCACTTCTTCTCCTTTCAGCTTCGCTGAACAAGCTGTATTATTAGTGAGATAATGTGATTAACAATGCTCAAAGTTCCAGCAGCAAAACATGGTAGAGCAGTCCAGTTCAGTGGCTTAAGTTAGCAGAGATAAGACTTAGAAGATGGCAGTCAGCTATAGCTGTCTATGTTTGCATACCTAACTGTAAGTCTTACCAATATATCTTCAAGATGAACTATGAACCCACTGAACACATGTTGTGTTTTAATCAGATAAGCCATAAAAAATTTCCCAAAGGGTCCAACAGGGTAAAAACAGTAGAAAATCCAGTTTAATCACTCATATCAGAGGTCAGGGATAGCACAATCAGTTTTAGCTGCCTGTCGATTAAATTAGCCACGTCCCTAACTCTATCAAAACGAGCGAGTTATAAAACAACAGCAACAAAAATATCACCCCTCTTAGAGTTGTTATGAAGAAGGAAATTACTCATAGAGACCAGAACCTACTTTTTAATGCTAATAGTTGAGCTTTTTTAGTGAGAGTGAATTGCTTCTGGAGCCAGGCTGAAGGGCTCATTGAGGGAACTGCAGTTTTGGGGGGGTTTTCCACTTTGGTGTTTGCTTAATTTTTCAGCCCTGATGCACACACATCAGGTATTCTCAAATAACCAATTTAAAGTGGTGCGTCATGAGAGTAAGCACAGCTAATGAATGGTACACATAATCATGTATGTCATATATTATATGGTCTGTCTGCTCCAATCTAGGTGGCACTTTACACTCGACAGAAGTTAAATATTCGGATCACTGCGAACTTCTTATTGGCTCTGGCTGCCAACCTGCCGCCCACCAAGCCACATGTCCGCAGATACTTCTGTGCTGCTGTACAGCTGCCGTCTGATTGGCTGGAAATAGTCAGAATCTACAGTACAGTAAGTCATAATGATTATCTGTTGTACGGTCTGGACGATCTGGATGTACCAAGTCTGTCTTCACACTACAATCTGATGTTTCCAGTGCTTCAGCCGCTCTCTGCCGATGTGCCTGAAGAAGGCGATGGCTGACAAGTTCAAGCAGTTCAGCGAGTATCAGCTGGCCAAATACAACACACGCAAGCACCGCTGTAAGCACAACCGCAACAAGCGCAAAGCAAAGGTACACATTCAGTGATTATGTTCTCTCCTAAACTTTTAAGGTCTCAATGTGGAAATTAAGGCCTAACCAAGTAATACTAATTTCACCACCTCTTTAGTGGGGAAAAAACTTTAGTACTAGAGATGAACACTTTGCTTTTATTGTTTTGTTTTTGTTCTGCCTCACTGACTCAACCAGAAAAAACTGCTTGTGGTTTCTGTGTTTGTGTAGCTGACTCTAAATTCACTTCTTATACATACATGCTTTAAATATCTGTATCTGACCACACATATTATGGCATCTGTGACTTCCAGAAGCCAACCGATAAACAGATCAAGGAGTGGGCGGACTTGGTCAGATCAAATGCATCAATTCTGAAGAACTTTGTAAGTCAATACACTTTACTGTTGTGTCACTAAATAAGGCGCTTCCTTTCAGTTCCTTTCTGTCTTTCTATTTTTTTTAGTTACTGTTTAATGAAGTGCTTTCTTAAAACAGACCTATTATGCTCGTTCTTATTTCCTGTCATATATACAAGGATATAACCAGGCTTTACTAATTAGTGAGGCCCAGAACTTTATTTTCTCTTAATGTTTTATATTTAAGTCATAGTGCTTGTGCTCCAGTGACTAGCAGAAAAGGCTACACTTTTGAGGAGACAACATCCTGCTTTTTCAAGAGTAACTGTATATATAGAAATATGTATATGGAGTTTTGTGTGTATAAAACAATTAATTAAAACAAAATACAGATTCATTCATTCACTGGAAAATAAACTAGCACAAGGGAAAAGTTACTTAATCCATATTTCTGTCTCTCCTGTGCCGGTGGCTCACTCTTCCTTCCTAAACCAACCAATTATCCATTCTTATGAGTCATGCTTCAACCAAACCCCCCAAACACAATCCAGTGAGAGGAACACTACGGTGGGCTGTAACTCTTTAGAATTTCCATGGAGTTATTTTAAAGTGAAAATCATCTTGAGCATCACACAATGATTCATGTTACCAACTACTGTAATAGGCATATTACTTGCTTGCTAGCACGCAGTTGTACCGCCTTTTGCCTTGAGCACAGAAGCTCCACACACCTGCTGTTCAAACCAGTTTTTGACAAACGACCAATCAGGAAAAAGTTGACTTAAAATGAGAAGAGCTAAAACAACTTGTTTCAGAGAGAGTATGAGTTGTTCTTATCATGAAAATCTGCTAACTACTAAGAAATTGCAGCTTCTAGCCTTCCAGTAGTGTGCACCTTTATGATTTTATGAGTGAAAACTAAACTAAAATGTGTGTTTCGTTTTGTCGTGTAAATAATTATATTTTGCTGTTTATGTCAATTTTCTACACGTCTTTGCTGAGCACGGTTGGATGTGCACCTGCTGCTGCAAGCTTCTGTGCAATGGGCTTAATCATAAACGTAATGGATCTCATAGATTAAGCAAAGTCTTTTCTGACCTAAAGGGAAAAGTGCTAAAATATAAAAAGAAAGGACAAGATTGTGAGATCATTTAGTGCAGATTGAGTTGAAAAAGTTCCTGCTAAACAACTGAAAAAATGAATGACTCATTCATCATTTTAATATTGCTTTTGTTCTCTTGAAGAGCCGTTTTTCTACTCTTGTTTAAACGTCGGCTATGGCTGCTTTATTTGTGTCTGTGATTGGATGCAGTTGCAGTTAAAGGTGGTGGATAAGAAGCAGAGCGAGTTCAGCATAAAGAAGATGATCAAGAGGCTTCACATCAAAGAACCGGCTGAACACGTTATGGCCATTCTGGGGAAAAAGTAAGACCTGCAGAATTGTGCTTCAGAGTTTGTTTCCTTTCACGTTGCATAAGCACATTAAAAAAAACATGTAATTCTCATGCTGTTTAATTATGCTTCGTCCACAAGTCCTAATTTTTTTCTGGTGATTGACACCTTGTATCTGTTTAGTTGTATGTTTACAGATGCTTGTCATCATATCTGTTCGAGAACCATTTATTAAAATCTTTCTGTACTGGCTATAAATGCTGGAGATAGGAAGTTAAAGTCTCGCTAAAAATATAAATGTATGCAGTGTTTTCATTTTTTTTGCACTAGAGGTGCATTATCCTTTCTAATTTATAAGATAGCTGGTATGTCTCAGAGAAATGAATTTGTACTCAATTCTTTGTAAAATGCAGCACATTTTTGTTGGAGTTCCTGTTTTGACCCTCTTTGATATTTATTCTTTAGAGAAATGAAGGTAGAAATCAGGTGCATATAAAAATGCAGTGTTTTTTGTTGTCATCAGGTATCCAGCTGATGTGAAGGCATTCACACACAGTGGAATGAAAGGCGTGTGGGACAGGGAGAGAGCTGGGCAGCGAATGAAACTTAAGGAGCCGCAGACGTGGGAACGGCTGCTCAGTATGGAGGGCAACAAGGCCGCCACCTGGGAGAAGCTCATAGGTCTGAAAAACAAAAAGCTTAGGCTTTCTATTGAACTGAACAACGTGCACGGGCTTGTTGACCACAGCAGTGCAACCACTGAATCACTTTACCAAGCACATGATGATAGGAAAAAAAAATGCATCATCTTTCCCTCTGTGTGTTCAGTGTGTTTCAGAGGTTCATTCCTTCAAGTTAAAAGCCCTCAATCACTCTTTACAACACATCAATGAATTTTATGTTTAAATTAGTTATTTAATATTTAGTACAGCAGACTTTAAAGTAGACAGAGCATGCGTGTATACATAACCTGCAAATACTCAAAGATAAACATGATTACACACACACAGACAGATAATGTCTCCCCTTCGCAGACACCAAGTCTCTTCCATTCATGGCCATGCTGAGAAATCTGAGGAACATGATTACTAAGGGCATCAGTGAGGCTCATCACAACAAGATCCTCAGCAGACTGACCAATGAGGTGAAACACACTATAAATCTTTATTTTAAAGCATATAAAAAGCGAGTAAAAGATGAGTGAAATTGTTTTGCTGTTGAAATTAGCTCATCAGGTTCTCTGTAACTGTTTGTAATTTGTTTACAGAAAGCAGTTGTTCAGAGCCGACAGTTTCCTTTTAGATTCCTTGCTGCCTACAAAGTCATCATGGAGCTCTACGCTATGGGTGAGATGCACTATAGTGCAAAAAACGTTCCATATTCATTATTAAATCAGTATTAGTCTATATTACATCAAATAGGCTAAAATTTAGATGATTCATTGGAATGTATAATTTGGATCAAATATTGGGTGTAATGTGAGGGGAGGCGGGGTGACCCTACAGTCACAGCTGGAATATTTGGGATTTTTTTTTTTTTTTTTTTGGCCAATTGACTGCTATTGACTCTGCCAAGATAAGATAAGATGACCTTTATTAGTCCCACAGGTGGGAAATTTGTTTTGAAATTTGTTCAATCAGGTGATTAATTGGCACCTTATATTAGGGATGGGAAACAAGAACCAGCTCTTGTAAAGAACCGGTTCCTAGTAGTCCAATTTCTTGGAACTGTTAGTCTGCTTGCCTATCAATTCCCCTGCTATCAGCTGATTTCAGTTCATGTGTCTAAGAAGGAAAAGATTGGCGCAGTCTGCAGCGTAGATATGGACCTTGCTTTTATTTTTATTGCACAAAAGGATGAGAGCACGATGGTAAAGTGGAAACTGCATTATGCTGCTAATAGAACCTCAACTTATTTCAAGCACTTGCGCTGAGAGCATGCTTACACTAAGCTATTCAAAAACCCACAGTGATGTTAAAGCTGAGTGAATGTCAACACAGGCCCAGCAGCCTGACCCTGAACTTCAACAAGTTCACTGATAAGCCGTAAGGCTTCAGCCTCCTTTTCTATTGGTTTTTGTTTCTACAGTAGAATTACTGTGGTCATCTCTGCTGGTTTTCATCATTGCTTTGTGTTCATATTTAAATACTAAGAGAAAATCATATGTGTGTCATTATTAGGATAGGGATTTGTGTTTGTATGTGGGGCTCTAGGCTAAGGTTTATGCTATTAACTGGTTATTATGTGACAGTGCGTTTCAGCATGAAAGTTGCACGAAAGTAACGGAACGAGTAGTATAATGAATTACTTAATTGCTCACAGGAGAAGGCAACACACTGCATTACTTTTAAGAAAAGTGTTCTGTGTGATATGTGTAATACATTACATTTTTAAATAATGATCACAACACCATTTACAACGAAGACAGCAAATACCTCCAACATTCACAAACATTTGACCGCAGAGCATGCAATTTATTTGCAAAAATGCAATGTCTTTGACATACTGCTTAGAGATGGTGGTGGCTCTCAAAGCAGAGCCAATGAAAATCACTAAGAAATCAAATTGATAATTGATATTGACAATGGAATTGCAATTGCTGAATTCATATCAGTTCTGATCTGGTTAGGGCCTGTGCTATAGGGCAACTTCAAGCTTTTACTCCCCAAAACCAAATTGCAGCATTATTTGAAGTGAGCCCTAGGACCATCTCCAAATTGAAGGCTAAGTTTCAATGGTGGATGTCAGAGATGGGCCATGAAGAGGGCATCCCAAGAAGACAACAACACAGGAAGACAGTTTCCTCATCCTGGCAGCACTAGGAACTGTAGGCAGTCTTCTACAGTCTTGGGGGCCAATTGGGAACAGCCAGTCTCTAGTCTGAGAGGGCTGCCATGTCTGCCCTTTACTGTTAGGCCCAATTGTACTGATGTCTGCAACATGTGGACTGTAAGTAATGAGTTTACAATCTGAATCAACTTCAGGCATCCAATCCAATAAACTACACCAAGCAAGAGTCAATAGCAGAATAAGCTGTTTGTGATTAGCAGAGAAATTTTGGGAGGTTACTCAACTCTGCTGCTCAACCCACAAATACGTTTTCCTTACAAAAATAGGACCATTTAAAGTGAAATAAACCGGCTTTCCAACAGTTTAAGATTTATTGCCAAGAGCATTGTTACAACTAAGAATTAATCGGCCACACAAATTTTCATACTTTTTCTGCTAAGTTTATGTGACCAGTTTTAAACTAAAATATGTCAGCAAAATGACATAAAACGTAACCCTCCATAGATGAGGTGTAAACATCTGTGAAAAACAAAAAAACACACATAGCACTTCTCCTTTCAATCTTTTTTTCTTTTAGCCTCTGCAGTACAGCAACAACTACCCTCTGCCAACAAGATCCTGATGGACATCCTGAAGAAGATTCCCAAAAGCCAGCGCTTAAAGCGGCTGACGTGGGAAACGACTAAAAAGAGCAGGATCAGGCTGACACTCAGGGTGCCGTTTATCTCTCGAATGTATAGAATGAAGAAGGCCCAGCTCATAAAAGCCAAGTATGTGAATGTTATTTTTGAGTTGGTGATAATTACTTTTCCTTTTAGCTTTAGTTAATTTTGGAAAAAAACAAAAACATTCCTGGTTTGCTAATCTTTACACTGCATTGTTTGGATGTTTTCTATATATAATTTGCTTTTGCAGTGATGCACAGGTTACAAAAGCATCACATGAAGAAAATGTAAATATATACTGCCACAAAACTGCTTATAATGACATCGAAAATGTTTTTATGTTGCAGATCGGTTCAGATTAAAATGTATTTGGTAGTGAGAAAAAGAATCAATCTGCACAGAGTGTAAGACTAAAGTTTTCTGTATGTGTGCAGTCAGAGGAACTACACTGTTGCACTGTTGGACCGTTACCGTAAAGCTCTGGAAACTGCCGTTCAGATCTCCTGTCGTCACAACGTGCCTCCGCTCCCTGGACGGACACTTATCCTGCTCTCTCCGGGCATCTATTACGATCAGTCTGCGATCAAGAAACTGGACTTCTGCCTGCCTCCTGACCCAGAGGAACAAGAAAATGAAGAAAAAGAGGCAGAAAACCCAAAACCGAAACGCAGGAAGACGAATATCGAGGATCATGACAAACTCACTCCAAGTGTAACTCCCTATATTTTTATTTATTTATTTTTTTGTGTCTGGAAAAAGTTTGGTATATTAAAATGACGGAGCCTGTTAACCTCTCCACCCATTTATTTATCATGTATCTTGACAGAAGATAGAGGTTGCAGTTTTGCTCGCTCTGATGATCTCCAGCAGTACAGAGGATTGTGAGTTGTGCATAACTTATTCCAATCAGTGGGAAGAAGCAAAGCTGAAGTCTGATGTCCTGTTGGAAAATGTCAGAAGTGTGCTCAAGCAAATAAAGGTCCATATTCTGTTATAGCATCTTAATCTTTATTTGTTTTTGATTTGAGAAATGAAGATTATTGCTATTAGTATTGTTCTTAAACCAAGCATGGTAAACTATACTTATAGTTGTTGATAGAGGACAACTGTGCAAACTGCTATAAAGTTTGCTTTCTTTTGCAGAACATTTATGAAGACAACTCTGAAGAATGTGACACAGCTTACTTTGACAGAATATTAAAGAGCAAAAAGGTTAGTTTTTTTTATGTGTAATTTGTGATGATGCGTTTGCCTGCAGAGGTGTAACACAGGAGTTGTTTTCACCTACACTTTCAGTTTTCTGTTTCACGCTTTCACTAACATCTCTCTGAACTGTATTTTCTTACTCTCTGCCATATCGTTTTGAGCTATTTTTATAACAAAAATATTTAATATGATTAGTTTTTAAATAATCCTGCTGTATCCCTACTGTTAACTTCACTCCTTTCACTCGCAAACAGCAGCTTTAATAATAGACTTAAGTTACTGTTTTCATTGCCTGGATGGGTCATGAGCTTTACAGTTGCAGAATTTTTCGTGCCTGTACATGGCACAGATGAGTATCTACAGCTCCTGTAAGAAGGTGGCACAGTACTGTTTTTCTGCCTGCTTTTCAGGTTCACTCACATAAGTTTCTTTCTTAAATTCACTTAAATACTTTTGAAACCTCAGGTGAGCAACATCATCGTGCTGTCTGAGTCCTGGCTAAGTACAGAAGTCAGCTTTGTCATCAGGAACTACAGGACGGAAATAAACAGCAGTTCCCTTGTAGTGCACATTTGTTCAGATAGGTAATGGTGGTTTTTTTGTTTGTTTGTTTGTTTTTATTTATTTTTGCTGTTCTGTCAGGAACAGCAAAAACGGTCATCACTGGGATGATAAAACTCAAATATGCAATAATTTGCAATGTTTGGTTTTAGTGATGGAAACTCAGAAACCCTCGACAGGAACCACATAGTGCTGACAGGCTTCAGTGAGCAGGTGCTGAGGTAAAATGCATAATTTTTTATTATTCATATAAACGATATAAATGTTGCATCCATTGGCACAGTAAGGTGTTATAATAATATTGATAACAACAAGCGTTTATTTCACTTGATGTTTAGTCATCGTTCATCTTTTAGCCAATATGATTGGTTTCATTGTGGCAAGAAAGTAAATATTGATGCCACTTCTATATTTTTTTGGTTGAGTGTGAAACTGGAATCAACAGCTGGTTAGCTTAGCTTAACACGAAGCTGGAGAAAAAGAGCCTCTTGAGTAAAATGTAATATCACATTTGTTTAATGTCCTGAAAAACTAATAATAATAGCAGCAGGTTACTCTGTTAAGCCATTATCTCAACACTATTATTAGAGTTACAGTGGAAAGATGCAAAATATATGGGAAGAAACATCATAAAACTCCAGCTAGGACCTGTACTGAGCACTCACTGTTGAAGATAAGAGATAAGATAAGATAAAACTTTATTAATCCCTCGGGTGGGTTCCTCTGGGAAATTCGGTTTCCAAAAGCACAGCACCGACAGAAGTTACAGTTACAGAATATTATATATATATACACACACACACATATATAAATACAGAGACATATATAAATAAAATATACGAAGGGGATAAATAGAATAAATAGGAATAAAAATACAAGTGAATTGCACATTTCATGTATTGAGGTCTATTGCACCATTGACTATTAACAAAAGTATTGCACAAAAGGTATTGCACAGTGAGGTGAAGAGGCACTACAGCTTAGTTGTTCCCCCCTCCTTTGTCCTCCTGTTTCCCCTCCCTCTCCCCTCCAGAGAGGAGTTAAACAGTTTGATGGCGTGTGGGACAAAGGTTTTTAAGTCTGTTAGTTCTTGTCTTGGGGAGAAGCAACCTGTCACTGAACAGACTCTTCTGGTTGTTAATGGCCGTGTGCAGAGGATGCCCAGCATTGTTCATAATGTCCAGCAGTTGTTTTTAGTGTCCTTTTCTCTGCCACTGTCACCAGAGTGTCCAGCTTCATGCCGACCACAGAGCTAGCCTTGTTTGTCAATGAGGTTTGTCAATGTGCTTCTGGAAGCAGGTTTTGCCACATCACAGGCATCTGGAAACACCTCGAGGAAGCATAAGTTAAATGAACTTTTATTTTCATCCTGATGTGAAAATTGCACGTTTTCAGCAGTTAAACCAATTTAAAAGGATCCTTATAAGTTTTGGATGAGATTAACAAAGCTTATAAGGATTTTTATTGTATGTAATGACAGAATATAAGGTTTAAAAAAGGTTTTTCCACTGGAACGTCCAGTGATGAAGTGGAAGGGGCAGCTGGTCACACCGAAAGTGTGCCCCTCCCATAGACAGAACCTGCCTTTAGTGTTCCTTTGTTTCTAGTTGTCGCTAAACTAAGATGACCAGCTGCATATTATTGTATGGATACAACAAAAGTTTATAGTTATCAAGAAAGTCAATAAATATTTCCCCCCCAATCCTTTTTTTCACTATTTGACCAGGTTTGTGGCAGAGAGAGGATCTTCCAGGCTGCTCGATCACGTGGAGCATTTGGACAAATTATATAACATTCCTCCACCAGAGGGGGGTCAACACTCTCAGACCACGAGCAATCTGGTCTCAATACCAACAAGCCCAAAATTAAGGTATGTTTTACATTTTAAGATGTTTTTTTTCCTCCCTATTTCTCCTCATTAGTTTAACTGTAGTTCCTCCCTCCATCCTCAGATGGCAAGGTGTGCGGGTGTTCATCTCCTCCACATTCAGAGACATGCACTCTGAACGCGACATCTTGGTGCGGAGCGTCTTCCCAGAGCTACGCCGGCGCGCTGCACCACACTGCCTCTACTTGCAAGAGGTAGAACTGCGTTGGGGTGTGACAGAGGAGGAGTCTGAGCGGGCCTCAGAGTTATGCCTGTCAGAGGTGTGTCGCAGCCAGATGCTGGTGGGAATCCTCGGGGAGAGATACGGTCAGGTGCCCCCCAAACCTGACCTACCAGACCTCCCACAGTACAGCTGGGTAAGACTTATGGAACAGACGTAACAGGACAAGCTCTGTAAATGTGACCGGGAAAATACTGGAAAGTACAGAACAAACAGAAAAATATTCTGACCAAACCTGTCACACCGACACTAAACTTAAATGGATTAAGTTATGATCTTTTACAAGAAATCTTTGTAATAATTAAGGAAATGACAGTTGAGTCTAACAATACAAGAATAAATTATAATCCTATATTCCAGACATTAAACAACCAGACTTCTGCCTACATGAATTATAACATTTGTAGAAAATGGTACCAACTATCTTACTAACAACTTACTTTATGCCATATTTATATACATATAAAATTAGATGTTAAATTTTAGATAACAAGAGCAACATATTATAAAGGCAGTCTCTGTGAGAACCAGTTTGCCTCAAAGTGCTTTATATTGTAAAGTAAAGGCCCTAAAATATTACAAAGAAACACCAACAAGCACGGTGGCACGGGGGTTAGCACTGTTGCCTCACAGCAAGAAGGTCCTGAGTTCAATTCTACCATCAGTCAATGGTAGAGTCTGTGTGGAGTTTGCATGTTCTCCCCGTGTTTGCGTGGGTTCTCCCTGGGTACTCCGGCTTCCTCCCACTGTCCAAAGACATGCACTTAGTGGGGTTAGGTTAATTGAGGTCTTTGTCTATGTGTTAGCCCTGTGACAGACTGTACCCTGCCTCTTGCCCTAAGATAAGCTCCAGCTGACCCTGAAAGGGATAAGCGGAAGCAAATGGATGGATGGACCAACAAGCACCTGATCCTCTACAAGGACGAACTTAGTGACTGTGGGAGGGAAAAACTCTCTTTTAACAGGGAAAAAATCTCAAGCAGAACCAGGCTCAAGGAGATAAATTAGCACAGTAATTAACTTCATTGATGATAGATACTTCGATAGGTGTTTAATAACTTTATATAACTATTGTGAAACGCGTGAACATTCATATTAGTGATTACATGAAGGTTAAGAAACCTAAAGTGCTGTAGTAGTGCATAACATATAACATTAGAGACAAAAACATCAAGCATAACAATAAATGTGTCACATACCTGACATGTTAAGATGTACAAACTAAATTTAATGATGACTTTTGTTTTAAGTTATAAATCTGAGTTGAAATGAAAGATGAATAATGTATTCTTTGCAGCTGGCCTCAGCCCCAGCAGGTCTGTCCATCACAGAGATGGAAATCCGTCAGTTTCAGGCTCTTTATCCCGACGTAGCACACCACCGAATGCTTTGCTACTTTAGAGATCCGAACATCATCAAGTATGTATTTTAATATTTTAATTTGATGTTTTTATACATTTTATACATGTTGGGTTTTTGTTTTTTGGGAGTTGATTTAAGTATAGCAGTCCAACAGCAGTATAGCAGAAATGCATCACATTACTTTATCCAGTATTTCTATTGGTGTTCAGTTCAGTTCCTGTGGCTTGGAGATCACATTTTGCTCCTGAATCAACGGACGCTGCACATAAAATGGCCTCTCTGAAGGGAAGACTCTTGTCCGGTGATGTCAAGGTCACAGAAAAGTGAGTCGTCTCAATCATGCTTATAGCACTAAAGCCATAATCTAAGTAGTTTAAAAGTATGCTCTTTCACTGTATGCTCTCTGCTTTTGTTTTTTGGTCTTAAATGTTATGTTTGTACCAAAGTTAAAAGCCTTAAAAGATGAGCAGGTAGGGAAAAGGTCTGCAAATTGCACCAGTTGTATTTTACTTATTTATGTGTCTCACCCCACAGACCATAATAAATAACTAATAAGTTTGATGTGTTGATGTTAATTATTGTCAAATTAGAGTCATAAAGGACATCTTTTATATGAACAGAGTCGCCTGGAAATGTCCAGGTTTCTGTTCGGATCTCTATTGGATAAATTAAATATTTAAATTAAATTTAATAAGAAAATTAACTTGTTTTGTTCCTGCTTTTCAGTCCTGAAAAAGTCACATTTCACTAAATTTCTCTGTGGTATAGTTATTCGTGTGAGTGGGGAGGCGTTGTGGATGGGAAACCATATCTGAAAAACCTGGAGGACTTTGGCAACGCTGTGCTGGAGGACCTTTGGATGGCTGTCAAAAAGCTGTTTGTCGACGTGAGTCTGATAAGCTCTGATTTTGCTTGTAGAGGTAGAATCTTCTGATATGATCCACTTCAGTATCTTTATTCTTAGATTTTCTTCAATGCTGCACCTTACTAATCGACTCAATAAACACTTCATAATTATACATCTCACAGGAGGCTGAGGAGGCTGCATCAGAGGTGTTGGAGCAGGAGGTCCACCAGGAGGCGATGCAGAGGCAGTTTTTTGGCAGGTCGAAGCTTCTGTCTAACGCTGTGGATTTGGTGGAGCAGGCCCAGACCAAAGGAGGGATGATTGTGGTGGAGGGAGGACCTGGAGAAGGAAAAACTGTCTTCATGGTAAATTTCTGAAAGACTTCTAACCTGCTGCATGTGTAGGAAGTGGACATAATGAAAGAAACACCACATGAAGGCATCAAAATTGATTATGGCGTCTGAACTTTTTGAATGTTTTAGAACGAGGTAGATTTTCTGGCATTTTTGCTTGTAACTAATTGATTAATTGATTGGGAGTTTCCTCTCCAAGTTGCATAACAAGCCAACAGTCATTTATTATCTTGTGCACTTCTCAAAGACTCAAGCTCAAAATCTCTAAAAACACATAGTTAGATTTTTAACCTGTAACCTTTTAGGTAAGGAAAGGTTTCATTCTCTCTACCAGGCAATCCCAATTATCATAAGAGGCCAAACATCTTCAGATTTTCAGATGAACGGAAATGAAAAGAAATGCGTTTGAGTTCACGTACTTACTTAGTCTTTACTTTCCAGCTAATTTTCCAAGCGGGCTTTTTAGAGCAGCGGTCCCCAACCCTTTTTGTGCCAAGAACCGGTTTATGTCCGACAATATTTTCACGGACCGGCCTTTAAGCTGTTGCAGATAAATTCAACAAAATAAAACCAGTACCGGTATCAAAAAAGGAAGATTTATTCATAACACACGGGAAAAGACCCAAGGAAACCGAGTTAACGATAAAAACGATTAAAAAAATAACCATAAAAACCCCGAAAACCATAGAGTTCACACCCGACCCTCAACTCGAACTTTGTTTCTTGATATTTTTATTTTGTTTCATTATCTTTTGAGCTGGTATTCAGAGCTCATATGGTCAAATATATTCTGGCCTAAATGTAAATTTATTGTTTCCACACACAGGCTGCTCTAGCTGAGGCCCTCAGGACTGGAGTTAAGTCCAGGAAAAACCTCGTCTGCGATGTAATCTCTTACTCTACAGCCGCCAGCCAATCAGCACACTCTGTGGAAAAACTCCTTCGGTGTCTTGTTAAGTGGCTGAGAAAGATAAAGGGCACAGAGGAGGAATCGCCTTTTCCTCACTCGTATAAGTAAGTAACTTTTTGGTCATGTAATCTGTTCCCTTACAGTGGTTTCCAGCTGTCTGTTTCATGACCGATTTTTTTTTTTCCTTTTCTCAGAGATTTGCTGTCAGAGTTTCACTCCACATTAAGTAATATAAAGAGGAACAAACCTCTGGTGCTGCTAGTTGATGGGGCAGATCTTGTCCAGGATGGCAGAGGTCAGGTCAGCTCTGATTGGATCCCACAGCAGCTTCCACGGGTCACCTGGGGAGAAAAGGTGCTTCATCACACATAAAAAAATAGCAAAGATTTGCAACTCGGATACATTTATTTCAAGGGACCTGCTGCAATTTTACTTATTATAAGTTCAGATACAGCCCATGTTAATCAAATAGATCCTTTTATCCTCTGGTGTGCACAACTTTTATTTTGCATTAAAATATTTGAAAGTTGATGACCTGCAAAAACGAAATCTTATGTGCAGGCGATAAACTCTCCATAATTTTTTCATCCCTGTCTTCATAAACTTTTTTTTATATGTGTAATGTGCAGGGCTGCTCATCCATTTATTTACTTTCGTTACGGTATGTTTCAGTTTTAACTGCACTTAATCTCAAATAATCCTGGTCTTAACAGGGTGTCTGTTTGGTGGTGAGCATCACGTCTAAAGCAGCTCTGTTACAAACACTAACCAAGAAAAAAGGGACGCTCCTGTTTACGCTGGGACAGCTTACCTTGCCAGACCGAAAGGAGATCGTTCAGAAGGAACTGGATGCATTTGGCAAGAAACTCAGCGACTGTGCTTTCAACAACCAGGTTCTTCTTATGATATCTTTGAATTCAAAACATTCTCTGGATGGTTAAATTTGTCTTTTATATCCATCTTTACACTATGTCATGCTTGTGTGTGTTTGTCCAGCTCCAGACACTAATATCCAAGAAGGGAGCAGTCAGTCCTCTTTACTTGCACCTGGCTTGTGAAGACCTGAGGAATTTTGCTTCTTTTGACAAGGTTCAAACTCACTGCTTTAGCCCCCTTCTCTCTGGTATTTTAATTTATGTGACAATTTTAATCTAACACGTAACTACAATAAAGGTAATAAAGAAATGCTGAAATATTAATACAGTGTTTGGTGGAAGATTACTAAAATACTTGAATATTTATTTAATTTTACATATAGGAACATGGAGGTGGGTAGAAAAGTAATTTAACCAGTAAATCGACACATTCACACTCAGCTCTCTCTTCCACAATAAACCAGTGTAGGATCTGCTTGACTGCAAATGAACTGTTGTGCAAATTATTTTGCTTGGTATACATTTCCTCTAAACTTTAGACTTCATTGTCAGCCTCCATATCTGTTCCCACATTAAACGGTCTTCAACTTGCCGGCTCCTTATACCATGTGATGTCCAGTAGTCCATTAGAGTAACCAACTGCCAGGAGAATTTGTTGTTTACCTGTTTGCCCTTTATCCTGCCACCTCCTGTGTGCAGAGGTAGCTTCTTATGTACACACTAGTTGCATCCTATATTTAAGAAAAGGCATCTTTGTACATCATTGTCTGGAGTTCATGTGTGAAAGCGGCTTCTGTGTTTGCGTCCTAGCTGAAGGAGAGCCTGCAGGACTTGCCGCAGTCTCTGAGACAGCTGGTGCAGTACAGCCTGCAGAGACTCTGCTCACAGTACAGAGGCATGCTGGGACTCCGCTGGGCCCTGGCTACACTCACTGTCAGCACCACAGGTATGATTGATGTCCCAATATCATATGTTAACTGCACATTTATTCTTGAATAAGAATAGATAGTAGGGGTGCAACAATACACAAAATTCACGGTTCGGTTTGATACTTTGGTGTCACGGTTCGATATTTTTTCGATTAAAAAAAAAAACGTTCATGCCTTTTTAATTTGTCATTTATTAAATTTTCACGGCACATTCCGCACCACATCTCTGTGCGTTCATCATTTGTTTGAAGCCAGCTCACCTCCTGCAACTACTTTTCCGAGAATACGTGCTTCTTTTGTGGTTCGGACTCCTTCTGACATTTCTTTGGAGGTAGAGGAACATCACAGTAATTGCTTAAAGGAGCTTGCTTCTTCGACATCTTTAAGAGTTCTAAACAAATGTCTGTCCTCCTCCTGAAAATCTTATGTATGCAAACACGCGTTGCAACTTCTTATCTTGTGCCCGTTTTTTATTTTGACAGCGAATGCGCACCTGCGGACCACTTATGTGCAGCCCTGGTTATTTCGCTTGTCATATTGCAGCCACAGAAATTATTTTGTCCATGAAACCATAAAGCTGCACTTTCTTTTTGCCTTACAGTCTGATTTGTCATAACTTTTCCGTTTTGTGGCAAGCTTTTCTTTGGCTGTCACTTCTTCACCCTGACCTGTCTTACTTGGCTCAGCAGAACTAAAATATTGTGGTGAGCTCAGACAACGAGGAGACGGAGGTATCGTTTGGTCTTGCTTCCCGTGAGCTAGCCAGGGAGCACAGCCGTTTATTGACATCTGCAGAAGAACACTGCCGCTAGCTAACTGCTCAGCGCGGCAACAGCACAGCAACAAAAACACAGGGCGCCCTCTGACCCCGGAAGAACACACCGTAGCAGCGAGAGGGCGTCACCCGTCACTATGGCAACATAAACAAAACATAACTGCACAAACAGAACCCCGAACAGCCCTGACCCGCTACATAGCCCCCACCTAAGGGGTCAGTCGTCCCCGACGACCCCATTACCCCACACAAAGTCCTGCAAATGTCCAGGTGCCTTCTTTTGGCACACCGGCCGGTCACGACCGGCGGGGGAAAAGTCACTCGGGTCAGAACATGGGGTGCCACCATCATCCCACTTCTGACACCAATGTGGCGAGCTCAGACAACGAGGAGACGGAGGTATCGTTTGGTCTTGCTTCCCGTGAGCTAGCCAGGGATCACAGCCGTTTATTGACATCTGCAGAAGAACACTGCCGCTAGCTAACTGCTCAGTGCGGCAACAGCACAGCAACAACAACAACAACAACACACAGGGCGCCCTCTGACCCCGGAAGGACACACCGTTGCAGCGAGAGGGCGTCACCCGTCACTATGGCAACATAAACAAAACATAACTGTACAAACAGAACCCCGAACAGCCCTGACCCGCTACAATATGTATCCTGCTGCTTTTACACACGCACTCACATAACGCTCAGCGATTCTCTGCGCGATCAACCTCTCACATGTTTAAGCTTGCTGCGGGAGATTTCACTTGTCATGTTTGCATAGTAAGCTAACAATTGATAAGACTATGTCAGAGGAATTGGTGCGCAAATTATCATCACTCACCAATCAGTGCTGTCGCTCTCTATACACAGTTCGCAGGATTGCAAAGTGAAAGCAAAAAACAAGCGCAAATTCAAACGCGATTTCAATATGTCACATATTGACAGTGGCTCACCAATGCCAATGACATAATTACCCAGCTACATTTCCGAAAGAATGCAAAACCATTGACATATATTTTTCCTTCCTATGATAGCCTGACGGGCAGGGCAGAGATAGATTTTGGTAGCCCGACTGGAAAAATCGGGATGTCGGCGATTTTGCGAACCCTGTATCTGATTGAGGAATCACTCATCTTTGGAAAAGAGTTTATTACAGAGAAATGTCTCTTTCCAAAATAAAAGCTATACTATACGCTTCTTCTGGGCTATATTCTCAGCAGCATATTAAACATATCAGGTCCCCATAAGAAGAATCATGTGCTAACGGCTGTCTAAATGACTCGGGTAAAGTTTGTAGCATGCGTGCTTGTTGTTTTTGTCTGCTTCCACTTGTCTTTGCACTAGGACGATGTCGGTGTAAATGTGCAATCATATTTGTTGTGTTCCCACTAGTGCTGTCAGCGTAAATCTGGTTGAAATGACGTTAACGCCACAACACGGCAAATCTCCGTTAACGAGCTACCGCAGATCGCCCATGCATGGGGCTGGACGGCCAACACCTTAACAAGCTAACTGTGCTAACACACTAGCTCCCACCCATGTAATTGAGCATTGCGTGGCACATCCAACATACTGTTTTACTTTAGTCCATGACGCGCTTACCTTCAGGGTCATACCTCACATGAAAACCAAAATAGTTCCAAACGCCAAATCTGAATGAGGGTGGGGGAGGTTCAATTTGCCATGTTGCAAGGAGAGCTTAACTTCTGTCTCGCTAGCTTGCCCTGCGCTCAGTGAATCTGCTTTCGACTACTCCGCCTAGGCTGCACTGTGGAGCGCAGATCCACTGAGCGCTCAACACAGACAGCATCGTCAGAAGGAAAGTTGATAAAATAAATATAAAATTTATTTTGTATTGTTCGATACATATGGGTACCGAACCGAAAGCACTGTATCGAACGGTTCAATATCGATACGAGTATTGTTGCACCCCTACAGAGTACATACACGGTGTAAAATACAAATTACTATCGTATCATCATGTTTTTACAACACCATAACTTTTACCTCCACTCATCAAAGTTAAATACCTCCACCTTTGGAAATTTAATTGTAAACTAAATATGAAGTAGTAACTTAGTAAACAGAGACATTCATTGAAATTCACCATTTTCCTCTTTCTATCTTATTAGTCGCCTAATAACCTCTTTTTTTGAGGTCATTTATGTTTGGATACAGCGTCAACTCCACACTTAAACTGTTTCACAGGCTCTGTCCACACACAGAAACACAAATCTTTTCCTGGCTGTATACACATTGAATGCAGTGTACCTTTTATAGTTGTTGCCTCAGACTTTTGGAAAACACTTCAAATAAGATGAAACCTTATTTAAAAACTTGTTGCTGTTGTTGTTGTTTTTAATAATAATAACTTTAATAAATCTCATCTTATATGTATAATAGCTCAATCAATGTTCATACACTCCTTCTAACCAGAAGTCTGATTTGAGGAGTGAGCGTAAACTAAAGTGACCTACTCTGCCTCAACATTTCCTCCTTTTCATCCACAGGCCTGAAGGAGAGAGATTTATACTCTGTGTTGAACACATGCAATGATTTGTCTTTACGGGATGGACAAGTCACATGGCAGGAAGTGCTGCAGTTGTCCAGAGAGCCCAAAGGACGCATTCCTATGGCAACCTTCACCCGCATAGTGCAGAGTTTACAAAGGTATAAGCCCAGAGCATATAAGCATATTATTTAAGTTTTATGACATATTACGTTGTGTTCATGGAAAAAGAGGCAGTGGTCTGTGTGGTTTCTTGAGATTCCTTTAATAATTCATAATACTGTATTGTTATTATGTAATTATTTGCATTCTCTTTCTTTACAACTCAGATATTAATAAGAATAAACAATATCCTTTATTTTCCCTTTTCTTCCCTTTAAGTTTTTGTCTCAGGTTTCGATCAGAGTGTGTTTAGAGTTTTAAGCCATATTACAAAGTTTTAAATAAGCATTACACTTGAATCTTTTCCTGCAGTCTGATTGGTCCATCTCATTGCCACAATACTGACGACCTGCTGGCTTTAACCAATCCGGAGGTGAAGCAAGCCTTTGAGGACTTTTTTCTCCCCACAGAAAGTGACAAAACCAGAGCTCACCTCACACTGGCAGGTAAAGTACTCATAATTAGCTTTTAGTACACTGAGTGTAAACCGCTGTAAATGTATTGGTGAGTTTTTTGGGGTTTTTTCCCACAGCTCATCTGTGGACACAAGCTGACCCTCGGGGCCAAAATACCTTCCTTCATTGTGAAGCCAACTCTATCATGCACCTGCCTTCTAGCCTGGTTAGGAATCTTCCATCATTAATTCATGCTGCGCAACATGAATATTAATAAAATTCAGCAAAAAAACCAATACAGTAATTTATTATAATTACCGCAGATAAAGCACAATATATTGTATTGTATAAGTCCTAATCTTGTGGGAATCATAGCTACAGTTGATATTTCTTGAAGATTTTAACTTCTCACTGCTTTTGTTTGGCTTTGTTTAGATTCAAAGTGGACAACTGGGGGAACTTTCTTTCCTGCTTTCCAGCTATTATTTCCTTTACGCTAATGTGCGCCACGGCTTCCTGCACCACCTCCTGGAGACATACAGCTGGTATGGTGAGTAACTTTCTGAAGCCTGTTAGGTGGGTTTCCTTTTAAACTTTTACATCTCTTCTGTGTGCAGCTGTGTATATTTTAAAATGTGTTTTTTTGAGATTACACTCCTCAAAAATTCCTGATATTTATATCCTGTAATTTCTGCAGATAAGAACCAAGAGTCTGCACCATCATGTAAGTGCTTAAAAGTACTTTACCCACAAATCCTTGCCAGGTGTTTGTTTTATTCATTCCAGTTTCTTTTTGTCCTCTCAGCTTCCATCCAGGACGATTTAAAGGATTGCCGTAATTTCTTGCGGCGTCACGCCTCCACACTCTCCTCCTGGCCAGCTCTTTTCATTCAGCAGGCCCTCAATGAACCTCAAGAGACCTCTGCTCACACCTGGGGAAAAGGCATGGTGGGCAAAGGAGGAGTGCGGGTAATTGAGTGTCTGAACATTGATGGGAACAGTGATGGTGAAGAAAAAAGGTAAGGGGTTCTCCTTCAAGGTGATTTTTTTTTTTTTTATTGTCAGTAGAAGAGTTCTTGATGTCTCTTACTGTAATAAAAGTGGTCATGCAGCACTTTAAAAATATATTAAGACAAAGGTTTTAGCACCAACATGAACTTAAAAGTATAACAATAAGTTTCACCCGGAGAAGTCATACTTTAAAGCAGGGATGGGGAACTCCAGGCCTTGAGGGCCAGTGTCGTGCAGGATTTAGATCTCACCCTGGGTCAACACACCTGAATCAAATCATTAGTTCATTACCAGGCCTCTGAAGAACTTCAAGACATGTTGAGGAGGTAATTTAGCCATTTAAATCAGCTGTGTTGGATACAGGACACATCTAAAACCTGTAGGACACCGGCCCTTGAGGCCTGAAGTTCCCCTTCCCCTGCTTTAAAGGGATGTGCTATTTTCAGATATATTTTATACAGAAAATGAAGATAAGGTTCATAATTCTGTGTTAACTGGGGTCTAATCCTCTAAAAAGAACGGAAAGTCCATTGTGTTGTACCGCCATGTTTCTGCAGTAGCTTTGCAGAACTTGATGGTATCTCCTGACCACTAGAGGTCACCAACTGAAGTTTTTTTTTTTCCCCTGAAGGCTTTTTGCCTGTTGTCCAAGAGTACATATTTTTGGGGCTAAAAATAAAATAATCTTTCTGCATCTTTTCTGCAATGTATACTGTAAATTGTATATGCTTATATTATAGGAAATGGTAAATGTACTTGTGGGATCAGTAATACCAGCAGAAGTACAAAACAAATAAGATATATGTGTATGTTGGATAATATAGTCCATATTGTTTTATTGTGTTGATATTCTTGTGCGTTTGAACTCCTGAACTCAGCGAGCTGCTGTCAACCTTCCCCTCGGAGCCCACCTCTCTGGTTGTGAGCCAGGATGACCAGATGATGGTGGTTGGTACTGGCGAGGGAACTCTACATTTCATCCACACGCAGACTGGACAGGTACAAATGTGTTTGTTTTAAACACATTTTATAACGTTGTGGATCAACTCAGCAGCTTGTATTCATGCTTTGAATTTGTGAGATCAGTAGCAGACTGGATTCATTGACCATGTTTGTGTGTAGTTAATTTCCAGTTGGTATTTATTGTCATTAATGTGAACTTTATGCGTTTGCTGTTTTTATTTCTAGCTGAGACATTTTCTACCCTGATTAAACAAAAATAAATTCATACATAAATAATGTGCTGTCACACTTGCTGAGAATAAGAAGCCTTTAAAATGTCTAATATGCACTTTCTCCTGGCTGTGAGCAGGAGGTGAAGTCTCTGATCAGCAGCTGTGACGGCATCTCGAGCTGTGTCTTCCTGAAGGACTTACGACTTGCTACCACCTCCTTTGATGGGCGAATAGAAGTGTGGGACATTGAAAATGGATGCAGGTGTGAGAAGGGTTAAAAGATTGGTTTAGATTTAATTTTTTACAAATATAGCACCGAATCTTTAAAGTCATTTTACTTGTGTTTCTGTAGGACTGACGTTATTGATGGCCACACTAATATGATAACAGGAAGTGATGTCACTGCAGACAAGAAGCACCTCGCCACGGTTTCCCTCGACTGCATGATTAAAGTAACACTAAAAAGATGTTTGTGTTTTTCTGCCTCGACTTCTGTCTTGATTCAGTATCATGTGAAATAGGACCTCAGGAATGCCAGCGCATGTGGATCAAAAACAAACAGTGTTATGTAATTTAGTTTTGTAGAGTGTTCATTGAACGAAATAATCTTCAATATCAGCTAGATTGTAATTAAGGTTCACAGAAAGGTAGAATATGTCCACTATTTTTCCAGCGTCTGTGTATAATAATGTTCAACACTTATGATTATGAGTTTAGCCAAAGTTGAGCAGCCCTTATGTAGCTACAGTTGCATAAAAAAGTAACTTTGCTTTCTTTTTTTCATAATCATTGGAAGTTGAAATTGTTCTCTAGCTCTAGTCTGTCTCCCTGAGGGTGAAAGTGATGATTAAGTGATGATGTGTTGTTAGTCATTTGTGCAGCTGCTTTGTTATGGTTTACAGCCTGATGCTGCACTGCCAGGTTTGACATCGTTCCTCGACTGTATTAATCAAACCTGTTTCTTCTCTTCAGGTGTGGTCTTCTGATAAAGGTACTGAAGTGTCCTCCGTGCTCAGCAGAAGCCCTATGAACTGTGTGACCTTTGACCCTAAGGGTCACCTTCTGGCTGCTGGCTGCTGGAATGGAAATGTGATCATGTGGAACTGGCTCAAGAATAAAAAACTAACAGTGAGCTCAATGCTGTGAATGTTGCAATGTTATTTCATTTTCACCATGAATGTATGTTAAAAATACATAATCAGTTCTACTAAAGATCTACAGGAGAAAAAAAATTGGACCATAAATATAACTGAAGTATGGAATATCGGAACCAATGAAAACATGTGTCTACAAAAGGGGGTGTGGTCTATTGAAACTGAGATATTTATTTTTAATTTCAGTTCTTTAGCAGAATAGGGCTTTTTTGAAAGTATTATTATTATTATTATTATTATTATTATTAGAGAACAGCTGAAAGAAGAACTACTTCAGATAATGCACTCACTGTTTTTCTCTCTCTCCATCAGTCCCTGTGCGGCCACACACGATCAGTGCGCAGCCTCTCTTTTTCTCCCTACTCCTCCATGCTCTGCTCTGGCTCTGTGTCTGGGGAGGTGAGGGTGTGGTCAGTGCCCACCTCCACCTGTGTGGGATGTTTCCAGGCTCACTGTGAAGCCACAGAGTCCCTCACCTTCCTGGAGGAAGGATCCATGCTTCTGAGCGCTGGCTCTGATCACATGGTGAGACATCAGTCAGCACATAATAAAGCTTCTGCTTTTCCCTTCAAATGTTGCTTATTTTAATAACCATTTGGTTTTGTATAAAATAACTTTTGGTTTAAAACGTCTTGATGCATTCTCAATCATCCAGGTAAGTAAATCTCCGAACGTTGATTCTGTTCATCTGGATGTAGAGTTTTCAGAAAACTCTACGTCCAGATGAACAGAATCAACGTTCGGAGATAGCCTTTTGTTGTTTTCTGATTTATCTGAGATGACTGATATGACACTGCTGTTTATTTTCTCAAAAACGACCTCAAAAAGCACCACCTCTGAAGCAGTCATAGTGCAGTTATCAGGAGAAAGTCAGTGCAGGAACAGGCACCAGTATCTTCTCACAAACAAAGATTTCAGTGATTATAAAGCTAATCATCACCACCTCCCATTTCTGTTTTTTCTGTTCAAACAGCTCAACCTCTGGTCTGGAGGACTTGGACGTTCTGTCACTGAATTAAAATGTGATGATGTAAGTTCTAATATTTTGCTGGACCCCTTTTAACTTTAATGATGCTGCACATTTACAAGGATCTTGTACTGATGATGTTAAGTGTTAAGGTGGGGCTCTATTGATGGAAAAACCTGTTCATTCATATATTCATGAATTTCAGCATCTTCATGTTCATGGTTTTTTTTTTTTTTTTTTTTTTTCTTCTTCTTCTTCGTCAGTGGATGCAGGAACCACCTCTGAAAAAGCTAAAGGCTGTAACGTCTCAGCCTGCTGCTCTGTGTGTGGCTGTGAATGGAGACTATGTTGCTGTGGGATACCACGCTGATGGCATCAAACTTTTCAGCCTCAGATCAGGTGTGTTGTGAGCTACGAATGTTTCAAAAATGTTTACCAGATGGAATCACTACAAGAAAGTGTGTGTGTGTGTGTGTGTGTGTGTGTGTGTGTGTGTGTGTGTGTGTGTGTGTGTGTGTGAGAGAAGTGGGGCCAGTGGCTCAAAAAAGACATCTCTGGCATTAAAATTCAAAGCATCTCCTCTAGGTTTTTTCCTTTCTTGCTCTTTTTAAGTGTGTGCACTATAAAAGAAACAAACTGTACCAAAATAAATTTTTCAGGTGAGAAGATTTGGGCCTCCGTGGACCTGGACGTGTCTGTACCGTGCATGCTGTGGGTCATGTTAGAAGCAGAGCAGACCGACACCGATCTGCTGGTGTCTGGAGGAAGTGACAAATTTCTGCGGGTGTGGAAGAGAAAACAAGAAGAGGAGGGAATGACGGAAGTCCTGGAAATGGTGGGAGTGTTTGGTGTGCAATCGGGCACCATCCAGGCACTCGCACAAAACTCCACGTACCTGGCGACAGCTTCAGGTAGGTGTGATTGGTGGTAGTGATTATGCTTTCTTCTCAGGGTATTATCAAAAGTTTCTCAAGTTCCAGTCAGTTTGACTTATGTCTAAAAATGTTTTACAATGTTGCTCTTTGAATTAGATGACTTCACCATTGGGCTGTGGTTATTGTCTGATCTGACCTGTGACCCTCCGATCCAGCCAAATTCAATACTGAGGGGCCACAGTGGCGGAGTCACGTGTCTGGCTTTCAGTCCAGATGGTGCACAGCTGCTGTCTGGTGGAAAAGATCAGGTACCTGTAACTCTTCCCCCCCTTATGAACCTTATGAGAGTACCTCAATAAAAGGTTACAACTGTGAAATCAGTATGAGAGGGGGAGAACGTTGTCTCATTTGAGAGGGTGAAATCATGAATTCTGGGTTATTCTTACTTAAAAAAATAAAATAATAATAATATTAATAATGATATCATGTAGTTGCAGTGCTTCATAGATTCAGATTAGGGATACTGCCTACTGAACATGTAAGATTTTTTGGTACACTTAAATTACCTTATAAGGTAACTAAAACTCCATCCATCCATCCATCCATCTTCTTCCGCTTTATCCGGGGCCGGGGATAAAGAGCTGGTCCAGTGTTTCGCGACCAGGACAAAAACTGCATTGTTCCTCCTGTATCTGAGGTTCGACTAGTGGACAAACTCTCCTTTCCAGCACCCTGGCATAGACTTTCCCAGGGAGGCTGAGGAGTCTGATCCCCCTGTAGTTGGAACACACCCTCCGGTCCCCCTTCTTAAAGATGGGGACCACCACCCCGTTCTGCCAGTCCAGAGGTACTGCCCCTGATCTCCACGCAACATTGCAGAGGCTTGTCAGCCAGGACAGCCCTACAATGTCCAGAGCCTTCAGGAACTCGGGGCGGACCTAATCCACACCAGGGGCTCTGCCACCAAGGAGTTGTTTAACTGCCTAAGTGACCTCTCCCCTGGAAATTGGCGGGTCATCCCCAGACTCTGCTTCCTCCTCGTAAGACATGTCAGTGGGATTAAGGAGGTCCTCGACGTATTCCTTCCACCGCCCGACAATTTTCTCAGTCGAAGTGAGCAGCGCTCCACCAGCACTATACACAGTGCAGGTAGAGCACCACTTTCGCCTCCTGAGTTGCCTGACTGTTTGACAGAATCTCTTCGAGGCAGTCCGAAAGTCTTTTTCCATGGCCTCTCCGAACTCCTCCCCCACCCGAGTTTTTGCTTCAGCCACTGCCCGAGCCGCATTCCGCTTGGCCTGTCGGTACCTGTCAGCTGCCTCCAAAGTCCCACAGGCTAGCCAAGCCCGATAGGACTCCTCCTTCAGCCTGGTGTCCACCATTTGGTTCGGGGGTTACCACCACGACAGGCACCAACCACTTTGCGGCCGCAGCTCAATGCAGCGGCTTCGGCAATGGAGATGCTGAACATGGTCCATTCGGACTCAATGTCCCCACTCTCCCTCGGAATGCTGTTGAAGCTCTGCCAGAGGTGTGTGTTGAAGATCTCACGGACTGGGGCCTCCGTGAATCGCTACCTTATCGTGGTGGAGGGGTTCCCATGGGCTATGTTGTCCGGGGGCTTTTGCCCCCGATAGGGTCTCCCATGGCAAATTGGTCCTGGGTGAGGGACCAGACAAAGAGCGATTCAGAAGACCCTTATGAGGAGAACATTGAAGGAACAGTTTAGCCTGACGGGATAGGGTTATCGGGCCCCGCCCTGGAGACAGGCCTGGGGAGGGTGCCCGAGGGCGAGTGTGCCCGAGGGCGAGCGTGTGGTGGCCAGGCCTTAGTCCATGGGGCCCGGCCGGGCACAGCCCGAAAAGGGGACATGGGCCCATCCTCCCGCAGGCCCACCACCCGCAGGTGGTGCCGTAGGGGTTGGGTGCATTGTGTGCTGGGTAACAGCCAGGAGCGGAGGCCCTGGCGGACTGATCCCCGGCTACCAAGACTGGCAATTGGGAACTAAAACTCATGTAGTGTAATTAAAAGTGTAGTGTTTCAGTGTGGAATGCAGAAAAATAAAGCACATAAAACATAAACACTAACAGTAGCTGATTAAATGCACTTGTTATATTCTACCTCTGGAGAGAGCTACATTGGTTTTCTCTTCATCTGTTATCATAAACATTTGATTGTTTCAGGCTCTGATGGTGTGGGATGTGACTGCTCCTGCTGTTCGTTCTAAGACTCTGCCTCATGCTCACCGAGACTGGGTCACAGGCTGCGTTTGGACTCCAGATTGTGTGGTTGGTCTTCTTTTTCTTTTTTTCTTTTCATATTTTGTTTGTGTCATAAAGCAGTGGTTCTGAAAGTGGGATCTGTGGTCCACAGCCAAGAGATCAAATTAATTATATATACAAAGCTGTGATGTTATATTAAAATGGGGATGGAGGCATGTCGAGACCAACCAAACAAGCGTCCTTTGTCCTTTACTACAATCACAGTTATTGTAGGACAGTGGAAAGAAAAATACAAATAGTGGCCTTTGCCTGATCCTTGTCGGGGTTATGAGTGGTGCTTTGAAAATTTTCTCCCCTGTTTAGTGTCATTGGTGCTAAAATGTCTCACACCTGACTCCATATTGCACTGTTACCTCACAGTACAACAAGATCAAATTCAACAGGGCAACTAAGGAAAAGCAACAGGTGGCATCACAAGATTTCATGTAAAAATTCTTTAGTCGTATGTACTGTATTCATGATAGTTAAACTGTTTATGGTCAAGTCTTTCAATTTAAAAATAAAAAATAAAGAAACTTAGTCAAGAATTGCTGTACAGCTATATTGTAGAAAGGTTTTGTGGAAAAATTTGGCTCATTTAGTTAATAAACAGTGTATCGAAGAGGGTTGCTGTACATGTTTGGGTTGTTTTTGTTGTTGTTGTTTTTTGGGTGGGTGGGGTCTATGTGTTTGTTTGTTTGTTTTTAAACTAATTTTCTGTTTTTCCTTTTTTTTTTTTTTTTTTTTGGAGCCTAAAGTGTCCACATTTGGCTAAGAAGATGGAGTGTTAATTTATCAGCTAAGGCTAGCAAGCTTGGAAGCAATGCACAGACACGCATATCTGATAATTACATCTAAGTAACATACAAGTGCTTTCAAAAATGTGTTTTTTGTTTTTGTTCCAGTTAAGCTCTTCAAATGACGGCAGACTTTGTTCGTGGGACCTTCAGGCTGGGCAGTGTCTGAGGGAAATCTCCTGGACAAGTCCACTTACCTCTGTCTGCTGTCTGGTGAGTCACTTATGCAGCTTTAAGTAAATAAGCTCTCTATATTGTGTACAATGTAAAGAACTGTTTAACTATAGCATGAAATTGTCTTTTTCTTTGGTTTGATAAATTATTTTCTTTGTTGACCTGCTCTGTCGTGCTTTCTGTGGGCAGGGACAATATGTGATAGCCAGCTGTGCAGAGGGGGCACTGCATGTCTGGAAGTGGGAAACAAACACTGAAATCTGCCATATTTCTGCTCACATGAGACGCATACACCACTGCTCTCTCCTCCCAAATACAGGTACCTGAGAAAACATGCTGGGAAGTGATTACACACATAGTCTCCTCCTCTTTCCATCATTCAGTACGCTGTATTGAGTTAATACTGCATATTCTGAAATTAATATTTGATATTTCTAAGCCCACTCTTTGTTTTTAAGACAAAGGGAAGGAAGTGAAGTCAGAAGAAATGTCCGTTTTCACAGCGTCTGATGATGGCACAGTGAAATTTTGGAAACCCTTACAGGTCTCTCAAACAAATAAAAAAAAATCCTCTGAATTTTTAAAGTGCCCTGCTGCTTCTTCAGATGTATTTTCTCACTGACTAGATATGTCGGTTTATTTCCAGGTGGAGCACTTTAGCACCTTTCGCGGTCACAGCGGTGCGATTCATGGAGTCGTTTGCAAGGAAAGGGTCCCACAATTCTTCACTGTTTCTGAAGACCGCTCGCTGCGATGCTGGACATGGGCAAGAGGTAAAAAAAAAATTGGTTTAAATTGAGACTTTTATTTTTTTACCATTTATATAAATGATACAAATCATAATTATCAACTCACAAGTGTCTACAAATCTGCTGGGAAGGCACCTAAAGAAAGCTCAGCAAAAACCCGTAGTGATCCCGTATGTGTCAGGAGTATTGGAACAGTTAAACACAGTGTCTCTGTGGCTTTTAAACCCCAACTCTCTGTGAATGGTACTCATGGCTATTGATCAGTGGTCTTTGATCAGTGGTTGTTGACCAATCGTCATGACAATTTGCATGATCAAGGAACCAATCTCCCAACCCATTGTTCCTTCAGTGGTGCTAGTTTCAGTCACTGTGCAAATGTACTGTGTATAAGATTTGGGAAACCTGCAGTCAGCTGAGACTGAAGAAGTCACTTGGATGAGTGACGAAACGTTTCTCTCACTGAAAACGCTACGTCCAGATGAATAAAATCAACTTTTAGGGAGCTACAAATCTCTCATTTTTCTTATTTTAGTACCAGCTGTTTGGCTTCAGCTTATGTTCCATAAATTGGCACAGTAAGCCAGTAGAAACATCTCAAATTTGAAAATGGATTTAACTCTCGTTATTTTATTTTTTTACTGTATTAAAAAGTCAATATTTATCATCTGCAATTAGGTAATGAACATTTGAAAATTGGTTAACGACGCATTATTATGTGGCCTTTTGCAGCTGTAAGTGCTTATGAGTAATGATGTTTAAAATGCTCCCCTTTTGTGCACTGATAAGGAGGACGTTATATAGAGAGATGCAAAAAGAGAGGTATTATGTTAAATATTAATGTCTTTAATTATTTTTCCATGTTCCCATTAAATTTCTCACCAATATTGTGCAAAATTAGCTACTTAAAATGTCTTTAAAACTCCTTATAATTTTCATTTCCTTTCAAGAAAAACCCTTTTTATGTTTATGCACGTCTTCTTGTGTTAGAGCCCAGACTTCATTTCAGGAAATCTTGAACCAATTAGCTGCGATGTCCATCTCAGTCATTGTGTTCAAAATGGTGTGCCCACAATCCAGCACACAAATCTATGTACTTATAATGACTGCATTTAAAGTTTACGAGAGTGCATCATTTTGGTTTCAGATGCAATTGTCAATGTCAACAAATCAATGTGTCTTTATGACTACAATATTCTTTTTTTATATTTAACAAAAAGCCTCAAAAAAACTTATTGTACCTTTTAAAACATAAATGAATGATGGTGAAAAAGATTGGGAGATATGAGTATCAATTAGAATTTCTTCAGTGTTGAATTAATCAAAGAAGATTTGTTTTAAATCTAAAAATAAAATAAGTACTACTGAACACGTGCTGGGAGCTAAACTGGTGCCCTATGTAGCCTTATCTTTAAAGTAATTACAGTGTTATTAAGGGTCCTTATACACATTTTGTTATGAAAACTGTGTTTCTTCTTTTTTCCACAGCAAGTCCTCCAAACCTGAAAGGCTCGGTCACAGCTCTGTGCTTCTGTCAAAATGATGACCTGCTCCTCGCTGGGTATGAATCTGGTTTGCTCGAGTTGTGGCAAAACAACTCAGTGGTTGGCCACAAGCAGGTGAAGAAGTGTACAAAGAAAAATAGTTTTTTTTTAACTCTTTTTAAATCTGTTTTTTTTTTGTTTGTTTTTTGACCATGCCATCCATCTTTTTGTGTGTGTGTGTGTGTGTGTGTGTGTGTGTGTGTGTGTGTGTGTGTGTGTGTGTGTGTGTGTGTGTGTGTGTGTGTGTGTGTGTGTGTGTGTGTGTGTGTGTGTGTCAGGTATTTGATGACCCCATTACAGCGGTCTGCTCCATGCCTGATAGTCAGATCGCTGTGGCGAGTGTGAAACTTATTGGTGTTTGGAAGCTGGTGTGGAATAAAAAACATGACACAGCAAGGTAAACACCAACAGCTAATACATAAGATGCCCAAGCACTCTCATCTGCATTAGTCCTATAAAGTTAAAGACAATAACTAATTTTGCCTAGTTTGCTTAATAAAAAAACAATCATATGACTGTCTAAGCGCTGTGGTAAACTGGCACGTGAAAGCTGTTTTGTGTTGATTAAGATTGTGAAGTTTAACTGATTCTGAGCTTCAGTGCATCAGCAGTGGAGGGAGACATCACATGAGGTATTATGAGTTTCAGTCTTCACACTAACTAATTCTTTAATTTTTGTCTCTTGCTTCCAGCTTGGTGAAGGTAACCACCTACACAGTCAGTGAACCAGTGGTGCGCCTCTTCTACTGCACTGCTTTATTTGGGGTGAACAAAACTGGAGAAGTATTTGATGTGGCACCCAAGAACAATGAGGGCAGCTGGCACAATAAAGTCAACAAGTAATGTATTTTTCATGCTTTTTTTTATTTTTTAAATCAGCCATTCAGCATAATAATCCTCTCATACTGGACTACATTCTAAAACAAGCTGTTTTAGCTTCTTTCCTCAAACTATAGCAGACCTTGGATCAAAATGCTTATTTGATATTTGCATGACCAAAATCCAGTTCAACAGCTCTTTGATGGATTCCTTGTTGCTTGTTTTTGGTAACTCTAAATGTGGGTTGTCTCTTGTTATCAGTTGGCACTATGAAGTTGAATTTCACTGCGTGATCCACAATGATAAGAAAAGCGTGTGGCTGGTGGGTGAATCAAAGGGAGAGATTTACATCGGCTTCCTTGTGAGTATACGAACCAGCATTACTCCACATTAAGCGTTAATTCACCATCAAAACCATTCTGAAGATGAAAAGAATTGGTATTTTAGGAAATAATCCCCTCCCTTGAACTGTGGACACTCATCATCTCTTGTGAACAGATTTAGTACATGTCTATAGGCAGAGATGGGCAGTAACGCGTTACTGTAATCCGATTACTTTTTTAAAGTACTGAGTAATGTAAGGGATTACTATTGCAAAAAAATGTAATTAGATTACTGTTACTTTCCCGTAGGCACACTGTGTTACTAAACCCTGATTTTTGTTTGTGAGAGTGTCTCATGACAACGACGTAAGCGCGTGCAACACCCGTGGCAGCAACAGACGTGTGTATATCAACAATGGAGAGAGTACGACCATGCAGCGTTTAAAGCATGGAAGTACTGACATTGGTAAATGGCCTGTATTTGTATAGCGCTTTACTAGTCCCTAAGGACCCCAAAGCGCTTTACACATCCAGTCATCCACCCATTCATGCACACATTCACACACTTGTCATTAGGGCTGCTCAATTAATCGAATTTTAATCACGATTACGATCTGGGCTTTCAACGATCATTAAAAATGACTGAGCCGATTATTAGCCCCTCCCTCATTTATCCGCGACACCTTAAAGGCCGGTCCGTGAAAATATTGTCGGGCATAAACCGTCCGTGGCGCAAAAAAGGTTGGAGACCGCTGATTAAGAGGACCCGAGGGAAGCTCGGAAAGCTAAGCAGAAGTTATTTGGAGAGTGACTGCCGTTGGTTGAAAAGAGAGTTTAAAAAAAAAAAAAACTTCAGTGGTGTTGCACACTATTTTATATTATTATTTTAAAGTCATTGTTAACCCTTTAAAGCCGGTCAGAGCAGCACGCTCTGTTTTGCGTAACTATTTTTAAATCCCTGTAGAATCTGAACCGTGTAAGCTAGCGCAATAATTTGTTTTGCATATGAAACCGGAGGAGTTGTACTTACATCTGATGCCATCAGCTTGTCCTCGGTCACGGTTTCGTTCCACATATAGCTTTGCAAAAACTGCATAAAAAGCGCTTGCAGGAACAAAAGCATAATATTCCAGAAACACGCTTTGCCGTTCCTATCAGCTGTTCGTAACACTTCCCACAGTGAAATGATGCACATGCTGTTTTCTTTGCAAATTTGCATCATAGGATTGTTTTTTGTTTTTCCTGCAGTATATAAAAATTGCTGTATCTCCAAAATAAAACTATGAAGACACTCAAAATAAATTTCCTGTTGTTGTAAACTATTTTTTGCAACTTTATTGTATTTAAAGTTTTGAGGGATAAACCTCTTAAACTTCTCCAAGTAGAAATATATGTAAACAAAACAAAAGCGATTTTCAATTTTTTTTGTAGTTTATTGCACTTTTTTGCAATTTATGTAATTACTATGCACTTAATGCATACATATTATTAAAATATGGGCTATAACAGTTGTATTGATGTATAGCAACTTGAAATGCTCCCACAAATGGCACTACAGCATGTAAAAAAAATAAAATAAAAATAATATAAGCTCTGGTGGACTTGGTTCTATAGTAGGTCTTAAAGGGTTAAATAAATATCGTCAAATAATCGTGATCTCAATTTCAGTGAAAATAATCGTGATTATCATTTTTGCCATAATCGAGCAGCCCTACTTGTCATGGCAAGCTACATGTAGCCACAGCCACCCTGGGGCGCACTGACAGAGGCATTACTTTGAGTTTGATTCCATAAAAAGTGACAAAAACATTAGCATCCATTGTGCACTCTTCGTGGGAAGAAAACTTCTTTCTACAGCGAAAATTTTAACTTCAAATCTGAGCAACCACCTACCACACTGCCACAGGAATGTGAAAATCACAGAGAAAACCCCGGATCCCCCCACTGACATGACCGTTGAGGCACCGGTGATAACACTGAGTAATAAGACACCGATGAAAAGACAGCTGACAATCATATCCTCTTAATTTTCAGTTTCCCATGAGTCGGGAAACATCCCTTGAAAGAGCTTTCAGTGAACTGAACATGAAATGTGACGAGGAGGAGGGGAAGAAGAAGAGGACCCTGATAACAGCTGTGATAATGGATAACGGTAAACATCAGACCTGGAAGTAAAAGATGTTTACTTCAGTTGATTTTTCATGCTAATTTGGTCTCAGAAAAATAGTCAAGATATTCACTTTTCTGCAGCATATGACTAAAACATTGTATTCCTATGCATCACTGCCTAGATTTTGCACCCTTGCTTTAAAATAATGGTCAAGATGATGCAGGGTATTCAAATATTGTAAATAAGAAGACTGTTAAGTAGAATTCCACCACACTGTTTTGCTTCCTGTTGGTTAAATTCATAAGGTAACTAAGCAAATAAGGTAACTAGGCAACACCTCTGCTCTCCCATACCATATATACACATATAGAAAATGTCCCAATGATCCCAACAGCCAATCAGAGGACTACTGAGGTTAATCTGATTAATGAGTATCTTGGACACGTGCATTAGGAGTCAGACATCATTAGAAAATCCATATAACTTCCAAACTCTGAAAAGTTCAGAGCACAAAACGAAACTTGTTTACACATGAAAACATTGCAATATCAAGCATGTTCTATGTGTATATGGAGATTCTGTCACACCTGAAATGTTTGTCTGTTTTAGATTTTGTGGTGTGTGGAGATGCGGAGGGCAACATGTGGTTCAATCGCCCACCAGAGCTGTCCTCATGGAGCAAAAGAAAGCCTGTAAGAGTTCAAGAGTGAGAGAAGAGAGTGACTGACATGAACATGTAAAACTGAACATTTCAAGCAGTATGAAACCTGAGTTTTTGGCTCACATTGATTATTTGGGCAAATGGTGACCATACACTTAATATCAAGCTTCACTATTGTAAAAACGTTTTCTTACTTTCTTCCTGTCTGACAGAGAAAAAAAAAGAAAAAAGCTTAATAAGTTCCCAGTAACGTCTGAGGTCTTTTAACAAAGCAGAAAGAGAGAAAACTGCCAAAAAAAAGCTGAAAATTCTCATATTTCAGCAGGTAAAATTACAAATCTGGCAATTTTTCCTCTGAATTTTTAAAATTTATTTATAGACAAATCAAATTTGGTCATCTTGATTTAAATGTACAGAGAAAAGAAAGCAGACAGCAGACATGATATACAACTTTCCTCCTTGTAATTGTGATGCTTTATCTGCAGGCTCACAGTGACAGGATCAGTGTGCTGAGACTCACTGACAGCACCATCATCTCAGCCTCCTATGACCGGACAGTGAAGCTGTGGGACAGAGACACCAAGAATCAGGTACTCTACAAACTCCACAAAACAATCTGGTCATAGATTATGTTTGTCTCCTTATCACATTCTTGCTAACTTACTGTGTTTACAGTGTTTTTGCAGCTGAAAACAGTACCCAGCAAATACATTTTACAGTTATCTCTACTAGTAAATTACAGTCTCTACTTGTGAGGTGTGTTAAATCTTTTAACTTAATTTCCTGAATAGGAATAAATTGTTTTATGCCTCAGCTTTCCCCTATAAATACAACATTTGATATTTTCCCCTATACCAATGATGCGTTTTGACATTTGATTATATATATGAATTAAGACCTGGTTTGACAACCATTAGAATAGTTTCTGGGTTTTTCCAAGAGTAGCAGCAAAGTTGTAAGATTCCTGGCTTTATATTGTAAAAATTGTGAGATTAATTGTCAAATTATTTTAACTTCTCTTAAAGCAAGGATGATTTTCTTCACCCTGTCTCCTTTTCTTTCTGCAGGTGGGCTTGTTTGTGTGTGGAGGTCCTGTTCTGATCTTGGAGGTGAATCCACAAAGACCCACTGAGCTGGTCTGCAGTGACGGAGAAAGAAAGCTCTACTTCCTCTCTTGGAGAGAGTAATTCTCTCTGCGTTACACTCTAAGCTTTAGGAATTCAGGATAGTGTTGTGACTTGTTACAAACTAAGCAAAGACCAATAGGAATGCTTTCATTTTGGTGTCGTATGTACAATAAATTCATGTGAAGAAAAAAGAAAGTGAAATGTTTACCTAGCCACATTTGACCTACCTTTAATTTAGATGGAGAAACTTGCAAACATGACAAGCAAGGTTAATAAAAAAAAAAAAAAAGCTTCAAATGTTAGAAAGATCTCTTTAATTAAAAATTCAAGCAGAAGAAGAGAAAAATGTGTTTGTGTCTTTTTTAAATTCTTCCCATTGTGTTATTTTGGGTGTATTTTATTAAATATTTTTACATATTTTTCAAGTGTTTACATGATTTCCCCTTGACAGTTCTTCAAGCGTTAGATGACAGCAGATATTGGTTGTTTGTTTTGATTTTAATTACTCGTTATTTCAGTTGTTTTACCTATTTAAAAAAACACATTTTATTTACTCACGTTTTAATGAAAGTTCTAGCAGAGACCCCCGGATATTTTTTAATTAATGTTTGTACAGTGACTGCTTTTGACCTCCTTAAAGAGTCAGTATATAGAGGGATCAAAAGTGGTGTCGGTATTAATGATTTTCAACACAGACTATTCTTTTTGAAGGGATTTTCTCTAAATGTATCTAAGTTTTAAGTTTGGAAAAAACGCACCGTATTTAATGAGCTATATTTTGTGTAAATTTACACAAATTCTAAAACGCCAAACATTGTTTGAAGTAGCTTTAAATGTCACATATTGATTAAGAAAAAGGTTAAAAGGTACAGTAAGCGTGCTTGCCACAGCTGATGATAGTATAATAGGTGCTTTTATTTTTAGTACACAGACAATTTTTTACAATTATTTGAGAGACATTAACTTAAGTACTTAACCTGCTGATATCCTTCTAGTTGTATTTTTATACCCTAAGGCTGTAAAGGGAATTTCCGAACTGCTCCCGAATACTTGTGTCAAGCCAGCCTCCAATTCGAGACTTGCAGTCAAGCCAGCCTCCAGTTTGTTTTACGTTCCCTGTGTATTCAAAGTATTACGGGAATGGATGTGGAAACCGGATTTCAAAATAAAAGCCAACTTCAAGTGAATTAACAGATATGTTAAGAACATAATAACATATAATTTAGGCTTTTTTTTTTTTTTTACAAACTCTAATGTTAGATCTATATGACACAGCCTTGTACCCTAATTGTGCCCTGTCACTATCAAGGCCATCTTATTTTGGATTTCAAAGTAAAAGCCCTGTGAATCTTCATTTTTGAACTACTCTTTCAATGACTTAATAATGCTCTTAAAAGCAAAAGTCGTATTTCCAAATACTATTTGAACTTTATATCAACACTTTCCAACCACAGTCTTTTTACAGTGATACCATATCAATATCAAGTCAGTCTGATTTTGCCTTTCATAGTAATGGCCCTTTGAAATTGTCCATAATTGACTTAATCTTCTAACGATTCAAAATGCTCTAAAATGAAAAATTCTTGTTTCCACAGGGTAATTCCACCTTAGATCAACAGTATACAGCCCCACAGTGATACCATATCAATATCAAGTCATTCTGATTATGCCTTCCAAAATAAAAGCCTTTTTAAATTGTCCATAATTGACCTAACTTTCAGTGATTTCAAAATGTTTTAAAATGGAAATTTCCTGTTTCCACAGGGTAATTCCACTTCAGATCAACAGTATACAACCTCACGATGTTACCATATCAATATCAAGACATTCTGATATTGCTTTAAAAAATAAAAGCATTTTCAAACTGCCCATATCTGAGTTGCTCCTGGAACAATTTCAAAATGCTCTAAAATGGCACATTCCTGTTTCCACAGGGTAATTCCACTTTAGATCAACAGTATACAGCCCCACAGTGATACCATATTAATATCAAGTCATTCTGATTTTGCCTTCCAAAATAAAAGACTTTTCAAATTGCCAAGATACGACCTACTCTTTTAAAGATTTCAAAATGCTCTAAAAGTGAAAATTGCTGTTTCCACAGGATAATTTCACTTTAGGTCAACAGTATACAACCTCACGATGTTACCATATCAATTTCAAGTAATTCTGATTATGCCTTCCAAAATAATGGCCTGTTGAAAATGCCCATAATTTACCTAACTTTCAGTGATTTCAGAATGCTCTAAAAAGGAAGATTTCAGTTTCCACAGGGTAATTCCACTTTAGATCAACAGTATACAACCTCACGATGTTACCATGTCAATTTCAAGTCAGTCTGATTTTGCTTTTCAAAATAAAAGCTTTTTCAATTTGCCCATATATGACTTACTCTTGGAGCGAATTCAAAATGCTCTAAGATGGAAAATTGCTGTTTCCACAGCATAATTCCACTTTAGATCAATAGTATCCAACCCCACAGTGATACCATATCAATATCAAATCAGTCTGATGTTGCCTTCCAAAATAAAAGACTTTTCAAATTGCCGATATACGACCTACTCTTTTAAAGAATTCAGAACGCTCTAAAAATGAAACTTGCTCTTTCCACAGGATGAATCCATGTTAGATCAAAAGTGTACATCCACACCATGGTACTACTTCGATTTCAAGTCATTCTGATTTTGCCTTCCAAAATAATGGCCTGTTGAAAATGCCAATAACTTACCTAACTTTCAGTGATTTCGGAATGCTCTAAAAAGGAAATTTTCTGTTTCCACAGAATAATTTCACTTTAAATCAACAGTATACAACCCCACAGAGATACGATGTTAAGATCAAGTCACTCTGATTTTGCCTTCCAAAATAAAAGTATTTTCAAATTGCCCGTAGACGACCTACTCGTTTAACGATTTCAAAATGCTCTTAAATTGAAAGATGCTGTTTCCACAGGATAATTCCACTTTAGATCAACAGTATCCAACCCGACAGTAAAACCATGTAAATTTCATGTTGGTCTGATTTCGCCTTTCAAATTAATGGCCCGTCGAATTTGTCCATATGTGATATACTCTTTCAATTATTTCAGAATGTTTTAAAAATGAAAATTGCTGTTTCAACACATATTGGGTTTTCATTTTGAAAAGCAAAATCAGACTCAATTGATTATGACAGAATTGAATCATAAAGATGATGTAAAAGGAAGCTGAAATTGCCACTAGGTTGTAATTGATAGTACGTTTATATTTTAAGTCTGTGGAAAGATGTCATGGTTGGTTTGCAAGCTGTTTTGTAATTTCTTTATTTAGAATGACATCTTTCCACAGACTTAAAATATAAACGTACTATCAATTACAACCTAGTGGCAATTTCAGCTTCCTTTTACATCATCTTTATGATTCAATTCTGTCATAATCAATTGAGTCTGATTTTGCTTTTCAAAATGAAAACCCAATATGTGTTGAAACAGCAATTTTCATTTTTAAAACATTCTGAAATAATTGAAAGAGTATATCACATATGGACAAATTCGACGGGCCATTAATTTGAAAGGCGAAATCAGACCAACATGAAATTTACATGGTTTTACTGTCGGGTTGGATACTGTTGATCTAAAGTGGAATTATCCTGTGGAAACAGCATCTTTCAATTTAAGAGCATTTTGAAATCGTTAAACGAGTAGGTCGTCTACGGGCAATTTGAAAATACTTTTATTTTGGAAGGCAAAATCAGAGTGACTTGATCTTAACATCGTATCTCTGTGGGGTTGTATACTGTTGATTTAAAGTGAAATTATTCTGTGGAAACAGAAAATTTCCTTTTTAGAGCATTCCGAAATCACTGAAAGTTAGGTAAGTTATTGGCATTTTCAACAGGCCATTATTTTGGAAGGCAAAATCAGAATGACTTGAAATTGAAGTAGTACCATGGTGTGGATGTACACTTTTGATCTAACATGGATTCATCCTGTGGAAAGAGCAAGTTTCATTTTTAGAGCGTTCTGAATTCTTTAAAAGAGTAGGTCGTATATCGGCAATTTGAAAAGTCTTTTATTTTGGAAGGCAACATCAGACTGATTTGATATTGATATGGTATCACTGTGGGGTTGGATACTATTGATCTAAAGTGGAATTATGCTGTGGAAACAGCAATTTTCCATCTTAGAGCATTTTGAATTCGCTCCAAGAGTAAGTCATATATGGGCAAATTGAAAAAGCTTTTATTTTGAAAAGCAAAATCAGACTGACTTGAAATTGACATGGTAACATCGTGAGGTTGTATACTGTTGATCTAAAGTGGAATTACCCTGTGGAAACTGAAATCTTCCCTTTTAGAGCATTCTGAAATCACTGAAAGTTAGGTAAATTATGGGCATTTTCAACAGGCCATTATTTTGGAAGGCATAATCAGAATTACTTGAAATTGATATGGTAACATCGTGAGGTTGTATACTGTTGACCTAAAGTGAAATTATCCTGTGGAAACAGCAATTTTCACTTTTAGAGCATTTTGAAATCTTTAAAAGAGTAGGTCGTATCTTGGCAATTTGAAAAGTCTTTTATTTTGGAAGGCATAATCAGAATGACTTGATATTGATATGGTATCACTGTGGGGCTGTATACTGTTGATCTAAGGTGGAATTACCCTGTGGAAACAGGAATTTTCCTTTTTAGAGCATTTTGAAATCACTGAAAGTTAGGTCAATTATGGACAATTTGAAAAGGCTTTTATTTTTGAGAGCAAAATCAGAATGACTTGATATTGATATGGTATCACTGTGGGGCTGTATACTGTTGATCTAAAGTGGAATTACCCTGTGGAAACAGGAATGTGCCATTTTAGAGCATTTTGAAATTGTTCCAGGAGCAACTCAGATATGGGCAGTTTGAAAATGCTTTTATTTTTTAAAGCAATATCAGAATGTCTTGATATTGATATGGTAACATCGTGAGGTTGTATACTGTTGATCTGGAGTGGAATTACCCTGTGGAAACAGGAAATTTCCATTTTAAAACATTTTGAAATCACTGAAAGTTAGGTCAATTATGGACAATTTAAAAAGGCTTTTATTTTGGAAGGCATAATCAGAATGACTTGATATTGATATGGTATCACTGTGGGGCTGTATACTGTTGATCTAAGGTGGAATTACCCTGTGGAAACAAGAATTTTTCATTTTAGAGCATTTTGAATCGTTAGAAGATTAAGTCAATTATGGACAATTTCAAAGGGCCATTACTATGAAAGGCAAAATCAGACTGACTTGATATTGATATGGTATCACTGTAAAAAGACTGTGGTTGGAAAGTGTTGATATAAAGTTCAAATAGTATTTGGAAATACGACTTTTGCTTTTAAGAGCATTATTAAGTCATTGAAAGAGTAGTTCAAAAATGAAGATTCACAGGGCTTTTACTTTGAAATCCAAAATAAGATGGCCTTGATAGTGACAGGGCACAATTAGGGTACAAGGCTGTGTCATATAGATCTAACATTAGAGTTTGTAAAAAAAAAAAGCCTAAATTATATGTTATTATGTTCTTAACATATCTGTTAATTCACTCGAAGTTGGCTTTTATTTTGAAATCCGGTTTCCACATCCATTCCCGTAATACTTTGAATACACAGGGAACGTAAAACAAACTGGAGGCTGGCTTGACTGCAAGTCTCGAATTGGAGGCTGGCTTGACACCAGTTCCCGAATGCAGCAGAATCGGGTTGACCGCTCCCAGATGAGACGATCACTCACCTGGACCACGGGGTGAAGCGGACAACCTCCGCCAGTTTCAAGCGATAACCCAGATCTGGGGGAAGTATTCCCAGCCAGTTTCTTTTTCCTTCTGTTTTTTAATTTTTTTTCCTACAAAGGAGGGAGAATCCTGACCTGCGCAGCTCGCTGAGTGAAAACAACCGACAGTATCAACAAGCAGAGGACACAAAGTCCTTCTGAGGAGCGGGACTTTTATATTTATATCCGTTAACCTCTGACAACAAACGGGACAAGTTCACCTAAGGGAGACAGCAGTTCCCTGTAATTGTACGTTAATGGTACGGTGGCCGTTACACGTCTCGCCCTTTATGGTGAACGCCTTTATAAAAATAGCGTTGATACAGTAAATATGTAACCTGTCTGTTACAGGAGCGGTACGGTAACCTTGATTTGGACCTGGAGTGTGACGGAGGAGCTGTCTCTGTGAGTACAACTTTAGTTTGTTGACGTTTGTTTTGTTTCTTCCTGAAGTCAGCTCGGTAAGCATGTTCAACACTTTACTGACCTTTACCACAAACTGCGACCACAAACAGACGCATAAGTGTGCGGAGAGTTCACGTTGGCTCTTCATCGCAAAGTAACGCCTGCGAGGTTACTTTAAGGGTTTATTTTTAAGGGACTGTAACTTACTCGGGTTGATCGAAGGCGAAAATAACCCTCCGGGTCCCTCGTTAACTCTGCCTTTCACTGTTAAACTTCCATACTTTTAAGGTTTGTCCGTTAGGACAAACTCATAAAACTCATTAAAAATAGTGAGTAATGGTAAAAGAAAATCTGCTTAGGTTGCTCAAAGCTCATGATTTTTTTTTAATTCAAAAGTTTTCTCACTTTTTTACATGAGAGATTGTTAAGCACACCAACACCAAGACGCAGTAGTCTGCTATCAGTCTGCAACTGAACAGGGTCAAGTTGGCAATTGCATACAATCTGTTTCTGATAATTTAGATATAAACTATTTGTTGAAAATCATATCTTGCTACGTGGACATAAATTTGCATTTAACAGAAATTCACGTGAATTGTCGTATTTGTACACAGCAACCTTTCTGTTCTATGGGAATATGACCATAATACAACCAGTTGTCTGTCAGCCAAAATGAGCCCTCTTGTTCGTAGTATCCACAGAGTACTATTTTAATATATTTAATAAAATATTGATGTTTGGTCTCCCTGCGTCAATACCATATCTCCATGCAAGATATCGTGATACTGTTCTAAATCAATTCTTTGCCCTGATCCTACAATTATGAGACGTTGGTTTAAATGTCCTCTAACATTACCCCAGTGAGTATGTACTATTCACTAAACTAGTGATGTTTAACTGAAAGAATAGCAGTCCAAATCTATGGTGACTATCACAAAAGGTGGCACTTGTATGATACATGATCCTGCGTCATGCCCAATAAAGCGAGTTTCTTACAACAGCTGACCTTGGAATAATATCCTCCCTCTGGAATAAATAACTGCCTGAATGTGTCACCAAGACGGCATGACTTGCCCAGAAGGACCTTGCCCCAACTAATCTACAAAGAGCACATTCACAATAATGAACAAACATGTTTTTTCTTTTTTCCTGTGACGCAGAAGAATATTTCCAGGCCTGCTGTTTTCTTCAGCCAGAACATTCGAGTAGATCCACTGGGCTCATATCCAGCACTATATTTGTTTTCGGACTCTAGCGTTTTATTGTGTAAAATAATGCCCATTTTCCTTATCGGACTTTTTCAAAACTCCAAGTTGGGGCAGTGACTGTGCATGTTCCCACGATTGGTTGAGATATAGTTGTAGTACATTCACATTCTAGTCTTTAATATACTAGCACATGTGTGTCCATAATATTTGATATAGATACATACAAATTACTTAATAAAGATTTTAAGTTAAAATAAATTAAACTTATAACAAAAACTGTTAGTAATTATTCATTCTTTTGTTTATTATTACTTTTTTCTTTCAAAATCAAAGCCTTCTTTATAGTATATTTGATTTTTGACGCTTTTATGGTTTTATGTGCTACTAGTGTAATGCACAACTTGGACAGTAGGAAGTTCTGTACTAAACAAAGTAGTTCAAAACACGGAAAATGAATAACTTTTCTCTGACATGTCACCTGTAATATACTGGAATAAATATTAAACAATCTGATTATGTCTGAGCTGCTCGGCAAATTTACCATGAGGCCCAAAGGAAGACTTTGCTTCACTTAAGTGGTCGGAAGCCAGAAGCATTGTGGTCCACTTTTAACTTGTACGTACACATGCTGTAAATACAAAAATCACTCATGATGTTTTCCAAGTCCAGACATGAAATCAGCTTCAATTCCAGATTTTAAATTCAAACATGAGATTGGAGTGAGATCTTTAAAATGTGTAAGTGCATTAGTAACAATTGCATTAGTTAAAATCTTTTCAGTTTTGAGTCCTGAGAGCAGAGCTGTAATCAGCGAGGCATTTTTTTAACTGCAGATTTACATCTTTTAATGGCAATGTTTCTTTGAGATGGATTTCAGTAAATGAATGTCTCTCTTTTTAATTTTCAATCAGCAAAAAGCCTCATTATTCAGTGGGATATTCAAAAAATCCTCCAAGTCTAAAGAACTGCTTCCATCTGCACAGGTAATGTTGCGGCTTTAATTATCCTTATTATGCTTTTTTGTTTATTTTATTAATTTTGTTGTCTTTTCAAAAGCTTGGATCGAGGACTGACTTCCAACAGATTGCAGCAATTAGCTGTAACTAATTTTAATTAATTAACTTGAAACAGTCAAATTTATGTATTTGTAATCAAATTTAAAGCAACTTTTTTTTTTTATAATTTACATACTTGTATCTCCAATTAATGATATATTTGTGGTTGTAATTATGCTGGAATGCTTAAAGGAATGCCTAAAATCTGCCAAAGAGGATCAGACATGACATTATACTACAAATGCAAATCCTGTCAAGTCAAAACCTTATGTTATGAATGTCCCAAACAAGTAATGAAAATTATCCCACAGGAATTTTCTCTAAACCAAAAGTAGTTCTTAAGTTTGTATACAGATGAAAAAAAAATGATTAAGCCCTAACAGTAAGTTTGGATAATCAGTACCACATGCATTGATAAAAGTAATATTTTCCTGTTTGTTTCCTCTTTTGCTTCAGGTTTTGTTTTGTTTTGTTGGTCATGTTTTTAAATATTTATAAGATAACAGGGAATAACAGTTTTCTGCCTTTGTGGCTTTAATTTCCTTAGTTTCCTATAACCAAAAACACCTTTTTTTTGTTTTTGCAGGCTGCCTTGACATTACAAAATCCTGAACTGTCTGCCAGCAATGACAGTTTAACCAGCAAGTCAAAGGTAAATTTGCTCTCTTTCTGTGATATACATATTTTTTAATTCAAATTTTGCTTGTATTTTAACATAAGCATAGAAATGATGATGTGCAGAATTTATAGCAATTGCTAGTTTTCAATCCTGTCCCTATTTAACTATCTGCAGATCTTATATATGTATAAACTATAACTACAAAACTCCACTAAATGCTTGTAACTGGGGAAAATCTTCAAAGCTACAATGCAACAGAGTAAAAAAAAAATACATTATTTAAAAAGAATTGCAATGTGGTTCATTAAAATAGCTGCTGCTATGATTTGCTTTTAGCCAATCATTAAGCTGGACTGTTAAATATTTAATACCTATAAATGATTTGGTTTTAGTTGGACTTCACAGAGAAAAACAAAATTCATGTAATCGCTGTGGATTTCCTACCTAGTGTTATGTTTTGAAATTCTTTTCTGTACATTTCTCTTCAGGATAAATCAGGTGAGCTGGGTGGATTACGGAAACTATCTCCCAAACCAAGACATGTGCGGAGGCCTTCGCAGGTTAAACACAATCTTTTATTACATGTCCTCCACTCACTGGAGGTTCATGCAGGAAATGCTACTAATGACTAACTGGCTAAACTGTGTATTATTATGTTATTTGTTATTTACTGTGCATTCTTGTGTGCTTCAGGATCTAAAGGCCATCTCAGCCAGTAATGACAATCTGTCTGAGGACACCAATGCAAAGGTAGGTCTAATCAGCAAACAGCAATTTGAGATTCTCTTTTAAAGTTACCATTTATGTCTTAACAAAACTACATAACATCGACAAGAGGTCCATGCTAACATCAAAAGGCATTAGTCAAAATCTCTACAACATAAGAAATGCAACAAAGAAATACATCTTAATAAAAATGGTAATATTATCATTTAAATAACAGTATAGGGAATGACAATGCCTCCTTCTACTGACTACTTCTCCAGTTAACTAACCGCCTCTGTCGCTTGTTATTAAAAGTGCATTTACCACTTCATAATACAAAAAAGTACCCAAACTGAATGAATGAATTTATTTGATTGAATCTTAATGGTAACTTCAAACACCAAAGGAAAAAAGGGGACCTGATAAATGTCACTTCAAGCACAGATAAATATACTGGGCAAAAGCATGTTTTTCAGAGATTTATGAAATGGTTATCTGTTAAAACCTTTATGTGTGATTTTTCTAGTATCATCCCCTGGAAAATCCAAATGTGCTTTATTAGTGACTTACAATACGTTGGTGATTTTGAGCTACAGTAGCAATGTGCCTAAGTGGACAGGTTTTTGTTGTGTGTGTTTGTACGAGAGGGAAAAACCTGCATCAGCTATCTGGAAAAAGTGCTGGCAAATGTTTGGGGCACTGAACCCTCCCTGTCCATGTGACTGATGCGCCAGTTTAAACAAAGGAACTGCTACTTTATTCATTTAAAACTAAAAAAGGTGTTTTTATACATCTCTTTATGTATCTTTGCACATCTCTTTTTGTTACTTTTAGGAGTCAGGTGGATGACAAGTAGAATTTTAATTTTTTTTTAAAAAAAGGACTCCAAAATGGGTCTGACTCCTCTTAGTTTCACCCGTGTTGAAATACATATTAAGTGGTCAAAAGGTTTTGTTTCTCTTGTTAGGAGGATTTGTCCACAACCGTTAAGATCTTAGGCAGCAACGACAATCTGCCAGTGAACAGCAACACTAAGGTGAGTTTTTTAAAAGCTGCTTCCTCCATCTGCAGCAACTAGTTTTAAAGTTCGCTTTCACCCTATAAGCAGCTAGAAATAAAAATAGTGATGGTAAATGGACTGATTCTTATATAGAGCTTTTCTACTCTCCCAGAGTACCACATTCACCCAATCACACAATTCTCACAAGCACTTTCTGTATACATAGTGCTTTCTAAGTACATTCACACTCCGATGGATGCATCAGAGAGGAACTTGGGGTTAGTATCTTGCCCAAGGATACTTGACATGCAAACTGGAGGAGCTAGGGATCGAACCACCAACCTTCCGATCAGTAGATGACCTACTCCACCTCCTGAGCTACAGCCACCCCAAAGCTCACAGCACCTGGTATTCCCAGGCGGTCTCCCATTCAAGTACTAACCAAGCCCAACCCTGCTTAGCTTCCGAGATCAGACGAGATCGGGCGTGCTCAGGGTGGTATGGCCGTAAGCCATACCACGCCGTGATCCTTCCGAGTGATTCTTGTTAAGGTAGCGCACAGCGTCAAATCCTTGCCAAACACCAATTTTAATGTGATTTGATTTTTTTCTTTAGGAGACAGGTGGGATGTTTAGCAGTATGTTTAAAAAATCCCCACACCCTCAGGTAAGAGATTAATAACAATGTTACAGTCCATTTTCTGGACTATTATGAGTATTGTAGTTGATGTTTTTTCTGACCTTCAGGAGGATTCTGCTGCACCAGATGATCTCTCTGGCAGCAATGACAAGAACCACGCAAAGGTAAGTTGTTTTTTTCCCCTGTTTGAAAAAACCAAAACCAAACAAAAGTCAGCTATCAAAAGTAAATAAGGTAACACAAGTGTCACTAATTGTCACTAAAGTCATGTTTAAGACTATATATAGTCGACCCCCAAATGCTCTTTTTTTATGCCAGACACAAAGTATGGCATAAAAAAAAAAGATTGATCGCTTTTGTTTTATTTTCAAAAGTGATTTGGTGATTTGTTGCAGGGCTCAAATGTAAGGACATTGCTTGTATGACTTTAACAATGAATCTTTTTGATACTGGGTTGTTTTGGAGTTAACACTGCTGTTTTTGTCTGACTGACTTTTTTGTTTGATTACCCTTTTGTTAAGGATGATTTGTCTGTCGATGATGAACTCCTTGCTGGTAATGACAGTGCCGTGGAGAAGTCTTCAAAAGTAAGTGATAAGGTTACTGTTACAATATACAGGAAATACGATCAGTTTCTAACCTTAACTGCTCTGAATTCTGTCAGGGTGGCGTTGCAAAGGTCTTGAGGAGTCCCTTCACCTCCTCCTCTCAGGTTATTTCCTTTTTCAGTAATATCACGTCATATCACGTCCTCTACCTGCCTGTGCGATGCACATGTGATTATGCTTTCTGGTTTGTGATATACGGTACATACTTTGTATGTTACCAGGATAAGGAAAAGACTGACCACTCAGGAGACTCACAGGAGAACAGTTCTGCCACAGGGAAGCCCAAAACCAAGGAGGTTGGTTGTTTCACCAAGCTGAATTTCAGCTCTCTTTAAAGGAGATTTTGCCTCACAGTGATTGATGATATTGATGACCCGTGCTTAATCAGAGGATGCACAAATATAACAGTGTTTTAATTTTTTTGAAGAAAGAAAAACAACAGTTTGGCTTGATGATTTACTCTAAATGGTAGCTGTTTTTGTTTTACCTCATAATGGTTTCAGTCAAATGATGAAGAGCACGCTCTGCAGTGATAAACAAGTGAGAGGTCGCTTAAAATATATGAGGGACGGAGAGAGCGAATGCCTCAAAAGCATTTTAAAAATGATTATTGAAGACATCCAAGGACACTTAACAATAGAATAAAACGCATAATAGAGATGACAAAATGAAGAACAATAAAAACAAAAGAACAAGATCAAATTAACAAACAGTGGGTTCACAGTGAACAGATGGGTTTTGAGTTGAGATTTAAACTGGGAGAGAGAACCAATGTTTCTTACATCTGAGGGTAGAGAGTTCCACAGCTTGGGAGCAGAGCAGCCAAAAGTTCTGCTTCCCATGGTGCTGACGTGGAAAGAAGCCACAGCAAATTGGATAGCAGAAGAAGATCGAAGTGAGCGGGGTATTGTGACATTAACTCAATCAAAATTGGCATCATCCACAGGAGAAAAGCTCCAACAACGATGACGAGAAGAAAGTGGACCATGGAGATAACCAGCCCACTCAAAAACAGGTTTGTGTTAATGTTTGGGTCTTCTTCTTCTTCTAAACCCAACTTTTGACTGAATGAACAGGAAGCAGGATCTTCTTCTTCTTCTTCATTTAAAATTCTGTTTTACCTCATATTCAGAATAAACTGGCTGGGGGAATGACAAAGCTGAATCCATTTCGATATGCAAACAAAGTAAGGATGCTCTTGATTATCCCTTGGGGGAAAAAAATCTGAGGATTGTACAGCCACATTCATCCGTTGATTTCTGTCTGTTCTGTACAGAATGAAAAGGAGGCAGGCTCAATAGAAGAAGATTTAACTGTCAGCAACAAGAAGTCATCAGGCCATAAGCAGGTACGGCTATAGATATTTTTCCCTGTTTAAAGTACATTTGTTTGACATTTCTCAGTTTATTTAATTCAAGTTACGTTTGACAGACACTGAGGGGAAGTCTTATTTAGTAGGAAGCTTGCTGCTTCCTGTTCATTCAGTTAAAAGTTGGGTTTAGTTTCACCACCATTGAAAGTCTTTAAGATGCATCCCTGAGGCCATTTACTACATGTCTTTCCCCTGCCCTCTCTCTACTTATTCCCTGTCTTCTCTCCACTGTCCTGTCTCAACAAAGGCTTAAAAGTCCCCCTCAAAAAATCATTTTAAAAAAGGACTAAGACAAAACAAAACCAGGAATGCCACCCCGCTGTGGCCATAAGGCTTCCACAGAATTTAAATCTGGAGATCTACAGTGGCTTGCAAAAGTATTCGTATTTGAACTTTCTCACATTTTGTCACATTACAGCCACAAACATGAATCAATTTTATTGGAATTCCACGTGAAAGACCAACACAAAGTGGTGTACACGTGAGAAGTGGAACGAAAATCATACATGATTACAAACATTTTATACAAATAAAAAACTGCAAAGTGGGGTGTGTGGAATTATTCAGCCCCCTTTGGTCTGAGTGCAGTCAGTTGCCCATAGACATGCTTCATGAGTGCTAATGACTAAATAGAGTGCACCTGTGTGTAATCTAATGTCAGTACAAATACAGCTGCTATGTGTCGGCCTCAGAGGTTGTCCAAGAGAATATTGGGAGCAACAACACCATGAAGTCCAAAGAACACACCAGACAGGTCAGAGATAAAGTTATTGAGAAATTTAAAGCAGGCTTAGGCTACAAAAAGATTTCCCAAGCCTTGAACATCCCACGGAGCACTGTTCAAGTGAACATTCAGAAATGGAAGGAGTATGGCACAACTGTAAACCTACCAAGACAAGGGCGTCCACCTAAACTCACAGGCCGAACAAGGAGAGCGCTGATCAGAAATGCAGCCAAGAGGCCCATGGTGACTCTGGACGAGCTGCAGAGATCTACAGCTCAGGTGGGGGAATCTCTCCATAGGACAACTATTAGTGGTGTGCTGCACAAAGTTGGCCTTTATGGAAGAGTGGCAAGAAGAAAGCCATTGTTAACAGAAAACCATAAGAAGTCCCGTTTGCAGTTTGCCACAAGCCATGTGGGGGACACAGCAAACGTGAAGAAGGTGCTCTGGTCAGATGAGACCAAAATTGAAATTTTTGGCCAAAATGCAAAACGCTATGTGTGGCAGAAAACTAACACTGCACATCACTCTGAACACACCAACCCCACTGTCAAATATGGTGGTGGCAGCATCATGCTCTGGGGCTGCTTCTCTTCAGCAGGGAAGCTGGTCAGAGTTGATGGGAAGATGGATGGAGCCAAATACAGGGCAATCTTGGAAGAAAACCTCTTGGAGTCTGCAAAAGACTTGAGACTGGGGTGGAGGTTCATGTTTGTGGCTGTAATGTGACAAAATGTGGGAAAGTTCAAGGGGGCCGAATACTTTTGCAAGCCACTGTAAATATAGACTCGGACACCACACGAATAAAAGCTTTATTAACTTTAAGCTTCAATATTCTCCTGATGTTTTCTCCCTCCCAGAATGCCGTGGTTGGAGCCATGTCCAAACTGATATCTTTCCGCCAAAAAGTAACTACACTGCTAAATATGTTTGATGTTGGTCAAGGTGTTACTGAGGCACTTGTAATCGTGGCTGTTTTTTGGTGATGGTGGTGATTGTTCATTTTTTAGCAGTAACGATGTTTTGCACACATTAGGGATGGTGGCAGTGGTGTAGATGGTACTATTTATCCCACAGATTTTGCAGACTACATAAAGTGCTGGTGTGGGGTGTATTTTTTCCGTTTGGTTCCCTAATTTCATGAAAGTGCCACCTCATTTTTATATTCACAAGCCCAATATTTATTTTCCTTTTGTTCAGAAAGACACAGAAGATGCAGAAACACTCAAGGAGAATGAAAAAGAAGTGGGAGAAAAATCAAAACCAGTAAGTCTATTTAATGCGTCACTGTGAGTCTTCAAATTACCCACCCACATACATGCAGTCAAAAATACTCACACTTCTTATTCCATACCTTTCCCCACTTCCTCCTCCTCTCTGCATGACTTCCTCTTATCAAACCTCCCTGTCGTCATGCGCTAGTGCCTTCAGTTACACTGCGTTTGTTTTTGGGTTTGTGTGTGTATGTGCGCCCTTGTGAGGTCAAAAGTAACATGAACCAGTACGAAAGAAGGGAAAGGAGTGCAGCTATCTTGGTCCCATCCAGACCAACTCAGGAGGTTCACATGCAGTCAAACACCGCTGCCTCTTTTTGTGACGTGTGGTCTTTGTTGGAATATTCTAACTTCTGCTCTCTTTGTTGATGTGATTTCGTTGAGCAGGAGGTGAAGGGGACGTTGTCACATGACAAAGTAAAACCAAGAAGTGAGGATAACAACGTATGGTTTGCATTTCTCAGGTTTTGCTTTAATTGCCCAGAGTTTTATTATATTTGAGGGAAGCTGTTAGAATACAGATTAGATCATTTGAGTGGCTTTAAAAGAATCAAAATGTTTAAAATGCACTGCTTTGTATAAATAGAAAGCCAGTACTTGGCATTAACTGACTGTTTCACATTCAGTTTCAGCTTTGGAACAAGTATTTTATTTTTGTCCTGTACAGGAAGGCAAAGACATGACCTCCAGAGAGAAGAAAGAAAAACCTGCTAAGCCTCCTGCAGTTCCTGCCCGACCATCAGAAGAGGTGAGCTCCCTGAGTTTAGGGAATAGTTTGTCTGTGATGATGTGTATTAAAGCACTACTTTAAACCCTTATCGTTTAGAAAACTGTTGTGGTTTAATTTCAGGAGCTGAACAGAATAATTGGACACAGTCGACAAGAACAGAACAACCAACAGGTATTAACATTTTCATACAGTACAACGATTAGACTCTAAAAAAGGGTTTAATGTTATTTTAGACAAGTATTGATTATCGGAAGTTGACTATGACGGCTGGTTCTTTCTGACCGCCGCTACAAAAAAATATGAAAAACTTAGATGAAATTAGTCAGAAATGTCTTTATTCTTCTCTCCTGGATAAGCGGAAGAAAATGGATGGATGGATGGACGTCTTTATTCTTGTGAAGAATTGAAGTTTCTCCTTACATTTCATTTTAGCCTGTGAGCAAACCTGTGGGATCAGATATAACTGATCAAATGTTTGCCTAACCTGATTCATAATATCATTATCTGCTACTTCAGTACGTTCCTGCACAATACAAAAAAACCATTGCAATTAACTGATTAGTTTAATTTGCGGCAGAGACCATCAGGTAAAGAAGGTGTAAAAGGAGATGAATCTGCTGTAGCCAAAGATGGCGATGATGAGAAGAACCCTCCGAAGGGCAAAATGTTACGTTTGTCTTGTCATCATTGTGGGTCAGACTAGACCCTCTGCATATGCCAGTTTTTTGGGTTTTCAAAATAATACATATCTATATAGATGGACCGATCTCAATAGAATGACTTCCGTGAGCCTGTGGTTGTTGTTGTTTTTTGTTTTTATACTGTGTGGTATAAAAGAGCCGATGAAAACAAACCTGAATTATTTGTGGTGGCTAATCCTAACTTTTCAAGTTCTTGCTTCCTTCTTATCGAGTGTTTCATGTCTTCATGTTTTAACCCCTTCACTACCTTGTCGTATGCTCATACTAATACTGTTTCATTGCCTGCTCATGTTATACCATATGTGTCATGTCAATCATTTATCAAATTTAATAAAAGCAACTTAATTACTTTTTCACCTTTCCACCTAAAACAAAGTCGCCTGTGGCAGAATTTACAACAGTAGCAATATTGAAACATTTGAAAATGCATAAAATGAGTAAGAAAAACAACAGCATGCGCAGACGCGTTGCTATGACAACAAGCAGGCAAACAAGAACTGTGTCCCAATTCCTAGGCCGCATCCTTCGAAGGACCCGACATTTGCGGTCTACGTGGGCTGGAGTAGAGTAATATTAAAACAAAGTAGCTGCTGCCATTGTTGGAAACTGGAATTGGCTGGGCCGCGCTATGAATTCTGGGATAGGTTGGGCCACGAAGGATACTACAGACCCATCCTTCAAATCCGGGGAAATGAAGGACACAGCCGCATTTGGAGCAGCCTTTGAATTGGGACAGCCTTCATTACGTCGCTGTAACATAAATGGCCTTCAGTTGCAGCCTCTGATGGATGCGGCCTAGTAATTGAGACACAGCTAAGGCGCTACTGGGTTGTAATGGAAAACCAGTCAATCAGAGTCGAACCCAGTAGGTACTAATGGAAAAGGGGCTATAGTGTTGGGACAAAAAACCCTGGAGGCACCTCTCAGCCCCTCCTTTATTTTAAGCCTTGGTGGGGGGGACCTCTAAAAAGATGCACTTTAAGTTTCCAACTCAGGAGTCATGACTTTATTCAGATATTATACTTTATTTGCATATATCCAAACTGCTTGATAGTTTGGATAGATTATTTTTTTATAGGATAAAATGATTTGACCTTTTTATTTGTGTTTTCTTTTTAGACTAAAGACAAGAAAACAAAGAAACACATGGCACATATCTATTTTTATATCTATACTCATCAGTGGAGAAATAGAAAGGTCTGGGGTTGTGACTAACAAAAACCAGGACGTGTTGATTATTATTTCATGCTCATGTTGACCTTTTTATTGTTTTGTTTTTCTTATTTACTTCAGGCTGCATCGGATGATGTGGGGCTGAATGCAGATGAGGAATCTGCATCCAAGGAGGAAAAGAATAAAGAAGAGGTTAAGGAAAAAATGGAGGTCGTTAAGCTACATTCCTTCTGTTCATGAACAACTTTTTTTTTAAGTTGGCACAAACATTTATTCATTTTACTGCAGGAGTATTTCAGTGTTTGACCTTTACAATAATTCTGAGATCTTTTTATGTTTTTATTTTATTTTTTTCTTTTAGACCAACGTCAAGAAAAAAAAGAGGCACAACCCGTTCATGCCTGATGTAAAGGTAACATTCAAACATGCAACATGTACAAACCGTTCTTCCATTTTGGTTTACACAACACAACCGAAGCTTTCCCCGACATTCTCATAAAAATAATCAGTCAGTTTTTGTTGGATTTTCTTTTTTTGGGGGGGGGGCGGGGTCATCACGAGAATGGCTCTGTACCTTTTGTGGAGCTGACACTGAGCTGGAGAAACCAAAATTTGAGCAGACAGATCCAACCTGACATCATGCTACATGCCACTTTTACGAAACGCGTATCCACCCATTTATTCTGTGCTAATTATCATTAGAGAAGTCTAATGATCAGAATGGCAATCCTCCTGGCACTTAACAGCGAATACTATATTGCTCTGTGTTGAGGGACGCAATCTTTGGGGTGGATCACTTTTTGGCGCAGCATGTTTTGGTGTTTAACCCTGTCATGCATGAAGTATGACAACCTCAATCAGGATTTTTTTCTTAAGTATTTTTATTCATCTTTAGGCATGAGAAAAGATTTTCGAACTTCATTTTTTTAAACATGTACTTTTCAAAGAGTTTTTTACGTGTCCACTTAGGTGGACGATAGGAATAGTAATTAGTTAGATTACTCGTTACTGAAAAAAGTAACGCCATTACTTGTAACGCCGTTATTCCCATCACTGGTCCTGTCACATTAACACCTTGGTTAAGAAAGCCCGCCAGCGTCTCTTCTTCCTCACAAGACTTAGAGACTTCCATCTGCCACTGAGGGTGCTTAAAACCTATTAATCCTGCACCATTGAGAGCGTCCTGACGGGAAACATCTGCACCTGGTTTAGGAACAGCACCAAGCAGGACAGACGAGATCTGCAATGAATGGTGCATTCGGCCAAACGCATCATTCGATCAGAGCTTCCTGACCTGCTGTCCATCTACACCAAGCCGTGCAAGACCAAAGCCAGGAAGATTTTGATGGACCTCTCCCATCCCAACAATGGACTCTGCTCACTGTTGAGTTCTGGGAAGCGCTTCCGCTCCTTTAAGGCCAAAACAGAGAGAATGAGCAGGAGCTTCTTCTCCCAGGCTATTCGGGTACCGAACCAGGTGTAGGACTGAACTCTTTCACACACATCTCATCTCCACACGCACTCTGGTTTTTCCTTTTGCACACTTCTTACAATTTATAATTTCCTTTTATTTTATGACACCAAGTTTGTGCTCCAGTGGTTGCTGTGATTGCAGCCATTCCCCAACTCTCTGTGAATGATACTCATGGCCATTGCTCAATGGTCTTTGATCAATGATCAATGGTCTTTGATTGGTGGTTGTTGATCAATGGTCATGACAATTTGCATATTAATGATCAAGGAACTGTCCTCACAGCCCATTGTTCATTCAGTGGGCTAGTTGCAGTCATTGTGCAAATGTACTGTTTATAAGGTTGGGGAAACCTGCAGTCAGTTGAGACTGAAGAAGTCACTTGGATGAGTAACGAAACGTTTCTCCCACTGAAAGAGCTACCTTTTGAGATTTACTTAAATAGATAATTGAGCATGCATCAAGATGGCTGAAAATATGCTTGACTTTGTGCCAGGGACTGACTGTTCTCAGCTCTCCCAAAGATCTAAATGGCTGTAACAACAGACCTGAAACCATATACTGCCAAGAATTCCACAGGTTCCCGAGACGAACCCAGCCATAAACTTTCTCCAGGTCTACAAAGCACATATAGACTCTAACTCAAACTCCCACAATCCCTCTAGAAGTTGTCCGATAGTAAAGATCTGGTCTACTGTTCCATGTCCAGGACAGAATAAGCATTCCTCCTCCTAAATCCAAGGTTTGGCAGTTAGCCTGTGTAGCATTCTGACATCAACTGTCCTATGGTGGATGAACAGTGTGATACCCCAATAAATAGACCATACCCTCCAAACCCCTTTTTGAAAACCACAACAGCACTGTGACACAAAATTAAAGAAGCATGTCAACCAAGACAGCCCTACATTGTCCAGAGCAGGGGTCTCCAACTCCAGTCCTGGAGAGCTACTGTCCTGCAGCTTTTAGATGCATCCTTGTTCCAATAAACCTGAATCAAATGAATGGCTTGTTACCAGGCTATTGCCAAACTTGATGGCATGCTGAAGAGGTAATGCGACCATTTTCAACCGTGTTGGAGTAGGGATACATCTGAAAGCTGCAGGACAATAGCTGGGCTACTCCAGTAGGATTGGAGTTGGAGATGCCTGGTCCAGAGCCTGTATCTGGTGGCCGATCAGGGAGCTTTTCAACTACCCCAGTGACCTCTGCTATTAACAAATGGTGAAGCTTCCCCCAAGCTTTCAATCTTGCATGAGCTTTGAATGGCATAAAAATTACCCAAAGACCGAAATAGAACAGTGTAACTTGGCTCTAACTACGATGTCTCCAAAATTGCTTCTCCCTTAAAATCTTGAGCACTGAACTCTGTTTGAGCTCATAAAGAATTTTGATTAAGGTGGTAAAAAGACCTTCTGATATACTGTTACACAAACAGAATTTGTTTATTTATTTATTTGAGAAATGAATAAACAAACTAGCTCCAAATTTCTCTGTGGTTCTTAAGCAAAGCAGTATTTCTGTGTTGTTTTGGCAGGTAAGCTTACATAAATGAATTACATGGCCTGCCTTTTTGAGCAATTCACTGACCCAGTCTTAAACCTGAATACCAAAGAAAGTGAAAAGGAAGAAATTGTATGTTTTTTCCTTCTTCAGCTATTTTTTTCCTTGAAGAAAAATTACTTATTTAAATTATTTATTTATTTTATGTCTAAGATCATAAAACATTCAGATAAGTCCTGTGTTGGTATTACAAACGATTGAACTGTGTGTCTGTGTTTGTTTATTTCAGGCCAAAGTGATACAGAGACGTGCACAAGAAACAGCCCAAGCAGAGGTAGACAATATAATCAAAATAATATATCAAGAAACTTTCTTTCTTTTCTTTCCTTCTCCCTCTCACCCCTCGCACATCAAACTTTAAAACCAAAAGTAACTTTTTAACCTCTTTTGTTTTTTTTATCTCAGTCTCACTGTATTTGCCCACATTTTGCTGGTTTAACCACTGTTGTTCAGGACTTACAAATTACCATTACAAAAAGCCTGTTTTTGTCACCTAATGCCTCCTTCCACTCTGAAAACAAAGACTTACAGTCTTTGCAGAACTTGTCTCTAGAGTGTTTGCTCACCTTCCAACAGACTCAGTTGTGGTCTACATGTTTTTCCCCTTTCCAGTGCTGACATGAAACCCACACACAACAGCCGCACAGTGTTTGTGCATGTCTATGCCATGGATGATGAGACGAGATTAGGCTACAATATGCCCAGACGTCTTTCTCTGCTTCCTTTTTCCCCTGTTGAGTCCTTTAACTTCTGCAAAAACAGCAGAAATAAGTCACTATTCCCAGAATCCCTTTCACCAAAACTTCCTCCTCTTTAGATGCGCAACAGCCATGTAAAAAATGAAACTGACCAAATGTGTTGCATGATAATGTCATTCATGCTCAAGTACTGTGTATTTTTTTTTCAGTTTCACTGCAGACACAATCTTTTGTTGAAGTAATTATGATTAAAATGGTGGTTTTGATATGTAATTTTATTATTTACTATTTCTTTCATCTCAGAGTGAAGGTGCGAACAGGTCTGTGTTTGACCAGCTAGAGGACTACCGTATTGGCACTGCCTCAGCTGAACATAGTAATGTAGGTTTTTGACATTTTAATGCAGTCTTCAGTCATTATTTGGAAAGCAAAAATAACAAACATGGAACCTAATGATGTCTTTCAGGATGTGGATCTTATGGAATGGTGGGAAACTGTGGAGCGTAAGTTGAAAATGAAATGGGGGTTGTTTTTTTTTTTTGGTTTTTTTTTTTTAAGTAATTCTTATCCCTCAGCATTAGAAACTAACTTCACTCATGTTCTTGTGGTGAAATGGAACCAAATTCTTTCAGCCAGATGTTAAAATCAGGTAGAAGGCCTTTTTTTTTTTTTTTTTTTTTAAGAGTTGATGCTGTTATCGCAGCAGATTAATATCATGCATGAGTGTAATAGTTTTGCATTTACATACTTTTGGGCTGCTAAGATGCACAAAACGATGATAAATCATTCTTTTGTCTTTTTTTTTTTCAGAATGGAAAGACCCACCTCAACATAAAGACATGACAGAAAAAGAAGAGGCCAAGTAAGCTTTAATATGCTTTAATATAGGTGTTTATGTTTCATTAAATGCTGTTTTTGGTCTTTCAGGGGTCCGTTCTGCTATACTTATTTTTACAATATAATATAATAAATGCATCAATTTAGGGAGGCAGCACATTAAAATGTCTTTGCTGTGTCTCTTAAGAAGATGGTAGCATTTTATGTTGATTTCCTTATTAACCATTAAATCGAGGCTGCTAATTCCTTGTCGCCTGCTATCTTTGCCAGAAGGTTTAGTCTGCTCTGATGGCTAAGATTCAAGAATTGAATATAAAATATTGCTTTGGTATCTTCCTTTGTTGCCATATTGTTATCATATTGTGATGTGAATAAAATGTAAAAGGTTATTCTGGAGCTGCTCAAATATTGCTATGCCCACCGTTGGACAACACAAAATTTATAATATATCTGCATCATAAACATCCACCATGGAGAACTGAAGAAGCTCATACCCCGAAACAACAACACTTAACTTTTCTCCTGAGGAAGGATAATCAATAATCAATTCCAATGAAAACAGTGGTGTGAATAATCTTTAAAAAAAGGTTTGTTTTGTCATGCTTTGAGAAACAAGATATTCTGCTTTCCTCAAAATCACTAGTTAAATAAATATCAAATATATATTTTGGTTAATTAACACTTATTCTGTTGGTGTAAATGAGACAAAATGGCCTTTTTGATGGAGTTACTTATAAAATGTATAATAGGACTCAAATTTCTTTTCTCAGGGCCTTTGCTTTGACCGCTGAGAAGCTGCAGAAGGGCATCAGAGTCTTCAACAAACTGTTCACGGACCGGGCAGAGAGCCTCTGGCAGCATGTCATTGACCTCAACGGCATCGCTGATGGGCTCGACAAGTTCAGCAAGAACACAAAGATCGCTCAAATCACAGGCGGCTCCACCAGCGCCGTTGGGGGCGTCGCCACTGTTGCTGGCCTCGCCCTGGCTCCCTTCACCATGGGAACTTCCTTGATTGTGACTGCAGTGGGACTGGGCATTGCTGCGGCAGGCGGTCTGACATCAGCAGGTGCTGGCATCTCCAACCAGGTCAACAACACCATGGACCGCAAGAAGGTGGAGAAGATCGTGCAGGACTACCAGGAGAAGATGGAAGACATCAACAAGTGCCTGACGTTCATCAAACAGGGTATTGAGAACCTGCGCAGGTTCGATCTGATCAAGATGAAGAATAGCGCATACAATCAGGACTTTCCTTCACTTACTAGCAAATTCTATGAAGATGGCGCCATGGCAGGAAAGGCGATCCTCGTCAATGCCAATGAGATCATGCGTTTTGTCCAGTTTGCCCATGTAGCAGGTAGCACCGCAGCCAGAGCAGTCCAGATTGCTAGTATGGCAACCGGTGTGCTTACTGGACTCTTTGTAGTTATGGATATCTACTTTGTGTCCAAAGACTCAAAAGAACTCAAGAAAGGGGCAAAATCAGAGTTTGCTGCCAAAATCAGGGAGGTGGCGCAACAGCTGCACGATGGTCTGGTGGAGCTGAACTCAATACATCAAGAGCTGCAGTTCAACTCACCAGAAAAAGACTCTGAGAAGACCACCAAAGATCTGGACAGTGAAAAAAAAAGAGAAAGACAACAAAGAAAAGAAGGAGAAGGATGGAAAAGATTTGAACAGTGAAAAGAAGGACAATGACAGCTCAGACGAAGATGAAATCGACCGCATTAAAAAAGCCATCAAAAAGGACCTTGAGAACAGAGAATATGTTTGACACATAACTAGGAAGTTCTTTCAGCTTTGCTTCCTAGTTAAGGGTTAAAGGAAAACTCAGTCCGATTCCCAAAAGACAAGCAAATGTTTTGTATTTTACTATCTATGAGGTGGTTGGTGCCAGATTTTTTTTTTAAGTAAAATTGCAATCAGGCGTATTTTAATTGTCCAAAAGGAGCCCTTAAAGGTTAAAATATTAAGTTAAATATCTAAACCTGAAATAAAGGATCCGACTTCTTTAAAGATGCATTTGCCTTGATGATATTGGTGTGTTTCAGATAACATCAAGAATGGCTGATTAGTTTTGTATATTTTAATGAAAAGAGCAAATTTAAAAAAAGGTAACTGGATTTTGTACTGCTGCAGCAGCTGTTTGGAAACCCTAGTTTGGACTTTGCTTAAGTTTATAGCTTGTTTCCATCTAGTGGGTCATTCCATAAAAAATGGCTGCCCCATTTACCTTCAGGAATGACTTAGCTGCTCGCAGTGTTTTAAAACAGTCGAACCTCTGTAGAGCTAGAAGCTACTGAGCGTGTACACAGGGACTTACAATCTATAACATGACTTCCAAAGAGAACAATTTTAGAGGTTGTGGTGTTATGTTAACTGCCTTTTGTAAATGTGTTGCAGTTACCGTATTTTTCGGACTATAAGGCGCACTTAAAATCCTTTAATTTTCTCAAAAATGCGCCTTATGTATGAATTCTGGTTGATCTTACTGATCTCGAACCGAATTTATGTGGTACACGACGCTCAAAAATGTGTAAAGAAATGTTTTGGTACGACTTTGCTAAGCTACAAAGCCCCACCGCTTGATGGATTGTCGGAGCATTATGGCTACCGTAGTCAGGAGCCTCGCGGAGTGATACGTACTGTGCTTCAACATAATATTGCCGTATTGTGTGTGTGTGTGTGTGTGTATAAGGATTTCAAACTCAAGGCTACCAGTCACGCAGTACAACATGGGAATAGAGCAGCTGCAAGAGAATTCAACATTAATGAATCAATAGTAGGGAAGTGGAGGAAGCAAGAAGAATGAGTTGAGTAAAGTTTGACTTATCTGACTGTTTTGTTTGCTTAATGCGCCTTATAATCCGCTCTGCCTTATGGTCCAAAAAATACGGTATACATATATTAAGAAATGCATTTCCTTCAGTTGGTATTATGGAGTTTAGCACTGATGGAAAACTTTTATTTTAATTTTCTATTTAGCTTTTTGTTGTTGTTGTATTTTGTTTTCCTTCCCAGTATACATAATTGGTAAATAATATATTTCTAATCATGTTTTCATGCAAAACTATATTAACATTAACATAGTTTAGATAGTTAATTAGCAGGTAATTTTATTTGGTTGTCAGTAAACTTCAAGGTTTTAACCAAGCTAAGTTTGAACTTATTAACAGTTGTCCACTTAAACAGTATCAGAAAAGGACTAATCTGAATTAAACTAATTGGTTTGTAGTCATGTTTCCTCTCAGATGATTTCATTTTGTCCAGGAGTAAAACAAACATGAGGGTAAAAACCAAAGTCTGAGTTGCTTTTTCCTGAGAAGATTCGTTTTTATTATCTTTATTATTTCAGGGTTGAGGGTTAATTAGCTGTCTGCACTGGAAGCTCTGATGGTAAAAGCTCTGTGGGCTGTTTTATAACCGTTAAATAAATGTATATTTTCTGTGCTGGGTGAAGTTGATCGTTTAGTGATGCCTTCTTTGTGCAATATTCTGTTCAATATATGTCCATCCATCCATTAGCTTCCGCTTATCCTTTCTAGGGTCGTGGGGGCGCTGGAGCCTATCCCAGCTGTCTTGGGCGAGAGGCAGGGTACACTCTGGACAGGTCGCCAGTCTGTCAACAATGGCAATGATTATTCTGTTACCTTCAAATAAATTGTTACTTGATGTTTATGCTTTTTGTAATTAATCACAGATTTGTCATGGCTGCAACACACACACACACACACACACACACACACACAGAGAGCAGATAAATCCATCCCTTAGGTCCTGTGTCAAGTCTTTACTGGATTTTTTTAAAAACTAATTATTGACTTTTAATTACTTCCAAAACATATTTTCTGGTGGCTGTTTTAAATCTAGAAAGTTACCTTTAATTGAATTAAATGATCTAAAAGGACAAAGGCTGCAGCCAGTGAATTTCCACTGTTTATTGTTATTATTGTCTCTCTTAATGTATCAGTGTTTGTTTTTCCACGAACAATGATTTTTACTATTTTCTAATTTGCATCTCGTTTAGGATTTCAAATACTTACATGACTTCAGTGACGTCATATGAAACTGACCAAGGCTCCCACAGAGGTAGGTAACCCTCTAACTGAACACGCCCCTTTCCAGGTGACTTTACATCACTGAAACCAGAAAGGAGACAAAGAAATTGCATCATCTACAACAGGGAAAACCAGGTGAAATACAGGAACAGTTACTTCATAAATATTTACTGACTGCAAGAACTCCCCAGATTGAATAACGTTTTATTTTCCTGTGAGGATTTAAAGCACAGAAGCTGCTTAGGGCGTGTTTTGGTTTGTCCATCCATTCTCTTCCGCTTATCCTTGTCAGGGTCACGGGAGGGATGGAGCCTATCCCAGCTACCATCGGGTGAGAGCCAGGGTACACCCTGGACAGGTCACCAGTCTATTGTATGGATGGATGTATGGATGGATGGATGGATGGCCTGGCTGGCTCCAGCAGATCCCGGGAATAACATCGGAGATCTCTGTCCAGAAGAGCGCAGTCCTGGGAACAGCTAAGATACTGCGCAGGACCCTCAAGCTCCCAGGCCTCTGGTAGAGGACCCGAGCTTGAAGGATAAAACCGCCCGCAGGGGCGTGCTGGGTGTTTTATATATATATATATATAAATTTTTCTCAATCAGCGAACAATCTTATCTTTGGGTGGTGTCGAAATACTTGGGCTTACTGAATGAGACAGGCAGATAGCATGCATGAGCACATACTCAGCACAAGCTGAGGCTAGATCCACCGCACCAGGCAAGACCCAAGGTGCAGGCTGTGTAAAGATGTCTGTCAGACTATCCAGCACATAACAGCAGGGTGCAAGATGCCCGCAGGCAGGACATAGATGGAACGCCATAACCAGGTACAGAATACAGAAAAATGTGTGCTGAGTATGACCTGAAAGTCCCGAGGTCAAAATGGGAGATGCCCGAGCAAGATCCTGTGGGACTTCCAGATATAGACGGACAAAATGGTGATGGCTAACCAACTGCACATAGTAAGTGGTGGACAAGCAGGGGAAGACTGCAGTAGTGATAGACCTAGCGATACTGAATGACAGCAACATCAGGAAGAAGGAACACGAAAAGCTTGAGAAATACCAAGGGCTCAGAGAAGAGCTCAAGAAGATGTGGCGGGTGAAGGTAACAGTGGTCCCCGTGGTAATCAGAGCACTAGGTGGTGACTCTCAAGCTAGGCGGAGTGGCTCCAGCAGATCCCGGGAACAACATCTGAGATCTCTGTCCAGAATAGCGCAGTCTTAGGAACAGCTAACATACTGCACAGGACCCTCAAACTCACAGGCCTCTGGTAGGGGACCTGAGCTTGAAGGATAAAGACTGCCCGCAGGGGTGAGCGGGGAATTTTTATATTTAATTTATATATCAAATACAATATATATGTAACACACACACACACACACACACACACACACACACACACACATATATATATATATATATATATATATATATATATATATATATATATATATATATATATATATATATATATATATATATATATATATTAGTGCTTAACAAATTTATTAGAATAACACCTAGTGTAAGGTTTACCTGCACTACATTAACAGCATTGGCAATTACCAAAATATTTTTTATGCTTAATCAGTTCCTTACTTGGATGATTCTGAAAATTCCACGTGCAGATGAGCAGAATCAGCTTTCTGGTGTTTTTGCAATAGTTAACGAACCACTATGGACAAGCTCTCAAATCCAAATTTCATTTTAATGCTAAAACATAATTATTATTATTTTTGACCATGAGTTTTCAAATGTACAGTTTTACAAAAAAACAGCATGTTATCTTTTGAACAAGTTTCCAAATTACAGATGTTTATTTGAATTCATTAACAAAAATGTAGTTTTAGTGAAGGTAGAGTGTTATGCTTGAGTCATAAAGCATTATATTACAAAGATTGTTGAAATCAAGGAGAGTTTTGTAACACTTTTTATGTTATAACACACATAGACAGTAAAGTAAAATAGACAAACATGGCAAAATAAATGTTAAAGTAGCTGTAAAATACAGTAACCTGTTTAATGAATAAAGTAAACAAGACAAAGAATTAGATTTTTTTTGCTTTGTTCTGTTTTGTGCTCAGCAGTAGGCATATATGTTTTTACATGATATCAGTTTTATTCTTTTTTGATAAACAAAAGAATAATAATCTAAAAATTATAAAAAAAAGTTCTTTACATAAAATAAAATGAAATAAAGTAAATGGGGCTTCTACAGTGGGGCAATCTAGAAAAAGTTTGCTCTACAAGGTGTGTCTTATTTGTCTAATCCACTGTATTAGTCTGTCAGTAGTTGCCTGTACGTGCTACATCTCACTGGAAAATGAAGCAGCTAGATCTTTTTCATGTTGTTTTTCATTCTGGTAAGGATAAGTAAAGTTCATTTCAGTTCAGAATTGTACTTAAAATTACAAAAAGAAAATAAAACCGCTGCGTTCCACTCGAAGATGTGATTTCGCAGCTTTTCGCGGAACTCCTGAACGCACCAGTGTGCAGATGTGCGGATTTGGAGAAGTTTTAAAAACTCCTGAGAATGCCCTGACCGTGAAGGAGTCGTCGGTTTGCTCCGCACTGATTTTGTTTATTACAAATTAGATGTCCACGAGTGTCTGCGGCGTCTTCAAACCTCCGGTAGGTGAAACTGCTCAGTGAGACATCGACGGGACTTTCTGTCTGTGTACAAGCTTCTTGTTTATCATTTACAGTTAAATATACGCACAGTGGAAGCTAACCTGCGTTATTTTTGGTTTCCAGTGTTGACACTGTAGTTGGTCAGGTCCTGTAAGCTTACGGTTTATTATTGACTCAAATACATTTCTTCAGTTTTGAGAAGCACTGTGAGTATAAATTGCATGGTTGTATTTGTAATCGGTAGCGTGAAAACAATTCAGTCAGAATATTTGTGATTAATTCCTTAATCGCAACGCCTGGAGCAACTAAAAACTAAACAGTAAGAGCAAATGTTTGTGAGTCAACCCTCGAAAAGTTAAACTTAAAAGCTGCAAAAGGAAATGGGGAGCGGGCGTTCAATGAACCGTTAATTTTTTTTTTAGTTTGAACCCTTTTAGAGTAGCTTTGCGTGATTCACAGTTTAGCCTTACTTTACTTTAGCCTTGGTGCAGACCCTCGGTTCATCCTGTATCTGAAACGAGCTCTTTCAGCTCCTCTCCTTTTGAGCTTTCTTTCTTCTGATTGGCTGCCCTTCATGGTCATAAGGTTTGAACAGCAGGTGGGTGGCTTCTGTTCACACAGCCAGAGCTAACACGGCCATATTATTTTTTTAAAACACTATCTAATATTGAGCACTGAGAACAGTCTTAAGCCTGAGCTTTTGATTCAGAGGATTCTACATATGCTGACCTCATCATTTGAAATAAATATGTTTAATAGAAGCATGCACCACTGTAACAGTATGTACATATGGCTGAAAATATTACTTTTCGTGTTTATTTAAAATTTATATATAGCTGAAATCAAATGCTCTGGAAGAGAGTCAGAGATTAATAACAGATATGATTCAATGCAGAGAGGTCTATTAACACATAGTGAGTGAGAAGGTGACTGGAAAGGAAAAACTCAATGCATCATGGGAATCCCCCGGCAGCCTACATCTATTGCAGCATAACTAAGGGAGGATTCAGGATCACCTGGTCCAGCCCTAACTATATGCTTTAGCAAAAAGGAAAGTTTTAAGCCTAATCTTGAATGTAGAGATAGTGTCTGTCTCCCAAATCCAAGCTGGAAGCTGGTTCCACAGAAGAGGGGCCTGAAAACTGAAGGCTCTCCCTCCCATTCAACTTTTAAATACTCTAGGAACAACAAGGAAGGCACCAGTGTGAGAGCGAAGTGTTCTGATAGGGTGATATGGTACTACAAGGTCATTAAGATAAGATGGGGCCTGATTATTTAAGACCTTGTATGTGAGGAGCAGGATTTTGAATTCAATTCTGGATTTAACAGGAAGCCAATGAAGGGAAGCCAAAACAGGAGAAATATGCTCTCTCTTTCTAGTCCCTGTCAGGACTCTTGCTGCAGCATTTTGGATTAGCTGAAGGCTTTTCAGGGAGTTTTTAGGACATCCTGATAATAATGAATTACAGTAGTTCAGCCTGGAAGTAATAAATGCATGAACTAGTGAATGCAATAAACTGTGGACAAGTCGATATTTGCTGTGCTGAATGGTGGAAGGTGGTCTCTTACTGCTGCTGCTGCTCCCGTTGGCATACAAATGGTGATGCTGCCATCACAAAGAAGTTAAACCCTTTATCTCTCTCTGCAGGCAGGATGGAGGTGTGTATGATGAAACCAGAAGTCAAGAAGAAACCAAAGTCGGTGAGAACATTTACAGTTAACACAGAACAAACACAAGCAATGCACAACCCCAACACATCACCCATACGGTGCTGTAAATGTATATACAGCCTGCAGTGCAGATGTTTTAAGTGTTGAAGTAAATTGAGAGTACTTGCACAAATTAGTCAGTGTACAAGCTGCATTTTACACTGAACAAGTTTTTCTGTAGAATCTTTCAAGCACTTTGCAGGAACGATGCTGGAGGAGTTATTTTGTCTGTGTTTTCAGGTCATCTTAGTGTTTACTGTGTCTTCTAATCCTGGACTGACTTCATCACAAAAAGCTGCACAATATCTTGTTCTTGTTATGGCTGCAAATTGTTATTTATGTATGCTGTATGTCTGAGCTGCTGCAGAGAATATTAGAGACTAATCGCACATCTTGTTAATATTTGCCTAATAGATTACAAGCTAAACCTTTAAACGCCCAAAGCCCAAACAGTACTTAGCATAGCTAACAGCTTCTCTTTTTTTCTCTCTCTTCTCCATTTATAGCCCAAACCTCCTCCGAAGCCCACAGAGGTAGAGTGATAAACACATAAATAAATAATTAAGCTGGTGTTTAAAATAATCACATGCTGTAAATATATTATAAACATATTTTCAGATAAAAAGAAATGAACCACAGAGACCTGAGAAACCCCCTCCTGCTGTTCCTCAGAGACCGACAGATTCTGTAAGTCCTGCGTGTGCACAGAAAATAAAAGATTTCAAATGTATTGACATCAAATGGTTAATGATAATAATACATGCTGACTTATTTGATTTTTCATTGAAATGATGAAGCTAACAGGAGCTGAACTGTTCAAAAACGGCTTCTTCCCGTATGGACGTTAGGTGTGAGATTGTTTTTGAATGGGATGACCTCTGAGTACAAAAGAAATATCTGCTTTATAATTTTGGTCATTTATTAAAAGCCAATAAAGCTTCTTCTGTAATACAGGTGACAAATTTTTCTTTTATTACAGAAGAAGCTTTATTGGCTTTAATCAATTAGACTTTTACTAACTGATCATTTGATCACATCTGATTTGTTTTAGTCATTTTTAAGATCTTAAATTTTATTATATTTTTTCCTTTGTGTTAATTTTTTTTTTGTGTACATTGTTAATTTTTACCTTATATCGTTTTACTTTATGGGCCATTCTTATTTATTTAAACTATTATGTTATTTTTTTGTTTTTTGGGAAATCTTATCTTATTCAGCCTAAACATTTTTCTTAAGCTGTTTTCACACATGCCTGCCAGCCTTGAACACTGACACAAGTGATGTGAGAACGCAGTCAGATCGTTCATCAGCCGGTCTGTAACCTGCCAGCGCTTGAGCAGAGTCTTTGTGATGTCAGCGATTTGTACCAGTGTGAGATTAGAACAAATAAGTGTCAGGTGAATTCACAGGTAGTGAGTGTCTGCCTGTGAAAAGCACGCAGAGCATTTCCAGTAATCAAAGTTACTCCTGCTTTGCCCTGAATGTGAGAAAGATGAACTTTGAATAATGTTCTGACAGGATTCTCTACAGTTTTGTGTGAAAGTGGCTCTTCAGTCTAAAAAACTGTGTGGTTTCTAAAAATCTGTTTTAAATTGTTCTACTGTACTCATTTATTTCAAACCAGATTTGTATTTTCTCCACAGGAACTGAGTCACACACAATACAGACTGAAAAAAGTCACAGCAGCATACAATGGGGTGTGTACACATTGTGTTGCTTCTCCACTACTGCTGTTTACCACTTACATCATTACAGCTTTCCTTCATTTTCCTACTTCAGATATCTCGCTCATTTGTGTGACCTTTAAAAACAAGTTTACAACTTTTTTTTTCTTTATCAGAACGATGGAAATGTGAAGCAACAACAGACAAAAGATAAACCACCTGAGACGCCCGTGGTCCCACCCAGACCCACAGAGAAGGTACAGCACATTTTCTCAGGGTCAATGTAAAACTATTGTTTTACTGTTTTCTGTTTTCATGTTGAAATGAACATGAGTTTGGAGCTTCTCAGGGTTTCATGTTTCTTTCCTGTTCCATATGTCTTTTGTTATTGTTCCATGTGGGGCGTTTTGTGTTTGCAGGAACTGAACGCCCCAACCAGATACAGCCAACGCAGGCCGAGCGCACAGACCAAGGTCACAGAGGTACAAACGCAGCAAAGTACCATCTTCCTCCTCGCTTCTTTTCATAAACTCCCAGATCAAAACCTTCCTCTTTCTTTCCAGAGTGCCAAAGAAACTGAGCAACTTGAAGCTGCTGCGGTTCCCAAAGATGATGCAGACTTCAAACAGGTATTTGAACTGCACCCAATAATGCTCAGCTCAGGCTTAGTTCATGCACAGTACATACAATGTCTTGCTCTTTCTCTACACGTGTGCTTTGTTGTAGGGTAATAACTCAATGCTGACTGGAATATTTCAGTGGAGCCAAAAAGGGAGAGCGCCCACTTTCACTATTAGCAAAGCACCTCCAGCTGTTCAGTGTAAATGCACAGCAGGGCTTTAGACAAGCTTTAACATTTTGTGTTAGCATATCAGGGTGTGTGTGTGTGTGTGTGTGTGTGTGTGTGTGTGTGTGTGTGTGTGTGTGTGTGTACTTTTGCACTGTTTCAGGCTAATGTATCTACTTGTTGTTTATACTGTTCTGTAAGCAGTGATGCACAACAAGTTGTTTCAAAATTAGTTAATGATGGATGTGGAAGTGGCGAAATCCTATTTTTCATTATATAAATGAATATTTCTTTTAAATTATGATGCCTGTTCCTCCCTAGAAACAATTTCCCCTCCATTTTAATAATCTTGACTCGCCCCTCGTCCTGTCTTCTTGCCAGTCTGGAAACCCTCAAGCAGAGGAATCAGTGTTAGGACTAATAAGGGATGTTTGTTCTGCGTTGAATCTGTGGTAGGTACATTGTAATCGAAACTTTCCCGAAACCCTGTGCAGTAGGGCAAACTAATGTTCATCCACCTGCACAGGTGTGAATGCTGTCTTTGGATAGTCTTGTGGGCTACATTGTAAGGTCTACATAGATTCAACGCAGATGTATAAATGAAACATAAAGCGGCGTCCAGACAAAAAGCGCACATTGTCACACATTGCTTTGTCGTTGATGGTCACTTGCTAGAAAATGTGCCAATTGCCTAAGTAACAATCTTGTGTATTTACCACCTTGCCACAAATGAATCACCAGTGTCCTTCACTCTCATTGGTAGTCGCTTCAGTCGCTCACATCAAAGTTGGGAAAATTTTGAAAATATGAGAATTTGAAGCATTAACAAAAAATAAAAACATAGTATCTGTATAAACAAAGTACATCACATCATGAGATTAAAAAGTTAAAGATCTCTGCAGCATTTAAATAAATAAGAATAATAATCCAGCCCATTTTGCCAGGTCTCTCCACATATGAGAGCTGCTGTTTGTGACTCTTTCTGAGCCTTTCTGGTCAGCTGAGTAGTCAGAGTTTAGTTTTAATGTGGATTGGTGTGCTGAGCTTTCTTTTTTTCCTACTCAGGGTTACATGACGAATGGAGAGGAAAAGACTGATGACGTCCCAGTCAAACAGGCTCCCGACAGCAAACCGGTATGTGTCATGCGTGTTACCAAGCGCTCCACTGTCAGTGATCTCAGCTGTTTTTGTGACATGTGACTGTGGTTGGCAGGGCGTTCTGAAAGCAGTAATGAAAGGGTTGCAATTCAAGTCATCGCCAAAGGTACGAAGCCCAGCCTGAGCTTTCTGTTAGTGGTGGCTGCTGCGCGTTACTGTCTCTCAAACACTTTGACTGATGGTCGCGGTGGTGTTAACTGCACTGTGTGGGTTTTCTTCACTTTGCCTTGATGTTGCTTTACTTTCAAAAATGATCGAATATTTAATAAGACGATAACACAAAATATATCTTTGGCTGCACAAATTGAAAACAACTTGTTGGTTTAATTTAGCTCTGGTGTTTATAAACACTTTCCTATTTTAACAATCCACCAAGATGTGCAAGCACGTGAAAGTTGGTGCATGAACAGTGTTGGCAAGGTTACTTTTAAAATGTATTCCACTACAGATTACAGAATACATGCCCCAAAATGTATTTAGTAACGTATTCCGTTACGTAGGTATTCTGAATACTTTGGATTACTTAATATATTATCGTGCTTTTTACAACTACATGAATGTACTATTGCTGTGTGATTTATTACTTTTACTGAAGGTTGCTCGCCATACCAATACTAACTAGATTTTTAAATCTTAATATAAAATGAGTAACAGTAGGGTGGACATTAGGTAAGGCTGCACTTTTAGCAGCGATCTCGTATAGAAAACTATTCCCCGCGTATATAAAACAGGTCTGCGGCTCCGAACCGTAGTAAAGGGACCTCTGGCTAATACGTCGGGTTCCGTGTTGGGCTCGTAGCCGAAAACTAGCTTTACTTTGTTGTCTGGGTCAAGTTTGCTAGCGAGAGACAAAGAGCGGCGTTGAAAGGCTGCTCCAACGGAACCTTCGAGTCTTAATAGCTTACTTACAACTGGGCTCGTCAGGCACTCTTTTTGGCTGCAGTGGTTATTATTATATTTACATGCTCCCATCTCCCGTTTCTGGTCGGTCACAACTCTTACTGTTCGACTCTCCTTTTTCTCCCTCCTCGCGCTCACAGACACATAATGGGTATGGCAGTCCATTCTCCCTGCAGCACTACACTGCCCATGAGGCTACATTCTTTAGGGCTATGCCTGTAAAACTCTGCCTATTGCCTTCATATTAAATCATTTTTTAAATAATAATTTTAAAAAATATTTCTTCATGTGATTATGCGGGCTGCAAGTCGAGGTGACATGGGCCCTGAGATTGAGACACAGGCATTAGAGCCTCTTAATGCGTGTTTTGTTCGGGTTTCCACCGGCGTGGAATTACCAAAAAGGGCACAGCCTAACATATGAAACAGGAAAATAATCCATTTATTTCAACAAAGTAACTGTATTCTGAATACTACCTTTTTAAACGGTAACTGTAACGGAATACAGTCACTCATATTTTGTATTTTAAATACGTAACAGTTGTACATGTATACTCCCCAACACTGTGCATAAAATCACACTTCCTGTCTTTAACATGTTTTTTGGGGTCTACTTTGTTTACTGCCTACTAAGTTTTCACATGACGTCACTTCATTTGTAACTTTGTTGAGAGCCGCATTTGCCTGTTACAATACTTTGTTTTGGTTAATGACCAACTTGTTTCATATGTAAAGAAATTGTAGATGTTGGCGCCCGTGCTTTAGGGTATAGCCACATTTGTTTTTGTGGGGGGGGGGGGGTTTTGCGTCTTGTTTTTTGTTTATCAATCACATTGTTGACTCTTTTTTCAGGCCAGCAGAAAGCAGAGTCCAGATTCTAGCACAGAAGAAGTGGCCTCAGAAAACCAACAATCTGTAGAGAAAATCAAGCAAGAAAAAACCGCAGAACCCAAACAGGTACAAACTGATAAAAGAATATTAAAAGTAAAGTTCTGCTTTTCCATTTAAAATGCACACATTATATGATTAGTGTGTAGACTTAATGTTGGATAATTTTTTTTGACTCTTTTTTTCTTGTTTGCTCTCAGGTCAGTAAAGCCGTCAGTGATGCTGAAGACGGAGAAGAAGAGGCGAAAACATCAGAAACGTCCCATGTAAGTTTTGTTGCAGTGGCATTAGCATTGGGGAGAAACTCCACAGGAGGAAAGAGGCAAAGATGCCATCATTTAAACACAAAGCTCTAATTCTGTGTATGTATTTAGATCCTGTTCATAAGCCGTACAGCAGCAGTCTGGAGTAACTTTGAATTAATTTTGCTGCTGTGTTTATGCCAAAAGAAAACAAACAAACATTCCTTTCCAGGGAAAGAGAGGTTTCTTCTCTGGTATCCTTAAAAACAAACAAAAAAAATCACCAAATGAGATGTCAGCACAAGTGAGTGTGCACTATTTCTTAAATAATAAAATGATGTAAAATGTAGAAATAAAAATGTTCTTCTGCTTCCCTGGCCACTGTGTCTGTGGGGATGGTGTTTGCTCTGTGTTCTAGCATCCTGATGATACCAGGTTTGTGCTCCAGTGGATGATGAGAGTCAAACCTTAAATACTGATCCATATGTGTAGGTTTACGGTATACGTCAACTTTTAAATGTCCCCCATTACTGATAGAAATCTCACAGTCTAAGAGGCTAACCTGCCACTTTTCATATCCTCCCTGGTGAATTTGATGTGTTGGTCCACCGAGTCAATGTGATCCGTGAATTGTGGTACATCCTGAGATTTGATTTTCACCCAGACAATCAAATCTCAGGATCAAATCAAATCAAATCAAATCAAATCAAATCAAATCACTTTTTATTGTCACATCACATGTGCAGGCACACTGGCACAGCACATGCGAGTGAAATTCTTGTGTGCGAGCCCCACAAGCAACAGAGATGTGCAAACGCAACAACACAAACGAGCAAAATACAAGAATGGCCAACCTGAAACTAATAAATATATGTACAATATATCAGGAGGGGTATAGGACTCACACAAATGCACTCTTTATTAAGACGCAAGCTATAAAATTCCAGGATCTGGTAAAGTTTAAAACAGTGCAAATAATATATAAAGCAAGGAAAGGGATGCTCCCAGTCGAAATAAGTAAATGGTTCTTAGAGAGAGAAGGGAGGTATAATTTTAGAGGGAAGTGGAATTTAAAAATACAAAGAGTAAGAACAACTTTTAAAAGGATGTCTATTTCAATAGTGGGAGTTAAATTCTGGAATGAGTTAAAAGAAGAAATGAAGGTCAGTAGTAGAGATGGCACGATACCACTTTTTAATGTCCGATACCGATTCCGATATCATAAATTTGGATATCTGCCGATACCGATATGAATCCGATATAGCGTATTTTGTAATCAATAAAACTGTTTTTTTATAAATATATTGCTGCATTTTGTATAAGTTCATACTCAAGTTTTAAAAAACAAGAGATTGAAGCTATTCTGTTATACCTGTATGCAAAAAATGCACTCCATTTTATAGTTCAGCAACACTGATCAATCTAATAAATTTAAACCTACACCATCCTCCCTATTCTGGTATTTTAAAGAGTACTTAGTGGATATATTAAGCAACCTAACTAATAGGGTTGCCAACTCCCAGCAAAAATATTAGGGAACCACCCCCCGCCCTTAATCGATGTAATCAACTTTAATTTAATGCAAGTGTAAAACAAATGCACAGAAATCAATTATTTTTCTTCAATATTTAAATAGATTCAACATCTTGCTTCAACAGAATTGCAGACTGCACAGATGGTACCTTTCCAAAGGAAAAAGTACTATAGCTTACTAGGGTGTATATTAGACTTATTAGTTACTATATACAATAATGGATTTCTATACATTTAATCAGATGACCACTTTTGTTGTAAGATTCAGATAATTATTTATTCAAAGTTTTTAAATGACATAACAAAGAAAAGTATTTCTTTGTGCCCCCCTCTCCCTGTTAGTGCCCTACCTGGCCCCTGACAAAGCTTTGCTAGACCCGCCCCTGCACAGTTACCAGCCGTCAGCTACTTAGAAAAGGATCTTGCTGTTATTTGTCTCTCAGAAACAGTTCATAACTTCCCTTCAACTCATTCATGTCACCTAAAAGGTAAACCTGTTTCTCCATCACCTGCTCAGCTCTGATGATTCAGTAAGGACATCTCCTGGTTTCATCTTCATGTTTCCCTCTCACCACATATCCAAACAGATATCATGACCAGCAGCTTTTACAGCTGTGGCCCCAGCAAACCTCAGCTGATACTAGAAAGTAATGTTAAATACATTCTAACAACAGCTTTTCACGCTTAAACGTGCCGCTGGTCTCCTCTTTCTAGCGCAAAGTGGGCGATAAACAAACAAGAAAGACGGGACTTGCGGCAGAAAAGCCGATCAGCTGATGATTGATCAGTTTCATGTTTGAAGTAATAACAGGAGAGGAAGGGGGAGGGAATGAGAGAAGTAGATGCAACTGCGCAGCAAAGACAGAATAACTCCAGCTTTGTGTCTATTTTTTAATTCTAGCTGAAGTATGGGACAAATCGCTTCCTTTTCACCTCAATATGGAACTCCGATGGCCAGTCCAGCTGTGGCTCAATATATCAGTTGTTAAGCTTAACGTGGAAATACTATGCAAACATTCAGGGATGAACTTACACACTTGCTTTACTTCTCTGGGATAGTTTTCGCCGAGATGAAATGCCGCAGTTAGGAAGCACGTACGAGGCTCCAAATGCTCCAACAGACCGCCAAACAGCCGCTCTATCACGTGACACATACTGCTCCGATGCGCCGATCTGGGTTACGCCAAGTAGCGCGTTTTGTGAGGTGATTTTGTGATACTTCGGATCGGATTACATTTTTTATTTCTCTCCGATATCCGATCCAGTAATTTAGGTCCGTATCGGACCGATACCGATACGTAATATCGGATCGGTCCATCTCTAGTCAGTAGTGATATAAACCAGTTTAAAATAAAACTCAAAAAATAAATTTTAAATAAGTAAAAGAATGAAGAAAATGCAATTAACCCAAGACAGCAGTCAAAGTGATGTTTATTTTCCTTTGCAAAATAGTAAATCTAAACATAGTTTTAGTCGAATGTGAGAAAAGTTGAAACCATTGTATACGTTTTTCTTGTTTAAATTTAGATGACGAGGAAATGATTAAGATGTAAACCTGAGGGGGTCGGGCTAAATAAATACATACTTCTGCCTACTCCTTTTCAAACAACTGCATGGAATGATATTATGAAATGTTGGTGAATGTATATGTTTGAAATAAAAATGAACTGAACTGAACAGGTGTCATCCACATACCTAAACTAATGACTTGGTGATGTTCCAGGGTAGGATAACAAAGCCCTCTTTTCCATTTTTTCCATGTACAAGTTGGCCACAATGGGTGAAACTGGGGAACCCATGGCACACCCATTTTTCTGTCTGTAGTACTGACCCTTGCATGTGAAATAGGTGGAATGAAGACACAAACACATTTGGTCGGTCCTGAGAGTGGTCCTGTTGCTGAGGTTGGGGTCCTGTAATCTCCTATGAACCACCTCCAACGTTTTAGTGACTGTTTCCCCAGATGAAACAATCAGACCATTGTTTCATCTGGGGAAACAGGCAGTTAGCCGAGACTGAAGAAGTCATTTGGATGAGTGGCGAAATGTTTCTCCCACTGAAAATGCTGAGTCCAGAATCAACTTTTTTGGATAATATTAGTGTTATTATCTTTTTTAAAATCTGAAATCATTTTGGTGTTTCAGGAGAATCTGAGTTCTCACAGTGACCTTTCTGCCAGCAGCGACAGCCTGTCTGAAAACAAGGTGAGGCCCTGTAGCTGCTGTAGTGGCAGCAGAGATAATGTTATCTGGAATTACAGTGTACACATACAGCTCAGTGGTATATTTACCTGCAAAATTAGTTGTCTGACTTTGGGTAGAATAACCGAGCATGAGCATGCTGTTCGTGTCTGTTTCAGGAAAAAAACCAATGGTACAGTGGGATGTTAAAGAAGAGGTGGAAACCAACAGAAAGTCTTCAAACTGATCAGGTAGAATCATCAAAAATACACATAAAAAAATCTCCCCTTTGGTTTTCTTTCTTTCTCTCCCCCTCTCTCTCTCATTCATTCCCCCTGTCCTATTTATTAAAAAAAAAAAAAAAAAAAAAAAAAATGACAAAGGATGAACTGAAGCTCTGCCATCACGTAATGTCGCATACTGCTGTTTCTGATGTCATTTAAAAAAAAAAAAAAAAAAAAAAAAAAAAAAAAAAAGCGTGTCAAAGTATCCTCGGGCAAGATACTGAACCCTGAGTTTCCCCTGATGCATCCATTGGAATGTGTATGTGTGTGTTAGACAAGGTGCTGGGTATAGAATAAAACACTTGCATGAATGTGTGTGATTGTCTGAATGATGGTTTGAGTGCTCAGTTAGAGTAGAGCTCAGAGCTTTGCAAGTATCAGTTCATTTACCATTTACATTACTCTCAGCCACAATTATCAACTATGCATTAAACTCATATGATCAGGAATGACGGACTCAGACAATGACTCAAAAAATAAAAACTCTGTGTTTGATGTAGAATTGTTGGTAGAATCTGTAAATATCTCTCAATCAAAACTGCTTTATACAGCTTCTCCTTTATTACTTTAAGGGATCCAAAGGCTGCTGCACACATGCATCTGTCACAGTGCAGGCAACATTTTCATAAATATGCAAATGACTAGCTATCCAGTTTACATGCATTAAAAAGAAAAAAGAAAAAAAGAAAAAAAAAAAAAAATACACATAAAACATACCAGATTATATGCACATGTATTGCGTAACTAGTCACACAAAAGACATAAGCTCACATGATTAGGTTACTGCTTCCATCACCTGATAATCAAATTGCACGCTCTTATTTTTTGGGCAGGACAATAAAGCAGACAGTAATTCTGAAGACCTAGAAGAAGAGGAGAAAACATCAGAGATGTCTCATGTAAGTTTTCTTATCTTTAGCAAATGAGGAAATTCTCTTGCACAAGAGGATAGAGGCCGAGGGAGGGAGTTAGACAAGCTGCCATGGAGTTGTTTTTGTTCGGAAGCTCTAATTTTGTACATGCGTTTAGATCATCAATATCAATTCTCTTGTGTTTGTGGAAAGATGGAGATGTGTGGTCATCATCATGTTTTATCTAATCTATCTTAGGAAAAGGGAAGCTACTTGTTTGGTTTCCTTAAAAAGCCAAAAAAACCAGCCGCTGAGACGCCAACGCAGGTGAGCTTGCAACAGAACTGTTCAAAATAACAATTTAAATTGTTAAAATAATGGTTTAACTTTTAGGAGAACTTATTTGCCTTAGAAATACGTGGACAGAAACATTAATTTTAGTTTATCGGTATATTTTTTTTCCCTCTCAAATGACTTTGGTGTTTCAGGAGAATCTGAGTGCCCACAGTGAGCTTTCTGCCAGCAGCGACAGCCTGTCTAAAAACAAGGTGAGGTCCAGCAGCTGCTGTAGTGGCAGCAGAGATAACGTCACGTGGAATTTTAATGTACACACAGAGATCTGTGATAAATGAGCACGAGCATACTGTTCCTGTTTGTCTCAGGGAAAAAAAACTACGATACGCTGGGATGTTAAAGAAGTTGCCGAAACAAGCCAAAGCTGAAAGTGATCAGTTAGAAAATCTGATAAAACATTCCCTGACTCCCATGATGTTTTTCATAACTACTCAAACAAAAAATTTTGTTTCAGGACCAGCAGTCCCTGCATGGTGACTTACCCAACTCCAATGATGATCTGACTGTAGCCCAGTCAAAGGTGAGGATCATTTAATATTATCTTGATGTAATTCCAATTAATTGTTCTGATGTCACCAAGAAAAGATAATTTTTTTTCCCAAAACTCCTGGAGAAGGGATGCCCGGCAGGGGTTGTGTAAACCGCTGAAATTATTAAATGACAGGCTCTCAATAACTAGTGTGCATTTGGGGAGGCCACCCAGATACATTTGCGGACTTATTTTTATCTATTTCTAGTCTGTATTAGAAAATAAAAAGTGCGGAACAGTCGTCCATCTCTAATTTTAAAAGTTCAGTCACTACTTACTTTTCCAACCTACCCCCATCTCTTATGTTCCAGACTAGTTTTTACTGTGGCAGTGCAAATATCATTCAGCTTCTTCTCCATAGAGGACCTCATTCCACCATTAAATAGACTCCAGTTCGACCATCTTGGACACGCGGCATGTCCTCATACTGCTCTAGATGTTCGCTGAGAGCTGCAGCACCCATGCAGTCCAAGTTCACCCACGTGACATGAGACTCGCAGGCGAGGCAGCTGAATTACATCATTCTGCTACATCATGAAATACACAACAGTTAAAATGTTTGCAGAGGAGAAACTTAAAAGTGGCTTTTTAAAAATGTATTTCAGAGTCAGTCTTTTGCAGCACTCAAATCCATTCATATGCACATGCAGAAATACTTTTTTTGCACCTTTGGTACATGCACACGCACAAACATCTTAAATCTTACGTCTGTAGGAAAAACATGAACTACTGCAAATATTGGTTTAAGCTGAAGGAAACTCAGGTAGGGTTCATGTGGTGGTCAGTAAAATACTAAAAGGTGTAAAGTGGAGAACATGGGGGGGAAATGGAGTTTATAGTGTATGTGTTAAGATAAGTTAAAAGAGTAAACAGCTCAGTGAAGATAATGGAGGCAAAAGTGTCAACAAAAAAGAGTTTTTAACAAACGTTGGAGGACTTTGTGTTATTATAATATTCATATCTGAAGCCAGAAATCTGAGGGTGATTGAACCAGACACTGCTAACTGACTGATGAAAACGCCAGTTGGTGGTGAAAACCTTTTTCTACTGTGTATAGGAGAAAGGAGGTGGAGCCTAACAGACAGCTACAAGCTACATCTGCCAAGGTTGGCACCAACCTTTAATCAAAGCAGACACACACCCAATAATGCAAACTAGAAGGATTATAAAAGATTTCACACCAGGACTGCTGAGGAGCTCATCCTGTGGTCACACTCAACCATCTCGGACAACAGCAGTCTTTTTTTCTGCTCTGGACAACCGCTGCAAGGTGGAGGGCCACTCTAATCAGACCAGCACCAGCTGTGATCCAAGATGATGGAGCTGGGGTTTGTTAGGATGATAAGAGATTCACAGGCCAGCAGGAGGTTATATTCAGGGGTGCACATAAGTGGTCCACAGGTGCGCATTCGCTGGCAAAATAAAAGACGCGCATCAGATAAGAAGTTGCAACGCGCGTTTGCGTACATAAGATTTTCTGGAGGAGGACAGACATTTGTTTAGAACTCTTAAAGATGTCGAAGAAGCTCCTTTAAGCAATTACTTTGGTGTTCCTCCACCTCCAAAGAAATGTCAGAAGGAGTCCGAACCGCAAAAGAAGCGCGTATTCTCAGAAAAGTGGTTGCAGGAGGTGAGCTGGCTTCAAACAAATGATGAACGCACAGAGATGTGGTGCAAAATATGCCGTGAAAATCCCACTCTAGCGGACAAAAACAGTGCCTTTTATATGTACGCAAACGCGCCTTACAACTTCTTATCTGGTGTGCGTCTTTTATTTTGACAGCGAATGCGCACCTGCAGACCACTTATGTGCACCCCTGGTTATATTGGAGTAGCAAATAAAGGTTTTACAGAAGAAAGGTTTATGAATGTTAGTGATTATTTAAAGATGCTCCCCACATTTAGAATATAAACTGGTTGAAAACAATGTAAATTAAAGTGAAGTTTATATTTATTACTAAAGAATATAAATTCAGGTACTAGTGTTGCTCACTGGTTGAGCAGGTGCCTATATGCCTGATGGCTGAAATGCAGTGACCTGGGCTCGAGTCCCCTTCCCCGGCTCTCTCTCACCCTGTCAAAAAAGGCAAAAAGCCCCCAAATAAATATTTACAAAAGAGTATAAATGCAGTGCACAGGAATAAAAAATTGGATCGTGAGAGTGTGCTTCAAGGTAAATTAAAGGATTAGAGAGCAGGCAAAGTGAAGGTAATGGTGGGAAGGTGATAAATGAGAACAATCACTATCTAAACGTCAACACTTTGAAAGGGAGGTGTTTTCTTAAGTTGCAGTGCATTTGACCTCTCAGGTCTACTATAGATAGGCCTTACAGTTTAAGAATTGGTGCCCTGCATTACAGATATGCTATTGGCTAAACGTACCAGAGAAAGCAAAACAGAAATGACAAAGACGTGTTTATTATATTCAGGGACAAGCAGAACTTGACATAGGCAGACTAAAAAAAGCTAAATGTACAGGAAACAATTTTTCTCTTATTTTTCATATTCAGTCATAGTGATACTTTCCTGGTTATACGTATGCATATTTTGGTGGTATTGCCTAAATACTCTACAACTTCCAGAAGTGCTTTGCTTTGGTCTTTCTGATGAATGCACACATTGGTTAAGCATCACCATGTCAGACACTCCCTTCTGTCTGTCCTCTTCTGCTCATCTAATTTACAGTCGTAGGGGGCTGAAGCCTACCCTGGTTGTCACAGGGTGAAAGGAAGGGTGCCATAGACAAATCAAGTCTGTCACCAAGCCAACACACAGAGTTCATGATTTCATGATGAGCTGTTGGCTCAAACAAAAACAAACAAACAAAAAAACCCAACTTCTATGGCAAATCTCTTCATCCGCAACTTTTACTGAAACCGCTAACGAACCAGGTCTTATAATCAAACACCAAGCTACAGAGGAGACGTTGGTTTTTATTGTTCTTTGCTTTTAATTCAGGAGTTGGTGGTAAATACTGAGGCTCAGTTATCTGCCAGCTGTGAGAATGTGAATGACACAACCGTCACAAAGGTACTCGATTTAAAAAACAAAAAAAACCTTCTTCTCCTTTAAAAACAAAACAAAAATCAACTGTAGCTGCGTTAGTCATGTGAACATGAACTGAAACCTGGCCACACACATTAGATCTGATGCAGTGAGTGCAATGAGTCATTTACTGCTTTCAAATATGTGTCATGAAATATTGATACTTATATAATAATCTACATAATTAAAACCTCTGCAGATGTGTCAAAATCTTTATTACAAGTAAAATCTTACAAAGAAAAGACTCTAAAGTACTTACAGTTGAAGTAGTAATTAAGCAGAGAAGGTCCCTTTTTATTTTATTGTGTTTTTTAAATATTAAAGTAAGTCCTAAATACTGTATTTACATATAATTCTTTGGTTTGTTTTACACTTTTTGCAAGAATTCTTTGGACACATCACATCTTATCTTGACAACTGCACATTGAATTGAAATAAAAATCGATTTGACATGTTGACGTCCTCGTGGATCCATATTAGTCCACTTCTAAGCAGCCAGTTTCTCAAACTCTCCACCTACCTGCTTGTAGTATACGCTTATGTGAAACTTAACTGAAGGAGTAAAATATTCGGGTGAGGACATTTTGCACACAATGTGTGAACGGTGCTTTTTTATTTTTTATTTTACTAACTTAAGTGTGTTTTTAAGAAAATTAAGCAATAACTTTAGATGTCAAATAACTGTAAGGGAGTAGAAGTATAAGAGGAAATTAAAATACTATGCAAGTACACTTCAGTGAGGGTTAAACTTCCGTACAGTACTAGAATAAATCACTGTGACATTGAGGCTTACTGATATCGAAAGTCGGCGTGTTGTCAAGTTCCTGTTTTATTTTCCCTGAGACAGTTTTTGCTACTGAATGTTTTAATGAATTTTAAAAAGTAACTTAAATGTGTTTGTTTTAGCAGAAAAAAGGAGGCCTGGCTAAAATTTTAAAAAGATCCGGCAGCATTGACAACCTGTTGGATGAGGTCAGTGTCAGCCCTGCGCAGAGCGATTACATGTTCAGCTTTTTACGTTCAGTGTTTATGCTAAATCAGTAATATTCCTCTTTCACACACGGCATCCCGTGTAATCTTGAAACTGTGTATAAAAGCAGACCTTATACTGAGTTGCTTCATTCTTGTCTTGTTTTTTTATTTGTTTGTCAGATCGTTTCCTTTGTGGGATTTCATGTCGTCACACTTTAACCACTTCCACATCAACATTTTAACTTTGTCTTGGTGCTTGAGTTACCCTTCGTTTTTGTTTTCTCTCTTCTGGATTCCTCAGTTCAACACACTGTTTTATCTCCAATCAATGTTTGGAGATATTGATCCTAATAAAAAGAAAAAGAAGAAGTCATTGTTAGCCATGTTACTTTTCAGACAGACCTTATGAAACTGATGTAGTCTGTACTGTCTGTTAGCAAGATTGTTAATTGTCTGATTTCAGGGGGAAAAACATTTCAGTGAGATGTTCAAGAGAGCTCCAAAACCAGCTCACTGCAAAAACTCAAAATCTTACCAAGTATATTTGTCTTATTTCTAGTCAAAATTATCTCATTACACTTAAAATAAGACACAATCAGCTACAGGGCAACATTTCAGTAAGCTAAAGGAACTTGTTTCAAGACAGTGAATCTTGAAACTAGAGAAAAACTAGAGATTTTTCACTTGTTCCACTGGCAGATTTTTTCACTTATTTTAAGCTAAAATATCTTGTATTAAGTGAAAAAATCTGCCAGTGGAACAAGTGAAAAATCTCTAGTTTTTCTCTAGTTTCAAGATTCACTGTCTTGAAACAAGTTCCTTTAGCTTACTGAAATGTTGCCCTGTAGCTGATTGTGTCTTATTTTAAGTGTAATGAGATAATTTTGACTAGAAATAAGACAAATATACTTGGTAAGATTTTGAGTTTTTGCAGTTGCAAGGGCAACTGTGACAGTTGCAAGGGCAACACTGCACCTCATCTGCTAGCAGATGAGGTGCAGTGTTGCCCTTTAAATAACTATAATACACTCAAAGATATTCAGTTGTACTTGTGTTGGTCTTTTTTATGCTTTATGTTGTGTTTGTTCAGGAAACAAACGCAGATGAAGAACAGAAATTATCAACCAGCGATGAAAACCTGTCAGAAGCAAACACAGCAACGGTACAGATGTGGACCAGAACATTTGGACAGTCACAGTCATGACCTGTTTCACCCTCATTTATGTCTTTGATTATTTACTGTTCATATATTTCAGGAAAAAACAGGAGGATTGGCAGGATTCTTCAAAAAGTCTCCCAAACCAGCTCCACGCTCTGTCGCTACTCAGGTGCCAAATACATTTGGATTTTTCATGTATTTTTATGCTTTTCAGAGTTAGATGTAGTACATTATCAGAAAATGACTCTTTAAGGCCAAAACTGTACTTCTTCCTTCGCATTTGTCATTACTTCTTACTTCAAAACAAGAATCAAAATGTCATTTATATTTATTTCACTTCTGAAAATATTCCACAGCAGCTCAAACAAGGATGCAAATAATGAAAAATTTAAACAAACACACAAACAAAAGCAGATGTCACACAGCTAATAAAATCTTATTGTCATGTCATCACGCTCAACCAGACCAAAGTTTTGAAAGCACCATCAATCAAAAGACTGTTTTCATCATTTAATACAATAATTTGGACTTTTTTCCTGAATTCACTGCATTTCTTTTCCAGGATCCCCTCTCGAGGCAGCTGTCAGCCAGCTGTGACAGCCTCACAGATGCAGGAAAGGTGAGATTACTACTGAAACTACTGTCAGGATAATCAGGTCGGGAAGTTATCCTTTCTCAGTGTTGTGGAGTTCTACTTGTGGAAATGCAGTGTCTGGTTTAGGCTATTTGTGCTGCTGCATGTAAGACGCAGCACACAGAAATAATATTCTGCTCTGTATTAATAATGTGATGCCAGCAAATCTAAATATAAGTTTAGATGAGAGACTCTGCATCAAAGGTTTTAAACATTATAGTGTAATCTTTACATTTTTGTCCCTGTTTGGTGCACAAAATAAGTGCTAATAGTTTATATAAGACTGTATTTGTCTTTTTAAAGGAGGCGGCTTTGGCAAACAGTCAGCTGTCTGCCAGTAATGACAATCTTTTAGAAGCTTCAAGCACCCCAAAGGTCAGACTTTTGATTTTAACACTGTTTCTGAGGTTTAGCAAATAAATAAATAAATGCCTCATGGTTTTATTTTGTTAACAGGAGAAAAAAGTCGTCTTCTCCGGGATCACTGGGATGTTCAGAAGGACGCTCAAAACTGAGGAGCAACAGGTAGAAATGACATCAATCACATAAAAATCCCAACTTTTTAAGCTTTTTAAGCTAATAATTTGGGCAAGTAACATTTTAGGAAATTTAGCCGATCTCTCTTGAAAATAAATTATTCCTGTTGTCTGCTGCAGGAAGATGAGGACATGGAGGCTCCAGCAGGAGGCGGGCTGAGACGCAAGAGGACCATCAAAAAGAAAAGACGAGTAAGAGCGCATACGAGGAGGAATAAGCACAATCAGTGCGACGTATGCTTTTTACTTCCAGTGTCAGCTGCTGTAGTTGGAGTTCATCAACAATAATCAATGCATATCCAGACGTTTTCTTACATCATTTGAGTTCTCAGTTTTGATGTCAAAGCTCCACTTAAATAAATAAAACATTACTCTTGTTTATTTCTTTCAGGTTGTGTCATTCCGAGTTAAGAAAACTCTTCCTAACATTCCCAAACTTGGCCTGGCTTCTCAGGTACCTGCATCTGTCTGTTGTTATTTTTGTTTTGTTGGCGTTTTTTTTTTTTTTTTTTTTACCTTATTTTTCCACCAGATTTTCCAAAGTTATATTTATTAATAATTAACTTGCAGTCAGTCTGTAAAATGTAAAGTCTTTCAGTGTAGATTATTGTGGTCTATGACAACCATCATCATTTTTCCTCCACAGACTTCAGATGAAATGCCTTGCATTGAGGAAACTCTTGAGTTGCAGGAGATGAGCCCAGCACAGGTCAGCATGATGGCATTAAAGATTTTAAGTTAAAATATTCATTGTGGTTCATGAATGAAATTTTTAAAATTCTCCACTTGATGTTCATATTGTTTAATTTAACCTCCAACCAGAACTATGATTTTCAACTGTCTTTAATTTTCATTTTTCTAAATTTTCACACAAGAAATGTTTGTATAGGATAACCTCTGACTTTTGATGTGGACCTGTCACGTATGTGTTATTATATGTATATTGTAATTTACAATGTGTACACCACCGCAGTGGATTTTAAGCAGAATGTAATATGTGGCTGGAGTTCAGATTATCAGCTTTAATTCACAGGGTTTAACAAAAGTGTTGCATTAACTCACTGAGACTGAGGGGGGAAAAATTAGGAGTGACCGAATCAACAGTCTGGTGGATTCGACTACAATGATCAGCTCAGCAACACCACTGAAGAAAACTGAAGTGCATAATGACAGAATATTTTTCATGGTTTTAAAAAACCCAATATCATAGCATCGAGCCAAGTCGAGAACACTATCAAAGGAAGTAGACACATCACTTTCAAAGACTGCAATCAAGAGACGCCTTCATGAATTCAGTTCAGTTTTATTTATGTACCGCCAGTGCACAACAAAAGCGTCTCAAGGTGCTTAAATTGACAGGAAACTCGCAACAGTGCGACTAACAGCTGTTTTATTATTTGTTTTCCAGGAGAGCACAGTGGAGGTTCAGCCGGTGGAGATGGCTGCTTATCCGACTGAGGAAAACCCAGTCGAAACTGAGCCGGTGAGCCTCAGAGTTTGTGAGTGTTAGTCATTTATGGTATTTGACAGATGAGTTGTCTCTTCATTCAAGCTTCTTGTTTTCAGGAAGAGGATGAGCTTTTGGAGTGGTGGAACACAGTCAAAGGTTAGTGTGGTTTCAACTAGGGCTGTTCGATATAACGATATATATCGGATGACGATATAAAAACGTCTATCGTTTCATTTTACGCTATCGTTTGTTTCGCGGTGTCGCAAAATAAACTGTTTACGGCAATATTTTTTTCATCGTTTTTGATGGTCACTGTAGTGGCTATATTAATTTCTTAAAGTTCTCTCTTTCTCTTATATTTAATATAACCACACTACAGACGGACAAGCGCCTGTTTTTATGCGTTATGGTTAGCAACAACAACGGTAACAGCATCGCGTGTCCGCTTGTTTATTTTCCACAAACCTTTCACAATAAAGCTCAAGATCCCGTTGAGACTTTTCAAAATAAACTGAGTCACGTGAAAGAGCAGATGAGAATTAAAAAAGAGCCGCCAGGTGCTAAAAAATAAACCTTGGACTCAAACGTTAGAACAGGCTTTTCCCTGCAGCACAGAAAAGAAAAGAAAACGGCGGCCTTTACAACTTATGTCTAAAAATGTATCGTTTCATGCATCGGTTAAAACACTCAACTCCAGCTACATGGCGCGCAGCTGGAAACACTTCCCGCAAGTCAAGCTGCCCGAGATTCACAGAATTTACAGAAAATGTTACATTTTTGTGATTTATATTGTTATCGGACGATAGAATATCGTCCGATAACGTCTCATCTCATAAATCTCATATCGTCGGGATATGAGATTTTGGTCATATCGCACAGCCCTAGTTTCAACATTTAGGAGAACTATTATATATTTTTTATGTTTTCTGTCTACTCGTTGTATTATTTCTGCTGCTGTTTGCCAGGTTGGAAGGAGTGGAATGAGACTTCTGATTTCCGGGCAGAGGATGAGGAAATGTGAATACAGTTTCTGTTTTTTAATAACTTTACCTTCATGTTTCCAGTAAACATAATATTTGAGATTTTTGCATTTGTTTTTAGGGTATAATTCTTTTTTGATTTGTTGACAACTTTAAGGCTTAAATTTAGCAGTAAATCTAGTCTTAATAATAATAATTACAACTTTATGTGTCAGATTGATAAGCATAATGTTTCTGTTTGTGTCTGTTTCTGCAGGGCGATGGAGCAGGCAGCCGACCGCGTCTACATGGCAGCCCGTCTTTTCGTGCGTCTTTTCAACCAGCGCGGGGCGTCCTTACAGCATCGCATCCTGGAGCTTTTGGCTATGGCGGACGCTGCGGATGAGTTCCATAAGAAGACTGTGTCGGCCGCTGTGGGCGGAGGCGTGGCCAGCGTCGCGGGTAGCGTCACCACAATCACAGGCCTCATTCTGGCGCCTTTCACTTTTGGCGCCTCTATTATTGTGACAGCAGTGGGGATCGGTGTGGCGACGGCAGGCAGCATCACGTCAGCGACGGCTAAAATCACTGATACGGTCCACTCCAACATGGACCGTAAGAAGATGGAGAAAATGATCCAGGGCTACCAGGAGGAGATCAAAGTCCTCAGAGAGTGCATGGAGTTTGTGCAGGTGAGGGGATTTTTTCTAAAAGGTTAAGAACAAAGTATTTAAAGCACACTCTCTGAGATCAGAATACATTCCTGAACCTACTAAAATATGATGGATTTTTTTTGTTTTGTTTTGAAATGCAAAGAAACATGTTGCCTGCCCAAGCTGAAATCTCTTAAGCTTTGCAGTAGTATCACAGATCCCTCAGCAGGTGGCATCATACAGCTCCAAGCTGTGTTGACTTGCAGCACCTGTTATTTCTATGGAGGCAGTAAGCATGTACTTAAATTTCACAGGACTGCAAAGCATCCAATGAAAACCTTATTTTGTATGTGCTATTTATTCACAAGATTATTTACGAGTTTTGTTAAGGTATTAAAATATACTTAAAAGTATTGATTTGGGCTTTTTCAAAGAGGATAAAGTGGCAGCCTTTCTTTCTCAAAGGTTAACGCCTGTGCATGGGTACGCGCTGCTCTGGTCAAGTGCTTATATGGCAGTTTACTGTGACACAATACTACATTACAGCACTGCAACAATGACTGCAGTGTTTTAAATTCCTAGGACTGTAAATCCAGAGTTTTGTATCCCTGAATTTAGACACTCTGAGATGTAATCTAGCCTAGATTCAGTCAGTTAAGTCCATGTTTAACTGATTGTGTATGGTTGGTACTTTATACCCCTTGGCTGTAAAAGGCTGATGGAGTATTGTCGTCACTCTGCTGGTTGGGCAGGAGGGCGGGCAGCGTGGACACCCAACTTTAACACCTAACTTTGGTGAACTCGACCTTTTAAGAAGAAAATAATAATTCTTTTAATAAATGTTAAAAAATGATATCTCAATAATATTTTATCAACAGGTTTGACTTTAAAATCAAATATATCCATCTCTTTATTGTCTCTCTTTTCTGCTGTAGAAAGGTCTTGACACCCTGCAGGAGTGGGATTTTGAGAAATACGCTCAAAGTGCTGCCAAAAAAGCTATGAACCACAACATTAAACACGTGATGAAAGAGGGAGGCCGCGCGGGAAAAGCCCTGATGATCAACACCAACCAGCTCGTCAGCACCGTGCAGGTTTTAGGTAGGGCAGGCGGCATAGCCAAGGCCGCTCAGGCCATCAGCGTCACCACAGGCGTCATGTCGGCACTCTTTTTGGCTTTGGATGTTTTCTTCCTCGCTAAAGACTCTCATGAGCTTCGCAAGGGTGCCAAAACCAAATTTGCCACCAAGATCAGAGAGGTATGTAAAGACCTTCAAGATGGCCTCCTGGAGCTCAACAGGGTGAAGACGCAGCTGCAGAAGACGATGGACGGCATTGAGGTGGAGGAGTTTGAGGAGGTTGAGGAGGTGGAAGTAGAGGTTGAGGACGACTTGGTGTCTGATCCAAAGAAGCTGGCTGAGCTGGAGCAGGAGCTGGACCTCCTGGAGGAGAAAGTGGACAAGAAGGTTGTAGAGGTTGAGAAGAAGGGTAAAGAAATGGAGAAGGAAAATTCAAAAATTAAAAAGGTGAAGAAAGAGGAGAAGAGCATAAAAGAAAAAGATGAGAAGGAGAAAAAGGAGAAGAGCTTGAAAGGAAAAGATGAAGAAAAGGAGAAAAAACAGGAGGACAGTAACGACAAAGACAAAGAGAAATGCAAGTCCAAAGAAAAGATGCCCGATGAGGAAAAAGAGGAGAAAAACAAGGCAAGTGGCAAAACTGCCAAAGAAGTCCTGAAACAACAGTCTCAGAAAGAAAGCAAACAAGACAAAAACACCAAAAACAGAATAACAGCTGGAAATGACAACTGTAATGGTAAGGTCAGCAAGATAAACGATGATATTGGTACAAATAAAACAACAGAAAAAGAGAAACATAAAAGTAGAAAAGAGCAGGAGGAAGTGAAGAGCAGATCAGAGGGCAGCAAAAGTGAGCGAGTGAAACCTGAGAGAGGAAGTGAAAGGAGAAGAAGCAGCAGGGATGATGAAGGAGAAAGGAAGCCACCTGAAAGTACATCTGTAAAAACAGGGGACCGCAGTAAGAGGAGACATAGCAGCAGCAGTGAGAAAGGGGTAGAAAGAGGAGGTGAACATCTAAATAGAGGAACTGGCGAAGAAAGGCAAAGCAGGAAAGGGAGCGAGGAGGATAGAGGAGTGAAGGACTGGAGAGCTGAAATGGCAAAAAATAGAGAAGAAAAGAGACAATGTCAGGAGACTGAGAACAGGAAGGAGTCGCACCAAGATCACGAAATATCATCAACGAAGAGGAGAGGGTCAGAAAGAGAGTTAGGAGGCAGCAGAGAGTATTCAAAGAGGAGCCACCACAAGAGGGAGCACAGGGAGAGGGGAGATGAGAAGCATGGGAGCAGGGTGGAGAGTGCAAGGAGGCAGTTTGAGAGGGCAGGAGGTGAGGGAGGTGACACAAAGGCAAAAAGAAAAGACGATGGAGAGAGTCAGAGGAGTAACAGAGAGAGGAGAGGAAGTGAAAGAGGGAGAGAGCATGAACACAGCCAACCAGGACAACGAGCTCGTGCCAAAGCTCTCCTGCGAGACGGACTGGACATTTAATTCTAACATCTACCGCCTTACCAACAAAAACATACAGTGTGTTACTTCAACAAGAAAATCCACTGCATCTACGGTTTCTCACAGTACTGCAGTAAACCAGTGATAGCTGTGTGTACATGGAGGCGTACATTACAAACAGGAGCAGCAGAAGGCTAACTGAACTCCTTTTAATGACGCAGATACAAGGATGAAACAGTAGCACTACTGGGGTGGGGGGTAGGGGTTGTCCCACTTCTGACCTGATGCTCTGTGAGGAGCTTCAAGTTGAAAGTCAGGACAGTTTGAAAAAGAAGCTGATTTTTGTCATTTGACAATAAGACAGTGATGTAGGAACGCCAGCAGCAGTGTTGTGAGCTGTCCAGAGATGCATTAGAATATCGTCTTGAAATTTTTTAGCATGTTTGGTTTTTGATTTTTGACTCCCAGAACGTCTTGATTACACCTCTTACAAATGTGATGAGTACGGGTGTCTTCATGGGATTTGTGTGATCCACAGATGATAACTCTAATGACTTTGATGCCTTCAGCACGACTGTTGGGTCAAAGGTAAAACTTTATTGTATCAGAGGAAAATTTACCTTCTGCTACTGTGCAGTGCTAAAAATAACTCGACATACAACATATAAATACCCCAATAAAACATGGCAAATGCAAAAACAATAAATAAATAAATAAAATCAACACTAACATCACTTCGCATGGAATCAAATCAATTAGAATTCCAAGTTATCATTAGACAGTTATCAGTAAAAATAATAATAACCAACCGCTGCTAAGCCTTTGGCATACTGACACACTACATAATACAGTGACGATTAGCGTGCTAATGTTTGCAATAGGTTCAAACTCTGAATTTAGTCTCTCTGTTTCACTCATTTGCTTCTCCCTTTGAGTGGGAAAATGTAAGGGGGTCTATCTGCAAACACTGTGAGACACGACACTAAGACTTCCTATGAATCATTGCATTTGGAGGGGCAGATGTTTTAAGGTCCTGCCATACAGTCAACCTGCAGAATGACTCTTGCAAAAGCTTTCAGTGCGTTGTGGCATGGTGGCATGATTAGCAGAAAGTAGTCTACAGGCCATCGGCACTTTCTAGTCGACTAACTAATGCACTAAAATGGATAATAGTAAAAATAAGTAAGGGGAGGTTAATACATTTAAGATGTGGCTGAAGTCACTCTGTAACATTTCTGCAGCTGAATAATAAGCGAATTGTGAATGTGAATGGCTGAATTTGGTGAGTCGGGATGATTTGCAGCCCGTGCTATACCTACCCGTTTTATTTTCCACAGCTTCAGAGACACTACATTTAGATGTTTTATGTATGTTTTGCAATTGCAGTATTTGTATGTGATGGGTTTGTAGCTTAAACCTATTCGCTGGAACGTTCAAGACAATTTAACTACACAGCAAAGCAAGAGACGAGTAGGCAAAGTTCTTTATGTTTCTTGTGCACGGGAGAGAACTGGACAAACGCCGTTCCTTCGCTTGACCCCAGTTGCTCTCGTCCGCTCCCCCCGTAACGCTGCTCTTTATTGAGGTTACATGAGTATGCATAGGTTCATTAACATATGACATATGCATACAAACAAAGAGTACCTTGTCTGTGCGTTGTGTGTGTGTGTGTGTGTGTGTGTGTGTGTGTGTGTGTGTGTGTGTGTGTGTGTGTGTGTGTGTGTGTGTGTGTGTGTGTGTGTGGTCAGAATGTGACCCCATAAACGACTTCCCTAAACCTGCTGGTCTGGGAGTCCAGCAGTTCATCTAAACAAAAGGCACTTAGACTAAAACAGATATAGATGTGTTTATCCTGCCATGAAACAGTAAGAAGGTATGACCTCTTAATGACCTCTCCCATGCTCCCAGGATGTGGGTGTGAATGCCAGAACAGTCTGGAAGGCACACAGAGTCTTTGCAGACTACTAAGGATCAGACCCCTATCAATATGACATCGATTCTAAACTCTAAGCATATATGAGTAAATATTTCTAAGCATAAATGACAATCAACCATATAAACCTGACAGTATGTAATTGCAGCATTTGTTTAGGCAGATTTAGGTGGGTTAGGTTTAGATGCTCCCTCCTTCCTCTGTTGAACACAATCAACCAAAGTCGGTGATTAAACACAGGATAAATGACAAAAAAACCAGTCATGATTATTACTGACTTCTAACATCATATAACCTTTTTTACATTTATTTAAAATATGTTACACAGTGTCTGTGTTTTTTTTATTCGTGTATGAAAGTAAAACTTGTATGACTTGTATGTTTTAACAAGGTTTTCTTACAGAAATGCTCCAAATTGTTTTTTATATGACAAAAAAGCCAGTTTGACTTTGAGTCATTAAATTACAAAAGTAAAACACACCCTGGAACTGCGCCAGGCTGATAGAATAATCATGTGATACCTGTTCGTGTTCTTAAAGCTCACCTGTTACAGAGATTTTTCAAACAGAGCACTTTAACCAGGTGTCGCTTCCTCCATGCCCATGCTCTCAGGTTTAATGCCGCTACATTTTAGTGATGGTACTTTGTTTCTGTGTTTTCATCACTGGTGTCTCAGTCTGTGTATAGTCATTGTATGTGTTTTTACATGGGTCTTTTCTACTCCTCTGGGCTTTTCATGAGTAAACAAAAAGAGAAAATGTCTGTTTTGTGTCCTTTCTGCTACACCTAATAACCTTGAAGCAGATGTCATGGATCTCACTTCCACAGTTAAAGTACAAGAGTTTCTAAGCTCACCGATGAGCTCTCATGGTGTATACCATAGCTACAGTGTTGATCAGATGGTTCAAAATAAAGTGATCGAAGTCGTTGCAGTTTACCAAAACCAAATTAAGAGATACTCTGTCGTCTTTAAAAGCTACATTTCCATTATACAAAGCAGTGTTGTTACCGCCAAAAGCACTCTACATTTCCGTACAAATTTTACACACTCTTTCATACCTGAACAATTTAATGTGTAGACTGGAGGAACTGGGACCTATTGGGGGTGTTTAAAATGCCATCCTATAACATCACCACTTTTAATAGATTGCATTATTTATGTTATAAACAGATCACAGTGGTTTGCACATTTGCCTAACAAAAGAGCCTTGGCTCGGCTCTGGGAGGAGATACAAATGCTTTTGGGGTTGTGTCAGGAAGGACATCTGATGTTGAAACAAGAAAAGAAAAATCTGCCAAATCAATCTATCCCCTAAAAATGTTGTGAGATGAATGTGATGGGTCAATTAAAAATGATTTGTTAGTTAACTGTTAAATTATATATAGTTTAAATTAACTATCTGTTCACCAGCCTTTAATAAAGTGTCACGCTTCTGGGTCTTTGTGACCCAGCATTTTGAGTCTCTTGTGTTTTGGTATTTTATATTATGGTTTATGTTCTGAGTCCTTTGTTGGGCTGTTTTGATTATTTAAGTTATTATTATTACTCTAGGTTCAGTTATGGCTGTTAAAGTTTTCGTTCTTCGGTTTTGTTATGGCTTCCCTGTGTTCCGTGTCTACTCTGTGCCGTTCTGTCCCACGCTTCAGGCCTCTGTTCTGTCTCCCCAGTCTCTGTTAAGTTTACGTGTTTAGAGTTCAATCGGTGCTTTTCATGTTTTACTTTGAAGGTCCGTGTCTCATATCAGTCTTTCTAGTTTTCTTTCCCTTGTCTCGTCCGGCCTAATCACTCCCAGCTGTGCTCTCCTTCTGTGTCGCATTCCCCTCGTTATTCCTCGGTGTAGTTAAGCCCCGTGTTTCTCTTTGCCAATGTCGCAATCTCCGCATCCACGGCTGTGTGTTTCCTTGTGTGCCTCTCCTTGTGTTTAGTTTATATTTTCCCAGTTTAGTTTTGTACTGTTTTCCACTTGTGTCAGCAATAAAGCTGCCTTTTGAGTTCACTTTCTCACCTCTTGTGTCGTGTGCGCACAGCCGCATTATGACATAAAACCGTAAATTAAACATAAGGGAAAAGTGTTTACAAAGCACAATACTTATCACATGGTTTGTAACCATGTGATAAGCCTGCATTAACACCATGATGATCTCAGCTATTTTCTGCGGCACATTAAAAGCAACTCAGTGATCAAGCTGCTTGTGTTACTGTAGACCAGCTGAGTCCTTGAGAGGTCAAGTTAATAAGTAGAAGGCTAAATATGAACAGGGTAAAACTTTTTACTATCTTGTAAATTGTGGCTGTGTTTACTAAAGGAGAAACCAGTATGTTCTTATCTCAGTCGTTTATTTTATTATCGCAAAGGATTTGGGATCATTTCAGGGGTTGTTTTTTTTTTTTTTTAAACGTGGTGTGCTGCTCTACAATGAAACAGAAGGTGTTACAGCAATTCCTGCTTCCTCTCTGGGAGGAACTGATTATTTTAATCAATTAAATGTCAAGCAGGTAGGAAGGCTATATTTAGTCATATGGAAAAGCACCAGTGTGTTTACTGAAGACAGCAGCAGCCTAACTCAAAACAGATCTGATTGCAGGAAAACTGGTCAAACATGATGAAGAAAAGGGAACAGCGTGATATTTTTCCTCAAAGACTAAACGTTCTTACGCTTCATACCTCGTGTTATTACACATAACAAGTGATCATTATCTCAAAATGAGGAAGAGTTTCAACATCATGACAAATGGAAAGAGTTTATGACAAAACAGTAAACAATGTGCCTATTGTTTCTCTGCTGCTAGTATTGTATAACATACAGTGTGAGTGTGTGTGTTAATGTTTTCTTTAGCCTCGACAAGATCAACGTGTTGCTAATAATGTGACTGAAGTGGATGTAGTATGTGATCTCCTTCATTTCTATTTCTATTGTAGAATAAAAGTTGGGGGCGTTTTTTCAGGCGTATATACACTCACCAGCCACTTTGTAAGGTACATCTTAGGCTGTGGGGTTTAAATGATGCCCTGTTAGTACAAAGGGGCCAAGAAAATATCCCCTACACCATCACACCTTGCTTACCAGCCCGAGCCATTGATACAAGGCAGAATGGATCTAGGCTTTCATGATGTTTGTGTCAAATTCTAACCCTACCATCTGAGGGTCACACCGGAAATCAAGATTCATCGACCAGGGACCTTTTTTTTCAGCCTTTTGTCATCAAATTCTGGTAAAACTGTGCAAATTGTTGCCTCAGTTTCCTGTTCTTAGCTCAAAGGATTAGCAACTGGTGTGATCTTCAGCTGCTGCACGCCATCTGCTTAAAGGAGTGACATGTGCATTCAGAGAGATGCTCTGCAGAGCTTGGTTATATCAAGTGTTTATTTGAGTTACTGTTACCTTCCTACCTTCTCAACTTAAAGCCATCTGTCCATTTTCCTCCAACTTTTGGCATCAATAAGTTTTGTTTTTTTTACCGAGAGACCTGCCGCTCATTGGAGATGTTTTCTTTTTTAGACTGTTCTCTGTAGACTTAAGCCATGGTTGACTGAGAAAATCCCAGCAGATCAGCAAGCAATAGGGTTAGGTTTGTTATGTGTAAGGGTTAAAGGAGTTAATTAAAAACAAAAAAGCTCATAAAAGATGTAGTTTTTGGTTTATGTTAAACTTTTATTACTTACATACTCCTTTTACATTGTGGGCCACAGACAGCCCACTGTGATTCAAAAAACCCCCAACAACAACAAAACAGACGTTTCTATAGTTCACATTTTTTAAAGCTGTCCAGTTGAGCAGATAAGAGTCTTTGCTAGACCCATTTTGGTCCCTGGGCCTTTTGTTTGACGCCCCCTGACTTGAACCACAAATTATTTAAGTAAGATATGTGCATCTGTGGTATTGACTATATAATGGAAACATTATTGTTTTTTAAACAAAAGATAAATGAGTTTAACTTTGTAAAAGTAAACTAGAGGAAGAACAAGCAGACCAACAAAATCTATTACTCATCTTTAGGAGCCATCTGTCCAGTATTTCAGGTCAGTCCTTTCAGTATTATGACACTACAGGCTGAATCAGAGATGTGACGTGACCAACAATGGCATTCCTTAAGCTGGAACATTCCACAGACTTCCATTTTTTTCATACTATGAGATCATCAATTATGCTGATCATATGTACAGATCACAGCCATTGCACATTAATCAGCAGTAAATGAGCTCTTTCACAATGACCTCATTCGGGCTCGTGCTATCTTGGCTCAGTGGTCATTCAAATCAGCATTACTCTACTCTGGTGTCACTTTGTGTCCTGGTGTTTGCTTTGTCTCTCTGACGGCACAGGGCACGGCTTATTTGACTGTTGTATTTTTGTGAAACAGTTCAGACCTGCAGAGTAAACAGAGTTATTCAGAGTGTTAGCCCATTGGGGGGGGGGGGGGGGGGGGGGGTGAAATCAGCCCTGCAGTGTGTTTGATGAAGGGTCACTGCCACTTAAAGTTGTCTTAACCAAATGTACTTTGCTTAACCCCCTAAAGAAAAAGCGTATTCTGATGCCCCAACCGTAGCGATTTTGTTTTTCACAAAAGAGCTCCTTATTCTGACCATATTCAGGATTCATGGTCCACTCCCCTCCTGACCTTCAGAGTAAAAGCAGACTAGTACTTGACTTGCATGAAAGCAAATATATTTAAAACAGAATGATACATGAAATAATACTCTTTCTTTTGCCCAAGTACATATAAACAGTTTACTGTAATCATTCGGCACTTTTTCCTAGATGGTGACATTTAAAAAATTTAGATGAATGATTAAATGTGAAAAAAGAAAAGAGAACAGTGAAGAAGAGTATTTAGTAAAATGAAGTCACATGACGTCAAATTGCAGCTGGGAATTTACCTTTCAAACCTTAAGTAGATCTCAGATTACAAAGGAGATATGGTTTGACCTTTTCTTCCTATACCAGCCATCCTGCCTCTGAATAGCTCTCTTAAAGATTGCTTATCAGTTAATTTATCATTAAGACATAAGATTACCAATGGATCTGTACTCTGACATTTCTTTAGCCACTTAAGTCAAGTGTTCCTTGAGGGAACAATACCACCACACCTGAATGACTTTTTAGTGCTATATCATCACAGACCATAAACTGTGTAAAATATATTTTTCTATACAATCTATGACAGAGGCAAACAAAATTATATTTGAAAAATAGCAGATACAGGATGACATTACTATGGCAAGGGTTTCGCTCAGTGTATGTAAAAGGGCAACTTTACTTTTAGACAAAGAAGAAATAAGTCCTGTCAAGTTTAGAGGAGTTTTGTTATTGTCGTTACAATAAAATACGCAATAAAAAAAAAATGTAGTAAAATTAAAAATGTTGACTTTTGGCTTGAAGTAGACTAGAAAACAACTGGGCCTCTCCCATGCTAGAGTCCACTATTGTATTCTCCCATCCCTGCCCTGACCTCATCCTTATAATCAACTTTGTGATGTATACATCACCTGACTGACATCCAGTACTGTGCAAACATTTTAGGCAGGTGCAGGTATTAATCGACAAAGTGCAGTGAATGAACAAAAGAGAAATCTAAATCAAATGAGTATTTGGTGTGACCAACCTTTACCCTTAAAACAGCATCAATTCTTCCTCACACTTCTGTCCCTTCGTGTAATCCCAGACACACTCGATGATATTGAGATCAGGGCTCTGTGGGGGCCATACCAGCACATCTAGTACTTCTTGTTCTTCTTTCCACTGAGGATGGCTCTTAATGACTTTGGCTGTATGTTTGGGGTCGTTGTCCTGCTGCAGAATACATTCGGGGCCAATAAACAATTATTTACATTTCTGAAAGCATTCTTTGTTTAGAGCATTTTTCACACCTGCCTAAAACCTTTGCACAGGACTGTAGCTTCATTGTTTAGAAAAGGATTTGTAATTTACATTTAAAATGTCATATTAATCAGTTTCGCTCACTGTGTAGTTCTGCACCACTGCCAGTATTTTAAATAAGTTTATCCTGTAGTTAATGACAGGACAAAGTATTGTTAGTTACCAAAAAAAGAGGCTCAAATTTCATACTTGGAAACTGATAAACATCAGCCACTGGTAGCTTATTTCCTGGTGCAAGGTAAATACTGGCAGATATTGACAGTTGTGCAGTCTACAGGTACATTCCCAGTATTAGGCTGTAAAAACGGCTGTCTGTCAGTCTGTCAGTCAAATTACATTAATTCAGTTTTATTTTTTCAGTACTAATTCTGTATAACAGCGATAAGGTTAAGACCTTGTTATGCAATCCAGGAAAATATTATTTGATCCCTTGACGAATTTGTTTAAGTTTACTTACTAAGAAAACAATGAATATTGGGGAGAGACAGAAAATCAACAACAGCAAAATAAAAATAAAAAATCCAGAAAAAAACATTATGTTACACATTACGTAAAAAAAATATTTTAAATAATACATCTATATAAATTGATATATGAATCTACTAAAGATGCAGACGACTTCCCCACACTGAAATGCCAACAGGCAGGGTCATGTTCTGTAAAATCTAGATGAGAACAGCCAGAATATTGCAGATGGTTCGTGGATGTGTCATCCAACCTGATAATGAATTAAACTGCAAAAGCAACAAAGGAGTGGCTAAAGAAGCACTCTAAGGTTATGAATTGCCCAGACCTCAAGCCTATAAAAATCTGTTGGGCCAAGCCAAATAACAGCCAGGAAACTTAATGGATTTAAAGAGCTTCCGTAAAGAGGAGTGGGCCAAAATCCCTCCCAAGATGTGTACAAACCTGGTGACCCAGTACAAAAAACTACAAAGACTCAAAGACTGCAAATAAGTTTATAACCTTCATGTAATGTGTTTCTTTCTGGGTTTTTGGTTCATACTTTGTCTCTCTCTTCGGGAGATCAAATTAAATATTTTTCCCACTGTATTTAAACCCTCTACTAACTCCAAAAGCTTATAAGTAGACTTTCAATCTAAGAATTTTTAGTTATATTTAATTTCCACAAATTCAATCTAAATTTGCCCTCAAAGATGAACAAATCGGTGCCCTTTATGGTTTTCACGTCAGCCATAAAAGCCTGCTATCCACAGTGTGGGAAATAGTTTATATTCTCCGTAAGAATGATGAAGTGCTAAGAAGAAAGAAGCTGTTTTTGGTAAATAACACAAGCTTCATTCTAAGATTTAGTTTCAGGATAAACACTCACTCGTTCTCTTACAATAATAACTTATGAAATGTGACCCTAAATGTAGGAATGCATATGGTTATTGTTAAGGCACAAAGACACCTTTCTCATTCTTTGTAAAGGGGCACATTTGGCTGGAATTAACTCTTTACTTTGCAGCGCATGCAGGGTGTGGCGCCACAAAATGTGGTCTGATTCTCAGAGGAGACACTCCCACAAGCCTCTAAATATGGTTTCAGGAACCACAAAATATGAGGTTTTTGTATTAAAAGTGTGATTTCGGCAAAATTAGTCTGGATAATATCAGCAGTTAAATGCGCCTATTAATAAAATATTTTAAAATCTAACCAGCTATCCATTTTCTTAGCTGTTTATCCAATTAACGGTAACAGGATGTTATATGATGATCAAATTTGGTCTATGAAACCTTTCAAAATCCAACTCACTAAGCCTTTCACAGGGGAAAAGTTTGTGACATGGACAAAATCATATGAAGACCAATGAACTGTAGTAAAAATGGAATTTCTCTAGGACGAGAAAAGTAAGAAAGCTCATATGAAATGATGTCCTATGTAAGATCATATGGACTGGTACTAATTCTAGATCTTGGACTTTTGTCAAATTTACTTTTTTAATTTTTCTCCTTCTTTTAAAAGTCACACTAAGCAGGATGAAATCATCCTAATGGTAAACAGACTCATTCTTACACTTTGCTACTCTCCCAGACCACTCAAAGCACTTTCTACAACATGCCACCTTCACTTTCTTCTATGCTTTGTAAGTGCTTGCTACCTCACATTCACACGATGGATGCATCAGAGAGCAATTTGGGATTAGTTTCTTGTCCAAGGATATTTGGCATGTAAACTCAGGGATCAAACCAACAACCTTCCAATCAGTAGATGACCTCCCCTCCCTCCTGAGCTACACCCCATGTGACGTAATGACACACAAAGACTTCCAGAAACGAAAAGGAAATTCCTTGAAAAGGAAATAAAGAACACAAAAATCCAAAAAGTGTAACTAAGCTGACAGGAAGGTCAGATCACGATGCAACTGTGGTTACGCCACAACATTCTTTATAAAGGTACCAAATAATCTGGGTGTTTGACATCGTCTCTAACTCCTTAAAAGGGAATTGTTGTTTTCTTTGGGGGGAAATGTTCCTTTACAGTGCAAGTGAATGCTCAATATTCCACTTCTCAGAATAAAGCCCTATAAAGTTCATTCTCGGTGTTTACGTGTATTTGCTGTGTGTCATTGACTTTACTGGCAGTCAATGACACTGGCAGTAAAAACCACTTTGAATCTGCTTTGTTTGAAAACCCATACACTAAGAAAAGAAATGCAAAATGATGTTTTACATATTTATGAAGTTGCTTATCTAAGCCCAATTTATATTACATTGTTATTTTAAGGAGAATCCAGTGTGAGAACAATCATACAAACAGTCATACAATGATTGCGATTAATTAATTAATATTTGACTTTTATTTATATTTAATTTAGCTCAGCCAAACTATCTTCTCATGCGTGTTTTCTTTATTTCACAGTGTATTTAGTGATGAGCAGTAAACTTTGAACCAAAGTAACCTTGTGAGTCAACTCCTAACAGAAAATCGTAAAAGAAGAAAAAACCAAGGACATTAGCAAGGCTTGCTCTACAGAAACTGCTTTAGTAATGCAAACAACTAACCCACACCCAGGCAGGTACACAGGTGTATTCTTATCAAGCCCCGCCCCTTATTTAACAAAAAGCTACTTCCACATTGCTCCATCACCAGAACTGCGGATCATCCCACAGAGAGCAGAAAACAATCCTTCAACGCAGCATTTAAACTTCACAGCATCGAGTAAGTCTCTCCAAACTTTATTTAATTACATTTTAGATTTGGATTCTCCTGGATGCCTGCTTCTATTTCATTTGTTGTCATTATCCTTTAAAGCATAATCAGGTTAATTATGAGAATTCTAGAAATACTATTTAGATAATCTGACAATCGATTTTTAGTTACACAAAGAAAAAACAAACCCTGGAAAAGAAAAGGAACGATGCTCTGTTTTTAAATGAATAATTATTCTGTCAATATTCCAGTCTGGATAAACCATAATGTGTTTTATTACCTTTTAAATGACTGACTGTACTTAGTACATTTGTGTATAAATGTGTTTTCAGCCTTGTGGACATGGCTTAAATTATTATTTTTTCTTTTCAATTCATTTTTTTTTACAATCTTTTTACTTAACTGTATTTTAGAACAAAACATTTTATTATAACTGCATTTTTTACACACAAATTTCAAATTTACAAGTTGTTATAATAAAACTGAGGTAGAATGTAAAGGAGCTTAGTTTGTTCTGGAAAAAAAAGAGTCTGCAATCTCATTCTTATCTGCTCTTCTCTTATTTGCTCTCTCACTGTTTGCTTTCCTGGAAAGAATGGAGCGAGGCCTGAGCCTGCTGATTGCCGCAGTGATGCTTTTTGTGGCTCCGGGGGTCCAAGCAGCAGACAGTTTCACATTTGCCATTAATGCAACGGTTGGTTTATATTTAACTTTGCCAGCACAATACGACTGTGACCATGGTGATTTACACGGATGGAGTGCATTTGTTAAGCATACACTTTTACATATTTAGGAGCTGAAATGAGTTTTACTGTACGAAATAGTGTCAGAATTTACTGCTAATTTTGTCTTTTTAAGTTAAGCATCTACAGCGTGAAATAGAACAGCGCATGGTTAGCTTGGTTAAACTTTTATTTACATTTATACATTCTGAGAATTATTATTATCATGGGAGAAGAAAAAAAATGCTAGTGGGTCTAAAAAGCAGGGGGAGTGCCTTGAGCATTTATCCATAATAATAGCCAGCAGGAGGAGAAGTGAAGAAGTCTAATTATATAAAAGTCTATGGAAAAATGTCTCCCCATCGATGAACTCAGTAAGCGCGTTTCTTTTGAGTTCACGATCTCAGATCAGAATCAGAATCAGAATACTTTATTGATCCCTGGGGGAAATTTTTTTTTGTTACAGTGCTCCATTTTAAACCAACATTAAGACAAGACAGACAATACGCTAACTAAGAATAGTACAATATATACATATATATACATACATACATACATAAGTCACTTATAAATAAATAGTTGGAAAATGCTAACTATTTATGTTATCTAAGTTATGACTAATTTAATACATAATGAGGTCAGATCTACATTAGAGTAAAAGAGCAGGTTACAGATTGTGTAATGGTGGTTGCAAAAATGTTCAGAATGAGGCTCCAACATGGGAGACAAGAATCGAGATGGGTGTGGTGGCTACTGCCATCTTTTACATACAGTCTAACAGTCACATATGGCTAAACAGTGGCTTTTATAAATCATATAATTAATGGGATTTGTGTGATTTATACATTTCAAATTTTTTTTAAGGTAGAGTTTCATTTCCCATAAAGCCTTTAGTAACCTAATGTTAACTAATAGCAGCTGTTCCCAGTTCATGAGCTGGGATGCTATTATTCGTCAAAGTGTTGACACAGAAGTTGAAGCTGCTAAGCTGTTTTGTGACTTGGATTATGCTCGTGTGTCTCTCTACTAGGTAAACATTACAAAGACAGGTTGCGGGATTAGTAAGCTGTGCATACAGACCCCAGACAACTGTGACCCTGCTGGGAACAGCAGCTGTTTCTTTGGATCAGTGGCTGCAGGCAACACTACAGCTCCTAACGGCACCGAGCTGATGTTCCAGCTCAGTGGGAACTCCACTGGGTACATCGCACTGGGGCTCACCGCCAGTGCAACCCAGGTACCACAGCACACAAAACCAGAGCGATGATTAAGGTTTATTTAAGGTACAAGTGATAAGGCCAAGTTAAGGATAAGGCACCTAGGAAATACTATACCAAGGTTAATCAATTACATCTGTGTTTCTATAAGGTCACACAGACCTGCTTATGTGTTTATGTCTTTATTGGTCCAGGCCAAAGTAATGAGTTAAAAGTGAGACCAGTGAGTTAAGGAAGTATATAACCCTTAAAACTGCTTGCTCTTTTTCAGGGTACCACTGCGCTTTACATCTGTGCTCAGAACAGCTCTAACAATGCTTCATTCGTCTTTGCGGCTCGGCAGAGAAACAACATCAACAACACACTCTCTACATTTGATTCGGTGAGGCTGTAACTACTTTTAAAACGTATCCAGATAAACATTACCAAACAAGCTGAAACAGTTGAACGGTTGACAGATGATCAGAACACATTCCTAAAAGCTGCTAACCTAAAAATTATTTAATGCATACTCTGTAATTCAGTCATCAAAGCCCTAAAAAAAACACAACAAAAAGTGGGTTTTTTAAAATGTAATACTTTACCTGATGGTCAAATTGTTTTTATCAGACTGTGACAAAGATACGAGGCCAGGTAGTCAATGGAAAGATCCAGTGTGAGTTCAGTGTCCCCAATTCGAATGCCACCAACACCAGGAGCGCTGATTCTACCACTTATGTTGTCATCCTTGGGTCTGGACCATTGACTGAAAGTAAGTCCAGTGAAAGCAGCCTTCAACTGTAACTTGTTGTCTACTCTTATCAACATAAATATACACGTTAGATGCTACATTATTTGTGAAGCTGTAAATGAAGGTTAAATTGAATCCTCATCACTATTTTCAATGTTTTATACTTCAGGCAATTTTGGGGCCTTCACAGCTAGCAAAACCACCAATCCTCTGAACCTCGCCAACCCAAGCGCCAATGTTGCAAACGCCACCACAACCACCACCGCCACCAACGCCACCACCGCATCACCTTCTACGACAAAAAATTCAGCCAGTGGCGCTCTTCACAGTCATGGTAAACACCACACTCACATTTTATTCTCAGACTGTAGATTTAGGGCTCAATGTGATGAAGATTCACAGTTCACAATACCCAGTTCTGAAGCTTTAGTTACTAAATATTGTTTAATAAATTAGTTCATTCTACTATGAAACATTTTAGAGTTATAAGTAAAAGATAGTGGTGAAGAAAAAAAATTAGTTTTCCAAGTAAGTAATGTATAATTTACCATAGATTAAGGGGACAATGAAAACTATGTATAAATCAGCTACATTTAGAAACTGCTGGAGCCATTATTGGACTTCTGGCCCTTTTAATGGAGCAAATGCATGACAATAAATTTGCTATACAACAGAAAGAGCAGGGATAATATGTCATTTTAGCCCATATTGTCCTGGCTGAATTTTTCTTTAGCAATGACTATGATGCATAATTACACTTTGCACCATGTGGTATTAAAGATATCTTAACTTTAACCAGCAGAAACCCTGACGGATGTTTTCTGAATAATTGCTTTTTTGTCTTTTCTCCCTGCCAGCTTTGACACTCCTGCTAACTGTCCTCATGCTGTTCGTCCTGAAGACAGCCTGAAAGAGTGCAGAGAGGAAGAACCTGTGACCCGGTGAAGATGACTGGTTTGCAAAGCCAGAAAATCTGAGTGTCAAGCTATTTATGACGTGTTTACTGAACTAATAGTGAAATGTTTTATGTTTCCTTTGCACTTTTTGTATCTATTGAATTTGAAGATGTTATGTTGTTCAGTTTCAAAGTAATTGTGTGGATTTAGTCACCAAATATATATATATATATTATTTTTTATATTCATGCATGTGACTTACATACACACACCTACAAGTAAGCATACTTAGACAAATGGCAAGATGGTTTTGTTTAACAGATATATGTACTGATTGTAGATTATCTTTTAAAAGATAAACTTACTGAAACTGAAGCTAATTATAATAAAGTTAAACTATGGTCTTATCTCATGAGCTGCATCTCTGGACACGGTACAGTGAAATCAACAAATCCTATCCCCTAAGATACAGTGTGACAATCTTTCCTGGTGGTGATGAGGGTGTGACTGATGTCTAAATGAACCTCATCTGGTTAAATCGAGAGACACACGGTACTGAATCTCTCAAAACTGATCACTGCAATGTCATCTCGTTTCCCTCTCACCGCCCTGTTTTGGCTGTGAGAAACATCGGGTACATCCCCATTTTGTTACTTGTATGTTCAGTGCATACAAGTAACCTTCTGCACAAGCTGACTAACAGCTGTTTATGATTGTTCGTGGGAATCTCAGTGCATTCATGATATACAGCATGATGATATAACTGCATAACACACTGATCTCATAAGAGAAAAGATGATTTGTGCAACCTGTAGCTGCTAGCTAATTTATATCTGCAGTGCCTTAAATAAGCTATAAGATATAAATAAACAATCAAATACAAATGCACTCTGTGTTGTGAAGGATGTCCAAATTCCCTAAAATGCATCTTGAGACAGCAGGTTTGCCATTGCATCCTTTGCTGAAGTCACTTCGGTAACCATGACGAGAGTGGCGCACTGCTTATGACATCATGGCAACTTCATTTGATTTTGATTTGCACACTTAAGCGCTTATGGTCATCTGACAGAAACCATAAAATACCTTAGTTGGCTAGAACAAAGCAGCTGTTGTGCTACGTGTCACAGTAACAGATGCTCATTGCACAATTTAATAGGCACACCTTGTGTTGTATTTCATTGGAACTACTTTTGCTTGTGGGCTTGCTCCGAGTCTTTGTGGCACAAATTGAGTATCACACTGGAAACATTTGAATACTGTGAACTTGAGCACTTGATCTCATCTCATTCTTTGTTACACACACATTATCCTGCCGGAATAATCACATTCTGACCCTATAGTCAGAATGTAGCAGCCCAAACCAAAACTGGCAATGTTTCCCCCCCATCTCTTGTTGTCCAGTTTTCTCAGATCAGTTTTTAATCATAGCCTCAGTTTCCAGGAGTTGCACATGATTTGTTCTTCTGCAGCATGCCTGCTTCAACTTATTGTGCATTCAGAGAGCTAAAAAACTGTATAACCTTTTTCCAATCCCCCACACTCACACTGATGCTTTAACTATGGTTTTCAACTTCATGTTTTTCTACTTTAGTTCCCTCTTCCCTTTGAAAATATGCTGAAAATGCTTCTGACTACACCAGGAAACCCTGGGTTACTTACTGAAGTGATAACCATGTAAATGGAATTCATGACATCTGAATTAAGTGAAGCCAGATAAGGAACATCTCTGTAGTGTCAATACAAAAGATCCATGTCGAGCCAAACAAAACACAAAAGCAAATTCAATATTTTATTGCAATTTATTCCTTTACAGTTTAACTGAATAGTATAAAAACTGACAGTAACATACAGACAGACAAGGCCAAACTAATTCACTGATGAGAAAAACAAAACACACTGAAGCTAAAAACGTTTTTGTTTTTTAAACAGAAATTTTCGCCCTCACATTAAGACATGTCCGTCGAGCTGTCGTCTCTGAGAACATCACCAGTCCACACTCGTGCCTTCTCTTGAAGACAAGTAACGACGCTGTAAAAAAAACAAAAAAAACAAACCCAAACCTACAACTAGTTCCTGTAAATAGGGGGTACCGGATGACGGGCAAGATACGCAAACAAAAATCTCCTTTAGGGACATTATGACAGAGTGTGTGCACCATGCTTATGTGTGTGTTTATGTGCGTGTGTGTACGTTTTGTTTTTTTTCCTATATCTACAATATTAGAGTTAAAATAGGAGTCCGATGTCCTTCTGGAAGCTGCGACTACACCGCATGCGGGGCTGTCATCTGTGCCTACGAGTCTTCGTCTCCATTCACGCTGTCACCATCATCGTCTGCTTCCACGTGCTCGCCTTCCTCCTCTTCCTCTTCCTCCTCATCCCTCTCTTGACTTTTCACCTGCAGACAATTTAATAAGTGATGAAAAAAGAAATCGTATTCGGATATTTCAAAAAACTCATTTAAATAAACTTTTGTATGTGGCACTAGGTGACAGTTGCTTCATAAATTACTATTTTTGTTATAACTTGTAGTGAGAAAAAGAAGAAATCTTATTGATCGGGATCATTTTAGAAATGTTGAAAACTTCTGGCTGAAACGGAAACAGTAGGCACAATACAATAAATGATTGACATTTTCTTAATATTTCTTTTTAAGAGCAGTATATATTGTAGCAGTCGCTAATATTGAGAGAGTCTGAAGGCTCAGTCATCCAGGTCATCGTAGTCTAAGGAGCTTGGAAAGAAAAGTGACTGGACTTAAGTTGCTTGAAGACATTTTGCCTCTCATCTGAGAAGCGTCTTCAGTTCTAGGGTTGAATGGTGGATCTGGGACACTCCACTATTTGACCCTAGAACTGAAGACGCTTCTCGGATGAGAGGCAAAATGTCTTCAAGCAACTTAAGTCCAGTCACTTTTCTTTCCAAGCTCCTTAGAATATTAAGAGAGATTTAAAACTTGGTACTTGGTTTTTCTAAGCTTCCATTTGAGAGATACTTAGGCATGATGGCACATGGAACCATTAACTCGGAGGGTGAAGGGGACAGACTTGAGTTGGATCAAGTGAGCACTCACTGTAGCTTAGCGGACTTAAATCACATGAATTCCAGTTTTAAGGTAATGAGGAATGAATGAATAAAACCCGATGCCATAAAATTTCTCAGAAAATGACTTCACATGTCAGCAGTTTGAGAAAATCTGAGACATGAAGTTCTTTCTTCTTACAAATAAAATTTGCTGTCGGCTCTGATGGAGGCAGACGCATCTCTTCCTGCTTGGCTTCTTATGCCCTTGTGTAATCTTGTCTAACTTTATCCCAGAGAGTCTCTCAGTCTTGTTCTCTAAAACCTAAAGAATATGGATTTGATCCACTGGCCCCTGAACGCAAGCCTGGGTTAAGGAGAGCCCATATGTCCTGGAGGGACCTGCTGGATACACGCTGGATGGGTGCTAGAAGTGGCGCGTCGTGTGCCTGGGATTCCCGGGACTGTCAATCGAGGACATAGAAGATTTCTACCTATTCAGAACCATAATAACAGGGTTCTTGCCGATCGGAGCTGGCTTATCGAAGACTGAAGAAAGCGGTTAGAGCCGTTCAAAACCCCACAAGGCTGGCTGCTATGATCGAAGCGATGGGGCGGGCTGTGAGTACTCAGACTGTTGTTATTGAACGCCACATGGATAAGATCTTGGAGAAGCTTAGCGGGAAATTGACAGACCTGGTGACCAGTGAAGGACATTTAGACTGGCTGTAGCATTGGAGGCAGCTCGTTCGCACTAAACCAAAATTTCTCTCATTTGGCTCCCCATGTCGCTAAAAGGCCCATCAGGCCGGCTGGCTGAAAACAACAAAATCTTCTCCCTGATAATCAGACTGTTGTGGGTCTCTGCGCACATATCCTTCCAAGGCCACCTGCGTAGGCTGCGGACTGCTGACTTTCGCTTAACTGGTTGAAAGGACACCGGATACACACACGCATGTACACTGACACAGATACGCACTCAGCCACCCTCACCCATCCCAAACGTGTCTGATGCTTGATACCACACGATGCACATGGCAGGTCTGTCCAGTGCTGGATTTGAAATTTGAATTTGAATAAAAAGTCCCCCTAAAAAACCCCATATTCATTTATTCCTTTCCCTCTGAATACCATTTGCAAACCTCACCTCCTCTTCCTCCAGCAGGTCTCCCTCCTCTTCCTCGTCGTCCTCTTCTTCATCAGAGTCATTCATATCCTGGTTGTCCCTCTCCCTCTTCAAACTGTCATCCTTCTTGTTGCTTGGGTGTGGAGGTGAAGTCACCTCTCCTGGCTCTGGTTTCATACTCTTACCTTCTGCCAAACACAAAGGTACATTCATGACCCGTTATCTGTTCTATTAAATGAACTTAAAGGCTACTCTGGGAAAAAATATAATAAAAGCTAGAAATCTTTAGAGGCTGTTATAGTTCATTTTCAACAAAAGCAGGCCATTAAGGCTGTATTACAGCTGTGAGAAAAGAATGTGTGAGATCATTCTGTACTGTAGGTTTTCATTTACAGGCCATCTGGTTAAACACGGAGGCATTTATTGCTGAGTTTTACCTCACTCAGCACTCCCCATTAAAACATGCCGTGTCCCTCCTACCTGACTTCTTGCTATGGTCCCTCTCCATACGCTCCAGGCTCTCCAGGAGGTCATCCACTTTGCTTTTGATCTGCGTCAACTCTCTCTTGATTGTCTGTAGCTCATCCACTTTCACTGTGGAATGGGGGTGGGGAGTTAGAAAGCCTTATTCTACAACGAGGGTACATTTTGACAGTTGCCCCCCGTATCAAAGGACGTGTATAAGGTTACTGAAAGATTATTATTTGGCCCAATGTTTAAAGTAATTAGGAAAATGTACAACACAGTGGGTTTGGTTTGTATTGCCAGCAATAAGTCTGATAAGCCAGATGCTAATTAAATGTATTTAGACCTTTGTAAGTGGCCGATATTGCTGCCGGTACTTATGGTTGTGCTGGTGCATCATGTGTTAGTTATTGTGTGGCCATACAGTCACTGCCCAGTCTGTAGGCCTGACTGAATAACCCTCTGTAAATCTTTACAAAAGCAGATTTATGCAGGATGTTGATGATGATAACAGCACCAACAACAACAGTTTGGTATTCAGTGAAACTGATCGAATTTAGGATAATATACTGTTGTGCTGAAGTTCCAGACAGCTGCATGGACCAGGTAGCCGACTCACTTGTTCTGGATGAGGAAGTCCTTTGACTGCTCTTGGATGAAGAGGAAAAGCTGCTTTTGGTCCGCCGGCTGCTTCCTCCACTAAGGCTGACCCGCGGGCGTTTCGACGGGATCACAGCCCGTGACAATGGGGGAGGAGGAGCAGGGACACGGGACGGGTACGAGTACATTCTGTTATCAAACAAGAGGTTTTACATTTTTTTTAAAAATGAATAAACATACTCTGTGCTGAATGTGAGAACAGAGCAGTGGTAGAAGTGAAGCATTACTGCTTTTTCTAATCAAATAACATTCATACCCATTTTTGAGTGACATCTTCAAGCATGAACTGCTGAACAAACAACAAAGCATGAACAAACAACAAAGATTGGCACTGTGCGTGAGTGTAAAGCACTCATCCATCGTCAGGGATCTACTCACCTGTCATAATAATCTCTCTGAAAATCATAATCGAGGTCAAAGGAGCTGCTGCTGCTGCTGTGGAAGAACAAAAGAACAGAAAGCTTGTGTTGAAAAATATGAAGACTTGTTGGTATCACTGCATTCTTTCTTTTCTCTAACTACATCAAGTTTTTCCTTTAGTGCCAAATCAAAAGTCACTTATGCCCTCATCAAGAACAGTGATGGGGGCATTTCTGGCTTTCTGTTCAGGTTTGCAGCTGATACTTACCTGTACATGTCTCCAGCGGAGCGTTTGGTGCTTTTTGATCTGTGCGGTTTGGGTTCTCCAGCCAGGTTGATGTCTGCCAGACAGTTACATTATACATTAATGCACAAACCCATTGAGAGGACAAATAACTTGAAACCAATGCTTTAGAAGTTTTTAACAATGCCACGAGTCTCTCTTCAGAAAATAGCAGGTTTGATGAAGGTTAAATTTTTTTTTACTAGAGGTTTGCTGTGAATACACTTTTATTAAATATTATATAAACATTAAATATATTTATAAATATTTTTGTACTGTAGTCAACAATAGTGCTGCTGGCACTACATACTTCCCTGCTTTCTCTTTTACAAATAATAATGGCACACATTTGTGAGTGAGAAGTTTGGTGTTTCTTTTGACAAGTCAAAATGAGTCAAAATTAACACAAAATGGATTTTATGTTACATTTTCCCTCAAATGTACTTCAGGCTTGCTCGTGCCTACGGCTGTTACCACTGAAAACATTTTAAAAGGAGATTAAATGAAGAAATACAATTAGAAACATCAAAGTACTTTACTTGTCTAGTTCCTTCATTTCTTTTCAGAGCAGTGAGACATCGTGTAAAGCAATTACACTCTTGCATCCCTTGAGTATTGTAATCTATCACTATCAGACTTCATTGTTACTGTCACTGAGTGAGTCTTACGAGTCATCTCAGTTTCATTCTCACAGCCAAGGGACCCTCATTAACCTGTATTTCAGCTCATCTTCTCAGGTAGTGAGAAAATGAATTCACATCCACATTTAAGCGGAAATGTTTGAAAATCATTTGTTTAAAATAAGCAAATTATACCTAAACATTCACACTTGTTCACACGAAACAAATTGATTACGCAGTGTTGTGGAGCAGCAGAATGACTGGATGCATACCGACGACTAGTCTGAAAGCAAATTGTGATCCAGCTCTCACGCACCAAAGTCTGCACTGCGTGTAGACTTTTTCACTTCTCAGTGAGAAACCTCTTACACCCAGCAGTTAAACTTTTAAACTGGGAAATGTGTGTATATTTTATGGCGGCAGATGGACATATTAAGATTCCTGCCTAACAACATAAGTTTTCTGAGTAAAAACAAATGAGACTAAATCTTAGCTCCTCCCAGGGTCTAACCAGGAAGCCTAACAAGCAAAAGATCCCTGCTTTGATCTCAGGAGACACAAATGTCTTTGAGGTTGCGTCAAGAAGGGTGGGGGAAAAACTTATCACTTATCAGCCCCAGCAAACAAACAGTGACTGTTTAAAGTGGTAACAAACTAAGAAGGTTCAAACAATGAGCTCAGAAGTTCAGTTTATTTTAGTTAAATAAGACTATAATAAAGAGAAAAATCCTTTTAAATGAAAATTCAGAGACTGAGCCCTCACCAAGCACTTGTCCAACAATCATTCTCCCATCCTCCCCGCCGACAGCGGCTCGGGCATTCCTCTCATTGGCGTATTGCACAAAGGCATAGCCCTTGTGGACAGAGCAGCCTACGATCTTGCCGTATTTAGAGAAGATGGCCTCGACATCTGCCTTGGTGACCAGCAGCGTGTTGAGGTTGCCAATAAAGACCCGCGAATTGAGGGAGCGTGGGTCGGTCTTGTTGGTGACGTTGCTGGCGCTCATCAGGCTGGAGGAGGTGGGCGAACGACTGTCAGGAAGACACACAGACACATATGCAGCCGATTTAGTAGCAGGATGAGAAATATCTGACCCTTTGAATGGATCCTGCTTTTGCCGAGTCACAAAGCAAAGTGTCAAGGACTCATCAGGATTTCCTGAGAAATTTAGTTTGGTTACCTGCATTTTTCTAAAAAATTTTTCTTATTCTACAAATTTGAAACTGATTAGATTCCGACCAGCTTCCATGTACTTAATATTTAAAAGCTGCATCATTTCCTCTTCATCTAAAAGAAATCCAAACTGATGGAAACAAAGTCAAGCACTAAGACCACGAACCACGTGATTCTTCAACTGTGATTTCCTGGATATAAAACAAATTGTCCTCTTAAGGGCTTTTAGGCATAGCCAAAGACAAATCTTGATCAAAATATCTGGGTTTAATTTATTAACAAACAACATTGTTATCTAATGGCTAGAAAACCCTGTTTTCTGTCAAGTAAGCCAAAATCCACTCTTTGCCTTTAAAGTAAGCAGTATGCCTCCTGCTTAGGTGCCGACTAAAGGCTCATTCTAACTGAGAAGCCTGTTATTTATCACCTAAAATAAATTATAAAGTAAAAAGTTCACAATGGACTAAATCTAACTGTAGCAGACATTTAAATCATTTTCAAAGGAGCATTTGTTTTAGTACTTTTACGTAGTTCTGTCGTATAATTTTCATATAAAAGTTTAAAAGGAAATTGTAAAACATGCAAACAAACATCTGACAACAACAACTGCAAATCTGCATAATCAAATTTAAAAGGACTTTGCTTATCGTTTATCTTGTATGGTTTAATGCAAAATATTTTCACAATAACATTTACATTTAGCAACTAAACTTCCTCTTCACAAAGCTTACAGTCAACACCTCCAACCACACACCCATGACAGAAAGCTAGACCAGTGGGAAGTAGTGACATTTGTTTCATACCAGAAATCTCTAATTCTAATGCCTGAAGTGCTTGGGGCTCTGGGTTGAGTAATAAAACATAATAATCACAAAGACAACAACAACAAAATGACAACTTTGTTCCTTCTTCCTTCTGAATTTTATGGTATGCCTGTCAGTGCTTTCATAATACATTAAATAAGGGGTGTGCGTTTCTTCAGAAAAGTAAAACAAATATTTAACTAAAATGCACGATTTTGAATAAAAGAAACTAGAAAAAAAATAACTATCACTCGCCATTAATATAATTCATTTACCTGTTAATGGAGCCCCAGCTATGCCAGACTCATTTCAATGAACTAATAACCTGCAGTACAGGTGTAGAGCTTTAGCTGTAGATACAAATACAGCTTCTTGTAGCACTGTAATGCTGCCCAATCCTCACTGAATATATGTAATCAACATTTTAAGTAAACTATATAAGCAAGTGTGTGAAGCCCATTGCCCAGTGTGTGTAAAGTCTGGAGAGGGGCAGTAAACATAAAAACAGTTACGTGGCATTAACATTAACCCCCTGGCTGACAGAAGAGGGGGTTTTCATTCATCATCACTCACTCCATTGCGTCTGTGTGCAGGGCTGTCGTCTGCCTGATGTTTGAGACTGTGGGCTGGGTTCAGTTTGGGCTGGTGTCTCGACCTTCACCTTCGCCCCTGGCGACTTATACTGAGGTGACAGAAAACACACCTCGGTCAAGCTGAGCAGGGTTATCTTGTACGAAGCCTTACCTGTTTGGAGTGTGTGCAAGAGTCAGTGATGAGTTAGACAGCTAGCCAGTATGAGACTACAAGTAGAGCCTAATGCATGTATACCTACTGCAATGTCTAAGGCTGGGTGAAGTGTGAGAATACAGAACAGAACCAGACACAAATTGATACCTGGGACTGCAATCAATCGACAGAAAGTGCACTGGCTTAGCCCGCATATGCTTTGCTAGTGTGTGAAGAAATATGGGTGTAGTAGCTTAGACATTTGTTTGCATTTCTAGATGCAGCCGAGATGCCAACAAGTTTAGCAAAGCTGGATGAATTTCAAAACACTGTGCTACGTTTGCTTTTATTTTCATTTCCTAGACAAACCACAAATTAATGCTGATTACTGACACATAAAGTTCACAATGACTTAGATGGAACCGCTTGTAAAAACTAGAAGAGCAGGGTATTTACATATCAGTGAAATATTAAAATTTGGAATTTATCTAAGCTAAGGTTATTAGTCCAAATATGGGCAGATCCATTTATTAGTACTCACGGGGGTGCGTATGTGAAGGGACACAATACAAAGGTCAGCCAAAAATATATAGTATATAATCTGTTAAACACAAGTAGTGTTATAATAAAAACTCTGGAACTGGGAATTACATCAGCAGCAGGGGGAAATTAAAGGGAAAATTATATTTAGAGAAGCTTTAAGGGTAACCAGAGATTTCATTATTATTACTAATAATCACCAAATTCAGAGATTATGAAATCAAGAGTGTAAATGTGCTTTTGCCATAACAAACAGTACTGTGGAAAAGTCTCGAGCCACCCCTGATGTCTTTATATTTTGCCTCCAAGAAGTCTTGACCAATAGTTCCCCAGGATCTCTGAAGGTCTTTCAGAGTTGTTCCCTGGACACTGGCAGCTTTTACACTCATTTCCAGAGGATTTTTTGTATGTTTGTTTGTGTCTTTATGAAACCACTTAACCCAGGCTTATAAATCAAAAGCATAGGAAAGGAACCTAACTCAAGTAACAGAAAACTTAGCAAATCTATGGAAAATGTAAAGGATAATGTAGTTCATTTTGCACCAATCAGGTGATTCCCAAAGAACTATTAAGTGAAAACCTGACCTATCTCCATATGGTGTGTAGTGCTACAGCAAATGAACAGTATCTGAAAATCATATCCTTAAATTAGATATATATATATAAAGAGAATCCAGCAAAAACTTGAAACTGGATCTCAGAGGTTATCCATGTAGTGCTCACTGAAACCTTATCAAAAATGGTCTGTGTAAGAAGAGAGAAGCTATGTTTAAGGATGGGAAATGTCTGAGGTTTGCCAAATTACACAAAATCTGGACTGAAAACCAGGGGCAACAGGTCTTCTGAAGTAATTAATCAAAATCTCAAATTTTTGGTTTAAATCTAACCACAAAGGAGGTACAACAGTGCATGCATACAGCCATTTATAAAAACACTGCAGAGGCTCTGGGAATGTCTTAAAGAAGCCCGGAGAACTAAGCCTGAAAGCTCCTTAAAAGAAATTCCAAGAAAACTTTCATGAGCGAACTCAGGCCATGTTAAAAGGTAAGGGTGGTCATACCAAACAACTGAAATTTACAAAACGTTTTTGTATTTGTTTTTTTATTTATACACATCATATTTTAATTTATATATTTACACATTTCAATAAATTATTGGCACGAAATAAAGAAATGAGTGGCGGTTTGAGACTTGTGCGCAGTATTGTATAATAGTGATGTTTAAATTTATTTTCCATAAGCTTTGTGTTTTCTCATAAAAAGGGTAAATGGAGTGAATGTGAGGGCGTGGATTGCTTTTGATACACATATACACAACCATAATACTGGTTCAGATGAAATGTTTAATTAATCAAATGTGTATTAGTAACGTTATGTAAAAACTTAAGCCAATGGCACTCCAAACCGTTCAAACTCAAGAAGAAAAATAAAAATAAAAATCACTCTTCATTATGGGAGGGGGAAAAACACGAGGAAAAAAAACTACTCCATAGGGGGCAGAAAAAAACCCAAAGCCGAAGCAAAAAAAGCAAAGTCTAGGGATAATCAAAAATTACCTAAACCATCCACAACACACCCGCTTGGACCCCGACAGCGCCTTCAGCAGGCCTCAGAGTGAAACACAGGCCCTGACTGGCCTCCGGGATCAAAGCCGGCTAGCATGGCTAACGTTAGCCAACCAACAATTAAAAAGCATGAAAAAAAAGTATACAGCCATCAGACCAGTTCCTCTTTGTCTTGCAAAAACCAAAACCTGCAAAATTCTGACAAATCTGAAGTCGATAACGTGTAATCAATCATCAGGATGCTGCTGCTGCCGCGGTTATTAACATGCTAATGTTAGCTGGCCAGCTGGCTGAAAAGCGTGCCAAAAACCAGCAAGTCCCGTAAAAGAAAAGTCTTCACAATAAACACTACAAAAAATACAGCTACACAAACTTGCAAAAAAGTGGACGAGACTGTTGCTAAGAGGCATCCAAAGCGTCGTGTTTTCTAAAAACCACAACCAGCGTTTGTGCTCTTTTTTTTTGGAGGGGATGAGCATCTCCGAGGCCGCTAAGCCAGCTACCTCGCTAGCCAGCACATTACGTCCTGTCCAAAAAGCATCGTAGAAAAAAATCCAAAAAGAAAAGAAAAAGGAAGGAAAAATGAAAAATGTCTGGGAACAAAATACTCACCACGACCTTTACGAACAAAATGTCTTGCTTTCGGTAAAACCTGTCAATTTGTTACTTAGGTTGTCCTTTTGGAGCAGACCCGGTTCAGCCCCCTTAGCTAGCTTTCTTCTAGCCGCCGAGCTAACGCATAGAGGCGGTGGTGGCGCGGTCATTGACGGAGACGCTTGTTTTTTGTTGCGGTGCAATTCGAGGAGGCCGGAATCGGTAACTGGTACATCATTTGAAGCACCCCGCCACTCTCACTCCAGCTAAACATATAAAACATACTCACCCTCTTTCTTGGAGAAATCACTACGCACTCTTTTCAGAATAAAATCTCCAAAAACTAGGACTCTTTAAATACGTTTATTTTTCTTTAGTTCTTCCTTTAACAAAACAAACGAAACCCTTTTTGACCCAAAAGAGTAAATTTTTTAAATTCAAAATAACAAAGAAATTTTCTAGTTTTTTTCCTCTAGTTAAAAAAATGAATTATTTAAAACGTTTATTTTTATTATGTTAATTTCTCTTTTCACCTTTTTAAAGATTATGTGATAAATTAAATGTATATTTGATAACATATGGTTAATATATATTTGATAAATATATATTAAACAAGATATTTATGTTAGAACAGTGTTTAGTAACTTTTGCTTATCTTGCTGTGAAAACACATTCAGTGGTTTTTATTTTTAAACATTGGCTAACAATTAGACCAGTATGAATCATCTTTGTAACTGTGATTAACTCTGACTTAATAAAGTTCTTTTCTAATTCAACAGCCTCTCGCATTTGTCTAACGGGCCGTTTACTTACATTTATCTAATAGCAATAGGCCTCTGGTTTATTACCACAGCCGGCCAGGAGATGACAGTGTTGTTATTTATAAAAAGATGAATGTGAGTTTAACAAGTATTTGGCACAGATTAAGAGATTTACCTGTTTAGAGGGTGAACATTTTTTTAATCAGATGAAGGCTCTGCTACCAAGAAGAAAGAATGTACCACAAAGAAGCTCTGCGTACATTTAGATAATTACAGATAAGCTTAGAAAAACACCACAACTGATTATAATTATTGGGATGTTTCAAGAACCGGACAAGCAGGTTGCAACTCTTTAGTTATAAAGTGTAGTACATCTGCTCCTATGTTCTTTTTACTCCTTTCAACCCAGCACATTAAAGTGTAGACATTAAAAACAAAATGTGCTAATTAATAGAGCTTAATAGAAGGTACACAACTAATAAAGTGATGTTAGTTGAAAAGAAAAGGTTTAGGAGATTAGTGAAAAGGCTCTTTTGAACTGACTAATAGGGACTTATTTTTTTAATTAAAAGAAAACACACCCAAATGGAAACGTGGAAGATTAGTTATATTGACCTGACCACTCTTCTTATTTACATATACAAGAGTGAGTGGAGAAAAGCGACAGCTGTGTAGACACGAGGCCTGAAACAAAGAAAGTCAGGTTATACACCAGGTGTGGGCAACTCCAGGCCCCGAGTGCCGGTGTCCCGCAGGATTTAGATCTCACCCTGGGTCAACCCACCTGAATCACATAAGCAGTTCATTACCAGCCTCTAGAGAACGTCAGGACATGTTGAGGGGGGCATTTAGCAGTTTAAATCAGCTGGGTTGGTTCAAGGGCACATCTAAAACCTGCAGGACACCAGCCTTCGAGGTCTGAAGTTGCCCACCGTTGTTATAGAAAGCTCACTGAGGACACCTAGTGTACAGGTGCTGTGCAACAATTTTTTTCAACGTCTTAACCCTTGTATGGTGTTCGGGTCTGTGAGACCCGTGTTCAGTTTTTTTCAAAAGAAAAATTAAACAATTAATTATTTTTTCACGTGTAAATGTGTTGTGTCTTTCCACTCACTCCACTTGATTATAACTGATTTATTTATAACATTTTATATAAAAGAAAAACGAGAAGCACATTAATTCATAAATGTGATCTAACAAAGGTAAAGGGAAAAAATTAACCATGTTTGCTGTTCATATGTCTTGTAATTGGGATGAAGTAAACATCTGTTGAGTAATTTAACATAAAATTGTTTGATAGTGTTAATTTGGAAAGCCAAAACTCTAGCGGGTCCACCAGACCCATGAACACTGGCTGAGTAACAAAAATACGAACACCACACAAGGGTTAAACAAAGAAAAAAAGTAGAGGCAAACCGAGGAGGTGTATCAACCAAATCTTTTAGCTTGTATGCTGTTTTTGCTAGACCCTTTTGGCTTGTAAGTCTTGAAAAGGAAGTAACACCTCTTGCTATACCTTGCAAACAGTAAGTGTTTCATATATATATATATATATATATATATATATATATATATATATATATATATATATATATATAAAACTTAACATAAAACACTGATGTAGAAGAAACAGGTCCTCAACACAAAGAAAGTCAAGTAATACAGAGAGGAAAGAAAATCGCTGAGGACACGCTCTATAAAATCTATGCATTATGTGTCTCCAGAGGGCTTGAGAGGTGATAGCATATCGGCATATTTTTATAGTAAAAGTGAACCAAATATCTGAAATACCAAAAATGCTGGGATTATTTAATTTATGGGACAGACACTTACCAATTTGAGTTAAATGATGAGCTCTTATTACATTAATTTGATTTTTTTTTAAAGTCATTGCTGGTTGCAGAGTGTCAAAATGCCTGCATATCTTTTTATATTCATCGCAAAATACCAAATATCCCACAATGAAAAAGCCTTGAAGGCATGTGAATTTGAGAACCTACTTAATTCTCCAAGTTGGAACATCAGTCCATCATCTCCAGTGATTTGTTGTTTGCTCTGAGATGAAAATGAGCTGCAGATAAAACACTTGTGTTTTACCCTGAATAAATGCTTTAATTCTCATTTTCAAAAGATTTCTGAATGACTTTAAAGAGAAGGGATGGTAAAAAGAGAGATTAACACCAGCTGCTTTCTGCATCTAGTTAGCAGCGAAGCCCCTGTGTCCCAAATTTTCATGGAGAATACGTTCTTTTGTGAATTGTTTTTGCCCATCTGGTTTTGTTTGCAGCTCCATCCCAGAGGACTTGTTTACAGCTCTGTGCATCTTCTCAGAAATCAGAACTCATACTCTGACTTGCAGTTTTACTGTGTGATCATGTACACAGATGAAAGGTTTCTGTTTGTTTGCCTCTTTTGTGTATTTATGAAAGTCTTAAGAGCGTGAGGACGAGACAGATGTTTGACACGCTGTTATGCAGTGTGTCCAAGTATTGACGTGATTGGTACAAATGTTGGAGTAGCAGGGAGTTTACATGTCAGTGCTGGCAGTGATGGGATGGTAATGTGTGCCATCAATTTTCACCCTGGTATAAATCATGCAGACCTGACAGCGACAGAGACACCATATAGGAAACTGTGCGGAGCAGAAACCAGAATATGGTGAAAGTAAGGTCAACACCAAGCACCTCAAACACACTCAACACAATTTATAGGGAAACCACTGGAAATACAAATATCATAAAGTGAAGAGAAGCCATGTGAACTTAATATTAAGTCTCTTTCAGTTATAATATAGGAAAAGTGGTAAACCGTACAGGGAAAAACCGTAATAAAACTTTCTGTTATGCATACTTATAGTTTTACAGATGCATTTGTCTTAAGAGGCTTAAACTATTTAGAGCACATCTGGAGCTGCTTTAGATTTAACGTCCTGCTCTGACCCGTGTGCTGCAGGTGCTAATAATCAATAAACTGATTTACAGTCAACATGCCTTCTATTGACTTTAGCACGAGGATAACATATCAAATAGCCATTCTTCAATGAGAAAGTGGACTTCTATCAGAATCATACAGTGATAAAAACAGTTTGTATGTATGGAAAACATTTTTCCCAGTACTCATTAGCAGTTTAGAGATTTTGCCCTGTGAGGTTGGTTAAAACTACCAAATGTTCCAATTTGATTGAAGTAAGTTTACTATGAATTATACCTAAAGCTTCTTTAATCATAGTAACCATGAAATCTACAGACGTGAAACTAGCCGGCATATGTGTGGTTTACTAAGGTTAAAACTTTCTATTTAAACGATGACTATATATATAAAAAAATGCCTTAAATCTATGTATATTATAGCTAGACTATAGTGATATACATGCCCAAATTATGACTAAAGACTCAATACTTCACACATACAACATATTACATGTAGAAGGTGCAAGCTTCCACCAAGACAGCTCACTCCTGGGCAGTTTTTTATCCTAAAAAAAAGAAATGCTCTCGTATTTTCCTTTTAAAATGTAAAGCCACTGTCCATGAGCAAATATAGGTGAATTTACCTGAAGATAATGTAAACAGGCTACAGCAGTCTGAGAGTGTAGTATAAAACGGTGGTCCTTTTGTTCTTGATCAGCCAAAAGGGACAATTTATTTACAAGAACTCCATCCTTACCACACCAACAAACTCCCAAACCGATTTTACCAATCAGTGTAAAGTTTCTTATCTTATATATCTAAAAACAGGAGCAGATAAAGTAGATCAGTATAGTACAATGATGTAGCCCAAATTTGTCCCACACACAATATAAATTTTATTAATATTATTCTTTTTGAGATTAAAATCTATTTTTGTAGATAAATATCAAAGTGCCATTTCAAGAAAAAAGTTAAAATAATTGTCACCCTTGTTCGAGATTAAACTTGAAATATTATTTCAACTTTTCTTTCAAAAATACTATCCCAAAATAGTACTTCAAGATTTATCTCTATTTTTTCATTTTAGTTTCTAAACCAACAACAATAGAAAAAAAAATTCTAAATAAAAACAACTTTTTTGTTTCTTTTGATGAAAAATAAATGCTTGAATGTTAGATGTTGATATTTTTGAGTGATCATCTCAAAGTTTCAACTCAACAACACAAAAATCCAAGTTCTTTAGAAATACCTAACTTGAAATTCTGACTTACAGAGGGCATGGGGTGGCTGTACATCAGGAGGTAGTGCAGGTCACCTACTGATTGGAAGGTTGGTGGTTTGATCCTTGGCTCCTCTAGTCTGCATGTCAAGCCCAAGTTGCTCTCCGATATGAATGTGTGTGAATGTAGTTAGAAAGCATTAAGTACAGAGAAAGTGCTTGTGTGATTGGGTGAATGTGGCATGTTATATAGAGCGCTTTGAGTACTCTGGGAGAGTAGAAAAGCGCTATATAAGAATCAGTCCTTCCATAGCTTCCATACATACTGGCTGCAAGGACAACATAAAATGAAAGCACTTCAACGTTTCTCTGTTTTATTAATATTTTCCCTCTAACTCAGATTGGGGGCCAATCATATTTAGACTCACCACATACCCCCCTTCTGGACACGCCCCTGGTCTAAGTCGTTTTTTTTAAACTTTTTTTTTTTTTTTTTACTTCGTTGCTCACTGTTAAAACACTACAGACTCAACGAGCGCTTCATATGCAGCATTATGAAAGAGCTTTAAAAGCAGTAACAGATGCTTACAGATGAACGTATATTAGCTCACGTCGAGGGGAGAGAGTTCGTGCGTGCGCGCGCGGGCAGCTAGGCAGCTGCAGCTCTTGAGCCGACAGCTCTGCAGTGACAGTGGGAAGTACAATCCGCGTGCAGTCAGCGCGAGGCAAAGACCTACTGACAACAAGCTGATGAGGGGACACCACACGGTAAGAACAGCTGGCCTGATGTGACTTTACTGCACTTTTATGAAGTTTTTTTCACGATTTTTTTCGCTGTCATGGAGTTTAACGCGTTAGCACGTTTGAAACAATATGATGTGTTTTCTCCTAACGAAGCCCCCACCACCCCAAAAAAAAAAAACCCCAGAAAACTAAGAGTTTCTGTAAATGGACTCCAGCTGATGTATGATGGATGCAAATGTACAGTGACCTGTCAGGAGTTTTATGATAAGTGAGGAAAATCATCGCTGGGTGGAAGAAAATAGTTCCACGCTGTCCTCAAGAAATGTTATTATCAGGTCTAATCTTACCTCTGTATCTTGGATTACACAAGAACTTATTCTGATTGTGCAACAAGCATTTGAGTAAGGCAATTAAGAGCTATACACTATAGTGAGCTCATGCCCAAATGGTTCCCTGTGATAGTTTCCCTCCTGTTACTTATGGGACTTTTCCTTTCCACTCCTCTGCAGTCTGCTGATTTATGTAATGTAGCTGGAATGAAAAGTGCTGCGCAGGGGGTGGAAATCTGGCTTACTGAGAGGCAAACCGATGAGGAGGCTTGTTTTAATCATTAGTCTTATGGTGTCACTGACATGCAGCTTGTGCTGGGAATTGATGGTTTTGAGATGTACATTGAGGTGGGGAATCACTGATAATTTATTAACTTAATTTAATGTTATATATGTGACTCTTAAAGGAGCAATAAACAAGATTTTTGGCTTTTTCAGAAACCACTAAGTTACTTTAATATGCTTTTGGGAGTTTGATCAGGTTGTTGGTCAACACTGATGACTCACAGATTATTTCACCAGATGCTCAGATTGTTTGTTCAAGTTCTCACATGGACCATGGTGCTACGAGCGGGAAATCAGCAGCAAGCCAAGGTTTGTTTCTACCTAAAGTATTTGTTTGGCCTGACAGTTGTGCTGTATGTTCGCCTCAACTTCTCACCGGGGAGAGAAAATAACAATAACATTTCAGTTTTAGTGGATTGTTTTACTATTGCCGCTTTCAAAATGTAAACGGCAGATTCAAAATGTGTCATTGGGTTACAGGGCTGGACTGGGACAAAAAATCGGCCCGGGCATTTTGACTAGAGACTGGCCCACCAGGTATTATAGGAAAAACCATAAAGCCTTTGAATGAAAACAAACGCTGTTGTCACAGTGATGTACACTGTCTTGTTGGTATATATGTATCAGTCTAATAAACTTAAACCTACACCATCCTCCCTATTCTGGTATTCTAAACTGTACCCGAAAGTAGACTGCTTGGTCGAGTTAACCTCCTAAACTATCTAGAACACATGGTGAAAACCTGAAATTAAGACAGAGGAGACTAGAGGTGAGACATGATCATTACTTGTCACGGTCCTGGGTCGGGTCGACCCAGCATTTTGAGTTTCTTATGTTTTGGTTTATTTTTGCATTATGGATTGGTTATTCTCTGGTGATACTGTTTTGATTACAATTATATTCTGATTCTTTAGTTATCTGATGATGATGTTGATGATGATTATGTCTGGTTTAGGTTTTGTTATCTTGCCCTTATGTTTGGTTTAGGTTGCCTGTGCTTAGTCTTCTCTGCCCGTATGTCCCTCTGTTTGTCCATGACGTCATTATGCCTGTTTACGAGTCTCTCTGTCTGGCGTGTGCTTCCTGTCTTATTTTGTAGGTCTGTGTCCTTTGTCAGTGCGTTCAGCTTTGTGCTCTCCCTGTCTCGTCAGTGTAATCAACGTCAGCTGTGTCTCCCAGCTGTTTCCTCTTTGCTCCGTTCACCTCTTGTATTTAGTGTCTGTGTCTTCCCCTACTCGGTGTCGCATCGTTAACGTCTGTTCACCCTCACTTGCTGCGTGTTTAGGATTTCCAGTCCTCCTGCATCTCTGTTTAGAGTTTTGTTTGCTTTTGTGAGTTTTATTTTATCTTGATGTTCTGCTCCAGCAATAAAGCTGCATTTTCTGTCTAAACCTCGTGTCCTGAGAATCCTGCATTTTGGGTCCACCACTCCTGCCTGCCTGCCACACAGCCGACCATGACATTACTGATTACTGATGACAGATTTAGATATATTTTCATAAACCATTCATTTGCCACATCAATAAACAGCATGGCAGGGCAAAATATTTTTTCTAACATGGCAACCTTTAAAAAGTGAAAGGAGATAGAAAGACAGGTGAGAAAGAATACAACTTTCCCCTGCACAGTTACCAGCTGTCAGCTACATATAAAAAGGATCCTGGTGTTATTTGTCTCTCAGAAACAGTTCATAACTTCCCTTCAACTCATTCATGTCACCTAAAAGGTAAACCTGTTTCTCCATCACCTGTTCAGCTCTGATGATTCAGTAAGGACATCTCCTGGTTTCATCTTCATGTTTCCCTCTCACCAGATAACCAAACCAACATCATGACCAGCAGCTTTTACAGCTGTGGCTCCAGCAAACATCAGCTGATACTAGAAATGAATAATAAATAAATTCTAACAACAGCTGATCAAGCTTAAACGTGCTGCTGTTGTTTAGTGCGACATCCGCTGGTTTCTTCTTTCTGGCGCAAAGTGGGCAATAAACAAATGAGAGAAAAGCCGATCAGCTGATCATTGATCAGTTTCATTATTGAAGTAGAAACAGGAGAGGGAGGGGGGAGAATGAGAGAAGAAGAGGCAGCTGTGCAGCAAAGACAGAATAACTCCAGCTTTGTGTCTTTTTCATTGTAGCTGAAGTCCGGGACAAACTGTGCTCCTTTTCACCTCAATACGAAACGCGCAATATTTTCTCTGAATACGAGACGATTCCGTTTTTTACAGGACGGTTGGAAACTCTAATAATTAACCTTATAAATAAAATAAGATAAAACAAGTTCAACATCAATAACATCATAGCACCCGCCCAGCTGTATAGAAACTCCGTCATGCTAGCTAGTACGCCGTACGAGCTATTGTAACTGACTGTGAAAAGTCAGCATAACGAAAATAAACTCCACCTAAACTTGGTTTATATCTGACCCAGATAGACTGCAGGTCATAACTTCTTACCTAAAGTTCAGTTCACCGCCTTGGGTCTCTGCTCCTCCTGCCTTTCCGTCATCCACCTGCCAGCGTGTTGTATCTGCTGGCCTCCACCACTTGCTAATGTTACTGAATCTGTAGAAGCTCCGCAATAGCCACCACCAAACAACTGAGTTATTTTTACACATCTCCCTTCATCTGGCCAATCCGCCACCTTTCAGTGTTTATACCGTTACGGAAAAAAAACGAAAAATCACCATCGGCCCGCCGGGCAAATGCCCGGTATGCCCGATGGCCAGTCCAGCTATGTTGGGTTACAACATGGCTGTAACCCAGTTCCTGAGAAGCCCCCTCTGATCCCCAGTATATATTGAAATGTTATCATTTCCCTTAGGAACTGAGAGACCAACAAGCTTTGTAGTTGGAAAAATATGTTGGTTAATGAATTGTTTAGCGGCATCATTAATTACCTCTGCTGAATGGGTTATGGAATTGGTTTCGGTTCGTTTTTCCGTTTGTTAGGGAGATTACTTATTTGCAGGTTTTTGATGTTTAATAATGCAGCAAGGTTTTTTTTTTTTTTAAAAAGAATACAGTTTTCTCTTAAATATATTACTTGAGTTATTATCTTTGCTCGCTGTCTTTTTTAGTGATAATATCTGACTTCATGCTGCTGTTTTAAATGTTAGACCTAAAGCAGAGATTAATGCACTGGAAAAACAACTTATTAATTACAACACATCATTATTTTCAGAAGTCTTGGGCAATTCTTCATGTCATGTCATGTCATTAATGCTGTCACCATCAGTTTTGTATTTTCTTTTCTTTTTTTGCCCTTAGATTTAGAATGAAACTGATGCTCTTGGATTCAGGAAATATTGATGCAATCTTTACTATTTTCTGACCTTTTATATTTAAAAAAAAAAAATGTTAAAGGCAAGAAAAAGGTTCCCCAAAGCAAAAATACATTAACGATTTTAGATTGCGTCTTTGACATCCTTATTGTTCTCAGCCAGTTTCAAAAGTTCATTACTGACAGATTTTCCAACAGGGGATTCACCGATCTAGCCTTTGGATTAAGATCCGATGTTGATCTACTCTTGTTCTTTAGCCTTTATTTATATAAAGGTGTGTAGATTTCCAGGTGAGCTCACATTAGTCCCATCTTAACTCAAAACACTAAGTCCTGTGTGTCCTGTGTGTCTGTTCTCCAACACAAGAATAGACTTAGCGGATCCCTTGCTTTAAAACAGGACCTGTTTAATTACGTCCTGTGTTTTACTCCTTCACTCTTCCCACACCACTGCTACAACATGGTAGAAACTAGCAGCTAGTTTGGAGCTATTTCACACTTGTTATAGCAACAGCTTTTATTTGTATGTTTGCAGCACTTTGGGATTTAACCTCAAGCTGTTAAGTCAGCTAAGTAAGGTCAAGTGAATTGACACAACTGAAAAGTTCCACTGACAAATCTTTCCTTGTTAGTTTCGCTCTCTTGCTAACTTTCACTATTGCTATGTTTGGTTTGACGCTTTAGAGAAGCTTTTATTGCATTTATGGTAACATAGTGTGTCTTACTGAACCCTCAGTCAAGGTGTCAGTGTTGTATCAGAACTGGAAAAAGTTGCATTCATGCATGTTTGTTTACTTATTTATCTGACGTTTCGTTTATCTGATGTGCTGCTGTTGATTTCTGAGCCAAGTCAGAAGATGTATAGCTAATATTCAGAATGCGTCCTTGTTTATCTTTTTAAGATGCAACATTTTAATACAAACAGTACTAAAGTACATTAAACATAAACACAACAACTAAAAGCAGCAACTGGAAAAATGGCAATCGCTAAAAAAACGTAGATAATTGAAAACCAATCTAGGAGAGTGTTGCCAAAATTGTGCAAAGCTGCTTTTAATGTGGCATTTTCCCCAAATGATCTTGAAAATCTCCTCAAAACTGTAAACGCAAATAAATTCTTGAAATAAGTTTGTTGTAATGCAGTCAGTTACTGCTCCTCCTTTGATCATCTAATATTCCACCCACTTCTCTAAATTTGTGTAAAACCAGTTGATGGGAAAAACCTGCTGATTCAAATTTGTCTAAAATCTGATCAGATTTTGGCTGGGGAAAAAAAAAAGGCTAATGCTATTCCCTCTGGTGGCCATTAGAGGTCTTTCAAAGTCATACGCTTTGTTTCGAAAGACCTCTTAATACTTGTGTTTACATTACGTAGGGAAAGATGACCTAATGTATTTAATTAAGAGTTCTGCAGCGAACCCTGGGTCATATGGGATGAATTAGTGTTAGGCAAGAATTTAATTTGCTTTTTCATACATAAATATTTGTTTCCACATCTTTGAAAAAACAGCCTGGAGTCTGAATTTGTCACATCCGATCTCATGCTAGTTCGAGCTGTTGTTTTATGACAGAGCATGTTGATGAAATGGGTCGTCACTTGTTTTTCTCAGCTGCCCAACCCCTGCATACCTTTCACGGACATTAACAGTTATTGCCCTAAAAGCACAGAGTCATTTTGGTTTCGTTCAGAAATATTATTCCTGGCCAGAGGTGCGTTCTCTTTTGCAACACCCGAGGGTGACACAGCTGGGTAATACAACTCGCTTCAAGTATCCGAGGTAACTGTTTCAACATTGTTTCTGGTGTTTATTAACTGCGGGCAAATGTCTTTTTAAATCATGTTTACTTGGGAAATTATTTCAACTCCCAGAACTTTTCTTCTTTGCGCAGTCCAGTGAATTAGTGGGATTATAGGAGTTCCAGTTAATACAAGGAGGGTACTTTATCTGTAAATGACAATTATAAATCCCAGATTCATGCTCAAGGTTATTTTCACAGCACATGAAAACAGATGTATTAAATGTGTGCGGGAGTGTATGAATGTATCTATAGTGTCTCTGGTTTAGAAATGAATCCAGATTGTGTTGCAGGGAAAGGTTCCTCCTTGGGCTTTGTTGATTTTGTGTTGGACTTGATTGAAACTTGGATACCTTAAATATTTAAATGCATTAGATGTCAATGTTTGAACAAGAGATAAAGCAACAGTGAATGATCTCAAACGATGCCTTAATCACTTTCGACACTATACTGGATTGTGTATTAAAGCTTTTTTTTTTTATTCATTTGGTCCCCAGTATTTAAATATGGTTTATTATAAAGCAAATAGTGTAAATGTAGTGGCGTACAAGAGATACTGATACAGGTACAACCCTTTCCCCCTCAGCAGCTGGTAAGCTGTAAAGCAGGGTTTATGCTTTCCATATCTATGAGTCTGCTGTGGTCTATATAGTCCACTGGGGTCCCAGTCATGTAAATTTTGGAGTTTGGAGATAGTTGGAGTTGGTGGGTTGGTGGTCCGCGCAGAATGTACATCACAGTGCACCAACTATGGTTGCACCCAGGCAGCAAACTTCAAGTGGACTTCAAAGACTGATGTGCCATCGAGTCTCCAGCTGTCCATGTCCACAACAGAGTATAATCTAGGCTTCACATATTACTAAAGTTAAAAGGTGGCAATAATGCACCCAGTAGCTTTTTAAGCTACCATTTAAAAACACAAGTAGAGTAAGAAATTATTACTAGCTATATTTCCGTGGAAACTGAAATGTTTTTCTTTTTGCCATCCAGAAGTAAAAATTTCAGTTAATTATCTGAAAAGTTTGTCTTACAAAGTCAAACGTCTGAGAAAATAATAATAATAATGGATTGGATTTATAAAGCGCTTTTCAAGGCACCCAAAGCGCTTTACAATACCACTATTCATTCACTCTCACATTCATACACTGGTGGAGGCAAGCTACAGTTGTAGCCACAGCTGCCCTGGGGCAGACTGACAGAAGCGAGGCTGCCATATCGCGCCATCGGCCCCTCTGGCCAACACCAGTAGGCAAGTAGAGTAAAGTGTCTTGCCCAAGGGCACAACGACCAGGACAGAGAGCCCAGGGATCGAACCGGCGACCTTCCGGTTACAGATGCGATTCCAAACCCCCTGAGCCACGGTCGCCCGTTATCAAAACCCATTATCATGGGGGCAGCAGCCTATTTTTTTTCTCTTCTCAGTGGTGGAAATAAGCTTCCATCGGCGTCGAACCAGTAAAAAGTTGAGGAGAAACGTCATCAAAAAGTCCTGCCAGGAAAAGCTAGCATGTCCCAATCTGAGAGCAGACTTAGTTAAGGTGCTCTATTGGATTGTGGAGGCATTTTTAGTACAATGATCTTTGTGACATGATTTGGACTTTGTGACGTCATGCATTATCCTAATGTAAACAGTCAACAGAAGATGGGTTCGTTAAAAGGATTGGACGTGGTCAGCAGCAATAATCAGGTAGGCTGGGCGATATGGTCCAAAATTCATATCTCGATATTCTTTAGTTGGATGGTGATATACGATATATATCTCGATATATATTTTTTAAGCCATAAAGTAAGAACAGAAAGAGAGTTCTTAGTCAAAGCTGTGTCCCAGATGTCACACAGGCACTTTTACTAACATACAGCGTAGATGTACATGAAAAATTACTCAGAAATAAATTATCAGCATTTATTAAATAATAATGCTCTATAAATAAAATAAAACAATGTTGTTTTTGTGCATAACAAAAAGCTCACAATTGTGCAGTCAAAATGTAAAGTAAAAGACGCTGAGCATAATAACAAAGACACAGATTTCACAGCTGCTCTGTTCCCAAGTTCTACTGCGTGACTGACAGCCGGGAGTTTGAAATCCGCTTTGTAACCATGTCTCTTAACAGGAGCCATTTCTGGTCATTATACACACAAAATACAGTAATATTACGTTGAAGCACAGTACGTATCACTCCGCGAGGCTCCTGACTACGGTAGCCGTAATGCTCCAACAATCCATCAAGCGGTGCAGCTCCGTAGTTTACCAAAGTCGTACTAAAACATTTTTTGACAGATTTCTGAGCGCAGTGTAGCACATTAAATCGGTTTGCGATCAGTAAGCACAACCAGAATTTATACATAAGGCGACATTCTCAACAGAATACATTATTCTGCTGCTCATCTGACACTCCAAATAATAGTAATAATAATTAGTGCTGTCAGCATTAATCTTGTTAAAACGACGTTAACGCCAAAACTGCATTAACGCGGCAAATCTCCGTTAACGAGTTACTGCGGAACGCCCCGTGCGTGGGGTTGCACGGCGTCAATGCGTTAATGAGCTAACCGCAGTAAGATAACGCTGGCCACACTAAAATGGTAATCTCCAAATGTTTTCTTTTTACCAACCAGCTCCTCTTTGATAGCTGCCGTGTCCATCTTTTCGTTGCCTGCAGGTGAAGCGATGGGGGAGGGGGAGTTGTGTTCAGTGAAGGAGAGGCGAAGCAGAGTAACGTTGCGTAGAGACAAAAGTGGACGAAAAAGAGGCAAACTTGCGGCTCCACAAGTATAATTATAAGGTAACATAGACTATATCAATATAAACGATATTGTCACATCTGATATCTCGAAAAAGAGGCAAACTTGCGGCTCCACAAGTATAATTATAAGGTAACATAGACTATATCAATATAAACGATATTGTCACATCTGATATCTCGTATAAAAATATAGCGATATATTTAAAACTCGATATATCACCCAGCCTTAAGCTGCAGTGTTTAAACGATGCTCAGCTGGTACTAAGGGCCCCCCAGAAAATACCCCCCCACATCATTATACCCTCACCACCAACCTGCACTATTGCTACAAGGTGGAATAGACCCATGCGTTCATGTTGTTGGGACCTAATTCTGACCCTACCATCTGAATTTTGCCTCAGAAATTGAGACTTATCAGATGAGGGAATGTTTTTTTAGTCTTTTGTTGTCCAATTTTGCTCTGGTGTGGTCTTCTGCTGCTGCAGCTTATATGCAGGTTTGACATGTTGTGCATTCAGAGGTGATCTTTTGCATACCTTGGTTGTAAAGAATTTATTTGAGTTACTGTTGCGTTTCTAACAACCTGAAAGACTGTGCCTATTCTCCTCTGACATCAACAAAGCATTCTCACTCAGAACTGCTGCTCACTGGATATTTTTTTCTTTTTTGGACCCTTCTTTGTAAAACCTAGAGCTGACTATGTGGGAAAATCCCCAAAGACCAGCAGTTTCTGAAACGCACAGACCAGCCTGTCTGCCACCAACAATCCTGTCACGTTCAAACTCACTGAAATCACCCTTCTTCCTCGGTTTGATGCTCGGTTTGAACTTCAGGAGTTTGTCTTGAGCATGTGTTCATGCCTAAATGCATTGAGCTGCTTAATTGTCTGATTAGAATGAATTATGAATAGAATTAATGAGGAATTAAATTGGCATACCTAGCACAGTGACTGGTTAGTTCCTTTTTAACTCCTTCTAGCTCCGCTTTTGGTCTTCACCAACTTTGAGGGAAATGTCTGGCCTTTGGTCTGGTTAATGGTCCACTGTGTTCAGATCTAATCTATTTCTGGCTCTCTTTTGGTCCTTAGCAGGTGGTGTTTAGTGTATTTTTAGGGCTTCATACTGAATAAAAAGCCATGCGTGGTGGTCAAAGTAAACCAAAATAATACATCCGTAGGCCGTAAAACCAAAACAATGATTGATCTAACTGATCAAAGCTGTTGGGTAAAGGCAGAGCTGGCAGTAATCCTCTGTGGGAGACCTCTTCCATTTTTACATAATGAAAAAAATATCAGCAAGTGCAGTTTAGGGTATATTAAGAACATGTCCCATATTTTAAAGCTCTGTTGTCTTTTGTTACAGTACAGTTTTGAAGATGAACACACATTCATAAAGGATAACAAAATAAAGCTAATTGGTTTATTTCCCATGGGGTCTTCAGCAGGAGGTTGGAGCAGAAGCAGCAAGAGAGCAGAGCAGAAAGTGATTAAATCAATGCAGCAGCAATAAACAATGTGCCAGCAAACAGATTGGTAAATAACTCGGCAACAAAGAGGAACTGTCCTAGAAAAATGACAAAATTATTATGTTAAATTAAAAGTATACTTCTTACAGAGCATGTAGCCACTGCCAGTAGCAACATCATGTGCTGTTTTTTGCATTAGTTTGTGTTGGGACGTGTGCACTAAAGAGAGTAACAAACTCAATGCAGAGGGAGTTGTTGCAATAAAGTTCAAATATTATTACTGGGAACCTCCTAAGACTAACATACAAGCATAACAAATATAGCAGTTAAATTAAAGAGATCTGTCAAAATTAATGATGGCTTGAAGAATCTGCAGAGCGACATATGCAGCTTTCATCTACTCCCAGAAGGAAATCAATTTACATTTCTGTGTTTATTTTTTATTTTTATTTTTTTAAAGAAAGAAAAAAGGAGTGTTTCAAAGGTGGCGTAGGGTCTGCTGGAACTGCAGGGAGAAATGTTGAAGTAAAACATGAGTTTTCACTGATGCTTACAAAGAAGAGGGTTGGTGAGAGTTGTTTTGAAATGAATACTCAGAGTACAGTTAAGATTGTGTCCTGGAACTTGTTAAAAGCATTACTTTAATGAGTATTTTGATTTGCTTTTTTTTTCTCCCCCCTTTCTTGCGTGACTGTGCCATATTCACTCCTCAGCATCCAAGTGCAAGAGAGTGAATAAGGTAGAGAGATATGACTCAAACTTTCACTCCTTTGGGGAAAGTTGTTGTTGTTCTAACAGTGTACTCAGTAATACGTTCACTTCCATATGTGGAAGTAGACGCATGCATGCATTTCTTTCTTTGATGCAACTGAGAAAGTTCTATTTTCTCCACATATTGTAATTACTGTGTGAAGCTTCCACTCTAAGGCTTAAGACCATCACCTCTGTGTTAGGTCTGATAAAGGTAGAAGGTCATTAAACCCTTACCTCCACAGTGAGGCTGTGTATAGTTTCAAATGGTTTCGCACACATGGACCTTACCGACATCTAATCAAAGTTGCTCGTTTCCTGCCATTTCTGTAACTTTCTGAAGCTGATAATCACGCTGTGATTAGCAAGCTGTGCGGAGCTAAGAAATAAACCCGGCTTCTCTCTCAGCTCTCTTTCAGATGTTACGCAATTATTTCTGTCATTTTCAATGCGAACAATGAAGCGCAACACTATGATTCTCTTCCAGAAAATTCACCATTATCTCTGGATGTCTCCATTGTGGCTTTCTTCATTTTATGATTGCTGGCTTTTCATTCTGTCTTAGTGTTGCCATTTTAAACAGCTGTAAACACTTCTGACTTCCTTCCTTTTATTGATTGTGTATGTTTTCCTAGCCCACACTACGATTTATTTGTTTTTGACACACACACACACACACACACACACACACACACACACACACACACACACACACACACACACACACAGAAGCATGTACTGGGCAAAAGTATCTGGTGTCAGAGTATATTTAAATATAATTTTGATAGCACACGTTAGATAAAATAGCCATGCACAGCTACAAAGCATGCAGAATTACAGTGAAATGTAACTTGAACTGTAATTCAGTGTAGAGGTGGGTGATACAGCTTCAAAATTATATCACAATATTTTAAGGTAATTTGAGCGAATTATATGTATGATGATATAGGGGGGAAAAAACTCAACTTTCTATGAAAGGTTACATCTTGCAGGAAACAACATTTGTGCTGTTGGCTACTGTCACTGATATCAGATGGTAAATGGACTCGATCTTACATACTGCTGTTCTACTCTACACCTCATACACACAGGCACTTTTTTAATGCTTAAGTGCTTTCTATCTAACATTCACACACATTTATAGTCCAATGGGTGCATTGGAGAGTGGTGGGGGATCAAACCACCAACCTTCTGATCAGTACAACAACTTATTTGAGAGAGTGGATGAACTGAGGGGCTGTGCCAACATCCAATAAAATACAAAAATCAAGGATTATTTTGAACTGTGAAGTTGGAAATGAGAATAATAAGTCCCATTTTAAAGTTCACGTACTTTGCTGCTTTTAAAAAAATATCAACTACATGGCAGCACAAGGAACGTTTTACATGTTAATGGAAAGTTTGTCAGATTCCTACAGCAAAGAAAAATAAATCTCAGGAACACCTTCAGTTGATACATGAGGTGCTGAATGACTGATTGCATTGAGTTAACAATATAAGAAGCTTGTGGTGAAATTTGTCCCAAGGCAGAAAAAATACAACATTTTAAATTGTTCTTCACATTCCAACATTTCCAAAGATACAAAATTTGTCGGGCTAAAACTTTGTGGAAAACATGTTGAATATTTCCACTTGATGACAGGATTAAAAAAACAAAAAACAACCCAAAAAACAGAAAATTAGGTGTGGATCAAGTGGGATATCTCATGCAAAAATATAAATCATATGAGGCAAATGTGGCACTCCAGAAAACCTCTGTGTAATTATCATATCAGTGCAATGAACAGCTGGAACACGCTGACACTGTCAGTCACTGATGAATTGGCTGATTTTACCAACGTTAAAGCCACTGAAAGGGAAACTAAAGTGTTCAAGGACAAGAAGATGCCAGTGAAACTGAGGCTGTCCTAAACACGACCGCATAACTTTGTCAAACTGTTTATTCAGCTAACTGTAATAGATTACATTATTAACAATATAGTCAATGTAACAAGATTTATATAAAAACAAACTTTAAATTCCCGGCTTTGTAGTGTTGGATGTGCGGCTTCTTCACTCGCTAATTCTCCCATGACATCATGTGGAGGAGCCCTGCATGAAAAGCTGGAAAGTGTTGCTTGATGCTGCCCTGACTGATCTACTGGCTGAAATACTGATGGTTCACCAAACATCGGCTACAATAAACCACTAGATGTAAAACATAATCTGTTTTCACAGGGTTGCTCAGACCAAATACCACCCAAAATTTGTTTGGAAAGACACACTGGAGTCAGTCAGTACCCACCATACCAGGAATAAGTCCATTGCAGAAGAGTTTTAACAGACGCCTCGTGAAGCTGCTCATATTTCAAGGCGCTGGCAGGCCAGGAGTCCAAGTTTGGTCCATAGGCACTGCTGCTGCTGGCCCTGCTCTATCTGGTCCATGAGTGCTGCTCACAACAACTTGTGGTTTAGACTGAGCCGCTGTCATTTCACTGGAATTTCCTGCCATCTGCACTAAAACAAAGTTTCTCACAGATCCACACCTGCTTGTAAAGGTTTAGGTTTGCCAAGAGGGGAGGCCGGAGCAGCATAGGTGAGCGGTGATGGAGGGAAAGGCAGAGACCCACATATTTTTTTATGGTTTGAGTTTAAAAGCGAAGGAAGAAAAATGAAATGTGAATTGGTGTCGCAGATGCTGAGAGCTGAAATGGCATATCTCAACACTTGCCTAAGAAAAAATTTACAGATTGCTTAAGGTCTTGCGTCAAACAGGAATTGCATGATAATATAATGCTGTGTTCATGTCATTAGGAAACTCTGGATTGTTGGCTGCCAGTCCACTTGTGCTGCTGATTCTCACTCATCACTGCAGATTTCTGCTGTCTTTTCACATTCTCGCGTTGCACTTGGATATGTTTTGGTCACAGAGGAGACCCATAATAAATTGCTATTAATAGCTACTGTGTGTGAGTGTAACTTGAACCCAGTGTAATAACTTTGAGGGTTTTTTTTATTGCAGAGTTGCAAGTATAAAGTATTAGTGTTTGCTTACTTCTGCCGATACTTCCATATGTTGTGCGCCAAGTCGGATATATCGCAGCTTTAAGGAAAATCACTTAATTATGTCTTGCTTGTTGACATGAGTGCAATTCACAAGTGGGGAAAATGGATTTTGCCGCAAGAAGCATTGCTATAGTCTTTTCAAAACCAAAAAACATACCCTGCACATAAAAGTCATTATGAAAGTGCTTATAACTTAAAATATTTTTGATGGAAAGCAGCGGGTGACTCCTCTGGCAGCCAAATGTTTGCATTAAAGTCTATGGGAAAATGACCCCTAGGCTCTCTGCTTTGATCACCTAAGTATTCACTTTCCTATTGAGTTTATGGTTTCAGTTGCTGTTTCAAGTCTTATTGAATTGAAGTTCCTTTAGTAAGTTATGGACCCCATTAAGGCCTTTACACACAAGTGCAAAACTTTGTGCAAATGTTTCATGCATGGGGCGATCGTGGCTCAAGAGTTGGGAGTTCGCCTTGTAATCGGAAGGTTCCCGGCTCAGACAGTCTCAGTCGTTGTGTCCTTGGGCAAGACTTCACCTACCGCCTACTGGTGTGGGCCAGAAGTGCCGATGGCACGATATGGTAGCCTCGCTTCTGTCAGTCTGCCCCAGGGCAGCTGTGGCTACAACTGTAGCTTGCCTCCACCAGTGTGTGAATGTGTGTGTGAATGGGTGGATGACTGGGTGTGTAAAGCGCTTTGGGGTCCCTAGGGGGGACTAGTAAAAGCGCTATACAAATACAGGCCATTTACCATTAAAAATATTTTTCTCACTCATCATTCACAGCTGTTCAAACCAACCACATAATTTTGCTGGGTTATGTTTTATTTTTAAATGTGAACTAACAGATCTGACCATTCAGATCAAATAGTAAAACAATGCTATTCTACCTGAGACACGCAGCTAGACGCTGCTAGACTCTCTGAAATTATTTACCTGCTTCCTCAAATGCGTTCCCATATCTGCCAACAAGCACTCAATCTGCCCCACTGACATGCAGCAGTCGTGATGCAACTTCCTCTCCTGGAGTCTTGATAACTGGATGAACCTATAGACAGATTCTTTTTCAGGTAAATGGGATCTTTTAATGTCTCTTCTGAAATGTTGTCTTTGTTTTACAGACCTTTTATTGAATCTGTTATTTCTTTCTGTATCACTGCTTGGTTTGGTAACATGACTTTGAAGAACAAGAACTTTTTATTATTGTTTTGTTTATTCTTATTGTTGCTCTTGCTGCTAAACTAATTTCCCCTTGTTGGACAATTAAGCATTTAATTGAATTGAACACAGAATCCTTGTTTCTTCCTTTTTATTTATAAAGCTCATGTTTGGTGGTGAATGATTTTTTTCTGAATATAATGTTACACTAATTACAAGCTGCAAGTTTGCAGTGGAAACATTCTGAATTTCATGTCAGTTTTGCTTTTTCAACATGTTTGGTGTGTAATCTCCAGAAGGATACAAAAGAATGACGCTGGGTTGGGCCTACTTTGTGTTTGATAAGTTGTTGCCTTAGGAGTATGTAGTTTACCTCAGTTTCACCGTCAAATCCATCCTATGCTTATGGTGTCTGGTTTTCAAAACCTAACCTGGCTCAGCTCATCGCATATTTTATATGGACTCTGGACTTTGGTACTTTTGGACTTAAAGTTTACATTGTCAGGTAATAGCTTGACTCTAAAGCCTATATCATTGTAGTCATTTCTCACATATGAGCAAGTTTCTTATGAGCTACTCAAAACTATGATACAAATTCTTTTTTGTTCCTTTGATTACACTCCGCTTCACCTCACTACAAAATGTAATATCTGCTTTTGTTAATCTGTGAAATCACAACCAACTGAACGTACTAATAATTACAAGTGTTAAGCAAACCCTATTTATAAAAGATGGATTTAGTCAATGTAGCATCATCTGTTGCCAATTCCATCTTCTATTTGGCCAGCATCATCTTGGTTTTTTGACACTAGATGATCGATGGACAGCATCTCCTCCTGTAGTCTGTCGAGGACTATAATGTACAAATTGCACCTCATGTTGAATTTTAAGACTTGAAAATGGTGAACGAGGCCAGTCTCACACTGCTGGTCATTAGTGGGAATGCAGATTTAGAGCTTTTTCCATCTTTCATACAAAGTCGACAGTGCTACATGGTGTTTTCTAAATCTGCAACAGATATTACAGTAAATTGTATAATGCAATGAGATCATGGAAAAGCTTGTCTCCACCAGTAACGGGCCACTTGGGAGTCATTTACAACACCAAAATGTACCCTCTTGTTGTTCTTGAAAACACACCAAAAGACAAATTCTCAATCTTTTTAATGTGTAAATAGTGTTTATTTGAAAGGTTTTACTACTTAAAACAAAATCAAAACAGAGGAGCAAAACTACAGTGACAGCACATGACAGAAAGCAGCTCTGCAATGAAAGAACAAACAACTTCAAATAAATTAGATAAACAAAGTAAATAAAATCATTTCTTGTTTGAATTTTTCTCCTCCTTTGGTTTTCCCCTTTGCTGGTGAATCCCCTACTTCTGCACAGAGGAAACAGTGGAAAGTGTGCTGATTTTACGTCTTCACGCCTCAAACATGCAGTTCTCTTCTCATGTTTTAGCTTTTCTAATGTCACTCACTGCTACGTTATTATAAAAACACTTAGTGAAGCAAATTTTTTGTTGAACTGCAGAGCGATTTTGATTACAACCATAGTGTGTGTGTGTGTGTGTGTGTGTGTGTGTGTGTGTGTGTGTGTGTGTGTGTGTGTGTGTGTGTGTGTGTGTGTGTGTGTCTCATAGAAAACTGAAATAGGTCATTTCTATGTGCAGATATGTAATTCAAAATGAAACAAAAGAACAAAATCCCTCCTGCTCATCCAGTAAAATAGACTTTAGTTTGGAGTTTCAATAAATTGCACATTTCTAAAATCCCTATCTGGGCTATTAAATGTCTCAGTGCAGAGGAAGGATTACTGTGAATAAAGTCAACAGTAATTTAAACCTTTTATTAAGATGGCATGCATGAATTGTGACCCAAGAGCAAATCCTCATGTTCTGCAATACCAGAGTGAATCATTCACCTGCTCCCAGTGAGCTTACTTTGACCCGAACTGCGTCTCGAAATCAAACAATTTTTTGGTTTCGCTCACACAACTTAACTGGACTGGGGTGTTAGGGAATTGGGAGTGTTAAATACTAATGATAAAAGTGACTGAATATATCAAAATAAGGGAGGGGATTTTACCAGTGAGTCAGATTTTCACCAGCCACAGTCATCACGTCAGAGACTCGAGGCAAACGGGGTCACAGCACACTGAGCTGAAACACTCGCAGGAAACCAGCCAAGACTTCGTTAAAGCATCTCAACTTCAGACCAGCTGCAGGTGATTATATAGTTAAGTTTGAGTTACCAGCACAGATGATGGATATTAGTTACTTAGCTTTTATGTGAAGTTCAACAAGAGCACCGTTGCAAAGTCTACAACCAGCAAGAATCACTAACAAAAACAGAATTATTAGAGCAGAAACACTGCATCAAAATAAGTGGAAAACAAATGTTGATATTCTCTCCCTCTGTTTCACATCATCAAAACTCAGTTTATTAAAACAATTGAAGCTATACTGGTGACCCAGTGAGGCTTTGTGATAGATTTAGCCACACAAGTAAGATCAGTTTTTAGGCTCTGTATATATTTCTCTTAAAACAAACAAACAAACAAAACAACTAAAGGTCCTACATCTGTAAAAACGTTGGATGTCACCAGCTTGTCTGCAAACAGCTGACAATTACTAGTTGAGTGGTAATGACTTGAAAAAGTGCAAGTTAAACCAGATATGGAGATTATTTGCTTTCAGAGTAAAAATTGTGCCTTACAGTTGTATTTAACACATTTCAGAAGGTGGAACATTTACTTTGAAAGCAATCAGTCTCTGTTTTTGGTTTGTGTCCCACTTTTAACAGTTTCACTACATTTCAGTAAGTAGTTCGCACATGCATGTCGGCGATTAGTGTCCAGCCTTGTGTGCTTGGGGCTAAACAAAGCCAGTTTTATGATTAGTTATATGTATTTTCTATTTGGAACATTGATTTGAATTGCAGGCCTATAACTATTCCAAATGATTTCATAGCACACATCTATAGTCATGCCAGATGTGGTCAAAAAGTTTTGTTCCTGCGCCTATAAAGAGAAAATAAACATGTCTGATTTGAATTAGACTTGAATCCACTTCAAGGCCATCTTCTTGTGCAAAAGTACACCACTTCCAGTGTTTAGTGAAGTCCAAATGTGCATCATCCACAGTGTCAGAGTGTCAATATGGCAAGGCTTCAATTTGAAAATTCATTTTTGGTTAAGATAAAGGCGACAGAGACAAATGTGGTGACAAGGTGAGTAATGAGAAAGTTTTTTAGGGATCGCTTGAGGATGTTACAGAAACGAACCTCCGACACAAATTAACAGAGCATGATACTGCAAGTGTGAAAAAACAAGAAAACCAAAAAAAACAAGATGAGGATGATTGTTTAAAAAAAACAATGACTATGATCGTGCTTGCTTTCCTGATCTAAAATGCTGTCTTCACAGCCTTTGGGCTCATCAACTGTAAAACAGATGGTCGTCTCTGCATCTCCTCTACTAAGTTTCATGGTAAAAATGTGCACTGTATTGCTCAACCTTGAATGAAAAAGCAACCAAATATAAGTAAACTATGATTTTTAATTTTTAGAGGCGTAATCTTCTAGATGTATTATGTAATAAGAACATTAAAATAAATGCACATAAAGTTCATTTTCTACCACAACGCACAGGCTTCTTTGACGAGTCACCTGGTTAACAACCAGAGTGCTTATCCGTTGCACATGCCATCTGTCATTGTTCAGTCTGTTATTTGCAGCTCATTTCTGTATTTTATTTACATTGTTGTTAAACATCACTTGTTTTGTCTTTTTGCATGTCTGTTCTAAGCTGTTGAGCTTTCACGGCCACTGTAACCAATCCCAGCCTTGAGGGCATATCTGTTTTAAATAACACTTACCTGGATCTTTATTTTTTTGATGGATGGTCTCTGTTTTTCCTTCCAGCTGCAGAGTCTATATTTGTGGGGATGGAAGACTAATCGGGTCCTCTGTTGGGGTCTTGTATTGCAGCTTTGCATTCTTTCCTTCAGTTTCAAGCTGTGCTGCAGGCATTGGTGTTTTTTGTTACCAGAACTAGCCTTGCTTTCAGCAATGCTTGCAAATATAGACATGGCTGAGCGTCTTAACTGGCGTCACCACTGATTTTTGTCATGGTAGTGTTGCAGCTTCACATTGCCCTCTTTTATTGAGCTGACACGGATGCCGTAGGGATTTATACTTGCGTGGAATAAATGTATTCAGCACCTTTTTCACACAGAACTGGCTGCGAGAAGCTGACTGGCACACAGAGCGGACAGGTTCAGAAACGAGGTGCCAACTCTCAGCCATGTGGTCCTCATCAGTGGCATTGATGTCCCCAGACTGGAACTTTGGCATGGCCATACCATCCACAGGTGTTTTTGCACCTGCTTCATCTTCTAGTTATGTCTGACTTTCCATTTGAGCTCTCGGTCAACACAAAGCTCTTTAATTCGCAGTAGAATTTTTTGTGAAGTGTTCACGTGTCGTTCAGTCTTCATATTAAAATCCAAGTACAGCATAGGCCTTCAGCAGGATATTTTCTTGACATGATGCCCATATTTGGCAGAAAACCTCAGCAGTCTGTGCTTTCCCAAACCTCCAAAACACAGTTCTTGTAACATGTTTTCATGTGTGACAGCACAGTGGCTAAGGTTTGGTTAGGTTTGGGAACAATTGTGGTTGTGGTTAACCTCTCAAGCTCTGGGCTATTTTCCTTTTTTTAAATTTCCACCTGAAAAAACACTGGCAAATTCAGTCAGCAACTGATGCAATGCTTAATACATAAAATTTCCATAATGAAGGGTTCAGACTACACAGTATTGGCATGAAAATAATCTTACCAGAAACACATGGACTTACAAGAACTGATGTTGTACCTCTGGTGTCTTGTAATGTCACGATAAAGACACTAGTATCTATTTCAGTAATCATTTGTGCAGCCTGGTTCTATTCTGTTCTCCACTTGTACTGAAACTTCCCACAGCACGTCTGTCACATTGACTAACTGAAGCTTAAAGCACTCTTACTCACACAACATTGGAAAATGAAAAACAGGCTGAAGAATGAACATTGCAGGTCTTGAAAGATGGTAACTATAATTGGTTCGTGACCAGCATCCAGTCTGTCATCAATAAAAACATAAAGCGCAGTGGAACCACTAAAAATAATGACAACCAGAGTTTTGTTCGTATTTTTGTACATGTAGATACACTGTCACAAGATTCTGTGTTTATTGTTTCTGTAATTTCCTGATTTTTTTTTTTTTTTTTGTAATACTCATTTATTTTGCAGTTTAGATACACTTTTGTCACATCTCAGTCATGTCACTTACATAATTATGATCAAATGCCCCGTGAATGTTTTTCTGTGTGACTTTACTTCCTCCACATCATTTTGGAGCATTTTTTGCCCATTCTTTCTAACGACGTTGCTTCATTTTATTGAAGTTTGCAGGCATTTGTTTATGGCTTCACATTTGACTCTAGAATAATTTGGTATACAGAAGAGTTCACGGTGGACTCTGACTGCGACATTCCCGTGTCGCGCAATAAAACAAACCCCAATTATTGCCCCTCCACCACTGTGCACTGTGCAATTTCACTGAGCGGTCTGACTTTGGGGTCAATTTGCTGGGACATCCATTTCTGGAACTACTTTGTCATTGTGTTAACACACCTGAATGCTCCAGATCATCAAACTGCCAAGCTGTTAAACACGTGTTCACACTTGATGATTAGTTAGTTGTTGCTGGATTGTTGTGGCACTCTTAGCACGAAGAGTGCTTTGCTCTTAAAGGGTTTCTCTTTTTTTGATTTTTCTTTTTTTCCCTCTTTACAAACTCTGATCTTTATGTGTGCGCTCCGATTTTTTTTTTTTAGAAAAATCTGATACAGTTTTAGACTTTTGGCATCTTGCTTTTTTTGTCCTCTTTTCTGTGCTGATATTTAGTTACTTCTGAATAAAATCCCATCAGAGTTTAGTGGGATTTTAATGTAGGACACAAGTTCCTGTGAATCTTTATCTTGACACTCCAAACAATTTTTGTTCAAACTCACATTTGAACATTTTTAGTTACGTCAGTGTTTAAGTTCATAGCTCGTGATGGCCAACAGCAAATTGTGTTTAAAAATATTTAAGACTTTTCTCAGCATTGGGTACTTGGTTCTTGGTTTTGGAAAAGGGTAACGTACACCTCTAATCACAACAACGTGTCTCTGTATTCAGCCCGCAGTGTCAGGTCAGCAGCTTCAGCTCAGGCGTCTTCCCTCAGTGAAAATAAATCGTTCTCCTGTTGAAGCTGAATCAGTTTGACAGCTTGTACAGATGGGACATTTTTAGAGTTTAGTGCAGAACAGAAGCAGAAGATTGTGCTCATATTTTTATTCACTTTTACAAAAACTCTGTCCCCCAGCATGCAGGACTGTGATCCAAAGCACATTTATAGGAATTTATTACTGCCCTCTATGTGTCTTCTGATGGGAGTCTTGCTGAGGATGATGATGAACAGTTGTCACTGTTAATATATATGCAAAAGGTGCCAGTTGGTCTCTTAGCGGTAGATATATCAGCACAGCAGGTAGTTTTCTTTTCTGTCTTCTGGGGTAAATCGGCAAATAAACACTGAGGTTCGGTGGAGCTGCAGAACTCAGATTTCAAAGTAAGTACATTTCATGTTTGTGAAATCATGAGCTTACAGTAGTAAATTGAAGCTTGTGTTTGCTGTTGGATCTGGATTCATGCGTTTGAGCATCAAAAAAGCAGCGTCACAATTTCTCTGCTACTGTTTACCAGAAACATTTTGTGAGGTATCTGTAAATGTGCTTATTTGAGGACCCAATAAATTCCACTAATGTGCACGAATGTATATTTAGCAGCTTGGCTCTGTTACCCATGACCCAGCATGGAACAGAACAGAGATCACTGACAACAAAACTGGCAATAATTAAGTCAGAGCACAAAAGATAGAGGTGGGTTGCAAAGTGGCTTGCAAGACTGTCTGCAGCTTAATCAGTGAACCCTATAGGAGCTAGGAAACTGGATGAATAAAAGGGTATTGGCTGAACCTTCAGGTGATGTGAGCTGGCAATCGAGGTTAGCTGAACTGCCTGAGCTAACTCTGTGCTTAACTGTAAAACTGAGACTGAATTATGTTAGAGCAGCAGTAATTTCCTTCTGTTGTAATTTGCCATTTAAAGTGGTCCAATATTGTAAAGTAGCAATACATTTTTAATAACATTACATTTAATATGCTTTCTTATACAGAATTCAAAAGATCAGTCAAGAATAAACCTGGAATAAAAATTTATGTCTAGATTTTTTTCTGCAATTGGCTATGAGTTGACCGGCAAAAAAAAAGTATTTATTTCAGGAAATTAACTTTTTCACTAGCTCATTAAAAGGGATTCATTAAAGTTTTTTTTTTTTTTTTTTTTTTTTTTTTTTTGGGGGGGGGGGGGGGGGGTGTTCATAGATTTTGAACAGTAGTAGAAAGAAACAGATGCGTCAATATATAGAAAGATCTATAGGGGAATAAATGGGAGAATATTTACTTAGTTACTGGTTACTGGTTTGTCTTTCTGGAAAATCTGACTTTAATACATGAAATCTCCGTGTGTTTGTTTGCTTGCGAATTCCTCTTACCCCATCAGGAGTTGAACATCCAACACTGGCCCCTGAAGATTTTTATCTATATTGGATGTTATGATTAATACAATCATGTTGCCTAGCAAGCACCTACAAACAGGCTAAAATCACTGACCATTTGTAGCATTTACTCACTTTTAACACCTCATAAAACCACTAAGGATTTAATTTCAGTTTCAAAACAGTAACATCTAATTTATATCCACAAAGCTTTCATTATGCATGATATATAGTGATGTCATCATGTTTCCGAGCAACCACCTAACATCGAACTAAAATTACTGACCAACTGTAGCACGAGCAAGTAGTACTTATAAAAACATAAGAGCAAAGTAGGGAAGCTTATTTGAATCTTTAGTGCAGTCACTTGTATGAATATAGCAAGGTGTGAATGTGTACTGAATATAAAGCAGGAAGCTGTTAGGAAAAAAGTTTGCCTTTCCAGTTTCCTGTGGACAAATATAGGCTAATGACCTGAAAATGCAGTAAACTAGGATTTATTAGCATACCACAATCCCACAAAATTGTTTTCACAGGATTAAGGTGTTTTGAAATTGGAGGATCTGAGACAAATTATTTAGAGAAGTGTAAACTCTCAGACTGCGGCCAACTTTCTTGGTTACTGGGATACTGGTCTCTCATGTTCATTATAAAAACACAAGTGACAGTTGTGAAACTAGTTATGTAATTAAAAAGCTTTCTTTAATGCATTGCCAGCCACATTTATGAGATTTTATTCTCCTGCAAACATATTGTCTTAACCTGAAATATGCTGCTGCCTTGAGGATTTCTACATGTATTTTCTTTCTAATTCAGGAACTAAGATTTACACTTGTTTTAGTCTTGCATGATTTATGTGAGAAGTCTAATATAACTCAATGGGAGAGTTACAAATCAGAACTTAGGTGTACTTTGAAATGAATGATGCAAATATGTCTTAGAAATGCTACTTTGTTTTGATATTATAGCAACTTCTTTCTGTAAGCCAATATGAAAATCATCACTAATGAATACATGTACACGAAAAATATTGTAAATACTGCACATTCACATATGCACATATTATTCAGAATAGTAGATAATGAATATTTACCTTTTAAACTCTTGTTTTGTTGTTTTTACTATTTGATCATTTAAAAAGGACACAAACACAAAGAGGTTTGTGTTCTCCATGTCTTTCTACTTTATTCACTAAAACAGCGGTCCCAAACCTTTTTTGTGCCACAGACCGGTTTAATGTCAACAATATTTTCGCAGAACGGCCTTTACAGTGTCGCAGATAAATACAATAAAATAAAATGATACGACCAAGACAAAAACTATATTGTTGTGTAAACGCAACAATCAACGCAAATTCACTGTGTAATTGTGTAACTTTATTAGCAGCCTTCTCCTGAAATGCGCCAACAACACCGAGAGTAAAATCTTCCTCTTAATGCTCTCTGGTCGCTATGGTAATGCATAAATATTTCTTTCAAAATAAGACGCGCAACTACAACACGGGAAAAGACCCAGGGAAACAGAGTTAACGATAAAATCCCCGAAAACCATAACCCGAGCCTCAACTCTCACGGCCTGGTATCAAGCGGCTCACGGACCAGTACCTGTCGGTGGTCCGGGGTTGGGGACTGCTGCACCAAAACATATCAAAAGCTTGTCTTAGCTAATCCTCCTGATTGCTGCTGTTGTTTTAGCCTGAAGGCACCAAACCATGTTTTAAATTTATCACTAACATGTTGTGTTAGGAAAAAACTTCCTTGTTGCCTCATTTAATCACTGATTTTGGTCTCCACCAACACCAAATAGGCCATTCTTTATTTGCCATTTAGTCCATCTTGGAATTTATGTTATTTCTGAGATTAACCAAAATTACTCAAGAACTTTCAATTTTATTTTTTTTAACATTTGTATTAGTGAAGTCACCCACAAAGCTTTTAAAACAACAACATTTGGGCCATGATTTATCCTGTAATTTCATACCTTTTGTGCATAGTTAAGGCATGCAGAAAAAGAATTGCCGTTAAAGAGCTTGGGAAAATGTTGCAAACAAAGTGTTGTTAACATGACATGTGTGTACTGTAAAAACAGATACATTCTTTTCATTTTAAGTTGATGCAGTTTTTCTTTAAAAAAGTTATGAACATTATGCTTGTAATGTTGCTATAATTGCAATGTGTATATAACTACAGTTTGCAATAATTACAATTTTAATGCAGTAAAAGGACATAAATCTTTGCCACATGAATCTGGAATTTTTGAGAAAAGCTGCTGCAAAGCATTTTTTAGCCACAGTAATCACAAAAGAAATTCCATAGGGAGTGACTAATTCCTCTGCCATGTTCAACAGCTGGTCACTAATGCCGTCTGTCTTGGTCTGGTGCTCAGTAAGTTGTGCACAGAGGTTTTATCAGAGCTCTTTGACTAAAACGGCTTCCTGCTGTGTCTGGAAACATGATTGATGAGAGCATCAAGTTTACATTCATCCAAAACAATGAGCTGAAAGAAACCGAAACACTTTGACACGCTCATCTTTGTTCTTAAACGCTTGCATAACACATATTGATTACTTCAGCTTTAAGGGCTGGGTGGGAGAGGGTAGTCTGACCGTTATGTGCTTGGAGAACCTTTTTTCCTCTGTCAAAAGCTCCCAGAGACAAACATATTAAGTCTTACTCATAAGAATCTGACAAAATGCTGAGTTCACATGCACCTGATGAAGTGATAACTCAAACTGTGTGCTGTTTTGACAGCATGTTTTGACAGTGCAAAACAATGAGATCCTGCGTATTTGTGTGTACTAAACTTTACTCTTATGTGTAAATAAAGTTGATCTGTAACAGGCTTTTTGGTGCAAACAATAGCACGTTAGATTCCTAGTCAAACACTTGAGATGTGATTCAAAGTTTGTGGGTTTAAGACCCACCAGTCAGGTTTTTGTTGTTTACAGATGTGGTTTTTACTGGGAAATATCATCTTTTGGTGTGGTATGATATCTTTAATCTGCACACGTTTTTTTTTTTTGTTTGTTTATATTTTGTTTTAGTTTTTTTTTTTTTTTTTTTTTTTTTTGTTGGTCATCTGCTAATTAGAGGGTCAGAGGCTCGATTTCCTGGCTCCTCCAGTCTGCACGTCGAAGTGTCCTTGGGCAAGATGGTGATAAGAGTGGAAAACAAGAAATAAATATTATTTACTTAGTAATGTGTGCTCAGTCTTAGCACAAGTCAGTGAACTCTAATTGCCACAGCTCTGGATTATTTATGAAGATTTGGGAAACCTAATTCTGTTGTATGTGTTCGCATTTCTCAGTTTAATAAGGATATCTTTCCCACGTTTGAGTTGAACCAAGAGGCACTGAAAAAGTTTGTAATTCAAGACCCAAAGTGCTTATTGTTGAGACAAGTACACATTTGCTTGTCCTGAAATGCCACAGCTGTGTTTAGCTAACCACAGCGAGTGAGTCCTTAAAAGACGCCACATGAGATGAGGCTGCTATTTCATAGAGTTTGCTGGTTCAGTTGAGGCTTTGTGGGTCACTTTTCTTAGTATTGCCGTCTAACTCTTCTTTCTGGATCAAGACCAAAGTGGTTTGCGAACAGACAATGCTAAAAATGTCCTCTGTGTGCTATATTTACAGCTGTATTTATGGCATAGAGGATTTTTACACAAGTCCCGGTTTGACGCTAAAGAGGAGCAGTTAGATTACAAATGTGAACATCAAATCTTCATATTCATAAGCTCTTACAGCTAAAAGAATCTAGTTTGGAATTATCCCATTTCAAACATGCCAAACCACATCTGCTATCGTTAATCCCTTGCAACTCATCGACACACAGACACATCGCAGCCTCTCTAATTAAAAGTCAACCACAGTTCCCATGACATGACTATGGTGGGGGAACTCCAGCGATTTACAGGAAGAATCGTAAAACTGTAAACCAGACTATAACAGGAAACTATGGGCATTAACCTACACTTAGCGACTCCTTCGTCAGCTAATATAACTACAGAACTGAACTTACTCATCCTCTTAGCTGTGTTGGCCTGTGGCTCGTAAAATAACCATCAGCATAAAATCCTTTTGAATCTTTCCAATGACTAATTACACGTGGCAGCGATCCTACTGAAAATTAGATCATCGATATCTGGCAGATGGTAGAGAACTGTGGAAATCAAGTCAAGTCCAATAAACAGTCAAGGACTTCTGCACAGTAGAGCTACTGTATATGTGACAGGGGTGGGGGTGCTTGTGTTTGGCCCACCATTTTCCAGCCTCCCTGTATTGCATCAGTAGCAAGCGGTGAGATGCGGTCCATTACTCTTCCTCTGTTAACAAGCATCTGGACCAGGTTCCAGGCAATCGGCTGCCACACAGCAACTGGCTGTTTGCTGCAAGGGTGGCCTAAATGCCTGGAGTAATGAATCAGCTCTGAGTGTCGCAGCAGCAAACACACAGTCGTTGCAGAATTACACTCTAAGATATTTGACTGAAGTCTGCTGACAAGGAGCGCTGGACTGTGTTTGTTTTGGTTTTTACTCCATCCAAAACCTTTCCTTCTGGTCACTGTGGTCTATTTGTTGTTAATGATTGGACACAAAATGGAAATGAGGGAATAACATTGAGAGAATGAGACAGTCTGGGTTTCATGCTTCATACTGTTGAACAGCGTGGCAAGTTGTCACACCAGCTGAGTTACAATCAATCCTGACTCAGTTCAGCCGACATGGTAAAATGTGCTAAGTGCTGTCTTTAAAAGGGCAAGTCCATCATTTTTACAAATCAAAATCTGTTTATAGATTGTGTTTAAGGCCTTTTAGGGAGTTGGGGTAAATCTACTTGAGTCAACTTCTGTTTGATCTCCAAACAGCGCAGCGTTAGTTCAGGCAGGTCTCAAAGTCGAGCTCTGCTGCACTCCGGGCTCAGCAGCTCATCTCATTACCAGCCCACATTAGCTGATGGCTCAGCTGATACCCTTCTACATAACCAATTGGTAAATCTTTTCAAGGGCACACTGTTTATTGTGCTTTAGTCTGTCCCATACTAGGTGCAGATCTGCCTCTTTTTAGACCGCCTCCACCCCAGTTCCTCCTTTTCATGGTGTATCTGACTTGATCAAAGTAAATCTGCTCTTATTGATGCCTGTTGGGTCTTGTCACTGCTCTCACCACCTTTTCCTTTCCACCCATGTTTGCATAAAGATTGAGAGGTCCTAGGCTAGAGCCGTGCTGCTCAATATAAATTACTATAAGTAAAAAAACTTCTTGTGTTGATTAGTGTTTCAGACTGAAACAAGCTCACAAGTCCTCTTTAGCAGCATGAGTGGTACATCATCCTTTATCAACACAACACATGAATGTTTAATGAATTGTCATGTCAAGGTGATAAAAGTATTGAATTTTTATAAGAAACATTCATTAGACAATATGAGCGTTCCAGTCCTCTTTTTTTTTTTTTTTTTAAACAGTCTTCTGCATGTTGTGTAGTGGTCAGAAATGAAACAGGTTTTTCTTTTAAAATGAAAGTAAAAAAACAAATCATTAAACCCAACAGCCAGGACACTAAACACCATAAAATCCAAGGACCTCCAGAGTGTTACAGACAGTTTTGGTGAAAATAATCCCCAGTTTGATCAAGATTTTCTTAGTTTTGTGAGTCCTTAAGTTTAGAGTAATGCTTCTCATGAGAGAAGCATCTTTGGAAATTTGTTTGTGAAGGACCGAGTGATGAACCAGTGGTTGATGGGTGAATTCCATGGTAGATGTGGTGAGGCTTGAGTGTAAGAGATGGAATATCTCTTTTCAAATGCACAGATCATCACACGTGTCTCGTTCCAGCGCAGTGACTTTTTGCAGCTTTTCCATTTCATGCTGCATCGTACGCTAATCTTTTTAAATTTCAGGCTATTATATTTTATTTTTTGCTCTACAACATTTATCTGTCTGGTTCACAGCCCTTTTGACTATAGATTTCTGTATAGTAGGCCCTTTTTATGTCAGCGCTGCCCTTGAGCAGTAAATCCCCACCCACCTGTTGTTTTAGCGCTCTGTCTGCAAAAGACAGCCAGTCAGAAGACAGAAAAGTTAAGGGCAGATAGGCTAGAACAACTTGTTTCAGACACTAGATGAACAAAGGGGCTGCACCAAGGCCCAGGATAAGATAAATAAGGATTATTATTGAAATGTGGCCTATGCAAAGCTGTTCTGCTAGATTCCAATATTAAAATTATGGAGCTGCAAAGAGCATCATACTGTAGGTCAGCTTTAACTCTAGCTTCAGCAGTAGCTTTTGCAGCTAACTGACCTTGTTTATTTTCAAGACTTGTGTCGTAGTTAGGCAAGAAAACTAGGGTACATATACTTGAATGCAATTCTTCAGGTTTTAAACTGTTTTTTCGATCATAAAAGATTCAAGCACTTTTTTAAATTTATGTATTTTTTATGATGACTCATTTGGGTTTGGTTTTTGTCTCCCACAGTGCTGGAGTGATGACTGACCACGCAACACTTTGGAACAAATGACTGAAGTCTACACATTCAGAAGGTGCCAGAAGTTGCACATGAATCTAATTTGATTACCTTTGAATGCGAAAAGATGCTGCAGAGGGTTTTATCTACAATGGGGTCTTAAAATTGCTCCAAGATAATCGACTTCAACGATTTTACTGACAGGATCTCTTGGTAGGAGTCTGTGAGTGGGGGCTGGCATGTGGCCCCCTGATCTCGGGCCTCCAGATGTGACTCTTCCTGGATTTGGGAGTGTGTTTGAGGATGCTGAGGATCTTCAGGCGCCGCTGTCTTCTGGTGGCTTCTGCCAGCCATCGATCCAATCGGGAGGCCTGTGCTGTCTTCCCAGGACCTCACTGTCGCTCTCCTCGCTTGGGCGTGACCTCACCTCCCTGCTCAACTGTAAGACAGCCGGATCCCACGTAGAAAAGACTGTGGAGGACTTTGCAACCACAGCTCACACAGACACCCAAAACAGCACTCAGAGGTTTAGCTGCTACCCTCAGCCTTCCTTCCCAATTTCCTACATGCTCACCAGCTGTGCCACATCTTCATCTTTCGCCTCGCCACCTTCCTCACTGTCTTCTGCCTCCTCATCTCTACTTTTTGCATCTTGCTTGCCTCTTTCTGATGCCAACAATAAATTGTCTCAACAACAACAAAAGCCACAGGAGGAATATTGCTCCGTAAAACAAGAACCTGCAGATGATTTCTTGCCATGTAAGAGGGAACAGTTTCAAATTAGCAACCAGCAGGGGGAGCTGTACCATTTAAATCAGGCTTTTCAAGGATACAGCAATCAGGACAGCACACAGTCCTCTCTTCAGTCCCCCATGATTAACGTACCTGTGGGACAGGACCCCACGCTTGACCAGCAGGAGCAACCGTGTCATTGGATCGACTGCAGTGCCACTTATAGCACCCAGGAGGAGCTAGTGAGGCACATCGAGAAAGTGCACATCGACCAGAGAAAGGGGGAGGAGTTTGCATGTTTCTGGACTGGCTGCGTGCGACGCAACAAACCGTTCAATGCTCGCTACAAGCTGCTTATCCACATGAGGGTCCATTCTGGAGAAAAACCCAACAAGTGCATGGTGAGTTTGCTTTAGTCAACAGTTAAATGACAGAATAAATGGATAACCGAGTCAGAACGGACCGTTATAAATAAATAAATAAATAAATAAATAAATAAATCTGAAGTTACTGAGAGAAGACACAAACTACTTCTCAAACTGCAAAACAGAAATCTCTTGGAAGAGTTTTCCCCGTTAAGGAATTTATACAACAGTAGTTTATTAGAGCAATGCGGCAACTATTTAATTTAGCAATAACAGTAATATTCTTAGTAGTACCTTGTCAAATGGAAGGGGTTTTAAGCATCAAAACATATTTATACTTATTTCTAACTTCATGTTTTCTAGTAGACCCACTTGACATGATTCCCAGGTCAAAATAACCATTCTTTGTCATCCTTTATCTGAAACAAGTCTTTTAGTTCTCTTCCCCTTCCCTTCCTTTAAGCTAACTTTCTTCTGATTTGATGCCCCAAATAAAAAGATATTTTGAACAGCAATTGGGTGGGGCTTGTGTGTCTGAGACAGCCATATAAGGGATATCTGCTCTAGCTCATACAGAATCAGGTGCAGATGGAAACTAAAGCCAAGCGTTTGTAGCCATCTGCAATTAATGAGGATTGTACATACACTAATGTCATTATGTGAAACTTAATGAGCATCCGCTATTATAACATAGACATATATATATTACCTAAGGAAATGAAGAAAAGCATAATGGGTCCCCCTAAATGTGTGGCTGTGATAAAGTACTGGCATGCACAGCCATCGTACCAGAAGGCTGTTTTCTCCTGATTCCCCTGGTATATAACGAGAATGTTGGGACCTGTTGATCAAGGAAGGGAACATGATGCAGGACACAAGAGGATCACAACTGTGAACAAACCCAAATGATAGCTGCTTTATTCTCACCTAAGAACTAATGGACGTACAGGCAGCGTATTTTTCGGGCTATAAGGCGCACTTAAAATCCTTTAATTTTCTCAAAAATTGACAGTGAGCCTTATGCACTTTATGTATGAATTCTGTTTGCTTACTGACCTTGAACCAACTTTATGTGGTACACAATAAACACTGCGACATCACTGAGAGTTAGAAACGGTCTAAATTCTTTTATCTTTAATAAAATGATCAGTGTTGCTGCTTTACCAGGTGTAACAATTAAGTTTAACATCCGGGCATCCATGAAAACAGAATTTATGAAATTTAACAGAGTTAGAAGTTAGCAGGAAGTTAGCTTGCTAGTTTCTACCTAAGGATGATATACCATGTTCTGTATGGGATTTCTAAATAAATTAAAACATACAGCTCTGCTATCACTTCTAACATAAATAAAGAAGAAGAAAACTAAACAGCAGTGACTTTTGTAGGGTTACTGAAGTTGGACTAGCATGGTATATAATGATGTGCTACGTGATCGCTAGCGACACTGCTATGTTAGCATAACATAAACACAGTGAAGCTGGAGGATGAACGCTAACTTTTTTCCACTCAAAAGTTAACGTGAGGGTTCCTGATGGTTAGGGACAAATGCAATCGCATGGCAGGGTGCTGTAAAATATAAGGTTAGTCATTAATATAATGTGACAACATGGGAATAGAGTAGCTGCGAGAGAATTCAACATTAATGAATCAATGGAACGAGTTGAGTAAAGTTTGACTTATCTGACTTTTTTTTTTTTTTTTTTTTTTTGCTTAATGCGCCTTATAATCCAGTGCGCCGTATGTATGAAAAAAGACTCGTTCATCGACCGTGCGCCTTATGGTCCGAAAAATACAGTACTAGAAAACCGAGAGGTTAAAGGCTGTTTTGTGTCCGATCCAGTCTGCACGTGCATCCCTGTTGGTTAATGTCTAGTTAGGCTGGCTGCTACAGTGTATGTGTTTTTTTGTGAGAATGAACGTTTTTTGTTTGTTTGTTTATTCCCTTCACTTGGAGAGATTTATCCAGCACATGCCAAATCTTAGAACAGTCAGTCAAAACATACAGTATCTCATCCTTTCCAGCATCGCATGGGCCAGGGCCACTTGGAGCTTTAACTGGGTTTGAAAGGCATTAATGAGCTCACAGTCTTCTACTGATTTCTGCCAGACTGATGAACCATCTGTTAGACAGGGAAATGATTTAAACCTTTTCCTCTCGTCACAACAGGTTTCCCTGACTCATGAATGCCAGAGGAGGAATGAATGAATGTATGAATGGAGGATGTGTCTAAGCATACGAAAACCGCTGATCACCCTGAGCCTTTTCTGACAGATGCATTTAATTTATTGCCTAGCATAGACATTATGCATTGTCCTTAGATCAGCAGCTAAATGATTGTCTCTTATGGAAAGTATGTTCCTAAAGACAAAAAGATGGTTTTTCATATTTGTGGCCATTGTGTGCAGTTTTTGAATACTACAAGTCCCCAGGATTATTACCTATGCAGTTTCAGAAATGCAGCACAAGAGTAGAAGAAAACCACAGTAAAATGTGTATGCATCTATTGTTATATATATATATATATATATATATATATATATATATATATATATATATATATATATATATATATTTTCCTGTCACATTATGTGTAACTTAATCTGATTTTCCCTTTTTCATTTATAGAATTAAAAGGTTGATTACCTGATTATTTCACAGTGGAAAGTGACTTGGTGTCCCTCTGTGGGGGTCTTCAGACAGGGAGGTTCTGGAGGGGGGAGGGGGGGGGGGCTGCCTTGACTGCCTTGACTGCTTGCCCCACAGCCCAGACCCAGATAAGCAGCAGGAAGTGGATGGATGCAGAATCTTTCCTTTGTTTTGTTCATTGCACAAACAAAAAACACCCAATGGGTTTGCTTCTATAGCTCGCTAGTTTCAGCAGATAAAACTTTAAATGTCAATAAATAATTAACCCTTTAGAGCCGATCGGAGCGGGAACGCTCTGTTATGCGTAACTATTTTTAAATCCCGGTAGCACTGCAACCACGTAAGCTAGCGCAAAAATTTTTTTTGCATATGAAACCGGAGGAGTTGTACTTGCATATTGTGCCATCAGCTTGTCCTAGGTCACGGTTTCCTTCCACATAAAGCTTTGCAAAAACTGCATAAAAAGCGCTTGCAGGAACAAAAACATAATATTCCAGAAACACGCTTTGCCGGTCCGATCAGCTGTTCAAAACACTTCCTACATTGGAATAGACGTCAGCGCGAACTTTTGCATTTCCGCCATTACCTGGCCGAAACCGGAAGTGACGTCATTTTCGCGGAAATGTAGTCTTTTTTGCGATCAGGGCCTCAGGGCCTATACTGCTCTTTTTAAAAGTTATCTTTGACTTTATGACTTTCTGTGTCGTTTCTGGGATGCTTAGGACTCATATTGCACTGCTGGAAATAGTTTATTTTGATGCATATGCTGCTTTTTTGCAAATTTGCAGTATAATATTTATTTTCGTTTTTCCAGCAGTGTATAAAAATTGGTGTATTTCAAAAATTAAACTATGAAGACACTCAAAATAAATTTCCTGTGGTGGGAAACTATTTTGTGCAACTTTTTTGTATTTACAGTTTTGAGGGATAAGCCTCTTAAATTTCTCTAACTACAAATATATGTTAAAAAATCAAAAACGATTTTCAATTTTTTTGTAGTTTATTGCACTTTTTTGCAATTTATGTAATTACTATGCACTTAATGAATACATATTATTAAAATCTGGGCTATAATGGTTGTATTGATGTATAGCAACTTGAAATGCTCCCAAAAATGGCTCCACAGCATGTAAAAATATAATATAAGCTCTGGCGGACTTGGTTCTATGGTAGGTCTTAAAGGGTTAAAAAAAGAGGCTCATATATTTGAGCCATAAATTTAACCCAGGCCACTAAGATAAAGACAGATCTACAACCACGCTGGTGTGAAAACACGGTCCTTTCTACATTTACCATCACAACAGTGGCCTTTGAGCCCCAGCGATGCGTCATCCTGCATCACTTCTGTCATGAGTCACTTCATGAAGCTCAATAATTCATGACCTGAATACATCTGCCCCATTATGACCTGCTGTTTGGTGCCAAGTCCCCATCCCTGAGCAGCTCTCTCCGTTATTCCCTGCTGTCATCAGCCTAAGGATTAGTAATTCATTCAGAAGTTCTCACTCTGGGATACGCTTCCTTCATAAGTGAATTAGTTCATTATAGTGATCCAGCCTGCTGCCAACTAATAAATATTAAATCAACATAAACACAAAAAATTAGTCATTAGTCAAACTTGAACTACGTGAATAACGTCATTTCATTTTCATAAAGTTCTTATGCCAGAAGATGTGAATTAAGTCATTCCCGGTGCTGCAGTGGAAAATGAATATATCTCACATGAATGCAGTCAGTGTTTGTTAATGAATTCAGCTTTATTTACCAGCTCGTAATGTCAAGCCCCAGATTGGACAGGTGTTCCTCAGGCTGTAAACACGAGTTCTCAAAGCACCTCTAAACCCACTGTGTGAGAGTCATCATGTGTAATTTATGATGCTTCAATAAAATGCACATGTATGTACATTTATGATCTGTCTGTCATATAACCATGAAAAGACCAAAACCAGTGACCCTCGAATGACGAGCATTGTCTGAAAAATTAATATTATCAGCTGTAAAGGCAGAATAAAATGTCTTCCCATCAAAATATTTTTAGCAGGAATTATAAGACTCAAGAGAGTACCAAATATGTAATTATAAATAATAAGTATTAGTCAATGGTTCTTTTACTCGTCATTATATCACATCTGTAGTATAAACTGCAGGGCTTGTTTTTTTTTTTCTTTTATGAAACTTTACCCATTAGCTAGTTTTGTTTGTTTGTTTGTTTGTTTGTTTGTTTTTAGGTATTAGATATCTATCAGCTAATCATGGCAACCCAAGACATGGATGAAGACATTCTCGAGACAACCTGCTGAAGTTTAAACTGGGCATCAAACGGTGGCATGATTGTTAGTACCAGATGGTCGGGTCTGAGTATTTCCAATACTTCTAATTTACGCTGATTTTCCTGCACAACCACCTGTAAGGTTTACAGAGAATGGTTTATAAATGAAATAATCCCATCGGTAGCAGTTCTCTGGGCGTAAATGCCTTGTTGGTCTAATAGAAGACGGCAGGAACTTCAATAACAACTCTTTACAATCAGTGAAGCAGAAGAACATCATCTGCCAATCCTGTTACCTAATAACAGGAACCTGAATATACAAGTTGCATGGCCTCAGCAAAATTGGACCGTAGAATATCAGAGAAAACATCACCTGGTGTGACGAGTATTGATTTCTGATGTTAAATTTGGGTTGTAGGGTTAGGATTTGGTGTAAACAGCACCTAGTTTAATCTGCACCACCAAGAATTACAGTAAGATGCCTGTGAAGGCAAAAGAGGGTCCAACCCAGTACTGACAAGGTGTACCTGATATAGTGTGGAGTGATCGTCTTTTTCATTCCTGATTAGAGATGGACCGATCCGATATTACGTATCGGTATCGGTCCGATACTGGCCTAAATTACTGGATCGGATATCGGAGAAGAAAAAAAAAAGTAATCCGATCCATTAAATATCACGAAAGCACCTCACAAAACTTGCAACACGCCGTAACTCACCTCAGAACGTTAGCACGTCGGAGCAGTATGCATCACGTGATAGAGCGGCTGTGGCATGCGGGACCTGTCGGTGGTCTGGATAGCATTTGGAGCTTCGCTAGCAACCCGGCATTTCATCTCCGACAAAGTTATCCCCGAGAGAAGTAAAGCAAGTGTGTAAGTCCATCTCTGAATGTTTGTAAAGCATTCCTGCGTTAAGCTTAACAGGCGACTGCCTCTTCTTGCTGCTACTTCAATCATGAAACTGCTTAATGATCAGCTGATCGGCTTTTCTGTCGCGAGTCCGTCTCTCTAGTTTGCTTTTGGCCCACTTTGCACCAGAAAGAGGAAACCAGCGGCTGAACAACAGCAGCACGTTTAAGCTTGATAAGCTGTTGTTAGAATTTATTTAATATTACTTTCTACTCGAGGATCTTTTTGTACGCAGCTGACGGCTGGTAACTGTGCAGGGGCGGATCTAGCAAAGTTTAGCCAGGGGGGCCGATAGGGCATGAACAGGGAAAAGGGGGCACAAAGACATACTTTTCTTTCTTATTCTCATTTAAAATGTCGAGCTTTTAATAAATAATTATCTGACACCCAAAGTTTTAATTTGATGTAAAATGAATAGAAGTCCATTACTGTATATAGTGACTATTAAGTCTAATATATATACCCTAGTAAGCTATAGTACTTTTTCCTTTGGGAAGGTACCATCTGTGCAGTCTGCAATTTTGTTGAAGAAAGATGTTGAATCTATTTAATATTTCTTGAAAAATAATTGATTTCTGTGCATTTTTTTTCACACTGCATCAAATTAAGGTTGATTACGTCGATTAAGCATCATGAGGTGGAGCATGAGGGGTGGTTCCCTATTTTTTTATTTTTTTATTTTTGTTGTTGCTGGGAGTTGGAACCCTATTAGTTAGGTTGCTTAATATTTACGCTAAGTACTCTTTAAAATACCAGAATAGGGAGGATGGTGTAGGTTTAAGTTTATTAGATTGATCAGTATTGCTGAACTATGAAATATTTTTTTTGTATACAGGTATAACAGAATAGCTTTAGTGTAGTTGTTGTTTTAAACTTGAGTATGAACTTATACAAAATGCAGCAAGATATTTAAAAAAAACAGTTTTGTTGATTAAAAAACACTATATCGGATTCATATCGGTATCGGCAGATATCCAAATTTATGATATCGGTATCGGTATCGGACATAAAAAAGTGGTATCGTGCCATCTCTATTCCTGATAACGTAGTTTTAAATTATAAGTGTGTGTGTCTGTATGTGCGAACATTGGCAGGGTTGTGTGTATTAGTAAAATAAGAAGAAAAATTGTTTTGAAAAAGTAGGTGCTTTTTCAAAGGGGAATAAAAATTAATAATGGAAAAGATATTAAGTCTTGAAAAATGTAGAGTAAATTACATTTGCATTAAATATCAGAACATAAACTATAGATCTTAAATATTGTCCTCCTGTGGCAATGGATTAAACTACAAAAAAGCTTCTTTTTTTTCTCAGATAACTCAGACTAATGTTGTGAGGTTTGACTTCACAGCTGCACATTGTTGAAATGTTACAGCTTCACTTTCTCAGGGCTTCATCTGTGTTCTTGTGTGACTCAGTGTTTGAATGCTTCAATTGCCCATCTGTATTTTTGTGGCGAGGTGTTTTCAAAGCTTGGATTAATTAATCAAGATGATGTAGTGTGTTTTTTATGTACAGGCTTATTAAACCTAATGAGGTGAGTGACATTTATAGACTCATTAGTGATGGCTAATAAATGTGTGGAATAAATTCTGGATATTAAAAAAAAAATGTAAAAGAATTACTTTATTCAAGCCTTCAGTGCTAAACTAGAACTGAGTCTAGAGACCAATTTTCTGAAGATTTTATCAAAAGTTTTAAGAAATAAATATAATATTTGTATAGAATCTATAAAATATCTATAGATTATAAGGGGATTATTTTCTTTTAAATGCAAATTTAAGTGTCACACACACGATGATCGGTCTTGATTTTTTTTCTTTGTCATTTTGAAGAGAGAACAGTTAAATCTATAGAGTAAATTGTGTCATGGGAATAAAAAATTATTTTATTTTGATTCAAAACCTTTTTCTAAATATAAAAAATACTGACAAATGAAAATGGTCTAAATCAGGGGTCCCCAATCCCAGTCCACAAGGGCCGGTGTCCCTGCAGGTTTTAGATCTCACCCTGGGTCAACACACCTGAATCACATGATTAGTTCATTACCAGGCCTCTGGAAAACTTCAAGACATGTTAAGAAGGTAATCTATCCATTTAAATCAGCTGTGATTGATCAAGGACACATCTGAAGCCTGCAGGGACACCGGCCCTCGTGGACTGGGATTGGGGACCCCTGGTCTATATGTAAATCTTCTGCGTGTGTCTATGCCAGCGGTGTCCAACTCCAGGCCTCGAGGTCTGGTGTCCTGCAGGTTTTAAATGTGACCTTGATCCAACACAGCAGATTTAAATGGCTAAATTACCTCCTCAACATGTCTTGAAGTTCTCCAGAGGGCTGGTAATGAACTAACCATTTGATTCAAGTGTGTTGATCCAGGGTGATATCTAAAACCTGCAGGACACCGGTCCTTGAGGCCTGGACTTGGACACCCCTGGTCTATGCTGTCTCTTACTTCCTTTTTAAATATTTCCATATATTTGGCGTTCTGACATAAAGATACAATATGAAACACTGATCAGTAGAAATTGGAATTTCTGTAAAGATATAAACCATAGGCAGTATGTCGGGCAGTATGTAAGCATGCTGAGGCTCATTGAAACAGTACCTACCGCAGTCGGTGCGTGTGTGTTTGTGTGGTTTTGGCTACGTTTTTTTTCTCTGAGTGGAGAACAGCCACTACCTGAAGTTTATGATATAAATACTGGTACATTGCCTCTGGTTTAGTTTTTTCTGTAAGGACATTAAGTTCTATGTCAAACGTAGTTACAACTTAAGCATTTTAAAGGAACATAAGGGGATTTAATGATTTCTTAGTTTATGTTGTAGTTTTGTTATTTTGTTTTGAGTCCCTAAAGAGATGTCAGAATGATTTTTTTTTTTTTTTTTAAATTCTCATGTAGTTGTTAGTCTACCGTCACAGATTTGAATCGGTAGATCTTAAAATCTTTCAAGAACTAGACACTGATTTCTTGTGTAAATGCAATAAACTGATGGCAAACTGCACTTAAAAGCCCCCAAACTTTTTAAATAAAGTGACAGAAATCGTCCAGTTATGAACATTCTTTTTCCCAAATTTTTAAATAAACTGTTACGTTCTCAAAGTGCTGAAGCTTTATTTTGGCTCACTGCATGCACTTTCACAAAAAAGTTGGTCACACCGGGGTTTTTGAAACCCATTACTTTTATATGAAGCACATTATACCCGTGTTCATGGCCAGCGTGAACAGGAGAAACGAGTATCGGGTCAGCGGAGTGAGTCGGGACTGCTTGTCACGGGATTAAAGCGGTGGCGGTAGCTTTTAGGCGATATGACATTCAACTCTCTAAGGTGACAGTATCTAGGATTTGAATTTCAAGCCCTCTTTTTAGATTGTTACACAACTATTATCAGCAGTGTGCACAACACTATCAAGTTATTTCATCTACTGCTTTTTCAGTGCATCTGAGTACAGTTAAAATATATAAATGGAAAAAAAAAATCCTTTAACTCCTCTTTAATCTTTAATTATGAAAGAAGCAGACTAATGACAATATATTAGTAAACACTGATACTGCTGAACCAATTTTAAATATTTTTACTCCATTACCTGTTACCTGCTGGATCTTCTTAGTCATGGTTTCACTAAGCAACTTGTTGAGTGAATGTAGACTTGCTTACTAGTCTTTATAAAAAGCAACAGGTTCTGTTTAAATATCACACGGTCTCCTTCTAATACAGGCGCCTCAGGAGTGGAATGGGTTAATGCGTTGTCCTGTTACGAACATTCTTTTTAATATTTGGAAAACATAGGATGGCACATATTCACCGTGTATGGTTCCCCACTAACTGATGGTATTAAATGCAATTGATTTGCAAAAATGTCTAAACACATGGTTTCATTTTGTCATTGTTGAGTGTACGCTGATGGGCAAAGTGCCACTTTTACTAATTTTTAAAGATAATCTAGGCACATTTTCTTAAATAATTTTTCTATATAAAATCTTCTGCTTTTCTATTTGTTAGTTTGAGGGCTGCTCCAAGGCGTTCTCCCGTCTGGAGAACCTGAAGATCCACCTGAGGAGCCACACGGGGGAGAAACCTTACATTTGCCAGCACCCCGGCTGCCTCAAGGCTTTCAGCAACTCCAGTGATCGTGCTAAACACCAGCGCACACATCTGGACACGGTCAGTGGGCTCCTTCCATTTAGGATGTGCTCTATTATAGTGCACGTTCTCCTAATTTGAGCTTTCTGTCAGTTTGTAGTATTAGAGTGGACTCAATAGCTGGTTGCTTTTTGCTTCTCCAAGCAAACGTCACCATAACAGTAGGTCACAAAGAGGTCAAGGTCATGTAAACACGCTATATGCAAGTACAGAAAGAATCTGAAGATAACATGAAGAATTATTCTGGCTTGGGTCAGAGACAGTGAACTCATCATACATGCATGTAACCTCTTTCAGCCTGGTTGAACTGCTGTATGTTGGAAATAGCGCCATTTTTGAAATGGAGACAAAAAAACGAGCTTTTCTTGACATGTTTGTATGCTATATTAACTCTTGTAATTAAAGACACTCACTGGCATTAATGCCCATTCTGTTGCTGTATTTTGCCTTTGCCCTAATTGCATATTGTGTAAATGCACTAAGGCTGATAATTCAAACAATGTAGGATCCCAATACCACAGCAACAACTTTATTACTCTTTAATGAGAGCACACACAGCAAAACTGTAGATTTCTACACTTTTTTTTTGTCAACATAGTATTTCTAAACTAATGCAGTTTAATAAGTTTAACACAGCTTGGGAAATGGTCACAATCTCTAGAAGTACAATACAAATATCCTTTATTGTCCCTCATTGGGGAAATTCAGGTAAACAAGCTTCTTGCTAATGTGGCGTAGGAAAATGAATTCAGCTCTAATCAGCTCTAATCTAGTGCACTGTGTTTCTGGACATGATTTTTATTTTGTAGTGAGTCGTAGTGGAGGTAGTCATTACAGCCGGAGATGCAAGTTTGAGTCATACATGTTTCCTTTTTTAGTATTTTTAACTATGTTGTTAGTTAAAAATAAATTACCTGATTGGGTTTAGATATTTAAAACCTCTGGGTTAAGTTTATAAAAAAAAAATACAAAATCATGGTTTGGGCTACAATGTTGCCACTTATGTTAGAGCTCTGTTACTTGGGTTGGCACGGCGACATGTACCTGATTTGTCTGGACAACATAAGTGACATAAACTTTCTTTAGAGGTACATTTGTTTCAAAGTAATCCTGAAAAACAGACTGTGTTTTTGTGACTTTTGTGATGACAGTACCCCCACCAAACTTCAGCGGTTGTTTTAAATACAAAGGTACGGTGTACAGGTTAGGGTTAAGGAGAAAAAGGTTCCACCTAATCGCCGACCACAATATTATAATTCTGTTTGCCACATGAGAACTTTAGGCAAGGCAAGTTTATTTATATAGCACAATTTGGTCTTTTTTAGACGTGTGCTGAAAAATGAATAAACATTCAATTGACTTTTTAAACTTTCATACCAACACAGGTGTGCTTAAAACGCGTTAATTATTTTACAGTACTGCATTTATTCAGGATTTTATATGTGCTTTGTTGTAGATGTAGTGCTATGTTAACAGAGGCAGCAGACAGTTGAAAACAGTGGCTGAGACCTCAGAGGGTTAAAGTGCAGCAGACTGCCTCTCCCTCAGCTTTCTATGGGACCTTCTGGGAATGACTTGGGAAGATAAACTGCTAGTGCGTGTGAGCCAATTTTAACTTGCTGTGCAGAGTCTGCTTGTGTCAGATCAGTTTATACAAAACAGGGAAAAAATATAATCCATTCAACCGTGAAGACAGCGTGAATTTCCAGGAATTTTCATACACACCATCTACAGTAACGACATTAAATTCATCAGGGGACTCAAACTAGTGGGAGTGAGTGTCCCCCGTGCTCTTGATGATCATAAATTAAGGTTACAACTGCAAAATAAGTTATGAAATCCACAGCTGATGGAGCCTGAGAAAGAACAGAAACAGGCCTTTTCTCGTAATCCACTCTTGTGTACCAGGTGTCAAGTGTCGTGCCAGCATTGTCACTCTTTCCATGAAGGTGTTCTCATGCCCAGGGGATGTATTTAAATGCTGCATTAGTATGGTATTTATCTACTTTAATATATATATATTTTTTAATATTACATAATAACTTTGCTTGACTATATTTTAGGGAAAAAACATTAGTTATTAAACCATTACACTTATTTTTATCGGCTGAAATGATTAGTTACATTTTTTGGACCAAAGTGTTTGTTGGCAAAACATGGAAAATGTTATGAAGTGATTTTATAATAATGATGTAAAAATCAGCTGGATCAAGACTTTCACAAGATATTTCTGATAAAACTTCCGTCCCTTGGGTAAAATGTTATTGGAGGACATTTACTTGTATTATTAGATTGTTGAAGAACTGTTTTTTAAATAAATAGGATTTAATAATATGATGAGGTCTTTTCAGAAAGCGCTTTATTTATTTTTAATCTCATTTAAAATATTGTAGAAAAAAGTACTGAATTCTAAAAAATTTAAAATAAGTTTTAGAATAACTTTAAATATAAAGTAAGAGTGCTTTGCTACAGTTTGGATGAATCTTGTAGATGAACCTGTCATAACTTTTATGTTTAAACAACATTTTAGTGTCTAAGGTTATTCAAAATAATTTAATATTTGGAAATCTCTGTCCACCTCCAAGCCTTTGATGCACAGTATAACTTTTTTGAGCAAACCTGGTAACAAATAACAAAACAAAACAAAGCAGTCAGTTACATCACCTTCTTGGCAGATGGTATTTACCTAAAAATAACTGAGTGAAATTGACTTTTCCTTTTGAGCCTCTGGGTTAGATACACTTTCGTAGTATGGGGTTAACCTCTTAGGACCTGGCGTCCACATATGTGGACATCACATTTTGGGTTATTTAGACCAAAATACTCAATTTTGCTGCTACTGTTCTATCAAAATTTTAAACGAATATCCTCATATGTGGCTCTTATTTTTCTTAAAAACAAAAAGAAGGTAAAAAAAAATCTAGTAATTCTTTGTTTTTACATTCATCGGGCCCCAATCAGCCCAAATATCAAAGAGAAATTAAAAATGCATGCCGTGGAAGAGTTCGGGTCTTAGGAGGTTAAATCCACTTTTGTTTTCAGAACTGACTTATCTCTTCATTGCTTGGATTCAACACTATGCTGCACAGTTGCTGCACATTTGTTGGCTGCACATCCATGATGCCAAACTGCCATTCCACCACATCCGAAATGTGCTCTATGGGAGTGAAACTGATGACTGTAAATGTCATTTGAGCATAGTAAACTCATTTTTATGTTCGGAAATCAGTTGGAGAACATTTGAGCTTTACGAATCTGCTGGAAGCAGCCATCAGAAGATGGGTACACTACAGCAGTGCTCAGGTACCTCGTGATGTTTAAATGATCTTCAGCTGGTACTAAGGGAAAATATCCCCTACACCATTACACCACCAGCAGTCTGAACCGCTGAAACAAGGGAGGATAGATCCGTGCTTTCATGTTGTTGATACCAAATTCTGACCCTACCATCCGAACGTTAGAGCAGAAATCCAGTCTTCTATTGTTCTATTGTGGCATTCATTGTGGTTTTCTGCTGCTGTATCCCATCTGATTCAAGGTTCAACGTGCTATTCATTCAGGTTATTTGAGTTGTTGTCAGGTTAAAGAATCCGGCTATTCTCCTCTGACCACTGACATCAAGCAGGTATTTTTAATTTTGTCTCTCTGTAAACCCTACAGATGACTGCGTGGAAAAATTCCCAGTAGATCAGCAGTTTCCAAAAAACTCAGACCACCCTGTCTGGAACCAAAACGATGCCGTGTTCAAAGATGTTTAAATTACCTTTCTCCCTCATTTTGATGCTCAGTTTGAGCTTCAGCAGGTTGTCTTGGCCATGTCTACATGCCTCAGTAAGCCTAGTTGCTGCCATGTGATTGACTTATTAGATTAATGCATTAATGAGCAAATAAACAGGTGTATCTAAAAAAGTGGCGAGTGAATCTATAGTATCACTGCTCATGTCTGTCTGGGTGAATTTACTTGAAACATTTATACAAAATACACAATAAATTATGTTTAAAAATTGCTGCAATGCATGAGACCATACACTTTAAAAACACAAGACTACACATAATTGCTCTGAATATTAAGATAAATAATATTTGCTCAGTAATATAAGGTGTGAGGTGGTCTCTGCTTTACAGTCTGACATTTTTGGGATTGTGAAACTGCATACCTGCTGTGGATTTACCCTACAGACCACAGTTATTTCTACTCCTGCTGACAAGTGATGAGAATTTAGCTGTAATCCCGCGAATCAGATCTCTTATTACACGGATGAGATGGAGCTTCACGATTCGCTCCACTGTTATTACAGCAAGTTATTTTCTCCCTTTAGTGGTTTCACACTGGCTAATGGGGGCTTCGAAGTTGCGTCACAAATTAACAATCAGACACATCTGGCGCCATCCTGGAGGCCCAGTGGAAGCCTGTCTGAATGTAAATAACTGCTGAGTAGTGCAACGGCAGGCCAAGAAATGTTTTTCAAGTTTGATTAAACAGCTTGTATTGTGTTACTAATATGACACTTTGGGGAATTTTGTCCTAAAGTAAGTGCAGGCTCAAGCAGGAATTACCTTTCTAAGTTAACGCTCACATAACATAAAAATGTGGTTTGTTTTGAGAATTTGGAAATGTATTAAAAGCATTGAGAGCTTTCATTTTACGATGGCAGTGAAGTGCAAAAAAGTGATGGACTGTGACAAATCCGATATGAAATGTGGTGCTGAATAATGCCAGGGTTTTGTTTTGGGTTTTTTTGGGTTGAGCCCTGGCAACAGGAAAAAAAGATTTCTAAATTTTTTTGGCACACATAATTGGAAACTGATATGCAGTTTATGAATTTACAGTCTGTCTCAGAGCTGTCATTTACCATAACCACTTTGCATGTCATTACCCTGAATTTATGCTAAGATTAGAAAGACAGCACTTCATTTGGTGCTGATCTATTTAGACTAAGAGAGAACTGAGCTGGTCTCACAGGGAATATTTTTCCTGAAATAGTTTTGAAATTGCCCCCTTTTTTTTTTCTTTTTTTTTACAGACACTGTAGAGCAGCACTTACTCTGATGCCAGATCTACGTTGGTATTGCATGTCTATAATTTGAAATGTATTTGTTTAAGAATTACACAAAAATTGGGAATACTGGAGAAGAAAAATCGAGCAGACATTAGAAAAATAACAATCCCACTGACACAAGCATTATTATAGTCAAGCCTGTCCTGATATATTTCTACTAAAAATTCTTTTTACAGTAACATTTTTACTTATTTGCTTCATTCATTGTTTTGTGGCATCATTAAAAAATACATGTGATTTTTCAATACTACTTTGTTTTTTGCATTACTGTCAAACCCAAGATCATCAAACAGTTTTTAACATTAGCCAAAGATAACCCAGGTAAAATGCAAAAATGCTGTTTTTTCTTTTTTATATGATAAAGGAAAAAAGCTTATCCAATCCTACCTGAACCTTTGTGAAAAAGCAGCTGACTCCTAAACCTAATAACTAGTTGTGCCAGCCTTGGCAACACAAACAGCAATCAAATTTTCAAGTTTTTGTGATAATAACATCACTGTGGAGGAATTTTGGCTTCTTTGCAGAATTGTTTTAATTCAGCCACATTCGAGGGTTTTCAAGCATGGACAGACCGTTTATGGTCATGCCAAAGCAACTCAATTTCATTTAAATCCACACTTTGACTAAGGCCAAGCTTCAAAGGCTCTTTTTTTTTTTTTTGCATTTCAGCCATTCAGAGGTGGACTTGCTGACGTTTTTTGGATCACTGTCCTGCTGCATAACCAAACTGAGCCTGAGCTTCAGGGCTTGAATTGATAGCTAAACATTTAGCTTCAGGATTTTCTGGTAAAGAGCAAAATTCATGGTTTCCTCAACTATGGTTGTCTGGATCCAGACCATCACACTACTGCCACTGCTGGTATGATGTTCTTTATATGAAAAGTGTTAGTTTAACATGAGATGTAACAGGAGTCAGACATTCCAAACAATCTACTTTTCACTCATTAGTCCAACAGTGTCGAGACACAAAAGTCTTGAGGATTATCAAGATGTTTCTTCGTTTGTCTCTTTTTTTAATTGTTGAATCACAAAAACTGACCTTAACTGAGGCAAGTGAGTTCTTTAGAATGTTCTGGGTTCTTCTGTGACCTCCTGGATGAGTCGTCAATTTGCTCTTGCAGTAATTTTGGTGGGTCAGTCATTCCTGGGAATGATCACCACTGTTCCGAGTTTTCTCCGTTTGTATATAATGACTCTCACTGCGGTTCGCTGGAGTCCCAAAGCCTTAGAAATGACTTCATACATCTGTCTTCATTTCCAGACAGACAGATGTCAATGACAGAGGAGTTTCTCATCTGTTTCTTTAGATTGTAGCATTATTTGTTGTTATTGAGATCTTTTAGCCTACTTCCCTTTATTAGATGGGTCCTATTTTTTTTTTTTTTTATTAATTCATCAATTTAAGGGGGAAATTACTTTTTCTCACAGGGCAAGTTAAGTTTGGATAGTTCTCTCCCTTAATAAATGAAATTATCATTTAAAAGCTGAGTTAAATTTTTATATTTTACAAAGATAAGTGTGACAAATATGCTGAAAGCTGCCATATTAGAAAGAAAAAAGAAATGATATTTCTTTGCAGTGTTTCCATATTAGATCTTCAGGCAAATGACTAATTACAGAGAAAGAAGTCATTTTGAAAAGCAGGGGTTTTCAAATGTTGTCTGGGATGCTCCACGCTAAGAAACAGATAAAAAGTCATGCCCAAAACACCTCACTGTTGCCCATGGTGATTTGTTTTTCCTACCTCACTAAGCTCAGCTTTACTCTGCATTTCCTCCAGAGGAGATTGGAGAAACAATATTGCCTTGTCTGGTTCTTTTAAGATCAGAATTTAAACATAAAAACAACACGAAAGCATAGATCCACCCTGCTACGTGTCAACAGTCTAGGCTGGTGGTGGTACAGGGGTATTTTCTTGGCAATTTCTTTATCTTTTTTTCCTTTTTTTGGCACCCTTGGTGTAGTTTAAACACCACACTACACTACCTGAGTATTGTTGCTGACTATGTCTATCCCTTTAATACCACAGTGTACCTATCTTCTGTTGGCTTCTTCATAAAGCTCAGATCAGAGCTTTTTACAGATTCACTGTATTCAAATGCCCCCAACTGAGAACTTCTTGGATATGTTGGAATGCCAGATTCTCATCATGGATGTGCAGCAGGTCCTAAACCCTTTTTAGTCCAGGCTGACCTGTGTGGTAGCCTCACAATGTTCAGCTTCATGCACCTCTAAAACCCTTGCCCTGGTGAAGTTAACTATTTATTTACAACATCAACAATGTGTTGTTTTAGCTCTGACTTGTGCAACACCTCCTGGTTTATAATACAACACAAAATGATCAGTTTTAGTCAGATTTCGCTACTAATGTAACAGCAGCAAGTTTATCTGATTTCATTTAACAAATCACTCTTCGTCATAGTCTCTTTCATCTAGCACACAGCTGTGATCTCTGCTGTAATCTCAAACTTTTTTCGTAATCCCACGTACAAAGATGAGAAACTGGGCAGTGTTAACTACATCACAGCTCTCGTCACATTTTCTGCTAAAATGTCCTGAAAAATACAATCATCAAACCTGACGCTCATTATTTTTTTGACTTGTAGTGCTCACATCCCAGCACATAAACCCAAAAGGCTCAAATAAACACTGTACATGTGTTTTCATGAATGTATAATTGAATCCACCTGTTAAATACTTGGCAATGAAAAAGAGCGAATAAAAAAGAGATCTGAGATTCATGGCAATGAGCTCATTTATTCACTAAATTGTGAAATACAGTCATCTTACTCAACTTTCTACTTCGAAGTAAAATGATGAAAACCTGTCTGCATATAAGAAATGAGCTATTTGTACAGTAAAAAACATTTCAACACACATTCCACGATGTTACTCATTTTACTTATTTCAGGAGGACTCAGTTAACTGTAGTATTTTATATCATTACACCAGAAAATACTTTGTCTTCCAGCTGCTTTAGCCTGCTATGAAATGTTTATTCCTTCAGGAAATAATGTGCAGAAATAAATACTTTTATATGAATACAAAGACTGCAGGTAGCTCATACAGTTTACTTTATGAATGAAATGATTTATGGCTAAACTCTCTTCTCTCTTCCCCTCTTTTAAGCCTGCAGATGAAAGGTAAATATCCTCCCTTTCAGCTGAGGAGCACTTTATGTAAAATGTTGACAGAACTACATCTTCTTTCTTCCTCTGTTAGTCCAGTTGTCACAAGAAGTAGCCACATTTACGATCTTTATCCTAAATGTTTATGCCTTCAGTGTGGATGTGAGTCATCTGAACTTGTGCCATTATTTGTACACACATTTTATGTTTGACATCGTTGTATCTGATGAGACTATAAAATCATCATCATGTTGTGAATATTATTCAGTTCTGGTGTAGAAAATTCGTAACCTTCTCAATACATAATGTAGGATATATAAGAGATGGTGTAGTCTGCACCTTACAGTAAATCTAATAATAACTCTCAAGCTCTGGGTTTAATTTGGCGTGTTGTGCTATTTTTGTTGTGTTTTCTGTACAAAAAAAGGTTTGTTCTCCTTAGCTCAGTACTGAAATCAACATTGCTAAATTTTTGCAATCCGCTAGAAGAAGAGTTGCAGGAGAAAGTGTTCCCCAAAACACCAAAAAATAATTTGTGCTCTTTTTAATAGCAGCACACCTGTTTTCTTTTTATAACAGAAAGTTAAACCAAGGTGCTTCTAAATGTTCAGTCAAACTTCTCTCACCTCTCCTTCTTGTGGTTCATTCACAGAAACCATACGCCTGTCAGATACCGGGATGCACCAAGCGCTACACTGACCCCAGCTCATTACGAAAGCACGTCAAAGCTCATTCAGCCAAAGGCCTTCAGGAAAAGGAGGTCAAGGTAATGAACATTAAAACCTTTCTATGTTTTTAAAACTTGACTGTGTGTCGTTCAGAAGCAAAGGGAGGATTCAGAAAGTGTGGTTAGAAATAAAAAATTATGGCCAAAGCATTTTTAAAAGCAACCTGGGGACGTTTTTTTAAATTTGAGCTGCATTTTTTTTTGCCCTTAATGGATGGTTTGGGTGGATAGTGGAAAAGACATTCAATAAAGGTCCGTCTAGCCAGGAGTAAAACATGCAGTGTGCACCCTAACCACTCACCTATCAGGTTGTCCAATAGTGGGGTCATATTTAAGCTTTTATTGGATGGGATCAAAAGTACATAATTTAAACCAGGATCGCATCAGTGCCTTGTATTCCTGAGCCACCTTCACAGGGCTGAAATTTACTGGAATCAATTGATTATTTCTCAACAGCTTAACATCATAAAACATGAAATGTTTTAAGTTATATTACTTGATAGATTTTTTTTTTTCCTTCCCAATTTATTATACTTGACTGTCTGCAATTATACACAGCACATCTGGAGTTTGTATTTATGATGGATATTTGTCTTCTCTTGTTTGGAATACATGTTAAGTTGTGTTTCTTCTCATAATAATGAAAACAATACAAACTGCTATGAAGGCTCCACTCATTAGTTGATGAAGTTATTAGGAGCAGCCATGCATGTTTTTGATTTTATTTCAGCACAAAACTTGAAGGTTATTATGACAAATGACAAAGAGGCTCTACAAACTAAAAACAATGTCGGCAACTGTCCCACATTTGGTAAAAAACAAGCATATCAGTACAAACACAACATAGCCGCTATCAACCACATTGATGAAGCGGTGATCATTTGGGTTTCTTTTGCAGCCACAGGACCCGGGTACCTTGCAGCCACTGAGTCAAACATGAACACCTCTGTATACCGATATTTAGATTCAATATAAGGCCATCTGTCCTACATTTATATCTTGCTTATACTGGGTCATGCAACAGGACAATGAGTCCAAAAACAGCAAAAACTCTACAACAGAATGGTTAAAAAGGTGTTGCAATGGACCTCAGGCTGATTGAAATGTTGTGGTGGGACCTTAAGAGAGCTGTACATAAACAAATTCCTGCAAACCTCAATGGGCTGAAGCAACGTTGAAAAGACGAGTGGGCCAAATTTCCTCCACATATTAATAAAGTCATACAGAAAACAATTATTTCAGGTTATTGCTGCTAGATCATAGGGTGAACTTAGATTTTGAAACCTTATTATTCACATGACTGCATGTTTGTATTTAACCTCATTTTAACCTGGTGACAAGACCCTTGAGGTTTAAAATGTCTTTCGCAACAGAGTCCTGGCCAACATAGACAGCTGCTTAATCAGCAGTGGTTACGGAACAATACTCACCATTATAAGCATACACATTTACATAAAATAAAGAATGAAAGACATATTAATCAAAAGCCAAACTGAAGCATTTATGGTCAAGCCTAACATCTGGAGGCAGATGTCCTGCCTGCAGGTGCCAAATCATTTAAATGACCTTGAATTCATTTAAAATTGATCCAATTTGGAAGAAATGAGTGACCGTAAAAGCATGCAATTTCTGAACAAGGATTTTCTTTCTGTAAAAGCGACACACAAATAAAAGCTTTGCTTTCCTAAAAATATCAGTGAGTGTGCCATTCCCCAAATCTGGCATTTCAGTTAAAAATAGACAGCTTTTTTCAATAATTATTAAAACATAAAAATTGCCCCCCAAAAAAGGTTATGTTTTAAATTCCATAAAGACACACACAGTCATTCATGAGACCCTGAATAGAAAATCTGTAGCTAAAAATGAACAAGCTCAGGAAGAGAAAGTAAAACAGGGTTTTTTCTGGTGCTACATCTTGATTTTATTTCCTGATTGTTACCTCATGTTTAAAAGCAAATGAGATGCATGTTTGTTCCCGTTTAACCTTAAAGTTCAAAACAATGTTGTTCTTCCAGAATTTTTTTTCTTAAATATAGATAGTAGAGAACTGCTTCTTTATATAACTTTCAAAGAGAAAGGGGGCTTCTCGGGGGTTGCAGGTCTTATTTCTGGAGAACTACAGCAGCAGCAGGAGAGAGTGGGTATGTTTATGATTCAGTAGGATGAAATACAACAAAACAAAGTATTACACACACTCCCTGGAAGTCCGAATAGGGAGCCTATTGTTCTGCTTTATCTGGGCCTTGTTTGTTTTCTATGGCCTGTGAGTGACACTGGGGCTTTGTGTGTGTATTCGCATGCCTTGTTTGGTTTAAACAGAACCACGTGTGTTGGTAAGTTGTGACACAGTCGACACGCCCTGTGCTGCAGTAAACCCTGTGGGGCTAATTGGAACTTTGAAATATTAAAGATGAGCTTCTTAAGCTCCTCACGGGCATACATTTATTCGAGCTGATGTGTCACAGCGATTGAAGTTTCTGGCTTCGTGAACGCTACTTTGGGTGAGCATTTCTTGCTGATTATTCACGCCGCTTTTGTGGTTCCTGGGTGTCTGCCGCGAGCTTCTTCTGAATCCCGAAGCTGTCAATAAATTGTTTTGGAAAGTTCCGGGGGGATGTTCTGTTTAGCGCTGGAAAATAAAGCCAATTGTTTAGCCTTAACTTTGCTAGAACGTTTTTGGAATACGATTGCCTAATAAGATTTCTGGATTTTGTACCTCAAGAAGCTGGATCGCAAGATGAAACAAGAACCAGGCATCTGGTGCAAACTCATTTCTTTGATAATTGAACAGTAGAAAACCTCCTGCAGCTCGCTCACTGTGTTTTCAGTTGCTTTACTGAATGAAATCAAAAGAGAAGTCATTTAGTTTAAACTTGCATGGGAGCTGCGTTGCCCAACAGCATATAGTTGGAAGACAACTAAGCTGCAGCTTTAACGTAATTATTCTCATCCCTGCATGCTGGCAAACACCCACACTTGGTCACCAGCATGATAACACAGTGCTGTTATATGACATGTATCTATATGGCTGTAATGCGTTTTGTGTTGTTGTCAGGTTCAGGTGCACACGATGCTGGAATCTGACATCTTAAGTGACTGCCTGGCACGCCAGCATCTCCACAGCTCTGCCTCGTCGCACCAAAAAAACAGCTCACCTTTACCGGCTTTAGATGACTTCACAGGTATGTGCAGATGAAACGGTAGCAGAAGTCTGTGCTTAGCCTCCAGCGCCTCTCTGGAAATGAGCAAAACCCAAAAGAAAAGAGTGATTGCCCAAAACACCTGGGCTGTTAAGCTGTCTCTTTCATTTTCTCCCATGGCCTCATTTGCTCCTTTTCCTTTCCCTCCTCTCTCATTCCTTCGATGATAGCTCATCATGCCAGTGTTTACCTTGTCCAATTACTGGGCACCATGACTGTGGGCAAGTTGGCCTTCACCCCACTTGTCCTTCAGCTTCTCCAAACGGGTTTTCCAGCCAAGCTCTTTTTCTTTCCATTTCAATGGCTGAACCAGAATCAAGAAGCTGTCAGGTACACTGAGGCTCAGTTGGCCAAAGACAGTGGAGAGCGTCCAGGAAAGCTGTCCATGTCTATTACTTCAGACTACTCGCCGTTTTACTCAGAAGACTTTGAGGGAAAAGCCTCAAGCGGCACGCTATGAGCTATGTTTAGTCAGGGTGAAACAAGCATGTCAGTGTTTAATTTTGAAAAAATCCCAGGAGGACTTTTTCTTATCTCAAATGGCCAAATGTTATAGCCTGAAAACTGCTTTCTGTTGTGGTATACTAGGTGGATTTATGGTGACACACACTATCATTGTCAGCTTGGCTTAAAACCTAGTGCTGACAGCTTACTGATTGCATGCAGGTACAAGTTACAGATTTAAATGAACAACATGAAACTATATTTTTGATATTGAGCATTCAGCCCCTGTAGGCTTGAAATGTGGCTCTGAAAGGTTTACAGAAAAATGGATTACGCTGACCATGGAAACTCCTCAAAGTCTGCTTGCAACATAGTCTAATCCCCATCTGTCCATATGTGCACACTGTGTGTAATATACTTGTATTTACACCAGAAATTGTTTTTCTATAGCACATTGAGTTGCTCATCAGTGGGGGGAAATGTCACTACTGCACGATAATTTGGAAGAGTTTCATTTAACTATAAATTGAGTATTTTAATATTTTCGACAGTTTTGTTTGCCTACAAGGAGCCAGACTTTCTTGCCATTTTTTAAAGTGGTCTTGAGCAATAATTCTCTAGGCTTTCTAAAGGTCTTTCAAAGCTTTTCTTTGAACATTGGCTGCTTTTTTTTGTTACTCATTTTTAGTCCAATCCTTGTAAAAGGGACCTAATTGAATCAGTGTTGTGTCTACACAGACAACTTTGCAAAGAACCCATTTTAAATTATGTCTGCAGGCACCTTGGTACCAACAATCTGTTGCAAAAACATAATTTCTTCCCAAACTTAACAAACACACCCACCAAATGTTAGGAAATACCTAACACAGGACTTGAGAGGAAAATCTAACCCCTCAGGTGATCCATCTACTGTTCACTGAAGCCTCATCAGAAATGTGAAGAGAGGCTGAGGTATGCCAAATTACTCAGTAACTGGACTGAAGATCACTGGCAACAGCTGTTATTGGGAAATGAATACGAATTAGAGTTTTATTGGCCTTTCAGTATTTATGGAGGAGGTCAGTAGAGCGGTACAAACATCCCTACAGCCATCTGTAAAACATGGAGGAGGCTCTGTCATGGTCTGGGGCTGCTTCTCAGCCAGCGGTGTTGGGGCGCTTGTCAAAATTGAATGATTGCAGAAGAGTACAGTCAGATTTTAATCCACCATGTTATACCATCTGCAAAGCATCTGACTGATATTAGTTCAATTTTTCACCATGAAAATTATTGCGGACAGTAGAAGCATACCTGGATAGAAGAGCCAACAGTGGAGCACTATCAGTCATGGACTGACTTCCTCAGAGCCCAAACATCAGCATTGTTGAAGCAGTGTTGCATTATCTTGACAGAGAAAGGAACAAGAGGCAGCCAACATCCAAAGATCTTTGAATGTCCTTCCAGAAGCCTGGAGAGCCGTTTCTGAAGACTACTTAAAGAAATTGCAAGACAGCTTGAGAGAATTCAGGCTGTGCTGAAAAATAAAGTGCAACACTGAGTAGAGTCAGCCTTTCATTTCTTTATATTTTATTGGTGTTTGTTATAATACAATTCAATACAGCTTGAACCCAGTGAAAATCATCATTACAGGTAGTGATGTGATAGTGATGTAGTAGGAAGATTTAACGGCACAGATGCTCAGCAACTTTTATTTATATATCAATCAATCAATCCATTTATTTATAAGGTCATTTAAAAACAACACAGGTTGACCAAAGTGCTGTACATAGTAAAAAAGTAGAAGAAACCCACACAAAGAACAAAGTAAAACACAATTTTAACACAATTAAAAGGTAGAGAGTAAAAATGTGTTTTCAGATGGGTTTTAAAAATGTTGGAAAGATCCTAATTTCAAGAGGCAGACTGTTCCAAAGTTTGGGCGCAACTATCGCAAAGGCCCAGTCTCCTCAGTTTTTCAGCCTGCTTCTCAGCTGACCTGAGAGTTCTATTTGGAGTATTTTTAGTTAACAAATCAGAGAGGTATGACAGAGCTAATCCATTTAGAGATTTAAAAACAAGCAATAAAATTTTAAAATCAATTCTACAACGTCCTGGAAGCCAGTGTAAACAAGCCAAGACAGGGGAAATTTGGTCATGTTTACGAGTGCCTGTCAAGAGTATGAAAATATATGAAAATAACCAGAGTACAGCCAGTTAGCAACTAGTTGAGTTAAGCCTCGACTGACAGGAAAGGTGTTGCAGGCTGACACAGATTTATTGCAACACCCTGGTAATCTTTCTGCATTTCTAAATGCCAGTTATCTTAAAACATTCACCAGTCTGTCTAAAACTAATCAAAGTCGTTCTGTCTGACTGTGATTGTTTGTGCAATTGCTGTGCAATTGAAAGTATTTACCCAGTGTATGAGGAGATTGCACACTCAGCCTCCGGGCAACCAGTTAGTTGCCACAACTACTTGCGGTCGATCTCTGACAGCAAAAGATGTGAGAATGAAAAGCATTGCAACACTTCCTAAACTTTTGGTGTTTGGAAAACTTGGCTACATGTAATTTGGCGTTGAAGTGAAATACGTTGCAGTTGAAGTTTCTAATGATTCTAATGTTAACTCCTACTCTATTGTAACTGTTATATACATCATCCAACCTTTGCTGCAGAGACCTCAGACTAGATGTGGGACCAGATGTGGAGGTGGATGCTCAAAATGTTTGGTGGAGCAGATTTACTGAGGTTATCTGTGGCTCTCTTTCAGGTGTGTACTCAAACAGCAGCAGCACCGCCCACAGTCGGGGGAATTCAGAGTTTCTGCCCCCATCAGCAGACTCGAGGTATCCAGGCCTGGAGGGAAACTTTGATGCTAATAGCCCAATATCTTCATTAACAAGCCCGGGGAGCATGAGAGAGGGGTGAGTGTAAGATCAGAGCAAGTTCAAGTTAAATGCGGTGCATCCCCTGAGCATTTATTTATTTATTCATACAACGAAGCTGGACTGGAAACAGTCCACTTAGTTTTTATAGCAGAGTAATAGATGTTTAGTGACTTGCTTATGGGCAAGTTTATCTTCTGATGGAAGTTTATCTTCCCCAAGGTTGCATCTTGTTGCACCATTGTGAATATTTTCTTTCATATAATAAAAAGCAAAGAATATATTATATTATATGAATATTTTCTTTCATATAATAAAAAGCAAAGAAACATCTATCATTTTTAATTTCTACACTGTCATGTATTTCAACATTGGGCTGCTTTTATTTCTTGGGAAGGAGATTACTTTACTGACATTTAACAATAAAACAAGAGGCAAACGTAAAATAGTCAGTTCATCCAAATCACAAAAATAAAGAAAAGACATATTTTCCTACTTACCCCTCGTGGTGTCTGGCAAGGTTTTCAGTTATCTGCTGCTGGGATTTCTGCTGCCAACTCACTACAGTGGAGCTGAATAAGATCTCATGTGGCAGTTTTTATTCAGAGTTATTTTCTACTATAGATAAAAATAGTGAAAACTAACAGACCTCAATTTTATGCTCCTTTCTGTATCCTTTTCAAGGATTCGCCCCCAAAACCTCTGCTTTTATATGTCCTAAACGTATTGTTTAAACATATCTGGCATGTATTAAAGTGTTTCTAAGCTGCTTAACACTTCTGAGCAGTCCGGCTCTGTTCCATATCAAACACTGAAGCTTCAAAGTGATACTAAAGATTTCACAGTCATTTTGTTTTGCTTTCCCTCATCTCTGATTTCTAGAAAAAGCCAGAGAGATCCGAGCTTGTGCATTCTTGAATAAACCAGAGACATTATCACCAGAGATGGAGTTATGGCTTTGTGGTCGCACTGATTGGGTAGTTGGAGACCACAGAACTTATGTGCACTGTAAGCTGAGACAAATTTTCTCTAGGCAAGTATAAAAGTAGAAGTGAGACTAAAAAGATACAGCTGAAAGCCTCCAGGGCTGCAGTTTCTGGACAATAGGGCCTAAAATTATTGGTCATTGAAGGTTTGCCCATAAAGTAACTTTTATTGGCACTATAGTAAAAACAAAAACAGTCTGTCTAATAAAATAGCATCAATAAAGGCCAGAATAACATTTTTGTGGTTTAATAAATGATATAAAATATTACCATATAATGCACATTGTTTCATATGAAATTCTTCCAATATTTCCAAGGGTTGTTTTCAAGTGGCCTTTCGGTGTTTGGCTTAAATGTTAAGATTGGTTGTTTTCTCTGAGCACTGATTTCAACAGGTTTAAGCTTTAGGGTTCATCATTGACCCTTAGGGTTGAAATGAAAGTAGCAAAAGGTCTACTATGTATAGTTGTGACTTTTCCAGAAAGGCAGGCAGAGGAGATACTGCCCAATTCATCAGCGAGAAAAGTGGACTAGACAAAAACATATCCTTCCATGATTTTGTGCCACTTGTCTTTTATTCTTTTATTTATGCCGACAGCCTCGTGTGTCTTACTTTACTTAGACCACTTAGAAGTGCAATTAACTAGAACTCCTTCACTTATAATACCTGAGTGTGATACAATACAGCTGATTTAAATAGCTAAATTACCTCCTTAGTGTGTCTTGAAGTTTTCCAGAGGCCTGGTAATGAACTAATCATTTGATTCAGGTTTGTTGACCCAGGGTAATATATCTAAAACCTGCAGGACACCGGCCCTTGAGGCCTGGAGTTCTCCACCCCTGGTTTATGGGATACATATTGACATTTAAGCCAACCTCACTTCTATCCCTTAGTGATATTGTGCAAACTGCAAAAGTAGTCTGCATGTTTAAGTGATGGCGAATCCACTGATTAGAATTGAAGCTGAAGAAGGTTTTTTATTTTTTTATTTTTTGGTCAATGTCATCTTTTTTGAAAGGATTCAGATTTGACCCTGACTGTTAAAGCAAAGTGCATTGTATTGATTAGACACATATCTGAGATTGTTTATGGAAATGCTTAGTGATTTTTAAAATGTAAGAAATATGTATCAATGGAAATTTGTCTCAACGCAGAAGCTTTTTTTTATTGCAAGATCTTTATTTTTTTTTCTTATGATTACAAATGAAAAAAGCCCACTTCTGTTTTTCAGATATTCTTACACGTTACGGTTAGTTGTTCCTCTTTGAAAACTACTCAAGAAGTTATTGTATTTGTAGTGATAAAACTACATCATAAATGTATGTGTGCCAGCCACAGGCCTTGGGTTGAGGAGATTGTATTGTGTCGGTCAACCAATATATATACAAGAAAACACAGAATTTGTAAGTACTATTTGATCTGGATTTCATCACATATTTCACTTCTAAAACCACTTTAAAGTTTACAAAACAAATACAGATTTTAATAAATCAAACATTTGATGCTTTTGTGCATTTTTAGGAACTTTGCTCACCTCTCTCAGAATCTCTCCGGCTTCCTAAAATGTGCAGCTACAGTAGAGCTTCCATGAAGCTATGCACAATCCGTCCATTGACGTCTCTTTATAGCAGCGGAGGATGTCATTGAATCCCACTGGTGCCCACAGTATATGACAACCTGCCAAAGCTAATACCAGACAAGCACTTGATTTTCCACAAAATGACTTAGACGAGAGACGTTAAACACGTGAAAGTAAATTATCTTTTCTTCATGGTGCAGGCAGCATCATGCTCTGACCTCATAGGGAGGCCAATGTTTACTCTGGCTGTAATGAGCCATTTTGACGTCTTTTAATAATTTACAGAGGCCCGCAGTGAGGCTTGTCCATCAGTTTAGTATTTGTGATGCACAGTGTTTGTATATATTGTGCGGTTGGAAGAGAGAGGTAGCGTGGTGCTGGATTTGCATTTTTTTGCAGCAGCGTGTCCATCAGATACAGGCACACTAACCAGGATAGCGCTCACACAGAAACACTATTATACACGTTGAAGGAAGGCGATGTAATGAAGTTTATTTTGCAGAAACTCCAAGTGACATTGGACCTAAATAGCCGCTTTAAGTGAAATCCTTCACTTTTTTTACTTGCTGTAGCTCTAAAATGAAATGCTTGTGCTGTAGTTTCCCTAAGCACTTAGTGGTAGCACTTAGATCCCATTAAATCTCCATCTGTATTGCACAGATTTAACGTAATCCCCTGTGATCCATTAAATCCATATCACCGAAATACTTTCAAAATTCAAATTCGAAACATCAGGTTTGTGATCATAAGCTGGCACCAATTAAATGCAGCACAATGCGCAGAAGATCTTAAATTCTGCAAGCTGGATTCCTTTCATTCTGCATAAGCAGTAAGGATGGCAGCTGTAGTTAGTAAGAAAAACGTGAGTCCTGCAGAGGGTCAGTTGGTAAAATATGATCAGACAAAAAGTTTCCTGAGGTTTACTGACAGCCGCGTCCTCAGCCCTGGGCCCTCAGTAAGCTCGTGCATGTGAGCAGTTGGGCACACCGGCCACAAAGTGACAGATCGACCCAGCACAGCTCAGACATCTCAACTATGTTGTTGCAACATTACAAGAATGTAAGCCGTGGCGCAGACGGCGTTGTTTATAGTTAAGGTCAGCGCTGATGGTTCAGGGGCCAGTGAGGGGAAATTCAAAGATGTGTTGAATTCTTTTGCCTTGCAGTCATTGCAGCACATTCATTTCAACAGCCACGCTATATCAAAGGCCACGTTGTTTACATAATACTATACAAAACCTGGATTTTATTACCTCGGGAAGCCACAGCCATCTGTAAGTTATATCAGTTTGGGTTTCAAAAAGTCCTTCTGATTAATTTTGGCTTTTATTGTATTTCTCCAATGAAAGCAGAGACTGTTAACTTAAATGTAATAGCATCTGACATGGGAAATGGGTAATAAAGAGACTTGGGGATGATAAATGAGAGATATGTAAAGAAATCTCCAAACATTTCCTCTTTTTATAGCTGATCAGATGCGAAAATATACGATGTTCAGACCAGCAGCCATCGGTATCTCTGACAAGGCCTGGCTTGTTTATGAAGCCCACTAAAAGTCTTCCAGCAGAAACCAGTGCTGTTTGGCTCTCTGGGGACCAATATGCTGCAGTACATCATCCAGGAAAGCCTTCAGGCCACATGAAATGCTGAGAGTGGGCTCTTTGAAGGTGGAAGGGGGGCACTTGAATACCGTACGGGGTTTTTTTGGTTTTTTTTTCAGCTGCGTATCTCCTTAGAGAGAAATTCAGCTGCCTTTCTTTCTTCTCGTCGACTTGGCTCCACTGACTCATTCGTTTCCATGTTGAGTCAGAGTGTTTGTGCACAGTCAGCACATTCTTGCAGCAAAGAGATGGATACAGCTCTCTGCAGCACATTACCCTCCTGAGGTGGAAACGCTTTCTTATACAAACTGCACTGTTTGCAGAAGAGAAGTGTTTACATGTTTCTGATGTATACAGCGGTCAGCTGATGTTTATCTGATTTAATTACCTGAAAACCTCGTGCCCTGGGTTCATTGTATCAGAGTCAGTGTTGTTGCTTACATTGATTGAAACCTTCCCTATGAAATAATTTTCACAATTTAGTTTAATACAACTAAGATTGAAGTTCCATCAATCAGAGAGTTACAACATCATTATCGTTTTACCATAATATTTATTGGCTTGGAAAACTTGTGTTGAATTTTATGGTGCTTAACAAACGCTGATATACATCTCAGTGTGACAGAAACTTTCAGCAGTTCAGCAGAAGTGAAGGTCAGGCCAAAAACAGCATTAGTGTAGAAACAGGCCGGGCTGAGTCAGTCACATACAGGATCAATTCTCTGGAAACTTCATTTCCACTTTAAAAAAAATAAATAATAATTTTTGAGTTAAACCATCAAACCTGTCACTTTCAACTTGTACTTAGATTTGGTCTTTAAATGGCTTCAGTAGGACCTGTTGACACGTAGCACTCCATCACTATGATGAATGTGGTCAGTGTTTATTCATTTTAACACTGAAACACACGCAGTAATCAGTACTGGAGTTTAAAGTTAACCGTGTTTGTGGAGAATAGTTTGATGTTACTAACTTTAGAAATCTTAAGTCATCTCTTATTTCTTTATGGTTTACTTCCAAGGAGCTGGACTTTCTTGTAATTATTTAAAGTGCTCTTGAGCAACAGTTCTGCAGTTTCTGGAGGTCTTTAAAAAAATTTTTCAAAGAACTATTAACTGAAAACTTATCTCAATGTGGTGTGGAGTGTGTCCTTAACCTCCTAAGACCCGAACTCTTTCATGGCATTTTTTTTTTTAATTTTCTTTGCTATTTGGGCTGATTGGAACCTGATGAATATAAAAACAAAGAATTACCAGATGTATTTATTTTTTTACCTGATTTTTGTTTCTTTGAAAAATTAGATCCACTTATGAGGACATTCGTCTTAAATTTCAGTAGAACGGTGGCAGTATAATGTCCTCGTAAGTGGATATCAGGCCCTTGCAGAGTAAAATTTAGTATTGTGGTCTAGACAACCCATAATGTGATGTCCACATATGTGGACGCCAGGTCCTAGAAGGTTAAGCAAACTGGTCCAGTTTTGCCTAAAAAACAAAAGGAAAAGTGATGGGCCTAAAAATGATCTACGGCAGTTTCTGAAAGTCATGTCCTTAAGAAATATTTAAAAAATCTACCAAAGACCTGACGCACGACCTGAAAAAGGCATCTGGCCCATCAGTTGATCCATCTACTGTTATCTGTCTACTTGAGAATAATCAGGAATGATTTCACTGGTTGGATGTCTGTGAAGAAGCCATTTATAAGGAAGGTGAGCAAGCAGAAAAGGTGGTCATCTGTGGCAGCAGGGCTTAATCCAAAATTGGCCTGGTGGTTGGTTGTCTGGTTGTTGGGGTTTTCTCCACATTACTGTAGAGTTTTTACCTTACAGTATAAAGCGCTTTGAGGCAACTGTTTTTGTGATTTGATGCTAGATAAATGTTTATGTTGTGCGTTTCCAGGAACAGACCAGCTTCCTTGTTTGTGTCCGCTGACGTGATCCCAGCGAGTCCCTGCTCAGACAGAGTAGATGTCCGGCTGCAGGGCTTCCAGAAAACCTACAACCACCAACAGCAAGTGTTCTCGCAGCAACACGGTACAGACAACATCAAGTCAAGTAATGTGAGTGAGGCGTGTGTTCAATGCCATGCTTCATCTTCGTCTACTCTGTGATTCTCCTAGGCTGCCTGTATGGAGAGGGAAAGATGGCTCAGGCACCCAGCGATGGAGGTTTTGAGCCTGCAAGTTACTTCACCAACCAGCCCGCCTCCCACTCTACAGGTGAGACGTCAACTACACAAATGTAGCTTGTTGCTAACTATATCTGTGGTAACCTGTAGTTTTATTTCAGAGCTGAAATAAGCTTTCTAATGCAATTTTAAAAAGATCTATATAGCTGATAATTATCTGACTAAAGAGTAAAACTTTACTGAGGCTAATAGCTTTTTATCCGCTTGTTGTCCATTTGGTCAATTGAAGGTTTTTAGAGCCTTTTTACTAAAAGCAGCTACTGAAAGTGACACTATAAGAACAGTGGGAGCAAACTGAGACTAAACATTTACTGAGCAGACAGATAAACAGTGAGCTGTAGTAGGTTTTAATATTGCCTCATGGTTTCCATGCTGTTATTTGATGCCATTTATTATAAAACATTGATTATAGTTGCTCAAACAATTATGAAGACAACTATCTGTTTGCATTTTTTTTAAAACCTCCAACTAAACTCTTTCCCATATGTAATAATAAAACCTTTCACATTTAAATAACTCATTTGCTGTGTTGTTTTTTTTTTTTCCTTCTGTCAGGGTTTGACTTGCTGCAGGACCTGCAGGGTCAGGCGGGGGGCGGTTACTCCTTGCCTCCCTGCCCAGACGACAGCTTCCTCTTCCAGGCAGGTGGTGTCGACCGCTGCCTCAGTCAGATTTACTCCGTCTATCTGGACTCGTGATGGACACCCAGAAATATTCTATGCAGCATGAATGCGACAGCTGACAATCACTCACTTGTGTATATATATATCTAAGGAGCATTTTATCAGCATTGTTCCTTTTTTGGCAAGAGAAAAAAGCCAGTGGGAGTTTAAATGGTACAAAAATAACTAGAGGCTGAAAAACTCTTGTTAAGCTGTGGATCTGTGGACAAACAAACAAATGGCCAAAAGGGAAAATCACAGAGAGACAGTATTGTGCAAGAGTCTTGACCCACCCAACATTTCTTTATATTTCACTAGCAAAATGGGAAATAGGCAATGCCATTTGTTGAAATGTTCAAAGATATAAGGCAGAAACAGTGTTTGCAGATTTCTAAAAAGCTTGAAAGTCAATATCTGGTATGATGCTTTCATTTAATTTCTTTAAGTAGTCTTTAGGAAATGTCCTCCAGACTTCCTGAAGAACATTTAAAGCTTTTCTTTGGATGTTTGCTGCATTGAGCTCTGTGCTCTGTCTACATGATCCCATACTGTTTCAGTAATGTTGAAACAGGGAGCCCAGTTCATGACCGATACTGTTCCGTTGTGTGTTTTTCTATTCAGGTAAGCTTTTACTGCATCTTCAGTGTGTTTGGGAGCGTTGCCACTAAGATGATTATCAGACGGTACTGAATGGTGGACCGAAATCTGACAGTATCAGATCTGACAGGATCCCCAAGGGCATGTCTGTCAGATGATAATACTATTACTAGAATAGCGTTATAAGCCTGCCACTTCTTCGTTTGGCCCTTGCTTGTTCAGTTCCCTAAAATTCTTTAAAGATGCTGCTCAGAGGTCAGTGTAAAGTGGCTTAATAAACAAAAACATTCCTGTGAAAATGCTCAGGTACAAGCTCTAACCAGTGTCCAAAGAAAAATGTTGAAAGACTTTCAGAAAGCCTGGAGGGCTATTGCTCAAGAGCACTAAAGATTACAAGAGTGTTTGGCTGCTTGGAAGTAAAGTATAATGAAATTAGGAGTTGGTCAAGATTGCTGCACAGTATTCTCAGTAGCAAAGTAGCAATGACCTTTTTTTTTTTCTAAATTCAAAAATGACCACAACATTTGTGTTTTCTGGATAGAAGGAGCTGCAGACTTCATTTTCTTTGTCTTTGTCTCCAATGTTGATCTTAGCTAGTGAGGACACTTCTGCCTCTGCAGTGGCTTGGTTTGTAGGAGATAATCAAAGAAGTAATCCATAATGCAATGCTTCCCAACCTCGTGTGGGTACACAAAGTGGAATGTAGAAGATGATTACAAAGACATCAGTAAAACGAAACATCCACATTCACAAAATGTTCTAATTTCATATTTTCTTGTTGTTTGTGTGTAAATATGTTTTTAAATGTTTGCAGTCCTCACAGTGATTTAGATAAAACAGTGGAGGTTCGAGAATAACTCAAAGACATAAAGTTGTAAATAAAACGCTCAGATTCAGCTTTTTAATTCAACACATTCAGCAGTTTAAACATTTCAAAGCTTAGTCCAGCGTTTGGGAGAGATTCTTGCTGTGTGTTTATCTGGGTTACATAAGAAGACCGATATCTCTTTCTTGTTGTTGTATTAACTATGAAGCTACAGCTACCAGCTGGTTAGCTGAGTGCGGGATAAAGACTGGAAACAGCTAGCATGGGTCTAACAAAAGCAATAAAATGGACCTAAAAAACATCCACAGAAGATGCTTTCAGCTGCTCCCTTCTTTCCAAGGGGAGGCGTAGCAAATGGTTCCAACCATTTCCTCCTGATAATCAGTCTATTCATTTATGTTTCCAATGATATCTCATGTGTTTGTGTGGCCTCTGATCCAAAGAGACAGGAAATCACAATAAAGTTAAACTGAAAGATACTTTTTTCCTGTAGTTCTCAGGAGGATATACACTCGGCTTTGCTGATGCAGTGTCCCTCCCACATTCATCCAGGCTTGGTTCTGGCACTGAGGGAGTACACTGGCTTGAGTCACTAGAGGCTGGGTTTGTGTCTCCTCCCAGTCTTAATTTTTTTTTTTTTTTTTTTGTATGTATGTAAAACAAATGAGTCGACCACAAAAATGCTCAGTTGAATGTCTGAATAGAAATCTATAAACTGGAGTCTTAACATTTAGATGTGCTGTGAAGGGTTTTCACTTATTCAAAGCAAATTCATGTATGGAACCTCTGACATTTATAGTTTTATAAACATAGCCCACATCCTGTACAGCTGCAGTTTATGATGTCCTTGCCTGTAGCTACAGGTAGCACCTCAGTCAGTTACACAGAGGCCTATCAACAAATGTTGGTATTAAATATCCTGGACACTTAAAAAAAAAATGTTGACATTAAGGTATTTAATGTAAAACTGTAAATTCTTTTCTGTATCTTGGCAATGACTGAGGGTTAATTTGGTCTGACAATAATTAGATCCTCTAGGAGTGTAGTGGTTTACACATTTTCCTAATAAGTAAAGAAAGTGTCTTCTCCCAGTTTGAGACTGGGAAGCACAACAGGAAGGGCATCAAGTGTTTAAAGATATCTCAGACAATCAAACTACCTGCTGTGGTGACTCCTTATGAATAAAAGAGCAGCTGAAAGTAGCTTTTTAATAGAGCAGTGGAAGTTGTTTCATTTTATCCCGTTCATATGTGTGTGAAGTCAAAAGGATGAATTTTAGCATGCTTTATGGTGTGCACAACAATATTCTGTCTCAAGTAGGAAGCTTGGAAAACATTTTAAAGCTGTATGAAGCTATTTCCAGTCCTCGTGTGAAGCTAACCTAACCCAGCTGCAGCCTTACACTAAACAGTCATCATATGTAGCTCGCAACAAGAAAGACATCATCTGAAGATGATAATTTACTCCTTTAAGGTCATAGTGTGTGTTTGTGAGTAACCAGATTATCTTGTATCTGCAGTGTCAATGAGCAAACTCACTCTGCTTGTGACTAGAGGGGAAACTGCAGCAGATACCCAAAAGAGGGCTGCTGTATAGAAATGTTCCAGAAATGTCACAAAGGGGAGTTGATGTTGATGAAACAAACAAAACTATGCAATAAACTGCACTAAAATAAAGTTATTCTCAAAAACAGGACAGCAGTATAATCATGTGACTCGTTTCTTCAGCGCGCTGCCTTTTATGTGTTTATTGTACAGTTTCAATCAGTGTTATTTTCAGTGTTTACAGTATCTTCTCTGCACTCTTTTCTGTCTCGGCTTAGAGACTTTGAGAAAATGACCAACCAGAAAATGTTTACACTGATTTTGTAGTAATTTTGTAGAGTTTTCTTACTGAACTGTATAAAAATGCATCTGTCTTTTATACCAAAATAAAAAGAATCTGTTTGTATTTGCTTGTTTTTGTTTTGTTTTTAAGTACTGAATCAGTACTGCATTTTAGTGTGAAATGTGACAAACAATGATTATAATTCTTAATTTTGTTATTTTGGGTTTTCCATGTTTAGAAGTGGACGATCTTGGTTGGGTAATGCTGCCATCTACTGGACCAGCTGGATCAAGTTCATTCCCACTCTAAATTGTAAGACTTTTGAAAGGTTACTAGCTACATTTCCTAGAGCAATAGTTATAAGAAAATGGTTTTAGAACATGAAATGATTGGATTATGCTGCATTAGAAACAAAAAACAAGTACACATACTTCAGATTATTTTCAATCAAATTATTTATTTCTACATCCCTCCAGTTCATCTCAGTCATCTCAAGGTGCTTAATATTGTATTAGCATTCCTGCATGACCAACTACTTGGTGATGGTGCATTGAAGAGAACTCCCTGAACCAGCTTAAAGAGGGGCAATCATGCCATGACCGAATGGAGGAGGATCAACAAATAAGACAAAACACAAAACTACAGGCAAGAGCAGAGAAAAGTTACAGTAGTGCCATATAAACGCACTAGGAGTGAAAAGAGGAGAATTGGTGCATCATGGGAAGTCGCCCAGCAGGTTGGGCCTACAGCAGCACAGCTAATGCCACAGTCACATTAGAACAAAGCAACCAATCGGTCTGAATTTATAAGTCAGACAGCAGTTATTTGCTAACCTTTGTCTGTCTCCCACCAGCTTACCTTTACAACTGGCCACCCAAAGGTTTAGGGTGGTTTAGCATGTGGCACATTCAATCTCTGGGCCACCAGCTGCAACTATTTGCAATCAGTTGCCAAATGCAACCACGAATTGTTCCTAGTTGCAATGAATTAGCCATTCATTTTTTACTCTAGTGTGATTGATTCATAAATGATCATCCAGAATCTTCATGAAAAATGAAAGCTTTGAGTCTAATCTTAAAAGTAGAGAGGGTGTATGTCTCTGAGCTGGTTGCATAGGACAGAGGCCTAACACCTGAATCCTTTCTCTAACATTGTACTTTTAGAAACTCTAGGAACCAACAACAAGCCTGCAGTCTGAGAGCAAAGTGCTCAGGTTAGCTAAAATGATATTGTGAGGCTTTTAAGGTATGACAGGGCCAGATTACTCAGCACTTCTCCCTTTGTAGTCCTCTGTTAATACACTTCCTGCAGGATTTAGCAGCACTAGCCATGTAATCAATTCAGCTGCTCTTCATCAGAGTTAAGACGATGTTACATAGAGGTCAGGAAGTCGAGAAGTTCATATTAAAAAGACAAATGCAGGGAAACAGAGTGAGGCAGGTCCGGGAAGAGAAGCTGATAGCTCAAAAGGCTTCAATTAAATATATAGAAACCAGGTCTAATATTCAAAATATACTGTAATGACGATGTTACCGTCTACTACAGTAGGGGGCGACTTGCACCTTTAGTCTAACCACAGTAAACCTAAAGACGAGGAAGTAAAGTTGCCCATGAGCAGTCTGTCACGTAATTTCCTGCAACCTGTGGAGGTAACTGTCGCGGAGGTCCGTCTGCATCTGTTTTTGTTTTCTCACAGCGGTAAGAATATTTTCTAAAGTTACGTTACATTAAACTTGAATATACCGAAGAATCTAGTGTGTGACAGTCTTAAAGTGTTAAACCTGTCAAAGCGAGTGTTTGTTTTTAGCTGTCAGCGCTTGAGATAATCACGCATGCGCAGACCAGAACGTCCTTTATTGGTCACAGCTGATTGGTGTAGAAAAAGGTTCTTCAATACTTTATCTGAATTGATAGACACTTTAAATATTTACTGGTTTGACGGGGTTTTGTTATATTAGTGTGAATTTGAAGGTTCAGTGTGTGTGTGTGTGTGTGTGTGTGTGTGTGTGTGTGTGTGTGTGTGTTATTGTTCATTGTTCAGTCTGTTGTGTGGCTGATGATGATTTTTATTTGTCAGAGAGGCAGAAAACATATTTTGGATAATAAACTGCATTTGGTAGCAAAATTGTTTCTTTTTGAATCAGCTTTAAAATAAATTCTTACATATAGCTCATTTTTAAGATTGTGACTCTTGGAGCTTACTGTGACTCTTGGAGCTTACTGTGACTCTTGGAGCTTACTGTGACTCTTGGAGCTTACTGTGACTCTTGGAGCTTACTGTGACCCTCGCAGTTGACAAGCCTAACAACGTGTAAGGAGACGGTTGGCATTTAACCTAGTCACTGTCCTGGAAACCGGCTCCTAATGTGGGCTGTGTAGTTTATTCTTTCATAATTTATAAAATAACCACATAGAACAAGTAATAATGATAATAAAAAAACTGTTTTCCAGATGCATCCATCCATCATCATCATATGTTTTATTTTTGTATAAAGGAAAAAGTAAATAAAAATATGATGAAGGATGCATCCATCCATAATTAAGACTGGATGCCAGTTAAAGAGTAAAACTGGGAATTGTTTACAGCTGGGCTGCCCTCTGTGTCCCAAATTCACCACCACACGTGCAAGGACCATGTGCAGACATCTGGAGTCCCACATCAAAAATGCAGTTTATTTCCAAGGTAAGCTGATGACAAGAGGAAATAAATGTGGGCTTCTTTTGATTAACAGCGTTGCATTTACCGTACATTTAAAGGTCAACAGTTTTACTTACTCTTACCAACTCTGATTTGGAGTCAGTAGATCAGCTTTAGAAGAAAGCTAGAGTTACTTTGAAAGAAACATGATTTTTAAATATTTATGCCATCGCATCACTGAGTAAAATCACAGCTGGACAGCTAAATTCCTAACTGTGATGTATGGCTGTCCCTTGCAGATACAAACATTTGCAGATGCAACCTGCCTTGCCGAGACACAGGTCATTACCACTGCCCGCACTGTGAGAAAACAATCATGCGCAAAGAGGATATGACATTACACGTAACTGGATGTCGAAACACATGTGATACAGTGCCACCTTCGGCAGAAATCAGGGCACCTGCATCATCGTCATCATCCTTTTTCACTCCCTGTGCTCCCCAGCAGAGGTCAGCGCAGCCTCCTTTGGAGCGTAACCTTCCCACATCAGCTGGAGAGGACTCTGTAATGTCAGACCATTGTTGCACACTTGTGTCACCTGTTGACACTCCGCCATCCTGTCAGCCAAACTCGGCTCCCCCTCCAGACGCCTGTAAACCACCTGCCGAGGCGGCACAGTCTGAAGCCACAGAGCTGCTCTCTTCACGTGTGATGTATTTAAAGTCAGTGAAGTGCCCTCACTGCGCCGTCGTTCTCTACAAAAAGAACTTATTGGTGCACATACATAAGAAAACATTAAAGCTGCATCTCATAGTAAAAGCAAAGGTGTTAGTAAAGCTTATGGCCTCTTTGACTTCCCAAAAGGCATTCATGTGAGACTTGGATGACTGAGCTGCCTCAGAACAACAGTGGGGGCTGTTCAGTGGATCATTGACAGTATGTGGAGAAAAACACAGTAGAAAATTTGCTGACACATATGTATTCCACACTGAATTGATTATATTTTGGTCTTTATATTATAATTTCTTGTTTAGAGGGAATTCAACATATTTTTTTGCACTTTATTAAAGGAGCTTTGTTTGGTTCACAGTTCCATATGAGTTTAGGTCTCCTCTGCCTCCATGTAACCTCTTCTGATTGGTTGCCTATCACAAGCATAAGGCTTGAACAGCAGATGGATGGAGCTTCTTTGTGGCTGAGATGATCATATTTGGGATATCCACTCTCACTGGCATCATACAGATCCAAAAGTATAGAAGATCGCCTGAAACTGAGTGTTCAAGTTAATTATTCGGTGGTCAAAGATCACAACATTTTGACAATACCTGAAATATTTATGTACCAAGTCTTATAAAATTTCACTTAAAAGGGAAACCAGGTTAAATGTGTCAATATTCAGAATAGAGAAAACAAAATCTGGAAAGTTTTCAACTTTACGTCTCAGGAACAGCTGGTCAAATTTTGAGAGTGTGTTGGTTTAGGCCGAGGCAGAAGTCCTAAAAAAACTAACTCTGTGGAGCAGAGCATCAGTGAAGCTGGCCCGTGCATATCTTTGTAGTTGCAATCATGTATTTGCAGTTTCCCTTTCAAAGCAGGAGAGCCACAATACAAGGGGCATCGAGATGATCAGTATTTTATTTATTTTAAAGTGAGTGAGGGAATGAATTTGCAGTGTGTAACGTTTCTGTCAGAAATCGGTCCATAATGAACACAAGTGCAGTAATTGCACTCTGCAGTAAGCCACTTTCATTTAGTTTTTTTCTTCTTCTCTCATCTGAAATTTGACTGTTATTTTATGAAACCTTTATTAAATCTTTTTCAAACTGCCACAATTACTGGGACTTGGAACAATCGGAAGTTTCTAAGATGAATTTTTGAATCTTCCAGTATATAAGTCTGACTTTAATAAATGCCTATATTTCAGAGGCTATACTCCTTCACTTTTACTTGAGTAATAAAGTTGAATCGTTGATTCATCTCTTGCCAAAGTATCTGTACCCCTGCTAAAGTGACAAGTGTGTTTACTTGTGCCATTAATTAATTTTTGATATTAATAGTTCTTTATGTAATTCCCTCTGGGATTAATAAAGTGTTCTGATTCTGATTATTTACTGTTGGAACAGCAGCATCCTGTGGGTTGTGGATTATACGAGTCAGACATTTTTCTCAGCCACTTTCAGCTGTTTTTAGTGCATGAAATAACCAATACAACATATGCACTCAATTTTTACAAAATTTTGCTAGAATTCAAGTTTATATTTATCTGCTTTTTATTATTTAAAATACGCCAACACTGGATTCATCCGATCCTGAGTCGGTGAAATGTTGAAAACGACTTCAACCAAGAGGTGGCGCCCTGCTACATCACACACCTTCAGTGGCTTCAGTTAAACTTTGCCCGGTGCTCAGCGAGGGTTCAATCTGTCGTCTTCAACCAAATAAAGGATCACATTGTGTAAGGATTAACTTTATTAACACCCACACAAAGATACACTCCCTCACACAACCAGGAGGCTGTGTTTCCACACTCCTCTCGGAGGAAGACGCGCCCCCAGATTCGCTGGAAGAGGGGAAGCCCTTCAGACGGACCACTTGATGGGATGCAGAGAGGAGAGAGGAGCTGCTGCCGTGGCTGTGCGTGATGTTCGAGTCGTCCATCAGGGTTTCAGCGCAACACGCCTGTAGCTGACATCGCAGGTAAGGTGATGTGTTTTAAATATGGACTGCGTGTTTGTGCGTCAAAACGCACCTTCACTTAACTTTTAGGAGGTGTTCCCGTGTTTGTTTGTTTGTTTGTTTGTTTGTTTTTTCAATTATAGCCACTTTGTTTTGGTCCGAGTCGTAGAATAATGCTTTTAATGTGTTTTTATGGTGAACAGTGGCCAGATTTAAGCACTGCAGGTGGTCACGGACCTATGTGACCCAGTGCTATCCAATCACATTCAGAAAGTCGACCATACACCAAATAAGTGTTTAGAATATTTAATTAATTTGATTTTGGTAATTATTGAATTACATTTGAATATTTAACAGTACTGAGTTTGGAGAATTAAAATTTTACACAATAAGCCCCCAAATCACCCCCCCCCCCCCCCCCCCACCACCCCCACCCCAGTGTGTGGTCAGCTGCAGCTCTAATTTAGCTCAGATATTTTCTGCTCAAATGAAGGAGAATGGAGACCGTTATTTCAGAGGAAGCTCTGCTCCCAGAGAGGATGTAGCAACTCACATTGCTGGTCAGTGAGATCATCCTTGTTCTCCAGATTTAAATCTTCTTAAAGGCGTAACTCAGAAGATCTGCAAAGGTCAGCAAGTGACTTATGTTTGTGTGTAGTGTCAGAATCCAAAGATCAGCTCATCAGCTAATGTTTGCACTGAATACTGGACATAGACTGACTGACACCTCAAACAAGGCATGTCAGTCAGATGCTGCTCAGCAGGGACCCTATAACCTTTTCACTGCCCCTGTTATCAGGGCGAGATGGGAGTTTGACATTTCAGACATGCAGTTATCTTAACGAGCGACTGCATGAACTTAGTTGCACATATACAAGAGCTGTCCAGACTTGGCTCCTGCTCGGGCGTGAACATTTGAACCAAAGTGTCCAACTCCAGGCAAATTATTTCCTTCACGCATTTTCCTTTTCCGTGTTCAGAGGGATGTTCCTGGGTCTTGATAGCCATCAGTTAGAACAAAGATTTCTCACAGGGCTGTGCAACATGCAAATGAAATGGTGCATATTATAAATAAACAGAGCACTATACAGGCTCTGTTCAAATGATGACATATGAACATCCACTGGTAGATCTTAAATTGGTGATTGCTGTCTTGTTTCCTTATTTTTTGAGGATTTATCAATAAATGTCTGCTTTTTAATCTGGACCTAACGTGCTCTCTGTCTGTTTCTGTCATACATATACGATTAGAAGACTGGATTTTAATATTAAACATGAGCGGAGTGTTAAAAACTGATGTCAGAGTAAGTGTAAGTATTATGCCCGTGAGCCAAAAAGCTCAGTGTTTTTAAAGACAGTTTTTCCTGCTCTTGGCTCTGTATAATAATAATATAGTCATCCACCCAAACAATGATCTGGCTGTGAGGTCAGAAGCACCAACTGCCTGCTGTGAAACCTTCTGTTTGTGAAGAGCAGCCAATCAGAAGCAATTTGCCTTAAAGGCAATGATTTGTTTCAGAACCAAGGAGCTGTATCGAGCCTCGGTATAATAAAAAAAGAAAGAATTATAGAGAATGATAAGTCCCCTTTAATGACGCTTTACTCCATATATCAACTAATCAGCATCCCAGCACAAGTGAATGTCACATGTTCAGTACTCTGCAACAGATTTAGATGTTTAGTTTCCAGCAGGGAGACCTTCAAGTTCCCATATTCGTCCTGAATAAATATGAGAAAATAAAAATATGGAGATGGAAGTGATCATATTTTATTCAGATTTTATTCCTCTGAAGTGGAAACATGCCTGTTTGTCATCCCAGGAATGCTCGCGGCAGAAGGAGCAAATGACTGATATAACTGTTTTCACCCCTCACTTTTAGTGTCTTTCAGCTCATCTTTTGTTTTCTGGCCAGCGTTGGTTCACTCTCACTGTTCTCCTGAGTGTTAAAAAGCTATGTAAACTGTCGGTGGACTGCTGGCTTCGCACCAAACTGCAGACACAAAGTTAGAAACCAGCTGGTGAACACACTGGAGCACGTAGCTGCTAAAGAGGACAGATATTTGTCTCAGGAGTTTGCACAAACCAAACCAAAACAAGAATGATGTAAATGACTTTACATTTATCAGGTGTCCAGAAACTCGTCTCCAGTGACTGTTGCTCTGTTGCCATACCAGCCATTACGTCCAATATGACAGCTAAAGCTAGACCAGTATATCAGTAGCCGAGTGCAGATGTATCTGTTGGAAAATTATTAAGAAGATATAACAGTGCAGCCACACTGGATCAGGTTTATTAAGGGATAGTACTTTATTGTTACAGAGAACATTAACAAGGTTAATTTACGGTTTTTCAACTGTAAAATGTGTTATTCGGTCTGGATCTTGGTCAAACTTTTTTTTTAATGTAGCAGATATCATTAAAAGATCCTGCAGTGCTGTATCGTTTCTAAACTTCTAGTTCACATTAACAGCTTGGCTCTGCTGGGAAAAATCAGCTATTCCCTGTAAAGGATGTGTTTTACTCAAAGTCACTTCATGCTAATATTAAAGAATTTAGTTTTAGTCTAAAGTGACGATTAAAATACACAATTAAAGCTGTTATACTCTCTATGAAGCTGTTTTCACTGTCAGAAGTGCAATAAGATCCCATTTAATACAGACTTTCCCTTTAACATATACAGCCTCCTTCATACCGACCATATCTCATCCTCCCTCATACTCATACTAGAAATGTTAGATCATCTCTACAAGCGGCAGATATCAGCTCAAGGCAGATTATTTCTCTCCACTGACGCTCACTTCCTGCATTTGTTCAGGAGCCTCGCTGCTGTGCTGATATTTTAAGTCAAGGTTGAAAAAAAGCCATTTGTGCCTCTTTTATGTCCAGGAGAACATTTGGTTTTACAGAGGAGCACACTCACGATCTGGAAGAGTCTGAGAAAATTATTAAAAACGCTACACTTGAGTAAACCAGGAATTATAGACATGTCTGGTTGGTTTTGGTCTGGGAATTGTGTTGTCCAACTCCAGGATGTTGGCAGTAGAGCCTCTGAGACTGCACGATTCAAGGCAAGCCTCTTTAGCTGGGACACATCCCACTGACACATCAAAGGCCCGTTCAAGGCCTTAGCCCCCCTTTTTATTTCTACCAGAATGTATTTAATCATTTAGAAAAGTATGATAAATGGAACCAGTAAACAAAACAATCAAAATTATTTAGAACACATTCACACAGAATATTCCCAGTCAGAACACGGTTATCCATATTTGAAAAGAGAAAATGAAAAGAGGAACAAACGGGCAAACACAGCAACCTGTTCATGAGCAGTTTTAATGATTTGCATTTCGCTGCTTGGGAGCGCACTGCTATCAGGGAGTGCTGTCGCTATATAGAGTGGGTTCAATATATAACCCGTTTTGATATAAGACATCAAAATAGTGAAAATACATTGAGCTTTCTGAGACTTGAAGATTTGTGTCTTGTTTTCCCCAAACAAAGGTCCAAAATCCAGAGAACAGCTTAGAAGAAAAGCAAATGTTCTTCTTTTAGAACAGGGGTCCCCAATCCCAGTCCACGCGGGCCGGTGTCCCTGCAGGTTTTAGATGTGTCCTTGATCCATCACAGCTGATTTAAATGGATAAATTACTTTCTCAACATGTCTTGAAGTTCTCCAGAGGCCTGGTAATGAACTAATCATGTGATTCAGGTGTGTTGACCCAGGGTGAGATCTAAAACCTGCAGGGACACCGGCCCTTGTGGACTGGGATTGGGGACCCCTGTTTTAGAAGGTTTCAGATAAATTCTCTATCACTTGTTTAATTCTGGCATCTGGAGTTTGGCTGAGATTAGGAATCTCTTTGGTGAGAGTGTCCTGAGCTGAGATAGGCGGGGTAGGAGAAACCAGGGATCCAAAGTAAGTAAAGTTTATATCTGTAGCACATTTCACAGGCATAAAAGTCACAAAGCACGTACAAGAATTAAAACACAATTAATATAAGACGAGAACTATGTTAAATGAAAACAAAACAAATTAAAAAGCCTGATTAAACAGAAAAGTTTCAGTCAGCTAAACAGAGTTGGAGTCGTAATCTGTTCCAGAGCCTTGGAGTGACAGACTGCAAGGCCCTAACCCCCTGGTCTTGTACAAGGAACAACTAATAGATTTTGAGCTTGTGAGCAAAGAGCAACAATAAGTTAAGATAAAAGTCACGGGGAGAACATGCACACTCTACCCAGAAGGTCCCTGCTCAGGTTTGAACCCAGGAAGAAACCGTAACTAGTTGCCAGTTGTTACCATGTGACTTAGTTGTGTGAAGGTTATTTGGGATAAGCCCGTCCCTACCTTAAGTTGGTTTCAAATGTTGGTTGCCATGGTTACATGAGGTCTACAGGCAGACCGCGGTGGGTCTTGCTTTTTTGTTTGATAATTTATCGCATTCCTTTTTTTGGCGGGCGAAACAAACACAGTCTCCGTCCCGGCTGGTGTCATCCTGCCCGCTTCACATGTAAGTCATTTGGAAAAGAAAGGCCTTGTTTATGCCGACCACATGCGCTTTCATGTTCAGGCGGCGTCACAGTACACATGTGAGTTTTAGGAAGTGACCAGCAATTAGTTTATTTGTGTCTCCAAGTGCAGGTTTTCCAAAATATTGTCGTGTCACGTTCTCCCAGCCAGACACACGGCAGGGATGAAACCTGAGTTTAAAGTAATTACGATGGAGTGAAATTACAGTGAAATAAGACATTTTGGGTACCATCCTCTGAGTCATCTTCGTTTTTTACTATACGTGCTGTGAAATTGTTTATTCCCGTACATTTTCAAAATGAACCTGTCCAGACGCTACAAAACAAAGTTTATATTTATGGATAAAAATAGCACATTTGTATTTTGCTGTTGAAGTTAAGTCCAGTTTGTGCCCTACACAGACATTAAGAGCATATATTCACTGAGGTAACCATTTGTTTTTCCAAAACTAAATTAACCAGCAAAGTTTAAATGCACCAGAAGGTCATTTAAAAGCACTTACTGTTGTTCTGAAGAATCCCCACAGATTCTTCTACATCTGGAAGTAAAAATATTCAGCTCGCTGATTGCACAGACAGATTTTTCGCTCCAAGAAATGTTGTAAACAGGTTCTAAATCTCATTTATCTTCATTGGAGGGCATATTTTTATCCCGGTGGTCCAAAGAGTCACTGAGGATTCTGGAAAAACCATCACAGCAACAATATGTGGGCTTTTCAAGCCCCAAATTTAACAGAAAGAACACAAACTGGGAATAGCTCAAATCTGCTATGGATGCTATTTATATTTATCTGCATGGTTTATATAAACTCTGTATGGTACAAGTTACAGGTACAGTTACTGTGAATCAAAGCTGCCTTGAGCAAGTGCAGCTCATGTCCACAGAGTTCATGCTCACAAACTGCTGCTTTTATTAATCTGTTATTTATTTGTCACCAAGTAGTCTTTTCAGTTTATTTACTTAAGAAGTGTGCATGTGCCCCCGTCGAGTGCACACACACACATGCTCGGCCCCAACTTCCACAAATAGACTCAGAATCTGTGGGAAACCCTGCTGCATTTTTGTGACCATAATGAACCTCAGCATCATTTTTATCTCCATGTATAAAGCGTGTACATCCTGTACACTGTGCATTTGGTAAATTGCATCACACGTGAAGTCTTTAAGACTTTCTTTCAAGCAATTTTCTAACTACAGTTTTATACTTTAGTTGTATATCACTTTTTACAAGGCATGCTAGTAAGCTTGGGTGTTTCTGACTGGCATTATAATTAATTATAATTATTTAAACAAAAATTCAGGCTTAAACTGAACTATTAAGTACTACTGTATTTACCTTACAAAGTTAATTCTTACAAGCAGGTTTACACAAACACACAGTTAAATCAACTTCAACCATAAACACCAAAATGCTGGAGGTTGTTTCAAAGAGCAAGTTTATTGACATGTTGGCATTAAAGTGAGACATAGATCCAGATTTGAGGGGGTCTAAGTCTGTGTAGATAACCTTCTTCTCAGATTAGAGTCCGGTTTTTCACTCCACTCATGCATGTGTAACTCCCATCTGTCAGTTAAGAGATTACTTTCATGTGAGAGTCATAGAAGCATCTGTTTCCTCTCTCACAGCTAGCAACTGATCCCCAGTGATTCGCGTCACCATGCCAACTCTTGCGATCCTCACAGCAACCTGGAGGAGGAGCTGCTAGGTTTACAACTATAATTCCAGCTCTGTTAGCCAACATAAAGTGGATCCCTTCCTAGAGACAAGGAAACAGGTAGGGTGGAGTAACAGACAGAGCACCAATATGTAGTGATGAAGTCATGTTTTCTGTGCTGGGTTTAACAGTCTTTTCTGTTTCAGAGATGGTTTTCCAGTGGAGTCTCCGGCTGATTTTCATATTGCTAGTGAAGACAGGACTTGCTGTTGGATGTGTTTGTCCAGGAGCCACCATTATGTCCCAGTTTCCCTCCAAGGTTCCTGCTGATGTGTGTTGCCTGAACTACTCTGGATCTGCTTTCACCCGTGTGGACTGGTCTGTGTTTACCAATGAAACAAACATAGTGACACTGGATCTCTCCAACTGTAATATCAGCTCTCTCGATATCAGTGGCGAAGAGGCTTCTGGGGCCTCTGCATTGCAGAAGGTCTTTTTGAGTCATAATAGACTAAAAATGTTACCAAGTGGGTTTCTGGGGAGACAGCCCAGTCTGAAGGAGCTGGATCTGGCTGGGAACTTACTTCAGGAGCTTCCTGGGGACTTTCTAAAGGACTCCAACAACCTCCAGAAGTTGTTTCTACAAGAAAACCAGCTAAATTTCCTCCCTAGCTCTATATTGGACAATCCGAGGCTTCAAAAGTTGGAGCTGGATGGGAACCGCTGGGACTGCTCTTGCTTGTTAGTGGAAGGCCTGGAGGCAAGAAGGGAGGCTAATCGCACCATCAAACTGCAGGATCTGCTTTGGAACATGACCTGCTTCTCTCCCTGGCACCTGGCCGGCAGGACTGTGTTGTCGGTGAAGGTTTCCGATGCGTGTCGGCCAGCCGGCCTCACAGCGCTCTTCATTGTCCTTCCCCTCCTCGTCCTGTCCACCTTGCTGCTCTGCTGGTGCTGTGGGAGGACGAGGAAGAAAAAAGAAGTGCCTACTTTCAGCAGCTCAAAAAAGAGGCCTCACAGTTCCAGCTCCAACGGCCAGAAGCATCGCAGCAAACAGCAGCCTTCAGCGGCTGAGCAGGGTAAAGCTGGAGAGGGGATCCTGAAGAACCAGCTGCTGCTTCGCCCAGCATCCGCCCTCCTGGGCAGCACCAGGGACATCTATGAAGAAGTGGAGATCAAGCTGGGCTCAGTAGAGTCTCTTCCGCGAGTCACCTCGTGCCGCTCCAGCTCCACAGAGGAGAGGCAAGGCTCCCAGGAGCCTGATGGGGCCAATAATACAGAGCTGGACACGGTGAGTGTCACAGAAGTGATGAAAGACTCAGCTGACAGGGAGAAAGCTTACATGACTCAGTCAACCGAGTACTACAACCTGGTGCCAGGTATCGAACTGGAGGACTCGGACCATGGCGAGTACGAGAATGTGGCGACATCATCTTCCACCAAAGAATAGATCAGCATTACAGGAAATACTTTAAAAAATCTTTATTAGAATATTTGTGGCATTCACATGGTGCCTTCAAACCAACTTCCTGCATGATGAGGTCTTAAGATATTCCTGCCAAAGTTACTACAGGTTTCTGTCCTTCTTTGTGTTTTTGTCTGTCTTCTTTTTTATTTCATCAGAGCAGAACTACCTAGTCTCAGTTGGTTTGGCAACTGATCCACTTGATTCTCTCAAATATCTGAAAAGAGTTTTCCTTAAAATAGTCATATACTTGTGTCATAACACACAGAAAGTTTCTAGAAGTTAGCCTCCCATAGCATAAAGATACAGCAGGGCCTGCTCTGTCTGTACTGCCCTATCTGATAAATGCAGAAACTAAAGTTAAGCAGAAACAACACTGTAGCTCAATAAATGACAAATCTGTCATGGCTTCGATGCATGCTCACGCCATGGTATTTTAGAAGTTTTTTATTTCTGCTTCTGTGTCTGGAATAAATAAAGTTACGTTTTTAAGTTTAAAAGCCTGGAAATACCAAGATTTCTGTAATTAGTTTTGGAGGTTTGATAACAGTTTTACATCTAACAGGGAAGCGCTAACATGAAGATGCTAATGCTAGTCCAAAGCTTATTTAGAAATAAATTCATACATGTATTAGTGTCAGTGATCAGAGGCAGAAATACATGTTGTTGTTTTTTACAGTGGACATGTTGACTTGTCATAGGTGGAAAAGCACAGCATTGATAACAGTGCAGTTTAAATTAGCAGTGAAGGACTTCCTGTAAGTCAAATGCAGCCGACACTGATGCGCCTGTTCTTAACCCACAGAAAAACATCTACTTTACACTAATTTGGTTTCTTTCAAAACCAGCACTGCTGTGTTGGCTTGCTTTGAGGCATAAATTTGGGTAACTAAATGTATACAAATTTAATGTTTTCAGTATTCTGGTTTGACTGGGCCTTTTTAAGGTGCTAGTATGTTGATGTCTAACCTGGGCAAAGCCAGATAGCTCTTTGCCCTTCATCGAAAGAAGACCTGTTATGTTGGTCAGCTCTTCTATGTCTGAAACAAGACTTTTTTTTATCTCCCTTTAAGCCAAGTTTCTTCTGATTGGCTGCCCTGTAGAAGGAGCAGATTTGAACAGCAGGAGTGAGGCTTTTGTGCTCGCAGCTATAGCTGTGTGCTTAGACCATATTACGATTACCCACTCTATATGACATTTATACAGCACCTAGAGGAGAAACAAAAGAGAAAAACAAATGCTAAAAGCAGAATGAAGCCTGGGTTTTTGGCTCGCAGGCTTTATACACACAATTTAGACCTTTGGCTTTTACTACAAGCATCCAACATAGAGTACCTTATAAATTTCTTAGACCACCTGTCAAAAAACTAAGAAAACACAAATATTTCAGAAATCTTTCAAAGACTTGTTTACAACTGAAATAACTGAATTCACTGAACTAAATTTTTCATACTTGAATTTGAGACAGTATACTGGACTTCAGTGAGAGGCCAGAAATGAATCAAACATAACATTCAAACAGCAAAATTAAATTTTCTGATCAGGAATGCAAGTAAATCACTTTTATGCTCCTTCATAAAACTTCTTATATTCTAGCATAAAAAAATAACATTAAGTTAAATTATATCTAGTGATAATCAGGTGGATATACTACATCTGAGATCTCAGTCCAGAAGCCCTCAGTTCTAGGAAGAACAATGCTCCTTTACCTCTGTCTCCATACGTAACACACAGATCAGGGAGCTTTATCAGTCTATAACTGGGTAGAAAAAATAAATGTATTTCCCCAAATTTCCTATTAGTGTGTAAAAAAACAACAGCCAAATCAAAACAATGCATTAACTAGTTACAGGGACAGTGTGGTCCAGCCTCCACAGTATCACAATGTGTGAGGAAGTGATTTAATCTGGAGCTTTTCCTGTGGGACCCGAGGAACGCAGTGACGGCTCAAAAGGGAGGCCTGATTTTCCTTTTTTCTTTTTTCTTTTCGCTTATGGAAAAACGCGGAAATAGATTTATTCTGTTTAATACTGAGTCGAGTGCAGTGTGCATTTAATGTCATTTTAAAGACAAGGAACGAGGATATATTTTTAACTGCTAAGTACAGCAGCCTTTTGTGTCTACTTTTTCTTTACCTCACACAACTGTCGTTGTTCCGGCCATTCCTGTTCGACTTGTTGTACCGAACACAAGAGAATTCCTGATTAAGCTGCACAACCAGAAATATAGGTGCTTAACAATGACTAATCCCACCGCTATGTTCGTAGTTAATTTAGAGCTAAATGTAGAATGTAAAGCTAAGATGACAAATCTAATTTTATGTGTCTTTCATTGTTAAGGGAGGATAAAAGGACAGACAAGATGACGACGCTTGCTTTGCGTCACACACTGAAATGTGCAGAGAGTTTGAAAAAGGCCATGGCGGTTGGGCCTAAATGCTGGTTTAAGATACAAATCTAAGCAGTGCTTGTTCGGTAAAGTGGAGCTGAGACCTGCACGAAAGAAAACAGTGCTCAGCAGGGTTATTGTGACAGTGTAGGACACTCGATCCTTATCAAAGATGTGGAAAACAGACGGATGTCTCGCTCTCACACTTGCTGGTTTCGCAGGCTAATTGGTTTTTTTGTTCAGTGAAATACTGAGGGTGCAGCAAAGGGTGTGGAACTTCCTGCAATTGAAAAAAACTGATCTGTATTTTCCAGATGAGTTTTCACATATTTTACGTTTAAGCTTTATATATCAACATTGTAAGGTTGCCAAGTGCTCTTCGGTCAAAAGACAAATGCAAAGACAGTTGATTCACAAAACAGCTTGTTGTTATGTTAATGTAAAAGGGACATACAGCTACATGCCACTGATGTACAGTTCTGTGCATTTTAGATGTTATTCTCTGGTTATTATTTCAGTGCCTGTCAAGCTTTATATTTTTGTCATAGGTTTACATTGGCAGCAGTTATGTACTGGACTTTATTTCTGACTGAATAACCTGCTGACAAAATTTAATTTCACAATTTGTGAAATAGCCATGAAATGTGATTTGCTTGTTTGTAAATATGGACACAATTTGCCTCATTTATCCTGTGGTAGTCATAAATGTAGTATTTTAACCCAATCCACAGTCTTTTCCTCCACAGTCTTTTCCTAAAACTAACCAAGTAGTTTCGGTACCTTCATCTGGCCAAACATGCAAAAATTATATACAAGTTAGCATATTGTTAGAGTCAGGTTGTACTCTGTTACATGAATGTCTTGTCTTTATCCCCACCACTAAAGACAAAACATTTCCTGGAGTCTAAGTTCTAGTCACACAGCCCTGGAGACTGGTTGGGGACCTAGCAAGAGGTTGCTAAGGAAAAACATTTTCTTCCTGAATAGTTGGCAAGTGCTTCCTGGGTGTTGTTGGATAAAATTAATCAGACAGCGGTATATAGTGCTGCACCAAAAACCTCTGTGATTACTTTGATTGCCAACAGATTGCTGTGATTGCCCGTAGTTTGCATGGAGCATTCTAACTTGTCTGCAAACATTCGCCAACTCCTCACTAAGTGTTGTAGAACTGTGAAGAGTGCAACGCAAACTGGAAACTGAGACATTTTGCTTTCAAAGTGAAGTTTTGTGTGTTCAAGCCTGTTAGTTTCAGTCGTTTGACACACTTTTTCCGTGAAGATGAACATTCTCCAGTTCCTATTTTACATTACGCTTCTTCAATCTTCACTAACAACTGGTAGTTGGATAGCAAGGGTTTGCAGTGAAGTCTGTCTTCAATGCAAACTTTAGCAACCTGCTAGTAGCCAAAGCAATCACAAGGAGGTTTTTGGTACAGTTCCTAAGTCACCTAAGCCCGTGTGACAGAGAGTTTTGCTGAATTTCACCACATTTTAAAAGTTTAAATCAAATTCTATAATTTAGATTCAATTAATAAACATTTTTTTTAGTTTTTTTTTAACTTACTGTCGTTCTTATGTGTCCTTGTATATATATAAAAAAAAAAAAAACATTTGTTTTGACTATTTTGCTAATTACATTGAAGCAACACTGAGATTCAAATGAATTTTAGCTAATAATAAACTTCATGAACTGGTAAAAATAAAATATTGTCTATGGTTTCTCAATATTAATTGAAATGACTAATGTTAAAAAAAATGTATTTGGTGTATACAAAAAATGCATAAAAAGAGTGAGGCTAAGGCTACATGTAAAGTTAGCAATAAGTAAACCTTACCTCGTATTACCTCATATATGAAACAGTGTGTTTTTAATTTAGAATGAATGAAGTAGTCTCTTATGATGTGGTCTCTCCAATTTTGTTTTGTTTAAAGTTTAGCCAAAGCTTGATATATATAAGATAACTTTAGCTAAATCACACTGATAACATTCAGGATTAGCATTTAAAAACAGTAGAAAGCTACGGTGAATGTACTATTAACCTTTTTTTTTTTTATTGTAACCTGTAAACCCACATTCTAAAGTTGTAAATGAATCATATATTTGGTTAATTTTCTTGCTAGTTAGCAAACATGCTAACTTTTGAAATTTTGGAAGAGGCATAAAAAAGCGCCAACTTTCAAACTTCACTACCTTAACTATACTTTTGACTGTATAAATACCTACAAGTCCAAAGGTTTACATGTTTCTAAAATTACATTCTAAATTACTGGACATTTGTGTTGCGCTATTGCTTAGTGTCAAATACATTTCAATAAGCACACTTTTTTTTTTTTTTTAGTGTTACGTTCCCCTGAGGGGTCTAGGCGGTGAGGGGGAAGTAACAAAAAGTGTCCGGGTCAGAAAAAGGAGACAAGAAGGCATGAGGGTTAAATTAAAGAGTTTTATTAAAGTAGCTCAACTAAAAGAGACGGACAAGCCGCTATCACCATTTAAGAAAACAAAACTCAGGCTTTTGTCAATAAAGTAAAACGTAAGCCAAAAAGAAAGAGCAGCTCACTAACTGCAAATACGGACATGAAGCTCACTAGCTGAAAACCACCAAAAACACAGCTCACTAGCTACAAACACTCAGCTCACAAGCTGTAACCACACTAATGGCACTCTGGCCCAGAAATCACCTTTCCCTGGGCTTAAATCTCCTTGATTACTGACGAGAGTCAGCTGCACAAAAGGGAAGTGTGGCACCTCAGGCAGAAGAGGTGGTGGGACACGCCCACCCAGGCACCTTCAGAAGGAGGCCCTGCTAGGGCCGTAACATTTAGACTAAATATATTTGAATTTGATTAAATTTAGTCCTGCTGGGAAATTAAAATTGCCAAAATTAAATAATAGGATACATGGAATCCGAATATTTAAAAAAGTAATCAAACTTTATAACCCTCCTTCATTTTAACATAAACGAGCTTTGTTTGACAAACTGTTTGTTAGCCTAAAAAGCCTGTTAGACATCTTAGTTAATAGGCTATGTAGGCTAGTTTAATCTTAAGTCCGGACCAGCAAAATCATTGTATATGTTTTATTGTCTTTGAACAAAGATTTAAAAAAAAAAAAGAAAAAAGAAAACTAATAAACTATCAATTCATAAAACAGTTGATAAACAGCCTGAGATGTCTTAAAAGTGTCAAATATAAGTCAAGGCTTGGGATTTTTTGTTGTTTGTTTGTTTTTTATAATTAGTCAGTCTACTTTCATTAAGAAAGGCTACTGTTGTAAAGGAAAGAAAAACAAACTACGTTGGCTTGTTTTTGTGGTGACAGGCTAAGTGTAACGTTGTTGTTTTTTCAGTAAAAATGCTGTAAAACTGACAATGAGTCAGATATCTGCCTGAGACAAAATTGTGTCCTGATTCTCTGTAATGTTAACACTTTGCAAATGCTGCAGACAGATTTTGTGCCATTAGCTACATATTTGACACTCCGTAACGTCTTCAGTATCGCTGAATCATTAGTAATCATTCAGATGTAAAATGGCAATACTGTATGTAATAAAAGCACTGATTTTTTTAACCACATTTATACAGGAAGATGCACTATGTTGATTGTGTATACACTTTAATATTGTTGACAGAGAAATAAAAGCTTGTCTTTAAGTATTTGTGTTCAGTATCTCTGAAAACAGACTCCTAATCTTTTTCTGTTCCCCTTTCTGCCCTGGCAATGACCCAGGCTGACCCCAGCTACCTGAAATCCCTCTTTTGAGCTCTAATTTCACTCACCGTGGGAAGTTGTAATTACAGCATTGGGTTACCAAAATGATCGGCATGGAAGTGCCATTCTCAGAGATCTTAGCCACAATCAGTAGCCAAAGGCAGGAAATGACTAGGCTGAAACAGTTGTCTGAGTATCCATGGATGCTAATCTGGGCGTGTGTTTCATCTATAGATCAAGATCACAGACGAACCATTGTGTGTCAGTTTGATACTCACGAGGGAAGCAAAGTAAAAAGCAAGACTTTTAAGATTTCTGGAATCAGTAATAAAGAGAGAGTTTTGACATAAAATGCAAACAAAGTGTTAAATATGTCAGATGTTCCTTTGATTGTTTTCTGTCAATAAAGGAGCCTCTGGGTGTCTCTGTTTATGAAGTAAATACAGGCCTAAGGGCTGAGGCTCAGAGCCATGCTGCACATTACAATAATGCCACCTAGTGTCAGGAATTGAGATTAGTTCTTTTTTAGCGTGGATATATATATATTTTTAAAATCTCCTAGTAAAACAAAAATCAGTGCAAATAAAAATGTAAACACTGTGAGACTCGGATTCAGGCTGGGAATGGGGAAGTCCACAGTGATTGCTGATCCAGGCTCCAGTGGAGGATACATGGCCTCATAAATGTCCACTCAGAGGTGAGCAAACAGAACCAGTGTCCAAAGCAGGGCTGGAAAAGAAGAGTCTGATTTACAGTGAGGAGCTGTAACTATGTGAAAAACAAACAAGTGAGCTAAGCACAGCAACCAGTTACAAAGGACGGAGACTGGAGGGATGGACACCTCTGACAGCTCTGATGTTTAGACTGTTGCTATCACAGTCACCAGTAAATAACACAGTCTACGCACCTAGCGGCCTCTGCTGAGCAATCAATCTGTGTGCGCTCTGTTTGATTTTCTGTGGCAGGATGCTGAGATAGCAGGTCCAAAGTACTTATTTGTGTTACATCAGAAAAAGGCATGTCGACAGAAAAAGTGTGCAGTGCATTTTCACTTAAATATTGCTTTCTACTTTACATATGTAAGTAAACCTTATTTGAAAAGAAAAGGCACATACAGCAGTCAGAATAGTATTACATATAGCTTAAAACGCCACATTTTTTATTATGTGAGAACAAATGATTAAAAAACAACAGCAGATTTGTGCAATTGTGCAACAACATTTGCATGTTAAATTTTTGCATGTTAAAATTTAACATGCAAGTTTTTTAAAACGTAATTCAGCCTTACGGATAACTAGACGAAGCAAGTCAATAACAGTAATAAATACATCATCAAACAGTAAAACTGACACAGCTGATATAATCCTCTCAAATACGCACATAAAATGGATACATTTATAAAACAGATGGCAGTCTTGATCATAAAATAAATCCTCAATTCTAAATATTTAGAAGTCATATAAAGAGCTATTCCCCTGCAGAGATTACAATCCAATATGAGCTGTAATGACGTCATTATGTAACATTATACACGATTATTATAAAGTCTGCTCTTATAAAAAATGCATTCCTGAGTGTGATAAATCATACATAGTTTAGAAGAAGCTGCAGTCCAATTGTTTGCGTACAAGTTTCATTAAAAATCTAAATTTATATAGATTATCCATCCATCTATCCTCTTTCACGTCTCCACTTCAGGGTCAGGGGGGGACTGGAGCTGGCACGGGGTGAGAGGCGGGGTACACCCTGGACAGGTCATCCGTCTGTCACAGGGCTAACACAGAGAGACAGACAACCATTCACACTCAAAGTCACACCTATGGGCCATTTAGAGTCACCAGTTAACCTAACCCACTAACTTCACGTTTTTGGACTTGCAAACTCCACATAGAAAGGCCTCGGACAGATGCTGGATTCAGACTTTCTTGTTGTGAGCTAACAGTGCTAAACACCATGACACCTTGCTGCCCTATACAGGTATATGTATAATTTGTATATAAATAAAATATATTTTTTAAGCCCAACTGCCTCTGACATGTAATAATTTAGTGTTTCTGTTTGCTTAATGTGATACAACACTAGATTTTTTTTGTCTTTTGTTTTGTTTTTTGCTTTTGTGTATCATTAATTATTATTTATCTTTTTTTTTAGAATAAATGACAGCTGTAAGAATAATTTAACTTTTTAAAAATATTTAAGTCAGCTCAGCACTAACAGGAGGAATTAACACAATAATTATTAACACTTTTGTGTTGACTGAGAACCTTATAGATTATAACTTTTACTGGAAGGTTTTACTGAATAATAACTTGATTGCTGATCACTCAAACCAGTTATGTGAGCTTAAAAAGAGATGTTTTCATGCAGTCTGTAACCGTAGGTGTGTTTCACTTAGGCTGCAGGTTCCCAAGTAATAAAACTAAGGTGTTAATTTATGACAGCGCCACAGAGAGCTTTAAATTCAGGCCCAGAGGAAGAAACTTTTTTCTCAGGACAACAGGATTCAGCACAGGTGGAGGTAGGACAGGTCTTAAAAAGTCTTTTATGTATATGTAATTATTAAACATACATTTAAATGCCTTTTAATGCTTTTCAGGGATTTGGTGCTTAAACATGACAGTTTCCTACAGTCTTGAGGTGGCCAATGCCAGGTTTGCTGGCTTTTCCAGGCTCCTGTTCAGGTGGAAGGGAAGCATCTACAGGCTGCTCTACAAGGAGTTACTGGTGTTTTGTAGTGTTTATTTGTTTTTCAGTTTGTTTTACAGGTAAATTCACATTTTCATACCGCTCTTACTCTTACCTAGCTTTGCTTGTTTGTCTCGCAGTGACAATTTTAATTTGCTCCACAGGTTTCTCCTCACACGGAGGCAGCAGGATCTGTTTGAGCGTATCGCCCTTTACTGTGATCAGTTCACCAACACCAACTACATCCCTGTTTTGTTTGTGCTTGGTAAGAATGAATCATACAGCAGTTAAAGAACTAAAAAAAAATCATATGCATGAACTTTCTCTCTTTTTTTTGTTTTATTCTAGGTTTCTATGTGACCTTGGCCTTTAATAGGTGGTGGGGTCAGTACACCAGCTTCCCACTGCCTGACAACCTGATGATGGTGGTGTCTGGGAACGTCCACGGGACTGATGAGAAGGGCCGTCTGCTGAGACGAACCCTCATGAGATATGCCAATTTATCTTCAGTCCTTATTCTCCGCTCCATTAGCACAAGAGTTCACAAGCGGTTCCCAACTTTGGACCACATTGTGGAGGCTGGTGAGAGCAACAGTTCTTAATCAAAAGTCGAGTTAATTTTAAAAATCTCAAATGTACCTTTTGCACCATATTCAACCATATAATAATTGCTGAATGTACCAGTAAGAAAGACAGAGTGCTTCCAATATAGACAATACTGAGGAAAAAATAAAGGGCTCATTACTCAAGACTTCTTCCTTTTGTACTTCTCACAGGCATCTTTTTACTTCACCAAATCTTAGTTATAAGTTACAAAATAATGCTGAAATAAGTTTTTTCTACACATCAAATACTTATAAACACACAGAAATATATATTTTTAGCACTAAAACAGGGAAGAGTTCAGCCAAGAGAATTGTTTTTATAGGTCACAATATACCACTGTACACCTCACAGGGATAAGGAGTTTGTCCATTTAGTAAAAATGTGTGATTAAGATTGAGTTGGGCAGTGGGGCTTTTGGGATACAAGTATTTTGTCAGTTACAACGGGGGAAAAAATGGGAAAAAAAAAGAACAGCCATCATGATTCTCAGTCTTGTTTAGTTTAACTAACAGACCAAAACTCAAACACATTTACTTCATTGTATTTTAAAGTGAATAAAATCCTAATACTAACATTTCAGTGTTATGCAGTTCAGTTTATTGCAGTCACTTTAATTGCTGTCAGTAATTTAATGGTTTCATATATCATGTTAACTAAGTGTGTCTAATACGTGGGCAGGATTTATGACCTTGGAGGAGCTGAAAAAGTTTGAGTCACTGCACTCTGACTTCAACAAGTACTGGATGCCTCTGACGTGGTTTTCAAACCTGGCGTCCAGAGCGAGAGAGGAGGGCCGAGTGAGGGACGACATAGCTCTGAGGCTGCTGATGGATGTGAGGAGTTTACTAAAGAATGCAACAAGAGCAGACCTACACATTTTCTATGACTTACAAATAATCTATGGCTCTAAAGTGTGCGTAAACTCCACTGCTGTACTACATCTGCAGGAACTCAATAACTACAGAGCAAAGTGCAGTCTGCTGTTCCACTACGACTGGATAAGCATCCCTCTGGTCTACACTCAGGTACGATCAGCCAATGAAATATGAGCCATTCATTTAAGTGCTGTACATCACTATAGACTTGATTCATAACTAAATACATTCAAAGATTTTTATATCTAGAACATATTAAGGAATTATCAAATAAAACTTGGATTCTTTTTAGATTTTTTTATAGATTAAACCAACCATCAGCATGTAATGTTGCTGTTGTCCTGAATCATATTAGTGGTGCACATGGATATGCTTCTTTAACTCATGACCAGTTCAGGTTTTTTGCCTAGATCATTACATAAAATGTGTTTTTTTTACATGACAAAACCTTTCTGCTGTTTCTTTTCAACAACATATGTGCTTGTCAGATTTCATCAATTTCATATAAATCACCAGATGATTCTACCTTCTGAGACACAACTGTACTTAGCAACCCCTAATTTTCTATCTCATTGTTTTTTTTTTTCTGTGTAGGTAGTAACTATTGCAGTTTACTCATTTTTTGGCTTCTGTGTGATTGGCCGACAATTCCTGAATCCCGAGAAAGGTTACAAGGACCACAGACTGGACTTGTACGTCCCTGTTTTTACCCTGCTGCAGTTCTTCTTTTACACTGGCTGGCTCAAGGTAACACAGCACCATCATGTATAAGTGCACACTTCCATTCCAGGCTCTATAATATAGTCTTATCATATTTCAGAGGGAAATATGTACTTTTTATTTTTTGTGACAGTTTTAACATTGTGGTTTTGTATGATTTTACTTTAAAAAAAAAAAACATCCAATAAGCTCATAAAATACACCTTATGAGCATAAATTGGTTGTTCACAGCAGTTGAAAAGTAAAAAAAATAACAATGATGTGATGCTGAGGTCTTTGTTGCTGCTGTTCTAAAAAGAGATTTCCTATCAAGATTGTCTTTTGGTTTTACTTGAATAACTAATACAACTACGCCAAGCTTATGTATGCGAACTTTCTTTGTTCAACTCATAAACCCTCTAAGTTATCTGGTGACCAATTGGAGGCCCCTGACCCATCAGTTGGGAACAGTAGACTGAGATGTTTACTGAATATCACAGCTGCATGGAGAAAGGCATGCTGAAGCACTGACGCATGCAGTTTTTTTTCCCACTGTTTGCTTGTCCAGTTTCTGTTTCTGTTTTGTAGGTGGGAGAGCTGATCATCAATCCATTTGGCGAAGATGATGATGACTTTGAAACGAACCAGTTGATTGACAGAAACTTTCAGGTTTTCCCCTTCAGACATTCCCCCTAATTATGACTACTAGAAACCTAGAATGAGATGTTAAATCTCTTTCTTTCTCCCGCAGGTGTCAATGCTGGCTGTGGACGACATGTACCAGAATCTGGCTCCAATGGTGAAGGACAAACACTGGATGCAGAGACACTTCTCCATCCCTTACACTCTGTCGACAGCAGCGGAGAGCCTCAGACCAGCATTCAAAGGCTCCACTTATGACATGAGGTAAAGTGAGAGGGATGGAATTTAAGATATATGAGTATATCCATCCATTCATCCATCCATCCACCCTACCCGAACCTTATGGGGTTCGGGTAGCGGGGGCAGCGGCCTGAGCAGAGAAGCCCAGACTTCCCTCACCCAAGCCACCTCTTTCATCTTGTTATGTTATGTTATATATGTGTGTGTGTATTTTATTCAAAATGTAAATATTTGTGAACTCTATTTATAAGTAGAACTGGAATTATATATCAATCCTTCTATGATTATCTTGATTTTTCTTTTTTTTTTTGTAGCTTGTCAAAAATCTTTTTCATTTTTTATAAAAATTTTAATCCATATGATAATGATAATATAATATAATAATAATGATAATATTACATAATGATAATGGGAATATATCATAATTTTCAGTTACAATTTTGAAAATGTAAGTATATTTTTATACTTAAAATTTATTTAACACTTCCATTCTGGACAGTTTGTTGTAATAGCTTGATTTTACATTCCTAAATAAATCACAACCACTGCCATCTTTGGGTTTAAAGTATCTTCCATGTTTTCAGGATGAGTGCTGAAGATCTAGAGATTCACCAGCCTGGAGGCACTCCTATGAACAAACAGCATTTGCACCTTCAGGGCTCTGTGAGTGATGGGCTCAACAGCCTTCTGCAGTGGGGTAAAGGCATCCTGCGCAGTGGGAGCCTCTCTTCTCTGAAGGAAGTCTCGTCAAACCCAAACGAGGCAGACGGGGATGATGAAAGGGAAATAGATGTGATCACTCACAAAGAACAAGAAAGGGGACTAATTAAAGTTTTAATTGAACACAACTAATTGATACTTGCTGTCATGTTTTTGAAAACGTTTATTGTAAACATGACAAAAAAATGTTTGAAAACATTTTTTGGGGAGGTGGAAATGTGACATTGAAAGGTCTCGCTTGTTTTAAACTGTGAACTACAATAAGATTTCATCCTTTTCAGATTTTATTTGTAGACATTTTTGGAAATTAAGCACAAAACTAATTATTTATTTAATTATTAACTATTAGATCTCCTGTTTGCTTAGTACTGTGTCAGAGACCCATTTTATCCTATCTGTCAGAAATCTATGTATTATGAGAAAAAAATGTCTGATATTCTTGAGTAAATAAAATTCCAGATGAAAAATATGTTATTATTATCATTATTGTGCAATTTACTTTAAGTGGCTAAAAACTCTTTGGAGGGAGCTAAAGTGTTTCAAAGCAGAAAACACTGTGACTGAAAACACTGTAAAACCCTGATGACTGTAAGTCTTTCATAAATGAAAACTTTATCGGTATAATGAAAATTATGAATGTTTATGATTGTTGAATATACTGAAATAGGTTTGTCTTCCACACAGGCTCTGTAAGATGTGATTAATGCTATTAAAAAGGTGTATTTAACTCAATCCATAGTAAACCTTTGATTGTGAAAGCCTTGGAGGTCTGAAGCCTTTGTTCAGTAAGTAATCCTCCCTTGCTATAACTGTATTTACATAAATCCACGTGATTTCCCTTAACAACAACAACACTAACAATAATGATATTAAAGTTGCAGTTTATTCTTTACACTTAGATCACACTAATGTATTTAATCGTATCTGACACGAGTTTTTATGAGTTTTTATAAAAACATATTAATCAATGAATTTCGCAAAAATCCCGGCTGTAGCAAATACCAATTAAAACTCATCCATGCAGATTTTTTTTAATTTCTTTTTTTTAAAAGTTGTTTTGGAAGGTTGGATAAACAGTCAGGGTTCGAAAAATGTGAACTTTCTGGCAATTATTTTCGGAGTTCAGCCTTCAAAAGTTAAGAAAATTAAATACTCGACTGAGAAGCTTTTATTTTGTAAAGGAAACAGCGACGGAAGGCCGGAAGGATCAGAAGAGTCTTTGCTCTTCCGTGTTGTCAGAAAACCATAGAATCTGTAACAGGGTGCGGGACACTTGTCAGCAGGTACGTTGGTATCTACTGTTTTTAAGAATTGACCACACTTCTTACTCCGTGAAATGTTCATGTCCCGTGAAGTTTTGTTAAATATGAGCCTAGCTGGCCGCCAGGGTTGTTGATGACAGCTGCGGTGAGGGATGGACTCGTTTACTGAACACCCTGGTAGCATGCTAATGTTAGCGCTCTCACTTTTACCTAATGGGAGGAGGTGATATTTGTGTCAGGGAACTTTGCCTGCTGATTAGCGAATTCCTAGCATTTCAAACAGTGTTCAGATTTTATTAGGAGAGCTAGGAGCCAGTTTAATTAATCGATATTTTAAACGAAGCCAAAGTTTCTAAAGAAAGTTGGGTTTTGTTTGGTTTGACAGGAGCATCCCTGCGCAGCCACGCAGGAAAACAAAAGCGGTGTAATGTCAGCCGATGAGCTCCTGCTACTGCTGAGCTACTGACTGCCACCTTCACGATGGGCGACAACCCTCACCTGCTGCTCGGCAGGATCCGCTTCCTGAACAGGTGCATCGAAACTTTCAGGAGGAGCGAACCGGTGCCCGAGTGTCTGTGTTATGTCCCCAAAGAAGTGTGCTACAAAATCTGCAAGGATTCATCTTCCAGCTCATCCGCTTCCTCCTCCGGTGCCTCTGCGGGAGGCTCCACCGTGGGAAAAACCATAGTCTCTGTCTTCGAAAGCCCCCATCAGACTGCCCACAGTAAGAAAGCATGCAAGTACAACATTGAACCAAAGAAAGGGACATGCATCCGGACAACAGGGGAGGAGTACTGTAATAGCCAGGGCCTTTGGGTCAAAATGAATAAGGTAAGACGCTGTTACTTCCCCTTGGATGCAGTGACATCAGTAAAAGTCTTTGTGCTGCTTGAAACAACAATAACCCTTTGTTTACATACACTTTACATACTGTTACAGTGGTGGATGCTCACATTAAATAATGAGGTCCAATAATCCAGTGAGCCTAAAAGCACTCAGACAGTTTCAGACAGTGGATGAACTGAGTGGCTTTGCTAAGGCTCAGTATAACACAGCTCTAAAAGGGTCAAAGAATAAAAGTATTGAGCTGCAAAGTAACATATTAGGTACATAGTAGTGAAATTTGACCCTCTTTACAAATTAAACTCACATTAACTGATTCCAGTTCTTATATCAAATGTTTTTTCTGAATGAAAGGCAAGACTGAAGATTTCAGTTTGTGATATCATATTAGGATCTTCTCATGTCTGCAGTGATTTTCATCCAAAGATATGCATTAGGTTTAACTGGTAATCTCAGAAAAACAGGTGATCTTGTCACTATCAATAAGAGCTCTGTAAAATGATGAATCATGAATATAAGCTCGAGCAACTGAGTTAGAAAGAGAGAGGTTTATATATTTTTGCCACATTTTATTACAGCAAAAATAGATTAATCTTGATTATAATTATTGCAGTGTATATTGCACAATAATGGTGCACATGTCTATTGTGGTTAAAGTTAGAAATAATGGGTTTTGTTACATACAAATAATTCATGTAAGCCAAACACAGGAATTATATTCCTGTGTTTGGCATCAAATAAAACTATTTCAGACAGTTTTTCAGCTCTTGGCTCTGTATGAGGTCATAGAAAGCTGATATCCCTAATGTCATCTCAGACATGCAGCTCCTCATACCTGCTGTTTAAACCCTCTGGTTGCAAAAGGGCAAGCCATTCAGGAAAACAGTTGGCTTAAAGGTAACAAGGGTGGAGTGAAATATGGATTTTTCAGAAAGTGGATGAACTTTGTATACAAGATAAATAAGAATTTTTTATGAGCTGTGACACAAAATTTAAAATATGGAACTCGAAAAGGTATTATAGGTTGATTTGTGTGTTCTCAATTATTGTAAATTTGGTAAGAAAGCAAATGTTGACCAGTTGATCCGTGGCTGTCCCCAGGAGCAGCTGGAGGAGCACCGTCCGGGCCAAGATTTGGAGGAAGGCTGGATCCTCGTGTGTAAACACACCGAGGGAGGCGACAGGCTGGTACCCGTGGAGTCACCAGAGACTGTCACTAGGCAGCAGCAGCTCTTTGGCTACGACCACAAGCCCTGCAACAGGTGGGAACAAGTGGTGGATGTGGAGAATGCACTTTACATTGGCGAGAAACCCAAAATCGCAGAGTGTGATGAGGCTGCCATCCAGAAGCTGAGGTGAGTCCGTCTGTGCAAAGTTAAAATGGAAAGTTGAGTTTTCTGGTGCAGCAGATTTTAAAATGAATGCAATTAATGCTCAGTTGAACTGTTTCAGGTATGTTCCTCCTACTTGGACATATGAATGTGATGAGGACCTCGTGCATTACTTCTACGATCACATAGGAAAAGAGGACGAGAACTTGGGGAGTGTGAAGCAGTGTGTGACCAGCATCGATGTGTCTTCATGCTCGGTGAGCAAAATTAAGCCCTCGTCACAAATGAAACTCGCATCGACTGACTTTAAATCTCATTTCAAACAGTCTAAATCTTTCTAAGTATAAAAAAAAGAAAATGAGGATTGTAGTTTGTGATGTCATGTTAAGGTAAATAGAATACTAGTAACTAGTCCGTAAGGTTTGTTTTCTTTTCTTTTTAACGTTGGCAAAACATGGATTGGCGTTCTCGGTGGAGTTACATTGGACCTCTTTCCTGATGACATCAAAAATGCAGTGAAAGGAAACTAGATTGATCTGAGAAGTTTTTATGACTTTAATTTGACCCAGTGACCATCATGATAGACAGTCTAGTATAACATGCATGTAATTATTTGTGGGTATGACAAATATGTATGTATTTATGAATTTAAAATGGGTTTGTTTATGAATTCAGTCCATTCATCAAACCTTGATATTTGCTTACAGGAAGATCCCAGCGGGGGGGCGAGTTGCCTGACAGATGGCGATGTTGAAACTTACTGGGAGAGCGACGGCATGCAGGGCCAACACTGGATCCGCCTGCACATGAAGAAAGGCACTGTGGTCAAGTAAGGAAACACAAAAATTGAGTAATAGTAAAGAATAGTAAAAATAAAGTCAAAGGCTTGGACAGTGCAGTGACTATGACAACAAGATCATTAAGATAAACTGTAATGTAAACTGTGCCACATGCAGTTTTTTGCCTTGTGGTGTAATGTATATATTAATATTAGTATATATAATGGTATGAATATAATGTTTTTGGGTTCTAAAGTAAGAAGTTTGACAACAACTGATCTGGGTATTATACCCAAATTTTGCACTATCCCTATGATGGTGTAATCATCACGTAGAGTTGCTATATTAGACATTTAAAAATGTGAAGCACTTTATGTCTCTTTTTGTTTCACTGATAAGCTGCTGAGGTCTCAATATTTTATTTATTGCCTGTTTTGTTTACTAGTAAGCTGATACTGACTGTGGACTCAACGGATGATAACTACATGCCCAAAAGAGTCACAGTGTTTGGAGGAGAAGGAGACAACCTAAAGAAGCTAAGTGACGTCACCATAGATGAGTAAGTTTTGTCAAACGAGATTATTGCTACAGTTTGCAATTTAACAAAAAAAAAAGTTCAAAAATGAATGCATACTGATTACAGTTTATATTCTACATTTATGTACTTTTACTTTTATGTTTCTAGTAATCTGATAGGAGAAGTGTGTGTGCTTGAGGATATGACTTCCCATTTACCAGTTATAGAAATTCGGATCGAGGAATGTAGAGGTCAGAATTTTTATGTTTTTGTGTCAAACTAGCTGATTTCTGTTTGAATGCTTTTGCAGGAGCTTTTGCACTGAACATAAAGCAACGCTTTTTTCCTCATTTTGGCTTTTACAGAGGATGGAATAGATGTGCGGATCCGAGGCTTGAAGATTAAGTCGTCCTGTGAGAGGGATCTGGGTCTGAACGCTGATGTTTTCCAGTCCTCTAACCTCGTCCGCTACCCACGTCTGCAGGGCACCCCACCAGATATCCTGTACCGCAGAGCGTTAGTTATCCAGAGGTATGTCAGCGAACATTGTGCCCCATGTACTTTTTACAGAACTAAATATTTGTCTTCGGGCTTGGAAAAAATATCCTTCTTCAACTTCTCAGGTCTTTACCCTCAAGATAAAGTGTTCTGATTGTCCATGTTATCTGTAAACAGAAGGTGTTTCCAGTTTGTGTCTCTTTCTGTCTGCAGGTTTATCAATCTTTTGGACAGCGCGCTCCCGCACCTAGTGCCAGCCTGGGATTACAGCCTGGGTACCTTCAACCAGATCAAAGTGAGCCGTCCTAAAGCTTTTAACATGTCATTTATGATCTGTGCACAACAGCAAGCATTTTTTATGTGTTTCTTTATAACATGTGTCTTTTGGTGCCCATTAGAGCATAAAGCAGTTCTTGCTGCTGTCCAAGCGCCGCTCAGCCCTCATCACTCAGTGCCTGAAAGACTCGGAGACCAGTAAGCCAAACTTCATGCCTCGACTCTACATTAACCGACGTCTGGCCATGGAGCACAGGGACAACTCATCTCTGGACCCAACCTGCAAGAACGCCGTCTTCAACCAGGTAGGGACCAGAAGGAAGCCTAAAATTCAATGTGTAGAGAAGATGTGCAATAATTCAGATGCTTTATTTTTCCTCTTGCAGGTGTATGAGGGTCTCAAGCCGTCAGACAAGTTTGAGAAAACTTTAGATTACAGGTGTGCATTTTATCAGCCTCTTGTGTCCAATATTTAGGACTTTTATAACTCGAGGATTAAAATCTGAATCTCCAGTGTGCCTTTTTGATCCTTCAGGTGGCCCGCTCGTTATGACCAGTGGTGGGAATGCAAGTTCATTGCAGAGGGAATTATCGACCAAGGAGGTGGATTTCGAGATAGCCTCGCAGACATGTCGGAGGAGCTTTGCCCCAGCTCGTCCGAGTGTCCCATGCCTCTCCCGTTCTTCAGCCGGACATCCAATCAGGTAGTCACTATCCCATTGCCGCCTATCATCAGAATGGATATCACTGTTGTTCTAAAAGTGTCTTTTGCTCATCTGTCAGGGCGACTTTGAGGCTAGAGATTATTACGTTCCCACCCCTTCCTGTAAAGAGTTCCACAAATACGAGTGGATCGGTCAGCTGATGGGTGCTGCTCTCAGAGGGAAAGATTTCTTGGTGAGTCTTTTGTAGGTTGTTTGCAATTTTAGAAATAGTGTAAGAATATTTATTGGGTTTTAACAAAAATGTAATGGTTTTATTAAATTATTGTAACATAGATAATTACCATTGTAAATATTTATTAGTTGTAGATATTTGACTTTTCAGACTTGCTGTGTGTTCACTCCTGCAGGTTTTGGCTCTTCCGGGGCTTGTGTGGAAGCAGCTGATTGGGGAAGCTGTCAGCTGGAGTAAAGACTTTGCTGCAGTAGACTCTGTACTGGTGAGGATATTCAAATCATTACATTTACATGGTGGTGTCATTTAAATGTCAAAGCTTTGAAAGAAGAAAAGTCTCTGCTGACTGTGTTTCATAAAAGTACAAGAATTTATTGTCACTATTTTATAATAATTATTAATTTGCTCCTACAGTTTGTTGATCGATTACATTTGTTTCATGTAGCGTTTTGGGTTTGTTTTTTTCTTTTTGCATTAAAATTAAAATCTAGAAGGAATTAACAGATTGGATGGGTTGTTTTCCTGGTTGCCTCACTGTGAACATGTGTTCAGGTAAACCTTCTGGAGGCCATGGAGAACATGGACCAGGAGACATTTGAGTTCCGATTTGGGGAGGAGCTGGTCTACACCACTCTGCTGACGGATGGCTCAATGGTGGAACTGATCCCCGGTGGCAGTAATGTGTCAGTTCGTTATGAGGACCGCAGTGAGTTTATCCGCCTGGTGCAGAAAGCTCGGATGGAGGAGAGCAAACAGCAGGTGGGCTTCACATAAATTGGAATTACCCGTATTTCTTTTACTCTTTAAGCCAACTCTTTGTAAAATACTCCAGTGATGTTTTAGTGGTTTGTACACGTGTGTTACAGATTGCTGCCATACAGACGGGACTGCTGAAGGTGGTTCCTCAGGCAGTGCTGGACCTGCTCACCTGGCAGGAAGTGGAAAAGAAAATATGTGGAGACCCAGAGATCACTGTGGAAGCTCTGAAGCGACTCAGTGAGTGTCCGGCCTGGATTTAAACTGACTTTGACTATAAGCAGACATTTTTCTGTCGTAATTAAGAAAGTGAAATGGGACCATTTGCAAGTAATTTATCCAAGACACAACTGGAAGTGGATAAATTCAAATAAAATTCTAGCTTAGTTTAAACTAAATCTAATTTTAGCAGTGGTATCTGTTATGTTTTCGAATGAATTGTATTTCATTTTCAGTACACCCGTGTATGCATGTGGTACCTTTTTTCACAAGTGGACTTGGCGTAGCTTTAAAAATACAAAAGAGGTTGACCTCTTGTGGGACTTTTCCCATCTTCGTTTTATCCACGTTCCTTTCAAATCCTCGACCACAAATGAGGTCTGAGATGTTGTTTCTGTTAAGGTACAAGTTAAGGTGAAGTAATAAGATGCAAGTTGTATTAAGTCACAAAATGCTGCAAGTAACCAAACCATTGTAATCTTTTGTTCTCCCCACCAGCACGTTATGAGGACCTGGAACAAAGTGATGTTAGAGTGCAGTACTTATGGGAAGCGCTGACAAACTTCACCAATGGTGAGTTCACTGTTTATTTTTGCCCCATTTTAAAAAGTAGTAAATGGCTCTCACAACATAAACTCTGCACCAATGGCCAAATATAAAAGACAGATAAAGCTTTTGGGTCCGAAAAATGACGCCAATGGAGAAATCCCTTAAATTGCTATTTTTTGTAATGACCAGCAGGGGGCAGATCCTCTGGTGTTAAGAAGAAGACGGGTTGTATAAGATTGAAAAATAAACCTTATCGTGCTTTGTCTATGAGCTCGGTTCACTCTTTCATGGTGAATTTATGGTCTAGGTTCTAGGTTTATATAAAGATGCTAAATTGTATTTGTGTCTGCATTATTCAAGTGCAGATTTTGACCCAGACTGATATTCTTGATTTCTGTCTTCAGAGGATCGCAGCAGGTTTCTGAGGTTTGTAACCGGTCGAAGTCGTCTTCCTGCACCTATCTACGTCTTTCCTGACAAACAAGGGTGAGTTCAAGTGTACGTAGTTATTATTATTTGACTACAATTAGATTTAGATTTGATTGTAATTTGTTTTTTGTTTTTTGTTGTTTGTTTTCTTGATTCAGCTCTGAAACGACTGATGCACTTCCACAGTCCTCCACATGTTCTAGTACCCTTTATCTACCCAACTATCCGAGGTATAACAACCCCATGTGCTTTATGTGCACTGTTATTAATGATGCATTGATGATTTAACAGAAGTTAAATCTCTTAAAGATTATTAAGCAGTTTTTGAAGTTGACAGCACTGTTACATTATTGTCTTGTGTTTCCTCTATTCCTTGTTTTGTCCTGCAGTGCGAAAGTTTGTGAGGAGAAGCTGCGCTATGCTGCGTACAACTGTGTGGCCATTGATACCGACATGAGTCCCTGGGAAGAGTGATCTCCCTACTGTTTCACTGACCGCTGCACACGCCACAACTCAGTCGAATCAAGATATCTTGCCAACTTTTCACCATACCCTCACAACTGCCAAATAACCAATAGCTGTATATAATAAATAACTATATGGAAACATGGACGTGACTCAGTATGGTTTTTATTAACTTTTTATGTGTTCAACTCAGTAAAAGATCAAATTTTTCTTCAAGACTCATTTAACCCAGACAAAACAGGAAGAAGTTATCATGACATGTCATGTTTAAATGTTGCTGGTAATAAAAATGAGTAAACAGTGTTTCTAAACCCAAACTGTTAAAAATGATCAAACAGATAAAGTCATCTGTATAACACACGGTCCAATTAATTACTGTTAATAAAATTTTACATCAGATTTACGCATTATATGTATTTACTCATTCTTAATCTTTATTTTATTATATTTGTATCTGAAAACAACCTATTTAAATTACCTGTGTTACACGTTCTTTAACATTATGTCTATTCTTTTATTATACATTTTGAAATGACATCTGTTTTCACTACTAACTCTAAAAATTGTAAAACAAAATAGAAGTTGTTGCGGGGTGTGGTTTGTGACTCAGCCACTGAAGAGGGAGAGGGCAGTGCCAGGGAAGGATGATCAACAGCAGGTAGCCATCGTTTAATCGTGGCTCCTCTATTTAAGCAGCGTGACGGGACTCGGGGAGGAGAGTTGGAGTACAAAAGCAAAAATAACAACATGGTGATACACAGTGAGAAGCAGACAAAGGCACGCTGAAAGACGCGTGCATGCAAATACATAAACAGAACATTTGCACCATTCCCTGCAGTCATCAAGTCCTTTTGTCACAGCAGTAATTAAATACATGTCATTATCCACTCACCAGCCACTTCATATGGCAGTAATGGCCCAGTCTATAAAAGATCTTGAGCCCAGAGGTCTTTTCAACCTTTCTCTGTTCAACAAATATAGGTGATTATATGATGTGGTGTGATATGGATGTCCCTTACTTATATTTGATGTGTGATTGTGTTCCTACACCACTTTCTTGTTGTTAGTGTCTTTAATGTCTGCAATGGTAACAACTCTGTTATTGTGGTTATATTTGTCTGACAGTTGCTACAAGGCACAGATGGAATTTATAAAAGGACAAGTAAATAAAAATAATACTTTGTTTGGATCTGCCATCCCTTTGGCAAGGTCTGTTAAAAAACTCAACCGTCACTCTTAGATAAGATCAAATTGGTTAGGATGTTCAGGAACAGCGAAATACTTAAGCCTAACATGAGCTGGAGACTGCAGGAACAGTGGAGGGAGTTTTATATCACCATGGACTGAGAGGTTGCTGACCAAGAAAGACTGCCTTGCTTCAAAGTTGATACTTTCAAGCGTGACTGAAATGTGCCGCTGCCCAGATGGACAAGCTAAATACATTCTGGACAAAAGTTTTATGGTCAGACAAGACCAACTGAGTTATTTGGCTGCAGTGACAAGAGGTTTGTTTGGAGGAGTAAAGATGACCTAAAAACATTATACCAGATGGTGGTTGCATCATGCTCTGGGGCTGTTTTGCCGCCAGTGGAACTGGTATATTCCACAAAGTGGATAGAATAATGAGGAGGGAGTACCTTCAAATTCTTATACTTTACTTTGGATCAACAACTAAACTTGAAGGCAGTTGGGTGTTTCAAGAGGACAATGAGCCCAAACACCCTAACAGAACTGGTTTTGAAATGGATGAAGCAGGCTAACATAATGCGTGTGGACTGGCGCTTTCGAAGCCTCAGCCTTAACCTTATTAAAAATGTGTGGATTGTGGGTCCATGCCAGGGAAATCAATTTAAATGAATTCTACCAATTCTGCCAAGAAGAGTGGCCAAATATCCTGCCAGAATTAAGGCAGAACCACAAGTATCTGGTATCTTGCTAAAGCAGATTTTAGCCAAATATATGAGGAGGTGCATGCATATTTTGGACCCTGTGTGGATTAGAGGAAAATAAAGTTCAAATTTGTACATCCAATTCTTGTTTGTTTGTTTTTTTAAAGTTATGAAAGATGTATGTTGCATAAGCAAATAAATCATGAAAGTCCCAGAATTACCATGATATTTATGCCCATGACGAGTGTGTAAACTTCAGACCACAACTGGAAAAAATATGACTTAACTAACATATAGTAACATATATACTATATGTTCTAATCATTTTAGATAATGAATTTCTGATTTTCATGATTTATAAGCCACAGTCATCTAAAATAAAACAAAAAAGGCTTGAGATGTGTTATTGGGATATAAAAAAGTTCACATTTTTGAATAAAATTATGAAAAAAATAAACTTTTTCAGAATATTTCAGATTTTGAGATGCACCTGTATGTGATACCTTGAGCGATATCTGGAAAAATGATAACAGCAAGAGTGAAAGGGAAGGTTTACAAGATGATAGTAGGGCCTGCTATGGTGTATGAAGATGGCGGCACTGCAGGAAGACAGGAGGGAAAGCTGGAGGTTGAAGAACTGGAGATGCTCAGACCTTAATTGAGAGTGACCAGAATAGGCAAGATTATAAATGAGTACATCAGAGGGACACGGTCAGGCTGAGCGATTTGGAGGCAAAGTTAGAGTTTCAAGGCTACCATGGTTTAGACATGTGCAAAGGAGGGAATTGGATATACTGGACGGAGGAAGACCTCAGAGGAGAAGAAGAGCATGCAGAAAGCTGGTGTAACTGAAGAGGATGCAAGGGATGGAGTGAGATGGAGGCAGATGATCTGCTGTGTCCACACATAAATGAAACAGTCTGATGAAGAAGAAGAAAATGAAAACCTTAGAGAATATGAAAGCAATTTTGTACTTTCTGTAATGTTGTTCTGTCTCTGGTAGTGATATCTCGAAACTTTTCTGAGACAATAAAGGAAATCTCGTTCGCTGAAGAGTTAGTTCTCGCGAGACCTAGGGTGTTCAAACCTCCCCATGAGCCCTTGCGGTTCCTCTTTCTAGCCGGCGCCTGAGAATGGGTACGTGTTTTCATGCTCGCGCCGGAGACCGAATCCTTACCCATCTGATGTTTTAACGAAGGAATATTCCAGTAATGGTTTGCTATAGCGATAAATGTTGTCATCTAAATAGAAATAGTTGACTCTTTGCTGTCTATAGTATGTTGAATTTGTTTTAAAGAAATATTTTCTAGTCGTTATCTGAAGCGAGTATCCAAGATGGCTGCACTCAATGGCTATGTAGTTAGCTGTTGAGGCTGAAGCGTCCCCAAAGACTTCTCTTGTGGCTGGTTTGGGACGTTTTATTGTGAAGTAGCGGTGTTTTCGCGTTAATTTGGCTTTATACGAGAAGTGTTGGACATCTTTGCTCGCAAATTCAACTGTTTAGGCTGGTCGAAGTTAGCTTAGTTAGCATGCCTATCGTGATCTTGTCACGCTGCTTGGCTGAGACGCTTAACGTAATAATGTAAATGCTTATGCTTTTTTAGAGAAGTATTTTGTCTAGTTATTGTTGTCGAGCTTAATTCAGCTTTATTTTGTCCTATTTAGAGGCATCTTATTTTGAAAGCTATGTCGCAGGTAGACCCGGCCTGTCTCGTGTCTCCCTTCCTGCATGCTCTATGATGCATTCATGTTCTCCAGTGGGACACCTTGGGCTTCACCTCTAAATGTTCCTTGTTGTGCTTTGGAAGATGGACTGAATTATCTGGTCCACATTCAAACCATAACATGGAGTAGTGGAGCACCAGCCACTTGGAGAATAAAGACTAATGCTCATTGAGTGGGACAGTTAGCAGGCCTGCATGCAGGGTGGAACACAGGAGATGTCACTAGCCACATGTTTTGGTGGCTTTAGGTCCACGTTGGTGATGTAGGGCCCCTGGATTACTACTGAAAACCCAAACGAATATATATAATAGTTGTGGAAATATGTTTATGTCCTGACTTTAGGAATGCTATGATAGCACAGTCTAGGGTGTATTTGTAGCCTAGAAGACTGAGATTTTAAGGTACCAATGTGATGTAGTGGGTCTGTAAGAGCTTCTGAATGCATGTATCTGAGTATTGCATGTAACCAAACTGGTGTTGGTCACTTTGTCAAGATGCTGTTAGCTGTGTTATTATTGGCAAGTCCTGAAATATTGCTGCGTGGTTTTGAGTCTGGAAGTTGGCTCATCTCAGTTTTTTGTTTACTGTTAAAATAGTTTAAATCTGTGTTAATATGCAACACAAGTTGGCTTTGTTAATTTTTAACTTTTTGCAAAAGCAACTACATCTTGCCATTTTAAAGTACCATTTGATTGCTTGAGCGACATGATGAAACTCTTTTATGCGGAATCCAAATCAAATTGCGGACAACCCTTACCTTGGAGAACTGATTGCTCAAGCACAAAAAAATAATCTTCTTGCTAGCATCTTGTTGTTGGCCCAGTAAACTGACTCCTAGTTTTCCGTATTTTACTTTTGCAGGTATCTCAAGGGACAACTGGCATAAACGCCGCAAGACCGGCGGTAAACGCAAACCCTACCACAAGAAGAGGAAGTATGAGCTCGGGCGACCTGCTGCAAACACAAAGGTGACTTTTTTTGCGGGGGGCACCTCTTACCTGATTAGACTGAATAATGTGGTAGCGTGGGTGATGAAAACTTGACCTTAGGTGGGTCTTTTTTTTGAGCCGTTTTGGTTCAAAGCTTTGGGCTTACCAATGTTAGGACTTGTCATAGTTACACTGACACGCTTCAAAGCATATGCATGCTGCTGCTCAGGAAAGGAGGTTTCACACAAATCATTTTATAAACTATAATACAATGTGTTCTTGTTGTTTTTTTTTTTTTTTTTAAAGATTGGAGCTCGCCGCATCCACACGGTGAGGGTCCGCGGTGGGAACAAGAAGTACCGAGCTCTGAGGTTGGACAATGGAAACTTCTCATGGGGCTCTGAGTGTAAGTTTCTCCTGGAATACCTTTTGATATTCCACACACCTTTCCATGATGATAACTTTGTCCAGTTCTGCTACTGAATGCAAGTGGTGACAGCAAAGACTCCTGAGAAAGACACCTTCTCTCTATTCATAGTTAAATGATTTATGAAACTATGTAGTCAGATTCAATGGGAAGTTTAATGATCGTGCCTGGGTTTTGTGTATTCAGGCTGCACACGGAAGACCAGGATCATTGATGTGGTCTACAATGCCTCCAACAACGAGCTGGTCAGAACCAAGACCCTGGTGAAGAACTGCATCGTCCTTGTTGACAGTCTTCCCTTCAGGCAGTGGTATGAGGCTCACTACGCCACTCCACTGGGACGCAAGAAGGGCGCCAAGCTGGTATGTCATAAGCTCAGTGTTGATGCTTGTAGTTAAAGCATGTTATAACTAGGTTTCGCATTCTCTTGTGTTACTGTGAACGCTTTTTAAATGCTAATGGAGGCACATCGCTTTCATATGCAGCAGCTTTGTCATACCAAAGACTCTTATGTTTTTTTTTTGTTTTTTTTTAATGCCTTTCGTCTCCCTTCAGTGGAAGACGTCTTTATTTGTCCATAAACAACCAAAGTACAAGCCTTTTATCTTTATTAACAAAGATAACAGATTTGATATGTGTCTTTCCATGACGATAACTTGTCCAGTTCTGCTACTGAATGGAAGTGGTGATAGTAAAGACTCTGAGAAAGACCTGTCAACTGAAGTTGCTCATTAAAAGAACATTCAAAGCATGTGGTTTTTGTGCAGTAATTTTTTGCAACATCTAAAGAGCTTTGCTTTCCCATCCTGATGCAGAGCCCTGAGGAGGAAGAGATCCTGAACAGGAAGAGGTCAAAGAAGACCCAGAAGAAGTACGATGAGCGCAAGAAGAACGCCAAGATCAGCTCACTCCTGGAAGAGCAGTTCCAGCAGGGAAAACTGCTCGGTAAGTCCAACATTTGTGGCAGAATTATTTTTACTTGGATAAGTGGTGAGTGCTGTTTGAAAGTTTTCATTTTGGAGTATGAAAGTGTAATCATGTGTGGCAGTTTATCTTGTGCATATGTGTTAAAATACAAATACCAGGGCAGTGTTTTTAACAAAAAGGTTTTCACTTTCCACAAGAATTATAAATAATTTTGAGCGACTGTTTAAAAATTTGCTAGGAATAAAATATTTGTATTTTTATTGAAAGGTCAAATGACAGGAGAAATGCAAAGACTGACGTTAACATGCTCTCATTGCCTTAAATATATTTCTGCAACATCAAACCCACACATCTGAAACTTGATGTACTGACCTTGATAATGTGACTGACTCTGCTTCCATCTTCCTTCATGCAGCTTGCATCGCCTCCAGACCCGGCCAGTGCGGCAGAGCAGACGGCTACATCCTGGAGGGCAAGGAGCTGGAGTTCTACCTGAGGAAGATCAAGGCCAAGAAAGGCAAATAGATGTACAGCTGTTTGATACGTCAATAAAATCCAAACGTCCCACAATTGTCCACTGTGTCTGCTCTTTCACTGGATGTGACTATTATTTGTGCATTCAATCAGAACTGGGTTTTCTTTTCAAAGGCTAACTGGGGGTAAACTGATCACACATTATAATTAGTGACAAATATAAAAATGTAGATTTCTGACTGCCTTCAGGTCTGCATGCGTTAAAGAGTGCATTAGATGAATTGCTGAGTTGGAGGAGTATTCAGATCTGAGTAAAAGCAACTATTTAGAATGACATTCCCACACCTATTTTAATGAGGAAAGGCCTCTGCTGCTTAGGTGTTGGTGTAAATATAAGGCAAATACTTGTTAATGTCTGTTCGTTACATTAACACTGCTTGTGTTGGAGTCGAGGTATGACTTTTAACACTTAGCAGTGGATTTGATGCAAATAACCAGAAAAAATCTTGAGGGTGTTTTATTTCTGCCAATGTAGCCTGCAAATATTGGATAACATATTTGAGAGGTAAAGTGTTGTGTGTGTGTGTGTGTGTATAGAAAATGAGAAAATCAGTTCCTTAGAAGAACATAAGGATTGCATTAACTGAAACTCACGTGGTTAAATGTTTTAAGTCTTTAAACCAATTTGATGAGGTGTGTTTTAGGTTAAAAAGTATCAGCCAAAAGATAACCTGAGAAAATTCCATTCATTAAGGGTAAAAACACCACCCTAACCTCAGTCTGGACCTTTGTGAAAAAACAATTCCCCTTAAACCTAATGAGTCACGAAACCCTTTGCAGCAAAAACTAATCTGTAATCAAGCATTTGTGGTAACCAGTGTTGGTCAAGTTACTTGAAAAAAAGTAATTACTAATTACTTCTCGAAAAAAGTAATCCGTTACTTAATGATTACTTATCATTAAGTAGTTACTTTTCGAAAACATGATGCACAACCTGATTACAGAATAAAGCAAAAGAACTTTCAGCCCAATTCAGTTTTTTCTGCATAATCCATCATATAAAATTGAATCAAATGAAAAGCCTCTTTCTAAAAGTTGTTTTATTAGTTTTAATCTTTCAATTTTATGCACATTGCTTTAAGCAAAAATTGAGTTATATGCAACTGTCTTTGACTTGAAGAGACTTGTTTAACATTTAAACCTATTTTCTGTTATCAGGATACAAAGTTAATGTGAGTAAAACACAATTGCTTGAATACAATTAGCGAGTAGCCTGCAAGATTTAATAAAAACTATTTTAAATCCATGGATCAAGCTGACTTTTAAAATTTGGGAAATAGTAATAAAATAGTATAAACTAAAAGAAGATGTAGCAATTCTTAAGTGGTGTGCATACGATACACATTTTGTTCCAAGTAAATTGGATTCTAGATTCAAAGATTGGACAAATAAAGGATTAACAGCTTTATGTATGGTAATGGAGAAAGGTAGACTACTAGTTTTGAAAAGGTTAAAGAAAAATACTCGTTAGAAACACAGGATTTTTGTAGATACCTACAGATGAGGCAAAAAGATCAAATCTAAGGCTGAATTAAGCAAACAGCTATTAGACTGGGCATACAGCTCAAATAAAGATAGAGGCTTTATCGCTGCCTTGTATAAAGGGTTAATAAACATGAAATCACACTCAACCCTACATATTAAAACAATGGGAAATGGAGGGAGGTATAGATATTATGAAGGAGGAGTGGAAAACAATAAGGACATACCAATGGAAATGTAGCAGCTCACAGAGCTGGAGGGAATTTGGTTGGAAAAGCCTGATAACATATTTTATTACATCTCACCAAAAATCAAAGTAACCCTCCCATTTGCTGGAAGAATTGTGGAAACACAAATGCAAATCATTATCATATAATACTGGGACTGTCGTGTTATTAAAACTTATTGGAAGGGAATACATGTAGCAGTACAAGAGATATTTGGAAGTTATTTGCCTCTAGAAAGTAAATCTTTATTTTTTGGACTCATGCCAGAAGGATGGACAGAGAACGATAAATATTTGTTTAATATTTTGTTGGTGGTAGGCAAAAAAGCCCTCACAAAAAATGACTTTCATGTCAGAGCCCAACAATGAACATGTGGATGGACGTCATAATGGACATTTACAGGATGGAGAAAACGAGCGGTTGTGAACTACAAGAGGGACCTGTGTGTGTCATGTTGTAAGAAATGGATGGACTATATAATAACACGCAGGCCAGATTTAGACTTTGTTAACCTTAGATTTATTATTTATATTACTGGTAATTAAATCTCTCTCACTAATTGTTTTTGTCATTTTGTTTTGTTTTTCTTCTTCTTAGTTTCTTCTTCTTTTTTCTTCTTTTGCATGGATGTTTTCGTTGTTAAAAAAAGAAGAAGACATTTAGATGGATATCTGTAACAAATTATTGAAGCTGATGCACATGATACTGTACAGTGACTCCTAAATGTCAAAAAAAATTAAATTAAAATAAAAAAAACTGTTTTCTGCATATTTCAACATATAAAATAAAATAATGTTTTGTGTTTACACTCGCTCTTTCAAATAGATGCAAGTAAAACACGGCAAAAAATAATTACAATTAAAGATTCAGCGGCACTAAGTCCTTTCGCTCTTAAATCTATTGTCACCTGTTTAGCAGGAGTGGGGCGGGTGGAGGTTTGCCTGGTGCCACAGCAGTCATGTTAGTGGGGGGATCCAGGGGTTTCTCTGTGAATTTCACATTCCCACGCAGAGTGTACAGTGGACACTAATGTTTCATTCACTTTTTACGGAATAAAACTCAAAGTAATGTCAGTACGTCAACGCTTTGAATGCTGCATGCTCGTACTCTCTCCTGCACTCCTTATTATCCATGGTTGATCTAATCAGTAATCTAAATACTTTTTTTTGCTATAGTAATCCCGTACATTACTCTTTAGTTGAAAAAAGTAACTGGATTACAGTAACGCGTTACTGCCCATCTCTGGTAGTAACTGTCAGTCTTTCGTATCACTGTGGAGGAGCTTTTTTCCACTTTTCTTCGCAAAATTGTGTTAATGCAAGCGCAGACGGTTTTCATTATTTCAAGCAGGGTTAAGTCAGGATTTTGACATGGCCACGTAACCCTCCATGGTGTGTTAGTTTTATGCCAGAGGTTACAGGAATCAAACCTTCCAGAGAATTGAATTTCTCGGTCCACAGAACATTTTCTCTCTTGGGGATCATTAGATATTTTTTTTAGAAAATGTGAGATGAGCCTTTGGAATTCTCCCATGGATGCCATTTTTGCCCAATCTCATTCTTATCACTGAACTCCGACCTTCACTGAGACTCTGAGTTCTTTAGATGGTTTTCTGGGTTCTTTTGAGACCTCTTGGGTGAGTTGAAGTCGAAGCGTTGACTCCTGAGAAGGTTCACTGCTGTTCCAGGATTTCTCTATTTGCAGATAATGACTCTCACAATGGATCACTGGAGTCCCAAAGCCTGAGAAATTGCTTTGTAACTCTTTCCAGGCTGATAGATGTCAATGACTTTGTTTGTCACCTGTTTCTTTAGATCATGGGACACACAATGTGTTTGTTTTAGTCTTTGTCACTTTGTCAGGCAGGTTCTATTTAAATAACTTCTTGAGTCTGGCAGTAGTTAGTTTAACTCAGCTTCCCAAGAAGACATGGTTATGAAATCATCATTTAAAATCTGCAATTTTTTTTATTTACTTGTGTTATTCTTGTCTACAGGGAGTGCAGAATTATTAGGCAAATGAGTATTTTGTCCACATCATCCTCTTCATGCATGTTGTCTTACTCCAAGCTGTATAGGCTCGAAAGCCTACTACCAATTAAGCATATTAGGTGATGTGCATCTCTGTAATGAGAAGGGGTGTGGTCTAATGACATCAACACCCTATATCAGGTGTGCATAATTATTAGGCAACGTCCTTTCCTTTGGCAAAATGGGTCAAAAGAAGGACTTGACAGGCTCAGAAAAGTCAAAAATAGTGAGATATCTTGCAGAGGGATGCAGCAGTCTCAAAATTGCAAAGCTTCTGAAGCGTGATCATCGAACAATCAAGCGTTTCATTCAAAATAGTCAACAGGGTCGCAAGAAGCGTGTGGAAAAACCAAGGCGCAAAATAACTGCCCATGAACTGAGAAAAGTCAAGCGTGCAGCTGCCAAGATGCCACTTGCCACCAGTTCGGCCATATTTCAGAGCTGCAACATCACTGGAGTGCCCAAAAGCACAAGGTGTGCAATACTCAGAGACATGGCCAAGGTAAGAAAGGCTGAAAAACGACCACTGATGGACTGATGAAATGAGAGTGAGTCTTGATGGGCCAGATGGATGGGCCCGTGGCTGGATTGGTAAAGGGCAGAGAGCTCCAGTCCGACTCAGACGCCAGCAAGGTGGAGGTGGAGTACTGGTTTGGGCTGGTATCATCAAAGATGAGCTTGTGGGGCCTTTTCGGGTTGAGGATGGAGTCAAGCTCAACTCCCAGTCCTCCTGCCAGTTTCTGGAAGACACCTTCTTCAAGCAGTGGTACAGGAAGAAGTCTGCATGCTTCAAGAAAAACATGGATTTTCATGCAGGACAATGCTCCATCACACGTGTCCAAGTACTCCACAGCGTGGCTGGCAAGAAAGGGTATAAAAGAAGAAAAACTAATGACATGGCCTCCTTGTTCACCTGATCTGAACCCCATTGAGAACCTGTGGTCCATCATCAAATGTGAGATTTACAAGGAGGGAAAACAGTACACCTCTCTGAACAGTGTCTGGGAGGCTGTGGTTGCTGCTGCATGCAATGTTGATGGTGAACAGATCAAAACACTGACAGAATCCATGGATGGCAGGCTTTTGAGTGTCCTTGCAAAGAAAGGTGGCTATATTGGTCGCTGATTTGTTTTTGTTTTGTTTTTGAATGTCAGAAATGTATATTTGTGAATGTGGAGATGTTATATTGGTTTCACTGGTAAAAATAAATAATTGAAATGGGTATATATTTGTTTTTTGTTAAGTTGCCTAATAATTATGCACAGTAATAGTCACCTGCACACACAGATATCCCCCTAAAATAGCTAAAACTAAAAACAAACTAAAAACTACTTCCAAGGACATTCAGCTTTGATATTAATGAGTTTTTTGGGTTCATTGAGAACATGGTTGTTGTTCAATAATAAAATTATTCCTCAAAAATACAACTTGCCTAATAATTCTGCACTCCCTGTAATATTAAAATGTGTTCGATAGACTAAAATATGTTTTGCAAATATTCAAAACTACTCAACTTTTAATAGAGAGTTTGAGTGTTTCCTGTCCAGAAAACAGATGCAGTACTTCAAAATCATTTAGTAACTGTATCATAGACACCTTTTGTAGTCAATAGCTGAAAAACTCATGGACATCACCTGTCCTGTCCTGCTCTGCCAGGCCTGAAAAGCATGCTCTGTTGGGTTGACTTGACCATTAAAGAATATCTCATTTCTTTAGTTTGAGAAACTCTCAGGTTGCTTTTGCAGTATCAGTTTTGCAGCATTTTTTTGAATCTGTGCAGAGTAGAGCCCTGTACACTTCACAGTACATCCTGCCACTTTTTTTTTTTTTTTGCCTGTCCCGTTTGGATCTTTAGCCATCAGAATTGTTGTCTGAAGGCCAAGAAAGATGCCAAGCGGATTTACTTTACCAATTGGATCATCATGGCCTTGTCATATTTGATTGACCTTTATTATAATTAAGTATTTATTTTACTTGATTTTCGGTTGTTACAGACGGGGTAGACATGACTGGGGGATAGGACAGGGAGAAAGAATGAAAGAAAGAGAGGGAGAGAAAGAAAAATAGAGGGGAGAAGAGATGGTGAGAAAGGGGAAAGAAAGAATTGAAAAACAAACAAAACACCTGGATCACCTGTATGGAGATAAGAAAAAACAGAAGAGAAAACAAACAAAAAAGAGCAACATAATAAATACAACACCATCACAATAAAGTAGCTAACAGTAGCTAACAGTAGATACTAAATATTACATGTTACTGTGCAGTACGCATGATTGACAGCGCACAATGTGATTTGAGGTAGCAGCCAACAAAGGTGTAGTTTGTGTCTGTGAACACCTGTGTGGATCAGCACGGAGTGTGGGGAGCCATAGCCCCGTCCCCCAGAGCATGAAGCAGGTATGGAGGAGATCCAGGCCCTAGACATCCAGAGGTCCCAGAGTACGAGGACCCGAGGAAGACCACCAGGGGGGCAACCGTGTCACCCTCCTGGGAAGAGCTTTTTGAACATTTTTTTAATGAGCATGAAGTATTGATACTATTGTGCTAGTATTGATCCAGTACCAATAGCAGTGGTGGTACTGATACTATTGATATTTGGATCAATAAGCTCACCTAAATTATTAAATCATTTCAAAATATTCAGAACCTTTGATTGTGTTGTCTCAATAATAATAATACACAATAATAATATAGTTGATCACACTGACTTTGCCTCTTAACAGGAAAACGAGTAGGAACGAGGTTAAAGTGGGATTCAGCAGGAGGGGGAAACCTAAAATTAGTTGTAGTGGCTCAGTGTGGAGAAAAGAATCACAACTCGCAGTAATTTCTTATGAGTAGATTTTCTTGCACACCTAAATTCAACAAGATGTCAGCAGATGTTTAATGTTGGCCTGGCTGATTTCCATCCTCTGCACTGACAGCACACTGTTTATGCTGCCTTTATATTAGACAGTACAGTTTGTATGAAGGTGGAATTCAGTCAATGAATCTAAGCATCATCAGCTTAAATTCAAATTCATCTCAGCTACACTTGATGTGACCTGACTCTGACCATGAGCACCACAACCACTGTTCACCATTCACACACCGTAACTTTAAATCCATCACAGTACAACCAGCTAACCTGTTTACCCTGTGCTAAAAAGCAGCGGATTTTAATGCAACCTTTTAAAAACACAGTTAGTCTGCTATGGTTTGTTTTGCAGCAGGTTTCACAATATGAAAAAAAATCTGATTCTAACATCTGATTAAAAAACACAGGACTTACAAGTGAGCTTTAAATTTTCAGTTTATTAAATACCACAGAGAACAGGATTGCCTTTCATGCGTCACTGTTTATGGTGAAATTGGTTTGATGTTTGAAATAATAATAATAAGTTCCCTCAAATGCGTTAAGTCAAAAGTAAAGTCTGTTTTGAAATGTAAGGAGTAGATAGTACAGATATTTGTTTAAAAATGTAGGGAGTAAATGTAAAAAGTTGTCAGAAAACAAAACTACTCAAGTTAGGTACAGATGCCTGAAAATTCTACGTAAGTACAGTAACTAAGTATTTGTACTTCGTTACTTTCCACCTGTACAAATTCTCCATAAATGTGCACTAAAGCCTAATCTTGGTCGTGTTTTATTTTAGTTAATGATTATTTTTTGGGGGAAAAACATCTAGGTTTAGTTTCGTTTTATTTGGCTAAAGTAATCTTTCTGTGCTTTAACGCATTTTAAAGTGATATCTGCTGTAAGGTGAAGCTTTTAAGTAACTAACTGGGGTAAAAGTCACAGTCACGGCCAACCAATGACACGTGACTAATGTCACTGCTTTGATTGGGTGAGAGGACGCTTATGTAGAAGTAGGGCAAAGGTAGAACACGGTTAGTGTAGAGAGTCCTCTGGTGCAATAACAATGCTGCTGAACAAGGTAAAATTCTCTATCTTAACAATGATCTACCTGTCTCTGTTGTGGGTTAACTCCTTAAAGATTTTCTGTGAGCACCTCCCGATTGACAGTTTATCGATCTTCATCCGATTTTCTGCACGTTTAGCGACTACGTCACACGCTAGCGTTAGCTAGCTCAGTGCTGTAGCGTTATGAGACGTTATCAGAGGAATGTTCATTTAGTCTACATGTAAAAAGGTTTCTCCTAAATCTACACGTAATTTTATATTGTCAAAATACGCATTAGTGCATTAGTTACACCAAAAGGTTTACCTTTTTAAATTGGACTAGGCAACATTGGAGTTTTCAAAGAAATTTAAGAGACAGACTCTACCCCTTTATAAATCTCAATGTTACATCTCAGCAAACAAACAAGCGATTGAAAAGCACTGTTACAGAAGTAAACAGGAATATGAAGACACAACTGTCAAACACGGCAGTAAAAGACAAATAACTCAACCATTAATGCTCCTATTCCTGGGTTGCAGCCAAACATTACCACGGCTCACAGGCTTATGAATATGAGTAAAGAATTCACGAACAGGAAACTCGCAGTGCTAAGAAAGTGCCCTCACATTAGGCTTTTTGTGTCATTTTCATGGGTGGTGATTAAGTTTTTAATTTAACAGGTGTGAGGTGTCACAAACTGTCTGATGCATACCTATATTTTTTACATACAGGTCCTCAGAGCTGGTGTGCGGTGTGGGATCCGTCTGCAGAGCTCTTCTACAGCTACAGCCAGTGCCACAGCATCTTCCAGCAGCCCTGCTCCACCCCTTGGCTTCTCATTTGGTAAATAGGCTGTAGGCCTTGGTAATATCATTTTGTTTTTAAAGTAGGGTCTCATGTAACTGATGCATGAAATTCTTGTTTAGCAAATAACCGCTCCAGTGATGTAGTTTATAGGGATCTATTAAAATAAAGCTAAAATGCTTTGTTGCTTCTTTGGCCCACAGAGTTGACCGATCAGCAGAAGGAGTTCCAGCAGTTGGCGAGGAGGTTTGCACGAGAAGAGATCATACCTGTTGCTCCTGCTTATGACAAGAGTGGTGAAGTGAGTAAAGCGAGGATTGGGCTGCTGTAGCGATTGTCAAATTTTTAAAAAAATTTTTTTTTTTTACTTCATATATGTAGATGTGCTTGTACTGTTGATGTCTGTAGAGATTTTCAATTACGGTTATCACTTAGTAGGTCTATAGTCAGGGGTGCACATAAGTGGTCCGCAGGTGCGCATTCGCTGTCAAAATAAAAGACGCGCATCAGATAAGAAGTTGCAACGCGTGTTTGCGTACATAAGATTTTCTGGAGGAGGACAGACATTTGTTTAGAAGTCGTAAAGATGTCGAAGAAGCAAGCTCCTATAAGCAGTTACTTTGGTGTTCCTCCACTTACAAAGAAATGTCAGGAGTCCGAACCACAAAAGAATCGCATATTCTCAGAAAAGTGGTTGCAGGAGGTGAGCTGGCTTCAAACAAATGATGAACGCACAGATTTTGGTGCAGAATATGCCGTGAAAATCCCACTCTAGTGGACAAAAACTGTGTGTGTGTGTGTGTGTGTGTGTGTGTGTGTGTGTGTGTGTGTGTGTGTGTGTGTGTGTGTGTGTGTGTGTGTGTGTGGATATTTGCTTGTGTACATAGACTTGTCTTTAACCTTTCTATTTTTTTTCCTTTGGCATGATTGTTAGAGGCTTAGTAGAATCACAATCAGAAACATAATGTCTTTGTCATTGTTACAGGTACAACGAAATTAAAAGTGGTAACACTGACATGTTGTCTCCCTTTACAGTATCCTTTCCCCATCATCAAGAAGGCGTGGGAGCTTGGTCTGGTTAACGGTCACATTCCACAGGAATATGGTGTGTTGCATTCTTATTTGAAATTTAGTGGCTCATTCTAAACTTTGCTTTGCATGGATGAGATTCATTCACAGGTAAAATATTAGTGCAGTCTCCATCATACCATACATGTTGCCTTTACATAAAGAGATAATACAGATAGCTGTAATGTTGTTGCCTAGTGTGACCATGTTTGCTGTTCCTGGGGGAAAATGGCAGTGGGCATGTGTTAATTTCAGGAAACTCGACACACTGAACACTGCATTTGAAAACCTTATTTGTTCCTCTTTGTTTTCAGGTGGAATGGGTTTGTCGAGCTTTGACAGCTGCCTCATCACAGAGGAACTGGCTTATGGATGCACAGGGATGCAAACTGCCATGGAGGCAAACTCTCTCGGAGTAAGTTATTCACAGCTTGCTTTATTTATTTATTTATTTATTTATTTATTTATTTATTTATTTAAGGCCCACCAAGACACAAACCTAGAACCAGATTTAGAGCCTTTAAACTGGCTTTGTAACTTGTTTAAATATGTTTTAGAACCTGTTGTTGCAACTGATCCACCAAAAATGGACTGCTGCCAAGCATATTGTTTATTTAGCAAATTATTACAAATACAATTTTGCTTCAAGGGGCCATATATTATCAGAATCTGACTCTCATTCCACATTCAGAGGAGAAAATGTCTCCTAAAGTAAGGGAAAAGGAGAAGTCTTAGCCAGAGAGGCATAATTTTTCAGTACATATGGACAGGAATTGGAGCAGGTACCTCTGTCAGTGCGCCCCAGGGCAGCTGTGGCTACAATGTAGCTTGCCATCACCAGTGTGTGTGAATGGGTGGATGACTGAATGTAGTGTAAAGCGCTTTGGGGTCCTTACGGACTAAGTAAATCGCTATACAAATACAGTCCATTTACCAAGAAGACAATTTAAAACGAAAGCCAATAAACAAGAGTTTGGCAGCAGGACAGAACTCATATCAGGGACGATTAAAAGGTTATTTTGAACCCGGGGGGAAACTTGGGGGTTTATGTAATCAGCCATCACGGGCTCTCTGGAGCCGGCTTTTGACTGTTCATCAGCCAGCTGTTTAGATTCACACGTACAAAAGTATTTCATGTTAAGAAAATAAGGCTAATGATGTTTTCCCAAAGTTTATTTCATGCATATTGAGCACAGAGGAGAAGAGTAGCTGTGTTAGAATGAACTGTATCTGTTTTCCCCCACACAGCAAATGCCTGTCATTATTGCTGGCAGTGATGCACAGAAGAAGAAATACCTGGGACGGCTGACTGAGGAGCCTCTCATGTGTGTAAGTATTTAATTGGAAACGATGACATGATTTGATATTTGGAAGAATGCAGCATCTAGTGATATTGCTTGTTCTGCAGTAGTTCAATCATCTACTGCAGAACATGCATACAGATAAGAGTGCCCTCATATATTTTAAGGAATATTTCTTTCCTCTGTAATATTTGATAGGGAAATATTAGATCTTTAACTGTCATGGTTACTACTCTTGATTTTAGTTAAGTGTCAATGTGCCAAACTGTCATCTAGAATTAAAGTACTTACAAACATTCAGTTCAGGTGTTTCTTGTGGAGAATGATGGCGTCATATTTTTAGGTGCTAATTCTCATTCTTGCTGTTTCACACTTGGGTGCGAGCCTCTGCAGTGTCAGCTGGAGGCTGTTGATTTATCCCTCTAAATCACTAACCTCACTTATGGCTATGAGCTCTGGGTAGTGACCAAAAAAATAAGATGTGGATGCAAGTGGTGGTTTTCTCTGGACTGGCTGGCCCCTTCCTTGGTGATGGGGTGAGAATTTCAGTCATTTGGGAGGGAGTCCGAGCAGAGGTGCCGTTGCCATATGGCACAATGAGCAAGCTGATATGGTTTGAGGATCTGATTGAGATTCCTTCTTGGTGCCTCTTGGGTAAGGCGTTCTGGGCATGTCCTACCAGGAGGAGGCAGAGATTATGTCTTTTGGCTGGCCTGGGCACACCTCGGTGTGCCATGAGCTGGAGGAGGTGGCTGGGGAGAGGGAGGTCTGGGCTCTTCTGCTTGGGCTGCTGCCTCTGAGACCTGGCCCTGGATAAGCAGGAGATGATCAGGCTCAAACTTCTCCATGAATGAATTTCCATAATTGGGACTGAAAGGGCTACCCAGTGAGACTTCCTGTTTCTGTAAGGGAGAGTTCTTACTAAACTGTTTCTGCTAATTTAATGAGGAATTCTGTGGACGGACTTCCGTAGACCTCAGTGGAAATCTGTAATATTCAGTGGACTCACGAGCTTATCTAGCAGCACTACTGGATGACCTTTATCAACATTAGCAAATGACAAATCATAACTGAGAGATCTTTTAGAGCCTTTCATGCAGCGAGAATTTTAAAAAGAACATTTTGTTGCTCTAGGAAAAACAAAAAGAACTTAACTTCTTCTTCAACTAAACAACAAAGTTGATACAGAGGCATTAGATTCTGGTGCAAATAAAGAATTTCCTAGATTTTAATTTCTTAATTGTAATCCACTAATTGTTTGCTCCTCATTTTGGTAAATGGTTTGTACAGAGGGAGTGGTGTCCAGAGTCTTTACATTCATTGAAATAATTTGGTGTTATTGCAATTAAGTGTTGCTTGTAAATTGACATTTTTTATTTTTTAAGATGGTTTAAAAAGAAGATAATTCCTGATTACTTAACTGTCTGTTTGGATAAGTTGATTTATGCTGGATGTCCTGAAGTCCTCTTTGCGTGTCCATCTGTACCTCCTGCCACTCTGTGAACCTTGTTGTAGATGACTTTTTTTTTGGGTGCAAACCGTTCTGCTCGGTGATGCTAAAAAGTGGATCACTACTTCAGTGGAGAGCCCGTCTGATGACTGGTTGCCTACCCTTTTGTGCTCTCTGTGCATCCTTTCCATCCACTGGGATCGCCAGTTTGATGTTCCATGCGTATAATCCAGCACCTCCTGTAGACGCTTCTTGAGCTTTATCACAGAAAGTTCTTCTTTATAGGAACTTTTGTAATCTTTAAGTCGCTATGACCCACCTAAAACTTTGAAGGACACTGGCAGGCAGTTGCATCACAAATGTCTTTAATATATGGTAGAAACAAACACACTTCAGCCTGTGGCTTCAGTTTCTACGACCTGTGGCTGTGACTCTTTTTAAAGCACCACCTTAACATATGGTGGGCGCAGGTGACGTCAATAATCAACCCAACAACAACAAACACAATGACAGAGCATTTAACTTTCAAGTTTGTTTATTAATACCCTTTACAGAATAAATGGTAACAAATGAAGGAAAGTTTGTTTGTGTAGGAGACTTTGAACAACAAGGCAGTTCAGAGTGCTTCTTGTTATACCGTCATGCCTTATTTATCTTGTAAAAAGGACCATAAACTCTGTGCCTTACTACTGTGTGCTGACAGCAGCAAACATGCAATGAAAGACGGTGCTGCTGTTCTCATTTTAACTCCTGTGTGGGTTTCTGCAGGCGTACTGTGTCACTGAGCCCGGGGCAGGATCTGACGTGGCTGGCATCAAAACACGAGCCGTAAAAATGGGCGATGAGTATGTTGTTAATGGGCAGAAGATGTGGATCACCAACGGAGGGAAAGCTAACTGGTGTGTGCTCACAGTTGCTGCTGATGTATTGCAAAGTTGTAGTGATCAGTTTTAAAGGGCATTCGTCCTCAAGGCCACTCTGAATGCTGAAATTCGCACTACTTTTCTCTCTGACTACTACAGCAACTTCTGTCTGGTAATTTAGTCTCTAATACTTTTAGGTACTTCCTGCTTGCTCGCACTAACTCAGATCCCAAGTGTTCAGCCAGCAAGGCTTTTACTGGCTTCATTGTGGATGCAGACACTCCGGGAATTCAAATAGGAAGGAAGGTGAGCTGAAAAAGAGTCTTTTAAAACATTAAGCACATTCTTCAGTGAGTAAATCATATTTTAAATGTTGCAGAAGTTTGATGCTCTGTTCTATAAACATTAGACGTGTAATGTCAGATAATTTACTGAGTAGTGCAAATGATTGTTGTTTGTTAAAAATTATATGTAATAAAAGGAGGAAAAATGTTCAGTTTGTAAATGTATCCCATTTTAAATTTTATTTTGTTTTTGTGCCTGTAGGAAATGAACATGGGCCAGAGGTGTTCTGACACGAGGGGCATTACCTTTGAGGATGTGAGAATACCGAAGGAGAATGTCCTGATCGGAGAGGGATCTGGATTCAAAATTGCCATGGGTGCCTTTGACATGACCAGGCCACCAGTAAGTTTTCCAGCTGTGACAAAACCTAACATCTGTAACGACTACTGTGCATAGCTTCATCTTTACAAGAAGTAAAGACATGATTCATCTTTTGGCATCAAATTATATCTGCAAATAAAAGGATTAGAAATTGGAGTGCAAAAATCTGAAGTTATTGGTCTTTAAAGGTGTTAAGCAGTGGGTCCCCCCCCCCCCCCCCCGTCATTTGAATCTAATTTAACTTGCTACAGTTTAAGGGATATATATTGTGCTCCTGGAGAATTAACACTTGCAGCTAAGGAGAATATCTTATTATTTTCACTGTCTAATATTGATCAAAGTTGTCTCTGAGCTTGTAGTTTGAGTGTGACTCAGCAGTACAAAGATGCACTAGTGTGGACTCTTAAATTTTCAAACGTGTGCTAACAAATATGAACCATGATTTAAATGGTGATAATTGGGTGCCAGTTTGGCTCAGTGGTTGACCATGTGATTGCATGGCCAGAAAAGCAGCGGTCCAGGTTCAAGTCTGACCTCCTGCCCTTTGCAGCCTGTTTTTCCCCTCTCTACCCCCTTTCCTGTCAGTCCACTGTCTCTATCCTATATAGGCAAAATGCCAAAGAAAACCCTGGCTTTGTTTCAGTTTATGAGCTGCCTCTGTTACAACAGGAACTTTGAAATGTAGTAAAACATCAGCAGGAAACTAAACAAGGACAACAGTGGATGCAACATCACCAGATTTAAGGACAAAAGTTTAAACTTGTAGCTGAAGATTTGTCTGAGCATGGTTCATGTATTTGCTCCAATGCAGGTGGCAGCAGGAGCTACCGGCCTGGCACAGAGGGCGCTCGACGAAGCCACCAGTTACGCTCTGGAGAGGAAGACCTTCGGCAAAGTTATTGCTGAGGTGTGTTCATGCATTTTGTTTGTCCTTTAAAATCTGGGTATCCTTAATTGGACTGCTTTTTGTTTTAAACTCAGATGAAGAAAAGATCAACGTGCTTCTGTTTCTTGATTTGCAGCACCAAGCTGTGTCCTTCCTCCTGGCTGAGATGGCGATGAAGGTAGAGCTGGCTAGGATGGCGTACCAGCGTGCTGCCTGGGAGGTGGACCAGGGCCGCAGAAACACCTACTACGCTTCCATCGCCAAGGCCTTCGCAGGGGACATCGCCAATCAGGTGGCCTCTGATGCTGTTCAGATATTTGGAGGCAACGGCTTCAATAGCGAGTACCCTGTAGAGAAGCTCATGAGGGATGCAAAGATCTACCAGGTGGGTGACAATAATGTGCAACTATGCACTACTACACCATCTCAGCTTCATCTTCTTTAATTAATCTGATTTCTTTTGTAGATCTACGAGGGCACAGCTCAGATCCAAAGGCTCATTATTGCCCGAGAACACCTGGGAAGAGCCAAGAAATGAAGTCTGCTCATCATCATTTAAACTTACTTTTCGTGTTTGGTATACATAATGTATTTGTTTCTGTTCTATTTGGCCACTTGAACTCAGGATAACGATCAAAATTTTGCATTAATGTCACTTCATCCTACTGCGGTTTTCAAGAGTGATCCAGATCAACAAGACTCATCAGCCTCCTTTTGCCTCATAATTCACCATGCCATAAGTTACACCAATCCATCAAGTCGCAGAATATGACACAGCTATGTCCTGATCACAGAACAGTTTCTGTTAATGATGATGATGGTGGGGGGCCTATTGTGTAGCATTAATAGTGTGATCTACCAATTGCCTGTTGTGCTGTGAAGCTTCTGCTGATGAACCAGAACTGTTGGGACTAAAGTTAGAAAAAAGGGACTAGGCTTGCACTAACCTTCAGCCTTACTCTGTTGCTGCAGTACTTGAACAGTGTGATTGGTGTTTGATCACATTCACTCTTCTTTGCATCAGGAGTTTGATAAATGGTCATTAATTTCTTCATGCCTTACTCTAAGCCTTTTCTCTCAGTTCTGACTCTCATACTGATCTTTGCTTGTTTTTTAAAAACAAAAGGTTTTAAATGTAGAAATGAATTTCTTGCCAGAATGTGTAAACATACTGATGAGTGTAAAATTGCATGCTGTCTGAAAACAGTTTGATTTTACATTTAGCTGCTGTCTCTTCTAGATTTCAAATGAATATCCAGTGTAAAGCGTCAGCTTTACGGCTTACCTGTGCAGACAAGGCACGTGTGGATGAGCTGACGATAGACCGTTGTCACATCATAGAGAATTGTGTCCATAAATTGTCACTGAATAAATTATTTCATTCAGTCTAAACATTTATTTTTCTTTCTTCTCCTTTCTCCCATTTGCTAAATAAACAAGCAATTTGAGTCTTTTCTAAATTTCATTTCTTCTGAGTCCTCCACGTGCTGAGAGAAAGCTCATTACCTAATGACAGAGCATTCACAACCATGTTTTTTTTATTTCTTTTTATTGCAAGCTTCACTTGTTAGGAATCTGTCAAATATTCATTATATTTATTAAAACAACTTCTTTAACTTTAAAAAGTCTGCTTCATTTTCAGTTCTGTAATTGAAGTAATCTGTGTAGATAACAGCCATATAGTCTTCAAGACACAACAGCAGCACTAATGTCCTTTATGTAAAGGCTAGGTGTAAGACACATTGCTCATGTGTGGGTTTGTTAGAATCCAGTCTTCTAGGGGGACAGAGTGGGGAGTGAGTTGAGGAAGGAAGGAGTTCAATATTTTGAAGCTGTGTATCAGTCTGATGGAGGAGGTCACCACAATACTGACTGCTAGGCAGGTGTTACAGTTGTCGAGGTGGGAGGGCAATGAAGCAACCAGTGATCTTTTCTGCTGCATTTACTATGGGATTCAGGTGGAGTTTCCAAACCACACAGTGATGTAGCTGGTCATAGTGTTTTCAGTGGTGCCTTGCTCGAAGTTGCACATGATGGTTATGGAAAAATAATTGCAGTGGGAAATTTTCCCCCAACACTGCAAAAATAAATGACTTGAGTAAGATACCTGAACATTTGTGCTTAAATATATTCGAGTAACAAATATCACTTCAAATATGAGGATTTAGGCTGCAGTTCTCCTTCCAAACCAATAGGTGGCAATAACGCGCTCCAAACCAACAGCCCGAATTGTTGTAGAAGAGGAAGAAGGAAAACGCCGGATCATGTCAGAATGGTAACTAGCGACCTGTTTCTAGTGTGATAACGAGTGTAGTTTAGGATAACATTACAATAAAATATTATGTAAGTGTGCTCTTTCCTCTAGTCTATCCAAACTTAGTCCCACACAAGCGCGCTAATCAGTGAAAGCAGCTAGCAGAGTGGCTAAGATGTTAGCATGTAGCAGCCTGTCAACAAGCCGTGAATCATGTTAACAGTCAGCCATTTATCTGCTAAACAGGGGTTAACTCAGCGCTAGATTACGAAGAGGAAGAAGCCAAGTTTGATTTTTTTCAGGTTATTGAGTTTTAAGGCTGTCTGACGTGTTGTTGATGTGTGTTGAATTTCAGGGGACCCAGGTGAAAGATGTGATCATAAAGCCCGACGCTCCCAGCACGCTGCTGCTGGAGAAACACGCAGACTACATCGCTGCCTACGGCTCCAAAAAGGACGACTATGTGAGTACAGGCCTCATCAGAGCCTTGATATCTGTGTTTCTATTCAGGGCTTGGCCACTTGCAAGAAAAGGGTGGTCGTTGTCATCCCGCCGACAATGATCCTACCCAAAGAAGATGAGGAGTTACTGAATGGGATGAGAAAGTGTGGGACTCAAAGGGGTCGCTGAATGGGTGGTCTTCAAAACCTCCAGATAACAATCCAGTTGAGCTTCTGTGGTAGACTTTGGAGTTCAGAGGGGCAATCACTAAAAAGCAGCCAATGTTTTTGAACTAACGCTGCTGACCTTTGGTGTTTTGTCAGGAGTACACGCTGTCTGAGTACTTGAGGATGAGCGGCATCTATTGGGGGCTGACTGTGATGGACCTGATGGGGGAGCTACCCAGAATGAACCAGCAGGAGATCGTAGACTTCATCAAAGCTTGTCAGCACGAGTGTGGAGGCATCAGCGCCAGCATCGGACATGACCCCCACCTGCTCTACACCCTCAGTGCCGTCCAGGTAGCAGATTACTCTCGTATTCTCTACAGCTTTAATTCTAGATGATACACTGAACTTTTAAATATTTATATGTGCTTTAATATTTCTGAATTGGCCCCTCTTTAGCAATTTTTTTTGCAGTTCTAGTGTTTATTCTTCTAGATGTTTATTTATTTTTCTTCATAGTGCTGCTTATATTTAGCTCAAATAAACATCTCAAATTATGTCCCATAGTGTCTGGTCTGTAAAGGAACTTGAATGGTCTGCACATGGTGTATTTTATGTTCTCTTGTTTATTAGTATTTTGTGAACTCTCTTCCTCAGATCTTGTGCTTGTATGACAGCGTAGATGCGATTGATGTGGACAAAGTTGTGGAATATGTCAAAGGGCTGCAGCAGGAAGATGGCTCTTTTGCGGGGGACAAGTGGGGTGAGTGAGTTTTACTCTCACATCCCACAATACACGTGCTTCTAAGTTAGGGAAGAAATAAATAAAGCTAAGAACAATTTTTCTAAATTTTTTTTGTCTTTGCAGGAGAAATAGACACACGGTTTTCCTTCTGCGCTGTTGCTACACTCGCATTACTGGTATGTATGTTAGTCTTTCCATGTAAATTATTATTTACATGATTTATTATTTAACTTAAAACTTTTTATAGTTGAACCTGTTTTAGAAAGTCCATTACTCGGCAGTGTTATGTGGGAGCATCGGACTTTATTTTGTGTCGATAAAATGAGGCTAAATAAATAATAAAGTTACACAATATCACAAAGTTCATCAGTTGACTCAACAGCTCTTTCATTCTTAAGTCTTAACAAGCATGTTTTAATAAACTGTTAATTTAAGCTCATTATACTTCATTTTAAGATGTTTTTTGTTTCCCAGGGCAAGATGGACACGATCAATGTTGACAAAGCCGTAGAGTTTGTTTTGTCATGTATGAACTTTGATGGAGGCTTTGGATGCAGACCTGGTTCTGAGTCTCATGCTGGTCAGGTGAGTTCACTGATATACTGATATTTACTCCCACAGAAAAGTTTGGAGACTCTCAGAAGTGTTTTGTTTCTATTTGATAGAAAATAGAATTGAGCAAAATTGCAATTATTTGTCAAAAGATTCAATAATCATAACAATTTCATTTTTTAAATTGATTGAATTGATGTCAGACAGTAAATCAATCTTTTTAAACAAAAGCAGCAAAACTCTTTTAAGTTTCAACCTAAAATAAAATAAAGGAATTATATGTTAAGTTGACACTTCCTGCCTGATTTGCTCCTGCACACCAGTCTTGTTGAATGAAGCTGACTTATAAATGAGGCCAAGACAGTTGCAGTGTAAGGATGACGTGTTCAACCTGGATGGTGGTGAATTTGGCACTTTAGGATCAGTTGTTATTTAAATCAATTTCCGGTGTTTTCCTTCCTGTCTGTCAGATTTACTGCTGCACTGGCTTCCTGTCGCTCACTGGCCAGTTACACCAGTTGAACGCTGACCTGCTGGGGTGGTGGCTGTGTGAGAGACAGCTGCCGTCTGGAGGCCTGAATGGTCGACCTGAGAAGGTTTGTGCCAAACACTGTGAAGTATTGAGTTACTTAATGAAAGTATCTGGTTTTATAGTTTGAAGTTCAGACTCCTTCGGAGTTGAGGAGTTTGAGCTGTAGAAGCAATAATGCAGATTGAACAGGCTGATGATTTATTGGATTACCTGGTAATAAATACAGTTTTTAAGATTAAATAAAATATTAATGTGTCTGAAAGGAGGAGATCAGCTTCCTCCAAAGGGTGGCTGGGTTCTCTGTCCTCTTTGGGCCTCAAAGTAGAGCCACTCCTCCACATCAAAAGGAGGCAGTTGAGGTTGTCAGGCATCTGACTAAGACTGACTGGGCTGACTGACTTGACGCCTCCTAGTTGAGGTGTTTCAGACATATCCTACCAAGAAAAGTGGAGCTAAAGGAGGTGGAGTGGGTAGAGGGAGCTCTCAGTGTCTCTGCAGACTGCTGCCTCCATATTCTGAACCGGCATGTGGCAGAAAATACGTGCAACAGCTGTGGTTTACTTTCGGTATCATTCAGCTTCCAGATGTGTGCTACTCGTGGTGGGTTTTGGCCTCGCTGAAAATCATCGGCAGGATCCGCTGGATTGACAAAGACAAGCTGCGAAAGTTTATTTTGGCCTGTCAAGACGAGGAGACGGGAGGTTTTGCCGATAGACCAGGAGATATGGTGAGAAGAATTTTAAGAATCTAAATTTGAATATTTATGTTTTGGACTGAAAAAAAGTCTTTGCATGTGAGGTAAAGCAGGTGGTTTCAAAGACACTGAGTGCGAAGTGTTTTGGTCCATTTCTGTGGCCCACTTTTGTAGTATTTTCTCTATAATCAGTCTTATTGATTCCTATTAATCCTCCTTTGCAGGTGGATCCTTTCCACACCCTGTTCGGGGTTGCAGGTCTCTCCCTGCTTGGAGACGAACAGATCAAACCGGTGAATCCGGTGCTGTGCATGCCCGAGGATGTCCTTCAGCGTATTGGCCTGCAGCCTGACCTCCTCAGCTAACCCTCTGATGCATCACACAGACACTTTTTCCACCCGCACAAAACAGAAGCTCATGGCACGGCTGGATTTCGGGTGCACAGAGTCTCACAGTTTGGACATGACTTCCTCTGAACCTCTCTGTTTTAATCCTCCTGCTACTCATCGAGTCGGTGTTCTTGTGTCACTGCAACGAAAGGAGGGGCTTAAAAAGATGCTTTGACGTGTCATCTTTGCAGAAGGCTGGAAATCATGCAAAAACATTCAACAACATGCAACAACAACTTCTCAACTTACTCACTATGTCAGTTTGTGGGGGAAAATGTGAAAGTTTGCTCACAGTTAAAATGTTTCATCTTCCTGATGTTATCACCTTCCAGCTTGTCCTCTAGCCAAGAAGCTATTAGTGTTATGAGTTTCTTTGGCCAGAAGTTCCTTCTATTCTGTCCTATCGTGCTTTATTATCATGTTTGTTACTGGAATGACTGGGAATATTCATAGCTTATCAGCTTTGAACTTGAGAGTGAAGAATGGAAGCGATGAGTCAGATGAATTCGGCTGAGGGAGAAAAGGTAAAAGTTAGATTTGCTGTTTTAGTATGTTGTCACACATAAAGCTAGAGCTTTTTCAATTTCCTGCCTTTAGCTTATTATGTATTTGATAAGCGCATGTGAAGAGCAACACTGCTCAGTAGGCTTTAGAAGTGGAGATGCGTCATAGGACAGCTTTCTCCATGCATTAAAATAAAACCTACACAGACTCTTATTTTGGCGGGCTTTATGGAAAGAGAAAATGTTCTCTTTGTGACTGGAACCACCCAGAGCTTAAACACTATCATTGGTACGTTTAATGTCTTATCCAGGATCCTAGTTACACTATTTATTTAAATGTATGTTGCTCAGTGCAGCTGTGTTAGATTTGCCTCCACAGTGCGTGCAACATGAAATATTTCCAGTCTTACCGTCAAATGAAATGGCTTTTCAGACAGCTTCAAGTTCACTTTGTGCACTCTTCTCGTCTTACAGAATTAAATTTCTATCTGTTCTTTGTTAACTGTTAAGTGTCAATAAAGAGAGACATTATCAGTGAGTTGGTAAAGCATTCGTTCTTATTAGTTTTCCCCTTTTAAGGGCTTTTAATACTGAGTAAATGTTATTGCTATACAAAATGAATAGTCACATAGAGTGACCCCTGTGTTATTATAAGTTTTAAAGTTCAGTTTTCAATGGATTCTGCTCACTAAACATATTAAAATAAAAAACAAATTGACTTCGTCAGCAAACAAAGATAATGCAGATAAATAATGCCAGTCATCGGAGTTTTATCTTCCCGTAATTGTACATTCTGGATATGATTCAAACTTGCAACAGACAAAAATGATGTCAAAAACGAGATTTTATTGTCGGGATGAAAAGGCCGCTCAAACCCATAAAAGCATCTTCAGATCAAGCATTAAAAGGACCATATGATTGATGATGATGTTGTTTTGCTTTATTTCTGTTTGATTGTTTAAAATATACGTTTTGTGTCATTAATATGAATTTGATTCCAGGAGGAAACACAAATCCCTTGGGGTCAGGAAGAGCTTCTGATGTAAAAATCAGCCAAATCAAACACGCGGCGCCGCCTCTGTCGCTGTTGGACCCCGTGTGATTAACTGAGCAGCTGGAGCTTATTTAAAATACAAGTTGAAACTTGACTCTAATGAAAATGAAAAGAAGGCAACTATATTGAGACTTTTCCCCAAATCCGAATAGTAAACGTGTAAGTTAAAGTCTACTTTTACATTAATTGTAAGTGATACAAGTTTAGAGTCTCCATAGTGTTTTGGTGAATAAATTTGAATAATGCCCCACAAAGACTTAAACTAAACTTGGGCTTTGAATTTTCAAATCCCATAGCAATTCATCTCTAACATGCACATCGAGTCTATTTACGTATTTGGGCTTCAATTTAGAAGAATCTATTGTTACCCTGCTGTAGAAGACAAAGTGAGAAAGGTGCCATGGTGGCAATTTACTTCAAACTACATAAAAGTTACACAGAACTTGAACAGCCACAGAGTAAACAAATCCATTTTGCAGACCAGGGTAACAGTTTGGTTTATTTTACTTATTCAGCTAACAAAAGAGGAAGGCCATCTGCTGCCTCTCATGCTCAGGTAAACTTCAATCGACTACCAATAAAATACTAACAGGTTTTTAGATGAAGCTGATTACTCCATGGTGGAAGAAAAGGTGTAATGATCAGCGGTAAGGAGGATTCAGACCTACTGCTGTAAAAATATGAATATAATATAAGAAAAATCAAAAGAGGTAAATAATGCAGAGAAAATACCTCCTTTGTTTTTCTCCTATATTACAGCTAGATTATCACTAATGGACCTCGGAGTTCACATCACGCAGGACCTGTCATGGTCCTGTCACATCAACACCGTGGTGAAAAAGGCCCGACAGCGTCTCTACCACCTCAGACGCTTGAGAGACTTCCAACTGCCCTCCAAGGTGCTCAGGAACTTTTACTCGTGCACCATAGAGAGCATCCTGGCGGGAAACATCTTAACCTGGTTCGGGAACAGCACCATGCAGGACAGACGAGCTCTACAGAGGGTTGTGCGGTCAGCTGAGCGCACCATCCGCTCCGAGCTCCCTGACCTGCACTCAATCTACAGCAGGCGGTGCTGGACCAAGGCCAGGAAGATCGTGAAGGACCTCAGCCATCCCAACAACAGACTGTTCTCTCTGTTGAGGTCAGGAAAGCGATTCCGCTCCCTGAAGACCAACACAGAGAGACTGAGGAGGAGCTTCTTCCCGCAGGCGATACGGTCTCTCAATCACACCACCACACAGTACTGACCCACACATACAGTTCTTACACACACACTGGACTTTCTGGACTTTGGTTTTGCACAACACTGGTCACTATATTCTTCATTTCCGGTTAATACTTGTACAGCTGCTGTTATTGTGTATATATTTATTTAGATTTAGATTTCTTCATACATTCTTATATAGTTCTATATTGTGTATTTTGTTGTACAGTTATTTTATTTTCAACTTTAATTTATATATTTATCTTTATCTTATTCTTCCCAGTTAAATTTACCCTTCATTCTAATTTGTGTTGTACAGTTATTTCATTTTTAACCTTAATTTATATTTTATTCCTTCCTAGTTAAATTTACCCTTTTTAATTTTTCATATTTATTTCCTATCTTATTCATAGCCTTTTCCTTTTTTGTTCTCTTTAGGTCACGAGCAGTTGTCCAAGCATTTCACTACATATCGTACTGTGTATGACTGTGTACGTGACAAATAAAATTTGAATTTGAATTTGAATTTGAATTTGGACAGGCTGTTTCATTTGGCTCGCATGGGGCTAATTATGGTGATACTGAGTGATGATTATTTTTCATTGTGGAATAATGTGCTGATTTCTTGATTAAAGGTTTTGGTTTAATGTTTACCCATAACCCCAAGTAAGCCCCTCACACTGTGATGTTACTTAAAAATGGAAAACTATTTAAAAAATGAAAAGAGGAACATGCATTTTTCACACTGGGTGAGCTGGAGCACTGAAATGTGGGAGATTTTTAAATGAAAGACAATTAAACAACAATTAATATTTTAGTTTTAAATATTGGGGTTTTTTTTGCTGTTGGTTTGCTTTTGAAGCTGTAACCTGTGTCTGCTGTTACTTTAGCATCTTTGCATGTGTGATATGCAAACATTTCATCTTGTGAGCACGGTAACTTAACCCTCTGATGCATAGTGGTCACTGGAGTGGACAGCTACTAAAACGTACATATCTCTTTAATGCATTGGTTTCTATGGTGGAACTGCATATTAGCCTCTAGAGTGCTCTCTGCTGCCATGCTCCATTGAGGTCAATTCAGTGTTCAGTTAGTGCAACTGCAAGTAAATTTCCTCTGAATCAAAGATGGCAGACAAACTGTCACCCCTGCCGACCACTGCTGGCATATCCTGTCAATCCTTCTATGCTAAAAAAGCCCAACAGGTAAAAAAAATATGATGATATGCAGTAACATCTAGGGAAGGATATTATCTGTTTGGAATAAGAAATTGTTATGTCTAATATGTAGAAAACTACGATTAACCATGTGTCCACTGTAGTGGACATCATGCATTACCCACTATATTTTTTTAACATAAGTCATAAATTGTCTCACTGTTTTTTGGGACTGTTTTGGTTATAAGTAAGCATATAATTGTTACATTTATAAGCTACTCATTTAAAATGTATATTTCTGTGCAGATCAGCTGTAGTTTGAGTTACTATAATAATTATTTTATCATATTTTGTAGACTTCAAATGCAGCAAAGAATAAGGCAGCGTACAGAATAGTCCAGGAAATTCCATCCAGCTCCAGTGATGATGATTTCATTGATGAGTGCAGTGATGATGAGTTCAGTGATAAGTCCAGTGATGATGAGAGTGGCTGCCAGAGCAGAACAGAGACATAGGAACTACGGACAGCCTAGGTGTGATGAACACAGAAGTGTTTGGAGATGCAGAGACTAAGATGTCAGTTTGTGTTTTCTTCCAGCATGCTACTAAGGGCTTGGTAATACTGTCCTGCATCGTTATAGAACTGTGTAGACTCAAAAATGTTTCTCTTGTTGGAGATAGTTTGCCATATTCAGGTGTAGGATTCACAGCTAGGACTGTTGATTGGTTTTGTTATTTACGTCTAAACATTGGGGCCTTATGAGTTGAAAGTTCCAAAAAAATTGCTGAGATGTTTTTCAAAGGATACAAGCAAACAAGTGTTTGTATATTTACAATAGAACACAAGGTAATAAATTTTTATAGTAAATTCACAGTATTTCATGCTAAGTGCTCAGGCGCATGTAATCCACTGGAGTGGACAAGTTTATAACTTTATAAAAAAACATATTTTTGGGGAAAAAAGAGTTGAACATTTTTTTTCATGTCCTGAGAAGAATAAAAGCACTTAAGAAAAAAATCTTGACCAAGGCTTTCATAATTCATGCATCAGAGGGTTAAGCTGTGTGAATCATTTTTGCAGTTATTTCACTCTAAAAAGTGCAACATGACCAAAGGAAAACCTTTCAAAACTCTTCTGCTGCCGTGGCTCAGCTGCTTCAAGGTTCACGGTGCTGTATTCAGAGATTCCCTTCTACATACTGTGGTTGTAACGAGTGGTTATTTGAGTTACTTTCCTATCAGTCAAAGCAGTCTGACCTCTGACATGTGATAGAATGTGAGGTGATTGTGTGGGAAAATCAGAATAGTCCAACCGTTTCTGAAACACTCAGACCTTCCTGTTTGGCAAAAACTCTGACACATTTAAAATCACTCAAATCACCTTTCGTTTGCACTTTGATAGTCAGCTTGAACTTCAGCAGGTCATCTTGACCAAATGCACTGAGTTGCTGCCATGTGATTGGCTGATTAGAGAGTCTGGAAGCCCAGAGGTTTTAATTACTAATGGATTAAAACTGATCTGGAAAGCATTCATAAAGAGTCTGTTGATTCCCTGTCATAACGCCTCTGAACTGCATAAACAGTCACTATTTGAAAACATTTTTTTAACATGTTTGTACTTTGTACCAGAATCTTAAATATTGTATAGACGTCGTTTTCATATGTATGAGCTCGTTCTGCAGAACTAAATTAGCTTTGCCACTAGATGGCAGCCTTACCTTTATATATATATATAAATAAAGAGATATTTTAGCTTTAATATCTAATGTTAAGCATTTAAACAGATTGTAGTTAAAGACTTTCATGAATTGCATTGATTAGGATAAAACTCTTTTACTTCCAGCATTAAGATTGATGCTGCAGTAATGAAGCTGGCAGCCCACAGACTCTGCCGATGCTGTGTGAGAGATTGTGTTTCACAGCGGTGGCAGACTGCAGTAATGGACCGGGGTAAAAAGATGGATGCAGTCCGTCTCTGTAATTCTACCTGTTTTCCTCCATGTAATGAAGATAAGATTTCCCCCTGCAATGTAACGGCGATAAGAAAATGACACTTTAACTGAAACAATTTTCTAACAAAGGCTTTAATAAAATGTCAGTCTAATGATAAAATGATTGCAGTAACTATGGAGAACGTTATTATCTCCCGGCAGTAATTAGAGCATCAGGATCGTGAAGATGGTGAAGCACATTTTACATTAATATTCTGATGAACTTCATCATGCTGGGAAGTAACTTTAGATAAGACGCGTTTAAAGTTTTGATTCTTGTTAGTGACAGGGTTATTTTACAGCTGTTTGTAGTCCTTTTACATTTATTTTCAGTTTTGTTTTCATGTGTTGTTGCTTTGTGTCTTTCAGTGGTCATTTTGTGTCTGTGTCTAAGCCTTATTTCATAGAGCTGTTAATTCCTGTTGAGAAGCGCCATTAGAACATTGTGAAGGTGTTAAGATATTTAACATGATTGCATGGTCATTTTTAAGCTCTGTGAGTCCAGAGGGACACGTTTCTCACTGTTTTTTGGCTGTCGGTGGTCCTTGTGAATCTGCTTGTGGTCTTATTGGGTCTATTTTTTTAATACTTTTCAATCTTTTTATGAACTTTTGAGCCTGATTTGGGTTTTTCTAGTGTGTTTTGGCCTTCTTGGATATACCTGTGGTCATTTTGCATCAGTTTGTTTTGTGTCTTTTTGTAGATGATATCTTAAAATATTTTTTTATGATTTTGCCCCTGGCCTCCCAGCAGTTTCCTTGGCCGGCCTTGTGCCACCTCGTTTAATAAAACCTGGAATCATGAGGTCCCCCACATCTTCAGCTGACCTGTTCAATATTCCATCCATAATACTAACAAGCCATCCTTCCCTGACTCTGGCGTGAGGTATGCAGGGGCCAATCAGACCCAAGGTGCCCCTGGCCCTGCCTTCACCTCTGCCACCATTCCTGTCGCATGCATTTTTCATCGTGTTATATTCTTAGTGCAATGTGGTGCTGCAGAAAATATACTGGGAGCCTTGTATTTATTTGTGTATTCATTTAGTCCATGGGGGAGCAGTAATCTGTGGGCCCCTGGTGTCTGGGCAGAGACAAACATGCTGGTTGTTAGGCTGCTGAGAAACCCCACTGGCTCTCATTAGTGAGAAAGAGACAGGGAAGACAGAAGGTGGGAGAGAAGCAAAAAAAAAAAAGAAAAAAGTGTGAATGAGAGACAGAGGCGAAGAGTGAGGAAACCAAAGAGAGAAAAGGAGCAGAGAGACAGATGGATGGATCACAGCTTTCACCTCTCTGTCGTATTTGTTTGCAAGGAAAGCCGCAACCCATTTTTCCTCCCTCTCCTCTTCTCAGTCCTGTCACCCTCTCGTTATCTCTCAGCACAAAATACAGAGGATTAGTCCAGGACAGGCAGCTGCAGCCAAACGCTGCTAAACCACAGGCACAGCAGACAATCACTTAATAAATGTTTAATTAAGCCACAGCAATATTATGTGTGTAGAGATTACTCATGAGTTTGGAGCAGTTTTGTTTTTAACTTTTCACCCAGTTTGGTTTTATTCTGCTTCTGTTATTGCCTCCCAGCAGCTCCGCGAGAGGTCGGTTTTGCAGCTTTGGCATGAATTGGACAGTCTTGTTTGTTTCCAACAAATTTATAATTTACCTCATGTTGCTGGTGAGTTTGTTACCCATCAACTGACAGAGCAGCTGCAGCTGGTATTGTGGCTTTGCTTAAAGCTTCACCGTATTGTCATTCAAAAATATAGGTTTTTCAGTGCTTTGGCTGAAGTGAAAGGATATCAGGTGTCTAAAATCTCTCAGGCAGCTCTATGCAGTGAGCTTATTTTCAGTCTGAAGGTGAAGAAAAACAAAACTGCCTCAAAAATCTCTGAGGTTTGCTGATTTTGCTTGAAGCTTCTGTCTAAAGAAGACAAAATAACTCACAAACGTAACTGACTTTTTCCTGGATTACTTATTAATAAGAATTTTTAAACCACTGTCATGTCTGTATGATAAACCATGAGATGGATAATTTAGCAGGAAAAGGTCCAACGCTAACAAACACCAAAATTCAACAAAGTTTTTGCTCACAATGTGAATTTTGAGGCATCCAGTGAAGACTAGGGTCAAGAAGTCTGTGTGCTCAGCCAAGAAAAACTGGCCCATGACTCCTGGTGAAAACAAGAAGTCTAATACTCAGCTTTATGGATGGTGGTAGGCGGTCAGGATTGCTCTTTAGACAAGTCCAGTTTTTATTCAACAATTAAGTTCCTCATGGGGTACCAAAGCAGTACAGTGGTCAGCTCTGTTGCCTCACATCAAGAGGGTTCTTGGTTCAAATCTGCTGGCTGGCTGGAGCGTTTCTGTGTGGAGTTTTTGTGCTCTCCTGGTGCTTGTGTGGGTGTTCTGTCTGGGCACTCTACAATCCTCCCACACTAAAGTTAACTGGCAATTCTAAATTGGTACGAACACGAGCGTGAAATAGGCTCCAGCTCTCTCATCACCCTGAAATGGAAAAGCAATTAAGAAAATGTGTGGATGTATAGATGATTAAAAACTGCACAGTTTCAAAGCAAAAGGTGTAACAGCTATGATGGCCCTAAAGACAATGTCTAAAAATAGTATGAAAAAATAATTGCACCCAAAAACCAAACAAAACTAAACACTGTCAGAAGAACAACTAAAAACAATATAAAAAATAATACAGAAAAACTAATGATACCACATAGGACGCAAACTCCAAGTCTCCTGGGTCAAACTCTAAAGATAACATGCCTAAACAGCAAAAAATATATATTTTAAAAAATACAAATTAAATATTAAAAACGAACCTACACAGAATCTAAACCCCAGTCTCTAGGATAAGTCCAGTGTTTGAGTCATGCACCACCTGGAATGGAAAAAATAAAAAAATATGACATTCACATGACTTGTATGCAGGTCAGTAGAAAGAAACAGGAATAAGTGAAAGTATCTCATAATTTTAGAGCCGTTCCCACTGTAGAAAGCTGTAGCTGGTGTACATTTGCTGTGAGACTGACTTGCAAAATATCAAGAGAGAAAATCATGACTTCGTTCTCATCTTAATTACTTTCCACTTTATCTTTTTTTGTTTTTTGCTGTGACCTGAAGTTCCGATCAGGCATCAACACCATCCTTCATGATTTTTTAATGACTCATTTTCTTCTATGGTGAACTGTCAGCCACTTAGACTGGATAAGATTTCTTTTTTTTCTTATATTTTATTCATACATCAAACATTATATTTTTAAGAGAGTTTGAACTAAGCCAGACTCTTAAGAAAACAGAACATCCCTACAGGTAGTGCTATTGAGTAACATGAACAAAAGTTTACTCCTGACCTCAGAAACAGCAGCAGGCAAAACAATCTGAACTCAAGGTCTGTTTGGAAGCTGTTCTGGAGCATCTGCAGTTTCATGACAGCAGGGCACCTCTGAGATGTACGCTGGGCTGAACTTTCAACTTTCAAGAGAATATTTCATTGTGTCTCATGAGGATTGATTTTCTAAGCAACTAACAACTTGAAGTTACTAAGGAAAAACCCCACAGTAGTGAAACGAGACATCAGTAGATAGAGAAGTATAGAAGGCATGATTATTGAAATGCTTGAAATCTCACTGCTGATGGTTAATATGAAGTCTTGCTCAATGCCAGTCTTCCCAGGAGTGGTTGTACCAGCAAACTCACCGCAAAGTCAGAGTGTGCTCAGACAAGATGAAGCACGAAACCCTAGAGTTACATGTCTTGATGCATTCTCAGTCATCAAAACTTGACCGAAATTGTGTCATGCAATTAGAAAGTGAACCCAAGCACAGCAGCAAATCTACAACAGAATGACTGAAAATGTAAAGAATCATTGTGCTGCAACAGTCCAGTCAAAGCCCAGACCTCAACCAGATTAAAATGCTGTGGCAGAAACCTAAGAGAGCTGTGCAAAAATTAATGCCTGCCTCTTGATAAACTGAAGCAACGCTGTAAATAAGAATGGGCCAAAATTCCCACTGAGAGACTGATAAAGTCACACAGAAAAGGATTACTTGCTGCTAAAGGTGGTTCTACAAGCTACTTAACCATAGGTTGCAAGAACCTAATAGTCTTCTTTGTTAGGAATTCAGAACTTGTGAGATACATCTGATTTTTAATTGTAATTCACTTGTTATCAGTATATTTAGCACTACCCTGCTCTTTAAAAGGAAGAACTTATAAAACATACCTTTGAGGTATGCACTAATCAGGCATAACATTATGACCACTGAGGGGTGAAGTGAATAACACTCATTATCTCTTCATCATTTTATCTTCAAAGTTTATGTTGGGAGCAGGAACTGGGGAAGGGTGATGATTTGAGGAAATTTTGATAAGGTTCCAGTTCTGATGGCTAGATGACTGGGTCAGAGCATCTCCAAAACATCAATGGCTAAGGCTCAGTGATGCATGTGGTGAGGAAAAGTTGTGTGGTCTGGTCTGACAGATGAGCTAATGTGGCTTTGCAGACCAGTCAGAGTGTGGATGCTGACCAATGTCCACTGCCGAAAGGACGAATAATGGACATGTGAGCATGAAGCCCTGGAAGAAGTCGGTCTGGTCTGATGAATCATGTTTTATTTTACATCAGGGGTAGTGTCGAGTTCCCCAGGCAACTCCAGGCCTCGAGTGCCAGTGTCCTGCAGGTTTTAGATATCACCCTGGGTCAACACATCTGAATTAGATGATTAATTCATTAGCAGGAGAACTTCAGGACATGTTGAGGAGGTCATTTAGCCATCAAATCAGCTGTGTTGGATCAAGGACACATCTAAAACCTGCAGGACACCAGCACTCGAGGCCTGGACTTGCCTACCCTTGTTTTACATCATGTGGATGGTCGGATGCTTATGCGTACCTTACCTGGGGATGTCAGTGGTGGCAGTGTGATGCTTTGGGCAATTTTCTGCTTTGAAACTTTGGGTCCTGCCATCCATGTGAATGTTACTTTGTAGCACCTTCCTAAGCATTGTTACAGACCATGTACATGCTTACATTGAAATGATATTCCCTGATGGATGTGGCTGAGGATCTGTTGCTAACATCTTGGTTGCACGTCCTCAGGGGTCCATGAAATCCATGCTTCGACAGGTCAGTGTTCTTTTTGCAGCAAAAGGGGGACAAATGCAATCTTAGGCAGGTGGTCATAGTGTTAAGCCTGATGAAATCAAGTAATAGCCAGAACAGAGCATTAAATATTTCTTATAAATTATAATCCAAATCTTCCCTATTTTTAATTTACAATAAATCTGGAATAAAAACCTAAATGAGTTATGCACTTTTTGACATCTGCTTTTATGATGCAGATCTTCACACCTCTCGTTCATCTTTCCCTGAACAGCTTCTTCCATAACTTTTGAAATGACAGGTTGCAGCTACATTTCCACAATAACAAGAAAAAATGAGATGATGAAAAGCTCCATAACAGCTGGTAAATGGACCACCGGGTGCTAGATTTGTCTTTGGTATGATGTGTGTGAAAAGCAGCAGATGTCATATTTATTGCCCTACAGTGATAACTGGTAATCTGACAAATCTTTCTAACCCATTATCACCTACTGTTGTATTCACTAGGAGGCAGTAAAGCACAAATTTTGGACTGTGATGATGACATGGATCAGAGTTCAGAAAGAATAAAAATGTCCTTAAAGCTGCTGAAGGGAAAATGAAAATGGAAACTAAATTTTTACTTGGGCACGGACTCCTAGTCTGCAATTCATTTATTAATACAAATGAACCTTGTGTTCTGAGATGAATCATTCATACATTAACAAAATGACACAGTGTCCAAAAGAACTTGTGGTAATTACATTTCAATTTATGCTTGAGAGAAATTTGTCATAGTGAGTCAAAATGATTCATTCTTGTGAGCTGTCTTGAAAGCGGAGGAACACAGGACAGCGGATTATCCGCTGTTTCTGTGGCTGCAGGCGATACGAAGTGTGAGTATAGCCTCTGAAACAGATGTGTGAAAATTGTGGTTTACACAGGTCTGTTCTGGAAAGCCACAACTACCAGATCACTATGAAATATTAAAATGTTCATCATAAGACAACTGTGAAAATTAAGAGTTTTCTGAAGAAGGGTTTGTTGTTTGAGATCAATCCAGAGAAAATACTCTAAATAATCTTTGTGAAAATATGTTGAATTAAATGTTGAATTAAAGCTAAAATTTCCATTATATTTCACCAAAATTATAATTCAGCCCATTTTTAATTATAAAAAGTTGTCAGTGTATTCAATAATAGAGAAAAAAAAACTAACAGAGATTTCTTGTGTGGTAATGTGTGACCAAATTTGTAATACAGCTGATTAGATTTAGATAAAAGGAGCTCAGAAAGCAGCCAAGAAAAAGATAAATATGAAGATTTCAAATGTGACGACCTGGAAAAATCCACCTGCTGAAGCACAGTGAGATTCCACAGCAGCTGTTAAATTTTGCTGATAGTGTTATCATTTTGTCAGGATCTCCTAATCACCTTTACATTTTATAGTCAAGTTCAAGTTCAAGTTCAACTTTATTGTCACTTCAACCATATACAGTTTAAAAATACACAGTGAGGCGAAACAACGTTCCTCCAGGAACCAAGGTGCTACAAGACAAGTTAGTGCAAAAAAAAAAAAAATATATATATATAATATATCTAGTAATAATATTGTGCAAAAGAGCATTTACAGGTTGGTGTGTGCGATGGTTTGGTGGTGTAGGTCAGTGTGTTTGCGCTTGTGTTGGTTACTCAGTCCAGTCTCAATGTTTTGAGGTATTTGAGTTAAGCTGAGTGATAATGTTAGTGTATGTGTGTGTGTGCGTGTTTATCAGTCAGTCCCTTTTTGCTGAGGAGACGGATGGCTTGTGGAAAAAAGCTGTTGCACAGTCTGGATGTGTGTGCCCGAATGCTTCGGTACCTTTTTCCAGATGGCAGGAGTGTAAAGAGTGTGTGAGAGGGGTGTGTCCGATCAGCCACAATGCTGGTGGCTTTGCGAATGCAGCGTGTGGTGTAGATGTCCTCAATAGAGGGTAGAGAGACCCCGATGATCTTCTCTGCTGTTCCCACTATCCGCTGTAGGGTCTTGCGGTCTGATATGGCACAGCTCCCAAACCAGACAGTGATGCAGCCGCTCAGGATGCTCTCAATAGTTCCTCTATAGAAGGTGGTCAGGATCGGTGGTGGAAGCCGGGCCTTTCTCAGTCTTCTCAGAAAGAAGAGACGCTGTTGGGCTTTCTTGTGCAGGGAGCTGGTGTTGAGGGACCAGCCGAGGTCCTTCTCCAGGTGTACGCCCAGGAATTTGGTGCTGTCAACGATCTCCACAGAGGAGCCGTTGATGCTCAGCGGTGAGTGGTCGCCTCGTGTCCTCCTAAAGTCAACAACCATCTCTTTTGTCTTGTCAACATTCAGAGACAGGTTGTTGTCCTTACACCAGTCCGTTAGTCTCTGCACTTCCTCTCTGTACGCTGACTTGTCGTTCTTGCTAATGAGACCCACCACGGTCGTGTCATCAGCGAATTTAATGATGTGATTTGAACTGTGTGTTGCTACACAGTCATGAGTCAGCAGTGTGAACAGCAGAGGACTGAGCACACAGCCTTGTGGGGCCCCAGTGCTCAGTGTGGTGGTGCTGGAGGTGCAGTTCCCGATCCGTACTGACTGAGGCCTTCCGGTCAGAAAGTCCAGGATCCAGTTGCAGAGGGAGGTGTTCAGGCCTAACAGGCTCAGCTTTCCGATCAGTTGTTGGGGGATGATCGTGTTAAATGCTGAGCTGAAATCTATGTACAGCATTCGGACGTGTGAGTCCTTCTTGTCCAAGTGTGTCAGGGCAAGATGGAGTGCAGTGGAGATGGCGTCGTCCGTTGAGCGGTTATGGCGGTATGCAAATTGCATTGGGTCCAGTGAGGGGGGCAGCAGGGTCTTGATGTGTCTCATGACGAGCCGTTCGAAGCACTTCATGATGGTGGGTGTAAGTGCGATAGGGCGGTAGTCATTGAGACAGGACACAGGTCTTCTGTGTCCTGTCTCAATGACATCGTCTTGGGCACGGGGACGATGGTGGTGGCCTTGAAGCACGTGGGGACAACGGCACTGCTCAGAGAGATGTTGAAGATGTCGGTGAGAACATTTGCCAGCTGATCAGCACATTCTCTGAGCACTCTGCCTGGGATGTTGTCTGGTCCAGCAGCTTTACGTGGATTGACTCTGCGTAGAGTTTTCCTCACCTCAGCTGTAGTGAGACACAGGACCTGGTCGTTCGGAGGAGGGGTGGTCTTCCTCGCCGCCACGTCGTTCTGCCTGTCGAACCGAGCATAGAAGTTGTTAAGCACATCTGGGAGGGAGCCGTCACTGTCACAGGCAGGTGGTGTCGTCCTGTAGTTAGCGATGGCTTGTAAGCCCTGCCACATGCGTCGTGTGTCGCCGCTGTCCTTGAAGTGGTTGTGGATTCTCTGGGCGTGTGCGCGCTTCGCCTCTCTGATGGCCCGAGAAAGTTCAGCCCTCGCTCTTCTAAGCGCCACCTTATCTCCCTCTTTGAAGGCAGAGTCTCGGGTCCTTAGAAGTGCACGCACTTCCGCAGTAATCCACGGTTTCTGGTTGGGTCGTGAGATGATGATCTTGGAGACAGTGACGTCATCGGTGCACTTGTTGATATAGCTGGACACTGATGATGTGTACTCCTCCAAGTCAGTGAAGTCGCCGTAAGTTGCAGCCTCTCTAAACATGTTCCAGTCAGTGCTCTCAAAACAGTCCTGAAGAGCAGAGATGGCTCCTGCTGGCCAGGTTTTCACCTGCTTCAGAACCGGTTTTGATCGCCTGACGAGTGGTCTGTATGCTGGAATTAGCATAACAGAGATGTGGTCTGAGTAGCCGAGGTGGAGGCGGGGCTCTGCCCGATATGCGCCGGGGATGTTTGTGTAAACAAGATCTAGCGTGTTTTCTCCCCTCGTTGCAAAGTCCACATACTGATGGAATCTAGGAAGCACTGACTTGAGATTTGCATGGTTGAAGTCCCCAGCAACAATAAACAGTCCATCCGGGTGTGTATTTTGCAGTTCACTGATCTTTGTATACAATTCCCATAGCGCTTCCTTAGCATTAGCGCTAGGTGGAATGTACACTCCGATAATGAAAACAGTGGTGAATTCCCGTGGTAAGTAAAAAGGTCTGCATCTAACAGTCACAAACTCCACCAGCGATGAGCAATAACTAGAGACTAGCACAGAGTTCTTGCACCATTTCTCGTTGATGTAAACACACAAGCCGCCACCGCGAGTCTTACCGCACAGAGCTGCATTTCTGTCGGCGCGAAACGAGGCCAGCCCGTTTAGCTGAATAGCGGCGTCCAACTGATTACAATCATTTTCAGGGTCCTTGTTTTTATTTGGTTCTGCTACAATGGCTTTGAATGATCCACTGTTTTAAAAAAACGTATTTATCTTACAGTAGGTCTTGATACTACTCTACCTTTAAGCCAGCTTTCTTCTGGTTGGATGCTGTTCATAAACAAAATGATTTGAAAAGCTGGCGAGTGGGATTTGTGTGCTCAAGGCAAGTGCAGTGAACAGAAGCTGAGGTCAATATTAGAAAAAGAAATAAGCCCATTTAAAAAAAATTCTGCACAATTTCTAATATGATAAAAAAAATTTGAGCAATGTAGTTGTTAGGTATTTTAGTACCATGGTAGCATTTACTGGATATTGTTTTATAGTGACATTATGCAGGAAAACTCTGTCATTCAATAAGGCCCCTTTGTTTCAGTGTTTTTCTCTTTGACCCAAGAATTGATGTGTGAGAATCACAGGCTGGTACAAGGTTGAAATACCACAGAGATCACTCCCTCAGCTACATTAGTTTCTTAATCTCTTAGGAGACGCCTGTTGAAGGCCAGATGGTTTGTTTCAGAATTCACTAATGAAAGAACTCTTTATTTTGTGCCTTGAAAATATGTCGCTGAGATAATCATAATTGTAGCTGAACTGATAAACTACACAAAGGATGCTTCTTCACCCAAGGGCAGGAAGACGCTCCCTTATCTTGGTCTGTACTGGTTTAAACTGATAATCTGCTGTCTCATGAATTTTACCCTCTATATAAACTGTTGTACTTGTGAATAAAGTTGAGTCAATTTGGGAAGACAACCTGAAGCAGTCTCTGTTTTCTTGTTCTCCCAAGCTGCTCCCGAGCTCGTACTAACACGCTGAATGGCATGCTTGAATATTACTTGAGAATATATTTGACTGTGTTACAGACTAAGGGACATTCTCTGCTGATAGGTGAAGGTACATTCTCTGCTGATAGACGTCCACGCCTCGAAGGAAGTCGATCCACGGATTAGGCCCTGGAAACCGTTTCCTTCAATTTTGGTGTCAGAAGTGGGATCCTGACGAAGGTAGGCACTCGTCTTTTATTTTATAAGACTGTGTTATGCCTTTCTCAGTGATCCACATAGAAACGGGATACGCTGACGAGGCCTTCTTCAGTGGCCCACATAGTAACAAGTGGGATACGCTGAGGAGCCTTCGTTAGTGGCCCACATAGAAACACAGGAAGTTGCCTGTTGTTTTGTAAATAAAAGCAGAAAGGACACAGGAAGTTGCCTGCTGTCATAAACTAAGAAGTTGCTCACCAGCAGAAAGGACACAGGAAGTTGCCTGGGGTCATAAAACGAGAAGTTGCTCGTTAAAAAGTGAGAAGTTTGTAACAGCCGTTATGGTGTGGTGTCCCTTTAAGACACCCAAGTCGAGGGTTGATGGTTTCATCAGTGTGTGCCACTGGTCTCTCTGCTCTCTCTCTCTGTGATGGTGTGGACATGTGCTTGCACGCTAGTACATGAGGAGGGACGGATTTTATGTTTTACCTCTCCAGACACCTTTGTTTGCAACGTTATGGGTTGTACGAACACTGTGCGCTATGTTTGTTAAGCTGCAGCCGTTCAACCGGGCTTATATGGTTGATGAAGAGAAGGTATATTAAAGAACACACTGTGGAATCCCCAACGCCAGCGTGAGTGTGTATTTTTTTGGCTACCCTGCTAGGTGTTTTGCCGCCTCCTCTCAACCACTAAACGCAACCCGACGTTACAAAATGGCGCCCGAACATCTTCTCTTGGACCTCAGTATGCAGTATCTTCGAGCAGTTGATGATTGGTACATAAAAAGGTACGACGCGGCAAAGTGGCTGTCCGCCATGTTTCGCGGGAACGGACCAGGCTGGCCTGGACGAGGACGTCGGGAGGATCAAAGGGTCGCGGCGGTGCATTTCCATGGCAGCGGCTGGAGCTGCCCCAGCGTGGTTTGTGGACTGTGGCGCCGTTCTCTGTTTGGCCTCTTCGTCGTGGCTCCATTGGATGCGCGTGGACCTGCGTTTCCTGGGCGTGGGTTCGATGCAGCTTTGCCATAGTTCCTGAATTTGAATTTTTTTTTTTATGTATTTCGTATTGGTTACTGTTGTAACATGACTGTTGTTTGGGTTTTCTACAGTACTTTCTGGTACTGTTTTCACATATTATGCTGTCTGTTGCAAGTTTGTGAAGTAGAAGAAACGCAATGAAAGAAAAAGGGAATTTCATTCTGCAATTGTCCTGGCTATCCTAAGTTTATTTTCTTTCTTTAACATTTGTTTAAATGGACATTCACCATGTGGGACACTGTCATGTATGCCAGTTTGTCAATATTGCACTGTACATTTCCCTGTTTTGGTTTTAACTTCTTATCCTGCTGACCATGTATGGAGGCTGGTTAAGTCTGGACTGTACCAATGCTGTACAGGTGTGTAACAATTCCTCCACGACCTGCTTACTACCTAAAGTAGCTATGTGTGGTGAAAGGGGGTAGCGGGAGGAGGGTCACCTGGGTCCGGCTGAGGGCAGCCTTTGTTTAACCGGGGGGGAATATGTAACAGCCGTTATGGTGTGGTGTCCCTTTAAGACACCCAAGTCGAGGGTTGATGGTTTCATCAGTGTGTGCCACTGGTCTCTCTGCTCTCTCTCTCTGTGATGGTGTGGACATGTGCTTGCACGCTAGTACATGAGGAGGGACGGATTTTATGTTTTACCTCTCCAGACACCTTTGTTTGCAACGTTATGGGTTGTACGAACACTGTGCGCTATGTTTGTTAAGCTGCAGCCGTTCAACCGGGCTTATATGGTTGATGAAGAGAAGGTATATTAAAGAACACACTGTGGAATCCCCAACGCCAGCGTGAGTGTGTATTCTTTTGGCTACCCTGCTAGGTGTTTTGCCGCCTCCTCTCACTCCACTAAACGCAACCCGACGTTACAAGTTGCTCACTAAAAACATAAAATTGCTAGCAAAAAAAAAATCAAGTAACCTCAGGTGTGCCACAGCAAAAATAAAAACTAACTTAAATCCTTCAAAGCGTCTAAACCCCTCTGGAAATCACTGACCATGGGTCAGAATAATTCAAAGACCTCAGACGGGTCCGATAAAAAATCAAAATTAACTGTAAAACCGAAAAAAATAAAATATAAAAATAGCGGCTCAGTACGACTCCCACTTCCGGTTACGTTTAATCCACGCTCGCGAATCAATGAGGACTTCCATGATTACGTATCCAGAACATGCGGAAGTGCTTACGTGACTGATTTCGTCTCGAACTTAAGAACTATTAGTTTAATGCATCCTAATGTATTTCCGGAGCCCTATCCCGAACGATTATCGCCAGAAAACAGGTCAGTAGAAATGTTAAATACTATTTGTGATAAGGAAAGTAGGCTGATTAAAAAAGTCCTGTAAAAAATATATGATAGAATGTCGTGATGTGACCAATCGCATGCTACCACTATGGAAAAAAGGACCCGAGCCAGACGTAAATGCTTTAAATCAAGCCAGTGTAGGCTCTAGTAAATCCACTGCAGAAAAAACTAGCCTTATATGCCCATCCGTTCAACCTACGGCTCCGCCGTCTTATGATGAAAAAACAGAATTAATAGCTGCTGCGGCGGCTGCACGTCACCAGCGCGTATATCCTGATATAACAGCAGAATCCCAAAAGAGTGAGGAAGGCACTGAAATGACACCTAAATCAGAAGAAGATGACTGGTTTAACCTAGATCAAAGACAGGAACGAGAATACACTGAACGAGAAAGAGAGTTACAGGAACATAAAAAGCAAACAAAACAGTTAATGGCAGAGTGTGAGGAAATCATGAAAGACCCTTTAACTGAACGTACGGAAGCTGAACTGCAGGAAGCCGTTTCCGTCATAGATAATCATGTTCAGCGCCACACTAGAGTAGCGAATGGTTTAACTGTGCCAAAAGCAATAACTAACACCAGAAATTTAATAAGGAACTACTTAAAGCAGAGAAAAGAGGAAAAAACTCAAGAGGGCCCCCACAAAAACACCCGTTATAAAGAAAAGCAGGGATCACAATTTAATGACGTCAGCACCTCCCTTCCGTTCATGATAATAGGGGACATGTGTTGCATTCAACCCCCTAAAATTTCAGAGTTAGCAGCAACCATTAAAGAACTTCCCGATCCTCTACAAAATCCTACAGCCTTTGTTTCTGCATTACAGAGAAGTACCAGATACCACCACTTGGGTGGGCCTGATTATAGATATATATTATGTCAACGAATCCCAGGTGTGACTGAATCTCAGCTTATTGAAGAAGTAGAGGAACTAGACCCTAAAAATGACCAAGCAGCCAACACCACCTCGTTTTTGTGGATAAACGATGACAAAATCACAGCCTTTTTTCAAAATCTAAAGAAATTTCTGCTCACAATGTCTAGAGATAAAATCGATTTAAATGCAGTAACCATGTGCAAGCAAGAGCCAGATGAATCTATTCTAGTGTTTATGAAACGTTTCACACACTGCTGGACTAATGAGGCATGCATGCCTGAAGGAGGAAATGATCAGATTTTCATAACAACATTCTTAAACAATATTCATCCAGAATGTTCACAACTATTGAAGCTGACTGCCACTGATAATCTCTATGACATGAAAATAAAGAACTTTATCACACTTGTCAAAACAAAAGCTGGTGCAGATCTTTTCCCCAACAGCACGAAGGCTAAAAGTGTTAAGATGATGTTGAATTTTGATGTTGAAGGCTCAGAGGAAAGTGAAAAAATGATGTATGCAGGGGCCCCGCCCCCTCAACAAGCGCAGCAGGGAGATTTCAGAAGGAGAGATAGGAGTGGAGACGTATGTTTTTATTGTGGAAAAATAGGACACTGGAGGAGGGAATGCAAATCAGCAGCACGTAGGTCTAATCGAGAAAACATCACACGCAGTAAAACGCATATTAGCAACCTGTCTAACATGTGCACGAACTAATGTAGGAAAACCAAAAGCAAAACATCAGCATTTACCACAACCAGATTTCCCATTTCATACATTACAAATTGATTTTACACACATGCCAGCACAAGGAAGCATCAAGTACTTACTGGTAATAGTGGACCAATTTAGTAAATGGGTAGAAGCTTATCCAACATCAAAAGAAACTGCAGAAGTAGTCTGTCAAAAGTTGTGCAATGAAATAATACCCAGATTTGGAATACCTCACCAAATTAACAGTGATAGAGGACCTTCATTCACATCAGAAGTAATTCAAAAGTGTGCTAAAACTCTAGCAATAGACTGGAAATATCATGTGCCCTACCATCCTCAGAGTTCAGGAGTTGTAGAAAGAATGAATAGGACCATAAAAAACCGCCTGACTAAAGCAATGATAGAAACAGGAATGACCTGGGTCAAATTACTTCCTCAAATCCTCTGCGAGATTAGAATGACTCCATCCGCAGCAACCAAATTATCTCCATTTGAAATAATCATGGGAAGACCGTTTCCAACACCATGGTCAGCCTCCAGAGGGGCACCGCTATTGGAAGGGGACATAGACACTGCATTGTCTGACTATGTTCATAACCTGGTAGAAACACTGAATAATAACTATCAGAAAGTTTGTCTCTCTCAGCCTTTCCCCCCCACAGTTCCACCAGTGGAGACAAGGAGATGCGGTGTTGGTGAAGTCGCTAAAACCAAGGAAATTCGGGGAGGCCGCGCATGTTCCAGCCCCCAGACTGTACTTGCAGTGACGAGAACCAGCATCCTAACAGACGGACAACCTCAGTGGATTCATGCCAGCAGGGTTAAGACCAGCCCCACCAAACCACCTAAGGCGTCGGATCAAGTAGATGACGTCTCCGGCGAGCCAGCGCCCGGATTCAATACACCTACAGATGACGACTCAGGCGAGCCAGCGCCCGGATCCAATACACCTACACACACACAATCACTGATTAACACACAACGCCGGAAAGAGCCAAGACTCAGAAAGCCCTTTGATCCCCCACCTGAACAACAACAAGGTACTCGAACATCCAGCAGGAACAGAAAGCCTAGAGTACCACACAATGTCTAACCTGATAAAGATAGACTCGTTTCATCCTGATAATGGAGAAAATGAAATGCCCATTGTCATCACACGACGCTTATACGGGGTCTCTCGAACCTGGGACCAGGCCAGGAGACGACTGAAGAACTGTGTTTTTTATATATTTAGGTTATTAATCATATCTACTGCATTAACCTTAGGATTTTTATTTGATATTAAGCCTGCTCGACAGACCAGTTACATTTTATGATTTGCTTTTTATATTATGTTATTACATTTGTGATTTTTCCTTTCTATTGAGTTATTATTTTTAAAAATAATAAAAGAGGGGAACTGTTAGGTATTTTAGTACCATGGTAGCATTTACTGGATATTGTTTTATAGTGACATTATGCAGGAAAACTCTGTCATTCAATAAGGCCCCTTTGTTTCAGTGTTTTTCTCTTTGACCCAAGAATTGATGTGTGAGAATCACAGGCTGGTACAAGGTTGAAATACCACAGAGATCACTCCCTCAGCTACATTAGTTTCTTAATCTCTTAGGAGACGCCTGTTGAAGGCCAGATGGTTTGTTTCAGAATTCACTAATGAAAGAACTCTTTATTTTGTGCCTTGAAAATATGTCGCTGAGATAATCATAATTGTAGCTGAACTGATAAACTACACAAAGGGTGCTTCTTCACCCAAGGGCAGGAAGACGCTCCCTTATCTTGGTCTGTACTGGTTTAAACTGATAATCTGCTGTCTCATGAATTTTACCCTCTATATAAACTGTTGTACTTGTGAATAAAGTTGAGTCAATTTGGGAAGACAACCTGAAGCAGTCTCTGTTTTCTTGTTCTCCCAAGCTGCTCCCGAGCTCGTACTAACACGCTGAATGGCATGCTTGAATATTACTTGAGAATATATTTGACTGTGTTACAGACTAAGGGACATTCTCTGCTGATAGGTGAAGGTACATTCTCTGCTGATAGACGTCCACGCCTCGAAGGAAGTCGATCCACGGATTAGGCCCTGGAAACCGTTTCCTTCAGTAGTTTTATCTGTTTGATTTATTTTTATGTTTTGGATTATCAGGGCATACCAGTGAAATTGAAATTGCAGTTTCTTTCCCCATCAGGAAAGTCAGCCTTCCAGAAATAATGGTCCAAAGATGTGCTTCTATTTGATGCTCATGTTATATTACATCTGTTACCACCGACCAATTTGTTTTAATCATTTTATGATCCATTACTCTCTCCCAGTTCATCTCTGTGCATAGCATATCTTAAATTATTTTAACAACACTTGCTTCACTATCCTGAACATTGTTGGCTCATTAAGGTCACACCACTCCAAAGTAAAATCCCAGTCATGGCTTAATGAGACTGTACTGTACTGTACTGTTCCTGTACTCAGATCAACCATACGTCATATCTTTTTTAAAACTATTTGATTCTTTATGGTGTTCGATCAGTTTGAGCCAACCTCACATCCACACTTAACTAATATTGTTAATTTGAAACCCACTGAACACCGATGCCATTTTTCCCATACTCCTCAAAGAGACTTTCAGCATAAATGGGTTTTAGAAAGCATGACACACACAGTGGTTATAATATTTGTGACTTTTATTTACAGAGCTGTTTCCAAGCTGCAGCAGCCGCTGTCCCTTTCTCTCTTGTTTGCCCAGTTTCCTCGCACTGCTGCTCCAACTCAGCTCTCTTCCTCTTCCAGGTCCCAATGTGCTACTGAAATAGAGGAGGCATGATTAGACGATCGTTACCAGCCAAGTTGGCCAACCCTTCCCCTGCAGCTGAGCTACAGAACTCACCACACTCTTATAAGAAGCCCAGACTTAAGACAAAGTAATGGCCAGAACAGAGCCACAGTAGGTAGCTTTTCTGGAGAAATCCATTTCCCAACGCTAGCTATTCAATATTTCATGATCAGTGAATCATTTTTAACAATATATCTGTGTCCACTGTATTAAACTAATTCATCTGTCTAACAGGTTGTTTTCAATTAGTATTGCAAGGCTGTTTTGACTTGTGGTGTACTCTCAGATCTCTGGCTTCATGCTATAAACCTTACATAAAGAACCCTGGTGTAAGTTTATTATTTTCCACTCTGAAATTAGATTTGTAGGTTGCATTCACTGGGAGACAGAAAAACAGCTTCATCACAGACAGAATTTGCTAAGACTTTTCACCAAAAGCCTTGTTAAAAAAATCTGTCGTCTACAAGTAGTGTCTCAAGTGATGTCTTAAAAAACATCCGTGTTGGGCTAAGACATGCCAGCATTTCATGGAGAAAGAGGGAAAAACTCCTGTTTACTGCTGAATCCAAGACAAAGGTGAATGGCAATAGGGTGAACCCATAGTGAAGTCTGAAGTCACTGCTCTGAGCTTTGAATCCACTCCTCCTAGACCAAGAAAGAGTAGCAGTCTACTCTTCAGAGGCATCTTCGACTCTCTGGTTTGCATCTTTGTGAAGAATGATTCATACTGCAGCAGAAAAGTGAGTTCAAACACAGCTTTGAAGGCTATATGGACTATAAAACATGGATGTAGTCACTGTGACACATCCCACTGGTGGATAAACCAAGGACATTGGTTGCTTACATGATAGCCACTTACCAGAGCTAATGTCATATGAAAAAAGATTGAAAAAAGGAGATTGAAATCATACTCTTTTTGCAAAAATGTCTCCTGAGGTGTTGAAACAAGTGAGAAGTGGAGTCATTTTGTTACAGACTTCTATGCAGCCGGACTTCTTTTTGCAACCACGGGACATTGCCCCCCCCCCCCCCCCCCTCCCCCGCTGGCCATTAAAAAGAATGCAAGGTTGAGGTTTCTCTATATGTTAATTTCTTATATACTTATTTTAAGCCTTTAAGACCAAAGATTTTCCTGTAACTGACCACAAACCTGTTGAAAAATTTTGGAGCCATGGGAAGACTGTGAAAGAGAAATTACGTCTCTGGGGTTTTTTCAGAACATTTCAAGATCCTGCTGGGATAAAATGGATTTTCAGGTTTGAACAAATGTGGAGAACATGCAGCTTGACTATGTGTATGTATGTAATATAAAACAGAGGAATTCCTCCTTATTAGAAATTGAATCCCCCACTGTACATGCTGAGGTATGCTTTGACATCACTTATATCTGCAATTATTATTGCTACAATAGTACTTACAGGCTTGTCTCCATCAGCTGAGAGCCTCTATCAGAGTCTTTGTGTCTGTGTCTGTCAGCACAGGAGGAGGGTTTCAGGGGGCAGAGAGGGCATCATCACTCAGGCATCTTCTTACTGGGTTCACTGCACCGAACTGAAGCCTGGGAATCAGACCAACGCCAACTGTTCCCATCAAGCAAATGGATGCAGGTTCTGTGAAACTGAAATCAGAGCCATACTTCGCAGCATGGTGTCCAGTATTTTTAGACAATAGCTCTGGGAGAAAAAACTGCACTGGCTTCTCTTTTCTTTTCACAGTTTTAGATCTTTTCCTCGCTGATGAGAGAAAAGTACTTAAATGAACCTCAGGGCAATGCTTCCTTCAAGCAGTCTAAATCTGTTATGACTATTAGGCTGTCCGCCTTTCTCTGTGTTACCCTCTATTTTTACACATTTATACGATTTTAACTTTTTGTCCTCGGGTACTTTTTTCCCCACACCTTTTCATCACAAGCTTCTGTGGGAACACTTCAGACACAATGTCTTTTCTCTCTCTCTGCAGGCAGTTTTTGTTATCAGACGCAAGAGAAGCTCGTCTAAAATGGCAAGTCTCAACTCATTCTATTGAAATGTGAGCAAACATTAATCTGAAGCATTAAAAAAATTCAAAATATTTTTTCTCACATTCTCACTTTTAAAAAAGGTGGTTGTTTTAACTGTGTGCTGAAGGCACACAATTTCTCATTGGTGAAAAGCTTTTAGATGAATTGTCATGACATATCGAGGATGAATACTACAGACTTTACTTACGGGGATCACTTTTTGTTTTTTAATTGATTGAGTGAAATACTGAATAGATTACTGAATAGATTAGTGATGAATAGTGGATATAGTCCAAGTTCTTATAGCATTTTATTGGGAATTAGGGTTTCTCTCCCACGGTCCAAAGATATTGTTTAGGTTAGGGTTAACTAACTGGTCATTAACTGTTGATTCCAAATAGCCCACAGGTTTGAACGCTTGGTGACTTGTCCAGGGTGCACCCTGTCACTTAGCCTACGGCAGCAGGAATAGGCCCAAGTGGAACAAGCGGAAAAAAATTAGTTAAAATTCGAATTTTATTTGTCACACACACACACAACCATACACAGAACGACATGTGGTGAAATGCTTATTGCTGTGCAATGCCCGCCCATTAAATGACAGTAAGAATGACAGCAAGATTCACAGATTACTACAAAATTTACAGATTTTAACTCAGAAATTTACAGTAGTAAGAATGTGCAAATAACGATTTATGAAAGAAATTTTGAAAGAAAAAAAGAGATAATAAATTATAATTAGTGTGCAAATAAACAGAGTGCGTGCGGTGATGTGATGTGTGTGAGAGTCCAGTCCTACACCTGATTCAGGGCCCGAATAGCCTGGGGGGAAGAAGCTTCTCCTCATTATGTTTCTAACAGTAATGTTTAAAACTGTCAGAGCAGGGGTCTCGAACTCCAGGCCTCGAGGGCCGGTGTCCTGCAGGTTTTAGATCTCACCCTGGGTCAACACACCTGAATCAAATGATTAGTTCATTACCAGGCCTCTGGAGAACTTCAAGACATGTTGAGGAGGTAACTTAGCCATTTAAATCTGCTGTGTTGGATCAAGGACACATCTAAAACTTGCAGGACAGTGGCCCTCGAGGCCTGGAGTTCGAGACCCCTGGCATAGAGGACACAGGAAAAATGTCTTCAAAATGGCCTTTTTTTTAATTTTAACCAACCCCAAAAAGTTCAAACAGACAAAATTCAAAATATAATTGGCAGGCCCATGAAAGAGGTCAACTAAATATAATTCTACTCAAACTGTAACTTCCAGAAAATTAACCAAACAACGTGGACACAACTTAACTCACAAACTGACCTGAACACAAAGACACAAGAGGGTAACCTTTACAGTGGTTTGGCCAAACCATTTACACACGATAGGGGAAACAAAAACAAACGCCAATACTAACTAAGCACGAAACTACATAAGTAAACCTAAAACATCCCCGTTTCTGAGAAGCACTTGGTTGGTCCTGCCAAGCACGACCATCCAACTCCTCAGCTCTTGGCCACGCCTTTTGCCCAGACAGGAAACAGCCACCTTCCCAAATCAGGTAACTCAAAGAAAGAGAAACATAATTAGTAACAGAAAACTTTTCTTTTGGTAAAACCACTAAATGCTATTATAGCTGCACTTCAAAATATCACTGTTAGGTTTAAGCAAAGACATTAATTGATTATATTGCTTGACTTAACTGCGAAACAAACTGAGGTGAATGTATGGACTGATTTTACCGATGCGTGGCTAATGCCATCACACTGTTGTTACCTGTTGCTTCAGTTGCTTAGTAATCATTTGGGTTAAAGTGGGATTCATCCATCAACTGGTACATCTTGTTTTGAGCTCACACATAACTGATAGAAGCATAACAAACTCTATGACATTTCTAATAGTTGGGTGAAACCAGTGGGAAGTAATTCTCAGTCTTTGCTATGGTATGATTCACATTCATTTGTGTTTTTCTATTTTCTATGAAAAATCTGCAATTTTCCACTTTAGCGGTGGCATAGGGAGCAAAAGACAGTGAAGTGTTAATCTGCAGAAGACCCGTGATTAAATTCTTTTGAGTGGCTGTTTTTTTTCCACAGCCACTCAATAAAAGTTTCTCAGTGTTGACTTTCAAAAACTGGAACAAATCAAAATGTAGGACATTGTTTCAATATTTGGGGCAGGAGGACAAGGGATAAATGTGCTGTGCAGTCCCACCTGGTCCCCCTAGTTAGGAAAGGAGAGTGTTTACTGTCAGCTTGTTAAAGGTTGACTTAACCCCATTTCTGAGCCCAAGAGTCTGCTGCACTAGATGAGGTTCGTTCCCTTTTTGTTGTACATGTACAATGAAAATAAAGGGCTATTCTATTTTATTCCAGTGCTGTGTTCCTTATTTTTTTGAATATTCATATTCAGGTGTATTATGGTGTTTAGGACGAAAAATATTATAACACTTCAGACTCTGATTTATTCCAGTGTGAACTGAAACCTGGGATCACAACTTTTTCAACATATCAGTCACTGACAGCGTGTTGGCTGGTCTTCTTCCTACCATATGGTTGTATTTGTCTCTGCTAATCAGGCAGTCTCAACATGCACTTTTATTTAGAACAATTTAACCTTTAACCTTCATCTTCCATGTGCTTGTGCATTTGCTCTGTCTTCAGAGAAAACATGGTATGTAGTGGCATTTATTTAGCTAACTTAATATTAATAATCTAACAACATTAAGCTCCTAAATTCACTTATATTTTATTAGAGTTGTAAAAAATTTGAACCATTTTTAACACCATGCCTCGGTGGCTGTTTGCTTTTGGAAACTGAAAGAGCATTTGGACGCAGTGATAACTAATGTCAGACAAGCGGCTTGTGCTGCATGGTTTCTTCTTTGAACAGCACTCTGTGAGCGTTTGGGAGCTGATATCTATTGATGCAGTTTGGCTGTTCCCCCCTATATTCTTGCTTGAGATAGGATTTCAGCTGATCTCCTTTGTCATATTATTTGTTTCACAGTGGTTCAAACATTTTTAATAGGGTGGCCCTTATCTGCAGGGAGGCCAACTTCTGGACTTTTATCACAATGCCATGCTGTTGAAACAAAAGTAATGTTTAGTGTTTTCTTGTTGTAATGCCTTCAGTGAAAAAATACAATCTGGATGGTTGAATTTTCTTGAGTTTTAGAAATATAAATAACAGATTTACTGGAACAAACCTTTGTACTGATATGCATGGTCCTCAGAGGAAGAATCCTCCTGATTTTTGTTTCCCAAAACATTCAGAGTGGAAAATCTCTACAGCTGTTTGATAGTTTAACTTGCACATATTCCTGTTTAGTGCAATAACTCTGTCATCACAAAGCTTTCTTCTACATCAGGCAAAAATGCAATGGAGCAGTTCACATCTGTAACCAAGTACCTGTAAAGCAAAAATCTTTGAACAGCAAATGTTGACATGCAGGCATGCTAAGGAGATGAATATTTTGGTTTTACTAACTTGTTAGTGTTAATGTCAGCATCATGTTATAGCTTTCTAGAGCTGCTAGCAAGGGGGAAGACTTTAAGCTGTGTCCTAAATCCATACCACAGTTTAAATCCATGTAGGATTTTAACATGTTGTGTGCCCACGCTGGAACACTACCAACATAACACACCGTCCCATCAGTACACAAGCGAGAAACCCTAGAGTTTTATTGCTGCTGTGGGTGGATATTTAAATATGATTGATGAGGATGAGGATTTTCTTTTGGCCATGGCACAGTATACTAAGTAAATATGTACATGCATGCATTTGGTTTGTACACATCAGGCCTGTGGAAGTGGGACAAAACACTTTGTTTCTATATTGGAAAGTCAACTGGAAGTTCACTTGCTGCTAGTTGAAGGTGAAGCTGTCGGTCATTTGATCCACTGTACAAAGCAGAGACACCCATCTGAGACAGTTTCTAACTTGAAGGTGTAGCGCTACCTTCCTCTGCTTCCTTGAGACTGATAGGTGCTTATCACATCATGAAAGGTGACAGAGTATGATCCGTAGTCCGTTAATCATCCAGAGGTAATTTCAGATGCAGATGACCTTGACTTTCTCTTTCAGTGGCACGCACACGCTACTCTGAGAATTTTAATCCGTGATGTTGCACTTCCAGCGTTTGAGGGTTACTTTTTTCATGCTCTGTTTGAAAAGCTTTAAAAGAGAAGAGATGGAGACGGCGAGAAAGAAGGAGATTTGGTGATATCCCCGATAGAGCTATTGATTTGTTGAGAGGACCTGCTTCACACCTGCCGAAAATAACTGAGAAGTTTAATCAATGCTGTAGAACCTAATCAAAAGAAGTGAGGTGTACCAGCAGGCTGTGGTTACCCACTCAGAGCGTTTTATAGGTGTGGGTATGTGCTTCTTTTCAAGCAGCAAGTGTCTGTACCTCGTGAATCCATGCTTGTTTGTGCTTCAGTAATTGCAGCTGGTGTATATCAAATATTTTTTGTTAAAAAAAAAGAGAACCTGAGATTGGTTTCTTTCATTTGCAAACAAGACTGACATCTTGGAAAATTTCTGTTTACTCAAGGTGTCATGTCATCTGGCAGGGAGGCAGGCTGCAGCTGAACTCAATTACAGCCTTCCATACAGGCAGGAGGAACACAAAGGCAGCATCAGAATAGCGTGATGGGAAAGACAGACAGGATGTTTGCCAAGTTTCTATCACTTTCTCTGATATTTCCAAGAGTTTCTGTGAAAGAACATAAAATCAATGTCTCAAACCAAATCAGCTCTCCAAATATGTGCTGTCAAAGAAGGTTAAATTGAAATTTGATGGTTGTGTGGCCACAACTTGTGTTTGTGTGTCCTTGGCTTTTTAAAATGAGATTTCTACAATATATTTAATCCTTCTCTCATAAAGGAATGTGACACCTTGGCAAGACAGGATTTCATTCAAGTAACAGTTTGAGATCGCCTTTAAGCAAACTCTTTGAAAGGAGACAACTTTATTTACATCGGTATTTTCTGAAGGTAGTTAACACTGACCAGGCTGTCATCATATGGACTGATCTATTGTATCTCATCAGCATGTATGTACACAGTGTGGTCATTGTGTTAAATTAAACTTTTTTATTAAAATAAATAACACCTTAACAATATGAATGGTAAGTTAAAAAAAAAATCTTATAACATTTTATTTCAGAATATCTTTGTATTTATTTTACCCTCTTCGGCTTTGATGGCAGCATCATATGATTCGAACCTGATCATCCATAATGTCTTTGAATGGTGTTAAAATGCATCAAAGAAGATCTTTTTGAGTTGTCTGTATGTAAAAAGATTAACATAGCTCCAGATTCTGAAAGAAGCCAGTGCAGAATTGCCTTAAACCTGTATTGCCCCCAAAGGCCAGCAGGGGGCGACTTCTTTGGCTGCAAAAATCTGATGATTAGAAGTCTGTGGGAAAATCATGGTAGAGGATAAACGGACTGATTCTTAAATAATTACATTTTCTACTCTACTTGAGCACTTTATACAGCATTCCTCACCCATCAATGATCACATTCACACAAACATTTTTTGTACAAGTGATTTTATCTATCATTCACACACACTCACAGACTAATCTTAACCTTTAACACCTTGCACAACAGGACTTCACTAACCAGTGTGTGATGTCACAATGTCCATCTTTAATATACAGTTTATGGATGTCAGCAATGCTTAGCTTTCATAGACTTAAGTAGGTTTAAGTTCAGGTGACTAGAGAAAAAATCCACAAATGTTTGCTCTATATAGCTTTTTTTTTTTTTTTTTTTAGCATTTAAATTTTTTTTATTTATTTATCATATTGCAGTCTTAAAGAGAAAGGTCAGATTCTCCATACTTTATTTTGCTGACAGCTGCCATCGATTGGTCCGCTGTTAGAGGGTTTGGCTGCAGCCATTTCTGTTTAGTGACTTTCTTCCCTGTAGCAAAGCATTTCAAATACCTAAACTCTTCAGCCACGTCCATCTCTGTGATTTTGTATGAATCAAATGCAACAAAGAAGCAACCTCATTCCAAAAATATTCCTTATTCACCGATCTCTTGGCAATGTGTAATAATGAAAGAAAATGTAAAAATGGCAAGCTCTTCATCCATTGATGTTCATGAATACCACTATTTTGGAGTTACATGATAAATTTATGAGGTGCCATCAAAAATTTCCACCACTGCACCTATAAAGAGCAAAAACCTCATTTAAATTCAGCCTTTTTCTTTGAAGTCCTCCCTTTCAGCAGCCATACACTGCTCTCGCCACATTTGCACGACTCCCTGGAAGTGCCATTCTGATCACTTGCTGGTGCACGTTAGCAATATCACTGTCAAAGGAGCCACCCTTTAACTTGCATTTCAAATTGGATAAGCACACAAAGTTGCATTCATCCAAAAGTGGTGAGTAGCACACTGGTGCTCCACAATCACTTTTATTAAATTCCCTGTGTTGGAGCAAAAACTGTTCCATAAGAAGCACAAACTGTAATGGGATCAACAGTACATACAGCTGTTGACTCTAAATGAGAAAAGTTTTGGTAACTGATGGTTAGCTTGAAAACCTTTTATTTTTTTATTTTCTGATTCCATCCGTCCATCCTCTTTCACAATCCTGTACAGGGTCACAGTTAGGCTGCACCCTATCCCAGCTGTCATTGGGTGAGAGGTGGGTTACGCCCTGGACAGGCTGCCAATATATTACTGGGCTAATACAGAGAGACAGATGGCCGCACTCACACCTATACGGCCAATTTAAAATCACCAGTTAACCTGAAGCGCATGCCTCTGGGCTGTCGGGGGAAGCCAGGGTATCCATAACAAACACATGGACGAGCTAGAACATGGAAACTCTGCCTAGAAAAGCCACAGGTTGTTTTTGATTGTGTTTTCTGTTTTGGCTATCTGTTTTACTGGTAATAATATGATTCTGTTGTTTCTTTCTCTAGACTGTTTAAATAAAGAGTAACTTGTGCAGCCCTGTAATAAATTCTAATAACACAGAACTACAGTAAAAAGGCTAATAGAGAATGGTAAATGGTAAATGGCCTGTATTTATATAGCGCTTTACTAGTCCCTAAGGACCCCAAAGCGCTTTACATATCCAGTCATCCACCCATTCACACACTCAGAAAAAAGAAGGCTTAATAAAACAGTAAGACTTTATGAATATTATGGGAATATTGATGATTAAAAATAAGGTAATCAAACACACTAATGACCTCACACAGTGATAGTCCACTGGCTCAGTGGTTATCCTCATCCCTTCATGACCTCGTTCGAGCTCATCAGTCACCTGTGTGCATGCTGTGTGGTATTTGCATGTTCTCGCTGACAGCAGCGGACCTGTAATTTTCCTGCTGTGTAACAGACTCTTAAGGTATCCTGAGGTAGCCTTGAGTCCTTGTGTTACCTCAAACGGCATCTGTTTGCTGGAATTTCACGACAACAACAAAAAGCTAAGATACAAATGGAAAAATGACAAAAATCTAATTTGGCTCACTTCTCAATATTTCAGGATTTAATTTAGAAACTTTCACAACTTCAGCACTGATTACTGCTCTTGGAGGTAATTGATCAATTTTCTTCAATGCCACAGTTTTGCAGTCATGTGAAATCAGCACTTGAAAAAAAAAGTGCAAGTTTGACTTTATCTACCCACCAGAGAAAACAACAAAAATGTTCTCACATAAGTTTTTGTAATTATAAAAGAAAAACAAATCAAACAGAGCTGCGAGCTTAAAAACAAACTATTTTCTCTCAGCATTACTGATATAGCCGTACAATAAGTGTGTGTCTGTCTTACATAATTAAGTCCACTCCAAGAAACTGCCTAATAAACAACACCCAGTAAAAATACTGGGAGAGAAAACAACCACAATGGTGATTTAAGTTTTTAACTATTTGCTACATTTTTATCGTTGCTGTGAATTTGATTTTATGAGTCAATCCTTGACTCTGGCTCTAGTCTGTTCTCAAAGCAAAAAAGAGCTAAATAACATCTGCATCATGCAGCGAGGTGAAATGAAACTTGGCAGCAGTGTGGCTGCATCCCCAAAGACTTATTACAGTCAGAGGACACACTTGAAAAATTAAATTATTCTACATTTTCCTGACACTCCTTACAAAAGGCGGCGCTGACCCAAAGAGCCCACTGGGAGAACGACTACACTGGAAAATGTCAAATCTGTGGCAAATGGAAGGAGCTGTCACAACAGCACAGCAAGATTATCTAGACTTGCATGATTTTCATTTCAATAATTCTTTCCACAAATCGATCTTGTTTCCGTAATGTAACGACCTGCTCCTGCAACTTCTGTTCTTGTTTTCTCACACTGCAATAACTTCACAACAACCTGATCGCATTCCCACAAAAATATCTTATCCTCACAAGATTAAAATGTGCTATCTTTGGAACGGCGATCGTGTTCCAGCAGGACTTGCTGTAAGAACAACATATGGATGTTGTTCTTACAAGATAACATGTTCCCAGAGGTTAATTTTGATCTGACAAGATCACTGATTTTCACACTGATTTTCTCCCAACATGACTTCTTCTCCACATTATACTGCACTTGATACTCTCTTTGTACGACTCAGTATCCTGCTTCCAGAAAAGAGCTTGTTGATTTGAGTCAGAGAAACTTTTTTTTTTCATGCATCTCCCCATAGTGTGCTTCCTCTGAAGTATTTTGATGTTGCAAACAAACGTAAAAAGATTTTCTAGTTTATTGCCCTTGTTTCAGCTTCTTCCCACAGTTAATTTAAAAATTATAAGCTCCCAAAAATATAACAGTAGGGCTGATGGATATTTCAACACAAATTGCATCTATAAATGTCATGTCGTGAAAGAAATAAATATAGCCTTAACTTTTTACCTTCCCAACTGTTACCAACCTGCCCTCTATGTAAATTGAACCCTTAACTCTATGGTGGCAGTACTTTTACTGTGTTTTAATGTTATTTGAGTAAAGGCACACAAGTATAATCAGGAATTTGTACTGAAAATATACAAATGCAAAAAAATTCTACTACATTTAAGTACATCTGATTATGTATTAGTAGAAGAAAAACCACCAATATAAAATATCTGTTGATAAATGCCATCTGTCAACAAGTTCATTAGGGGTTAAAATGTTATAGTTTTTTTTTTTTATATATAGTTTGTCACTGATTGGCTTAATATGGAAAAGTTAGGATTATACTCGAGCAGTATGAATGTGCATGTGGGCACACATGAACACCCCAGAAGTATATCTATTTTTATGCTGCTGTGTCGTCGGCTTGTATTCTGCTGCTTGAAAACTTATTGCCAGCATGACTTTTGCCATTTTTCTTTGCTTTAAAAATTTATGTGACTTTATTTGGATGACAAGGCAGACCCAGGAAAGTATCAGCACTGGCTAGCTGGCTTGGTTAGCAAGGTGCACCTGTGTGTCTCGGTACAACTGAACACTAAATAAGATCAAACGGTACAAACCCTCTCACTGAGTAATTGTGCTCATGAATGAACCTCTAATGCAATTTAAATGTGTAATTTATTAACTATAAAAGAAAGTTTACAGGATGGATAGGAGTGGAAATGAGTACATGAGGGGGACAGCTCAGACTGAGCGTTTGGAGAAGTTAGAGAGGAAAGGCGGAGATGTTTTGGACATGTGCAGAGGAGGGATGGCGGGTGTAATGAAGTTGGAGCTGCCAGACAGGAGGGGAAGAGGAAGACCCAGAGAAAGTTTATGGATGCAGAGGATTTGTGTGACAGAAGATGCTAGGGATAGGGAAGGAAGGAGATAATCTGCTGTGGTGACTCCTAAATGGGTTTAAAAGTAGAAAAAAGATAAACACTGTGCTGCTGTGTTGAAAGGGGTGGTGGTGGGGTGGTAAAGCTTTTTTTTTTTTTTTTTTTTTTTTTTTTTTAAATGGGAGTGTATGGGGTCTGTCTCAATTTTTAAGCAGTTGTACGTACAGTGAGGGAAATAATTATTTGAATGTAAAGAGCGAGGACTCTGTGTGGACAGTGGGGGAATCCCCTGTTGAATTTGTATTGAACAGTCTCTAATTGTTATAATAGTTTCATTATAGCAGAGAGAGAGAAAGAATATTAACCAAAAATCCACAAAAAAATACATTACATAAAAGATATAAGTCGCTTTGCATGTCATTGAGTGAAATAACTCAACCGGAATTCCCAGATTGGCTGTGTGTCATACAATTAGTCAATTACAGATACTCTTACTGATTGCAGCTTATTTTGTGTATAAAGCACACGTCCTCACAATGATTTTTTCCCCCTCCACCATCATGGGAAAGACCAAAGAGCTGTCAAAGGACATCAAGAAGCAGACCGTTGACCTGCACAAGGGTGGAATGGACTACAAGACCACCAGCAAGAAGCTTGGTGAGAAAATGACAAATATTGGTGTGATTATTTGGAAATGAAACAAATAAAAATGACCACCAATTGCCCTCAGTCTGGAGCTCCATGCAAGTTCTTGCCTCATGGGGTTAGAATGATCATGAGAAAGGTGGCGGATCAGCCCCAAACTGGGAGGTAACACACAATGCAGGGTCCACAAGGTCCCTCTGCTCAAGAAGGAACATGTACAGGATGATCTTAAATTTGCCAGAGACTGCTGTGGTCAGATGAAACCAAAATCACACCACCCCCACACTTAAGCACGGAGGAGGAAACATGCTTTGCAGCTGTTTTTCTATTAAGGGTTCAAAATCCTGAACAAGAGCCTCCTTCTCTCAGCCAGAACACTGAAGATGACTCACAGATGGGTCTTCAAGCATAAGAATGACCCAAAACCAAGGTAACAAAAGAGTGGCAGAAGAAAAATGTACCTCACTGTGCACTGACATCCACACGCTTCTTAGACCATTGTGATATGGAAAGCAAACCACAAGTGAATTAACACATATGAGATCCTTAAATGATTGAAAGCATGCCCAGTTACCCATCGCTTTGGTTAACCTTCTAAGATCCACCGTTAATGAAACAAATGGACTTTAAACATCTTTCTAATACTGTAGGGTCTTTACAATATAAAGTATCTTTAGGTGGCTGTGACTGTGAATTTATATTAGTAAAACTGAACCAAAATGATATGAATGGAATTGAATTAACATTGACTTTGTCATTATTTTAGTTTAAACTGGGCCACCCTCAGCTCCAGGGCCCATCAGCTGCAGTCCAGCTGTAGGCCCACGAGCACATTTGACCTGTATTGCCAGTTCAAAGGTAACAGCTGTGCTTTGGGTTCACAGAGCAAGCTAAATAAAAAAAGGAAGATAAATCCTCACATTAAAATCCCAGATTAGATTTTTCCAGTTCCAAATTCTCTCAGCGGTGCACTGTGTTATCATTCTGCCTCTTTCTGCCTGACTTATGATTCAATTTTAACTTTGTTCGTCTCGGCACTGGTGAAATCACATGTTGATTTTTACAATTTACCAGTTTAGAACTTTTTGAATTTCAAGGACTACTGGAGTATAGTGTCTGATCAGATCAGTGTGCCTCAAAGGTAAACAACACACAGTATTGGTATCAGATAACTCTTTTGTTAAAAAATAAAGATGAAGATTGGCATTCTGTTAATAACACACAGAATATAAATAGTTGTCTATATGTATTTTACTCTGATTTTGTACAGTAATGATTACTTGTTCTATTGGTTCCTACACCTATACTTTGACTTGTATGAATTCAGAAGAGGAAACCAGAGAAAGAGATGAGAAAAATGAAAAATCAGTGAATATGACTGACAGCACTTTTTTCTGTAGATTAGATATAATTCAGGACAACATCATACCACCAAGTTCATGAAAGTATAAATATTTCATAGAAAAGTTACTTATAAACGCTTTGCATAATGTTCCCTTTCCTTCTCATTTTGGTTAGCTTCAGTGATGTAGCTGAGGTAAAAAGCATCCCAAAACACAGATCAAACATGTGTGAAAGTGTAATTGTGCAGACAGTTCTGAACATGAGCAGAAATCTTGCTGAAAAATATCTGATCTATTAAGTCCAGCAGTAAATTTAAATAAATGGATTTTTCATTGACTGCATAGTTATATCAGGTTAAGCTTGATATTAGCCAGACATTTTAAGCTGTTACGTTTGGCTCTCAGTCTTCAAAAGAAGACTAAAAAATGCCTTTATTTGTCTTGAGGGCGATCGTGGCTCAAGAGTTGGGAGTTCGCCTTGTAATCGGAAGGTTGCCGGTTTGAGCCCCGGCTTGGACAGTCTCGGTCGTTGTGTCCTTGGGCAAGACACTTCACCTGGTGGTGGTGGTCAGAGGTGGCGCCAGTGTCTGGCCTCTGTCAGTGTGCCCCAGGGTGGCTGTGACTACAATGTAGTTTGCCATCACCAGTGTGTGAATGGGTGGATGACTGGTTGTGTAAAGCGCTTTGGGGTCCTTAGGGACGAGTAAAGCGCTATACAAATAAAGGCCATTTACCATTTGACTCTAATATGATAATAATAATCATAATAATAATGCCAGACTACCTGGGAGCCTCACTGCATTATGTTTCAAACAGTTAAATGAGATGTTGCAAGAAAGGGATATTAAATAAAAACAAAAACAACTCTTCTCTGGTTGGAAAAGCACTCATGTCTTAACTCAAACAGTGTACGCCATCCAGTACACTTATTTGAACAAATTTCAGGCAACAGTAAGTGACATATAGTTAGATTCACACTTTACCTATGGCAGTAACATTGTTTAAACACAGCACTGTTTAAAAGTCTTGAGTTTTCCAGGCTTCTTGAAGGACATTCAAAGCTCTTCTTTGGATGCTGGCTACTTTCTGTTATGTTCTCCATCAAAATGATCTCACACTGCTTCAACAATTTTGAGATCTGGGCTCCTGGGAAGCCAATCCATGACTAATGAAGTTTCATTTAGTGTTTTTCTATCCAGCTTTACTTTTATTGGCAGTGTGTCTCGGTGTTTCATTGTCATGTTGAAAAACCAAAACATTGTCAATCAGAAGACTTTCAGATTGGATGAAAATCTAACGATGCTCTTCTACTTTCAGAATTCCATCAATTTTGACAAGATCTCCAAAACTATTGGCTGAAACGCAGCCACACCCATGACAGAGCCTTCCCTTTGTTTTACAAATGGCTGTATACACTGATGAACCTCCTGACATCCTCTGTATACTTTAACAATAATGTGAACTAAAAACTCCATGAGACCCGATGCCACTGCCACTCTCCCACTGAGACCATTTCTGATGAGGCTTCAATGGACACTATATGTCAACAGGAGGGCCAGATACATTTCTCTGGTCCTGTGTCAGGTCTTTACCTTTTCTCCTCAAGGACATGCCAATCAAATACTGTTTATCTGCAGTAGATAATTTTTTTAAGCCTGTCACTTCTTCTTTTATCCCCCACGTGTACACACTGTACACCATACTGAGGCAGAAATGCAATTTGAAATTGATTCTTTCACTAAGCGGCTTAATTAAAAAACAAAAACCGCAAAAAAACCAAGAAACATTCCTCTGAAAAGGATCAGATGGACTGGACTAAAAATGAGTGAAAAAACAGCCCATGTTCCAAAAAAAAAAAAAAAAAAAAACAACTTTGGAAGACCATCGGAATGTCTGGAAAAATCCAAGACCACTTTGAAAAACGAGTCTGGCTCTTTGGAAGCAAATTATGAAGAAATGAGGGGCGGTACTGCATAACCTTAAAGTCCGTCTCTGCCTACACTCAACACACAGCACCCTCTGTTATTATTGTTTCCCTCGTCCTCATGTTCCTGATGTTGTAAAACGCCAGGGCCAGGGCGTCAGCGGCGGTCACGTGCCGCACACGGGGCGGGGCTACGCGTCTCAGCCGGCCAGTAGCAACGCAGCGTCGTTGCAGGTCCCAGCAGCTCCATGGGAGGAAAAAAAAACAGAGAGGAGACGAATAACGGTACACTCCAACATTTATGGAGCCGATCCCCGCATACCACCGCACTGCACCCGCATCTGCTCCTGTGATGAGCACGTGAGGAAACGTGCTTGCAGACGGAGGTGGTGAGCGCGTTTAGGGGCTGAAGAAAACAGGCGGTCCACCATTGTCTGCGTGGAAATAAGAATGGCCTGGATGTGGAAGGTAAGAGGGGGTTTCTCTTACTCATATGCTGCTGTCATTAAAGGAAGAAACGCACATCAGGAGGCTGAGACGTGGCCGGCTTTCCGCCAGTGTGCATTTTAGCAGATGTGCGCTGAAACGTGATCCGGGCAGCTGCATTTGGCAGTGGTGATGCTCGGCGGAGGTAATTAACCCTCCTCTGCTTCCTGTCTGCTGGGCTTTTTTGTGTGTGTTTTGGGGGGGCCTTGTGCAAATATGATGGAAGCAGATTCCTGTGTTTGAGTTTAGTTTTCAACCCATGTTTGTGTTTATTTAACAAACAAGCAAATAAATAAATAAATGGCAGCATCAGCAGGCCAGCCAGCTGTGCACACAACATCCTTCCTGACATGTCCAGGTGTTCACATCACGTGAGCTGAGGGAAAGTTAACAAATCTCTGACGTCCTTCACAGGAAGCAGATTTCACTTCGTTTGAAACTTCTTTAATGGGACTACACACTGATTTCTCTTAATAAAGGATGACAGTAGCAGGTATTGTCTTTATGATTTAAATAACTTCTTCGTGAAATGTAGGAATATCATGAAAAATATCGACCACCGCTTTCCAGAGTTCTACACATAGTCTAGTGGTTCAAACTGCAGGGCATGGACAGTCTGCTGAAAATATACAGTGAAATTAAGATAAATGATTAATGATGTAAAGGAATTAGTAAAAAACTGTAACGTGTGGAGAAATAACATTTTTTCAACTTCTGAAGTGGTGTATACCTGAGAAAGTTGGGAACCACAACATAGTGTCTGAAATCTGCTCAGCAGGTTAAAGCTTGCTTAGCTGACAGTGAAAATTTAGGGATTATGAGTTTCAGAAGCAAAGAGTGTTTTAAAATGTTGCTTAATGAATCTAACTAAACTAAACTAATTGGACTGTTTTGTTTTCCCAAGTTATAATTTAGGCTTGAATTGTGAAGGTAGTGATAGTATGGGCAGCTTTTTTCCTGTCAAGCCAACAGATATTTAGTTAAAATGGTTATTGCTGAACTCTTAAAGATATTTTCAAAGTATCTGTCTATCATTCATTTTCTTGTCCGATTCAGGGCCGTGAGGATGGTCAACCTTTTGCCCCATGACAGCCGAACAGGTCTCTGGACCACTGTTGGGCTTAATTTAGACCTCTGTTGATTCCATGGAGAGCTTATGATGTAGCCTTTGCAAATGGCCAATGCCGCTCCCAGCCATAATAACTGCATGGACGTCATCAAAGCGGTGTGTAGTTAAATTTTTAGTGAAGTTTGTGTCATGTTACAGTGTAGGATTTAAAAAAGCTTTGTGATTATGACATACCTACACTGTTGATTCAACTAGGGATTTATCACTTACATCACCACGGACTGCCATTTGGCTTTTTCTACCTTTAAAACCCGGAGAGCAGCCAAATGGCTTTTAGCTAAGCTTTAGCTTCAGCCAAGTGGAAGCTAAATTGGCTAGTCATTCATATGTATATTAGGTTGTTAGCTGGGAATTCTGGAGGGAGGGGAGTGGGGGTGTGTGGATGAGGGGGTGGGGGAGCTGCTAAAAGCTGTGAACTTCCTTTTGTGTTTCATCTTGATGCATTCTCAATCATCCAGGGAAATAAATCTCCAAAAGTCACCAACTTGGAGTGTTTCAGTTTGCCGTCTTAGGGAGAAATCAACACACATGGGTGTAGGTCCTTTGTTGCTGAGATTTATTGATAAAAACAGTACAAAAAACCAACCATTTGTACACATATTTACAAATAATAATAAAAAGTGAGTGAGTACATTTCAACATTATACCAGTGGTCTGATTGATGCCACAATGGAGCAAATCGAGCAAAGACTGATAAGTTCGCTGCAATTTCCAGTGTGTGGGGATCATTGGTCACCAACTGCATCACGTGCTACAACCCTGGTCTACATATCACCGTTGATGAACAGCTTTTCCCATCAAAGACTCGGTGCTGTTTCCTGCAGTATATTGCAAGTAAACCTGACAAGTTTGGGATCAAGTTTTGGGTGGCTTGCGACCTAAAATCCAAGTACATTTGCAATGTCTTCCCATATCTTGGCAAGGACCCCAATCGTCCCACTGGGGAGAGACTTTCTGAAAATGTAGTAATGAGGCTGATGGAACCATTCCTAGACAAGGGTAGAAATGTTACCACGGACAATTTTTTCACATCGCTTTCACTCGTGCAAAAACTTCTTAGACTGAAAACCACCATCCTCGGCACAGTCAACAAGATTCGCAGGGAAATTCCTCAATCCACTAGTGGATTGGCTAGTCATTCATATGTAAATGTGGTGGAGCTTGCAAGAGAGTTGGCTCACTCTCATGTAGCCAACTCTACAAGGCAAGAAAAGAACAGTTGCTGAAAATGTTGAAATGTACTCACTCACTTTTTATTATTATTTGTAAATATGTGTACAAATGGTTGGTTTTTTGTACTGTTTTTATCAATAAATCTCAGCAACAAAGGACCTACACCCATGTGTGTTGATTTCTCCCTAAGATGGCAAACTGAAACACTCCAAGTTGGTGACTTTTGGAGATTTATTTCCCTGGATGATTGAGAATGCATCAAGATGAAACACAAAAGGAAGTTCACAGCTTTTAGCAGCTCCCCCACCCCCTCATCCACACACCCCCACTCCCCTCCCTCCAGAATTCCCAGCTAACAACCTAATTTACATATGAATGACTAGCCAATTTAGCTTCCACTTGGCTGAAGCTAAAGCCTAGCTAAAAGCCTACCAGCCATTTGGCTGGTGGTGGGTTTTAAAGGTAGAAAGGTAGAAGCCTGGGACTCCTAGTGTTAAAGCTATGTGTCATAATAGATTTCGTGTAACCACAGACCCTTCTGAAACCGACATGGTAACCCACGGTGTAACCTGAAATGTAGCCACGTCATGGTGATACAAGGACACTGACAGGCCTGGTATCTGTATCCTGCTACTTTGACGGATTCATTTAAATCGATCAGAAGATAATGGACTGCTCAAGGAAAGAAGTCTGAAAGTCCATCCATCCATCCATCCATCCATCCAACCATCCAACCATTATATCACTTAAGACCAAAAAAAAGCAAAAATCTTTAAAACTGTGAAGCAAGAATGAGTGTGTTTGTCAGGACTGAAGCAATTGAAGTTGATTTTGACGTTACATATTCACTGGCCACTTTATTAGGTGCACCTTGCTAGTACTGGGTTGGACCCCTTTAATCTTCAGAACTGCCTTATTTCTTTGTGGCACAGATTTAACAAGGGGCTTGTAACATTCCTCTGAGATTTTGTTCCATATTTGATGTGTTAGCATCACACATCTATGATGCAAATTTCCCATTTCACCGCATCTCAAAGGTGCTGGATTGAGCTCTAACTGAGACCAAGAAGGCCATTTGAGTGCAGTGAACTAATTTTAATGTTCAAGAAACCAGTTTGGAGGATGATGGTACAGTGTGATCATAAATTAATGGACATGGTGAAAAACAATATTCAGGTATATTGTCAGACTTTAAAAAATGCTCAGTTGGTAATAAAGGGCCCAAAGTGTACCAAGAACATATCCCCTCCAACATTACAACAGCATAGGCCTGAGCTGTTGATTCAAGGCAGGGTGGATCCACTCTTTGCTGATGTTTACACTAAATTCTGACCCAGTCAACCTAATATTGCAAAAGAAATTGACGCTTATCAGACCAGGGAACATTTTTAAAGTCTTGTTTTTTCTTAGCCAATGTGAATTGTACTCTTAGTTTTCTGTTCTTAGCTGATAGTAGTGGAATGTGGTGTGGTGTTCTGCTGCTGTAGCCCATCTCCTTTAAGGTTTGAGATGCTCATCTGCATAACTTAGTTGCAATGAGTGGTTATTTGAGTAGCTAGTGGTGTCCTATCAGCTCAAAGTGTTTGGCCATACTCTGACTCTGACATCAAACAGGCATTTTGATCAGTCACTCAGTGGATATTTTTAATTTTTTTTCCAGACCATTCTCTGTAAACTCATGATTGTGTGGTAAAATCCCAGCAGATCAACAGTTGATTAAATACTCAGCAGCCTGTTAAGCACCAACACCCAACCCATCACTTAAATGATCTGTCTTCCACATTTTGATACTGGTTTGAACTTCAGCAGGAAATCTTACCTGAATGGATTGAGTTGCGATCATGTGATTGGCTGGTTAGACATTTGTGTTATTGAGCAGTTGAATGGGGTACCCAACAATAGGCGTGAATGAGTTTTGTGTTGTAACTTGTGTGCTTAAAGCTTAATACGGTAACTTCTTAGTCTGTTGTGCTCGATCGTGAGGTTTTTGATGCTGTAAGAGTAGTTGAACATATTGCGTTGTGCCTTCTAAGAGGATTTTACATGTTCATTTCCCTTTCTCTTAAAAAAAGCATACACAAAATCAGTTCATCACCATTAACATAATGTGTTTTTGCCACGTTTAATATATTATCCTTTTTTATTTTTTTGCTATAGTTGAAAGATGACTGACAGTATCCAAACACCCACGACCTCCTCTTCAGCTTCATCAAGAAACAATATGTCACTTCAAAAACTTTACTGTCACACCCGCATCTGCTCTGTTAGGCTGTTTTTGTTATGGGAGACAGCAGTTAATTTCACACTAGATTTGACACTGTAATATCAAAAACGGGGAAAAAAGAAAATATAATTACACGGTACAAGTTTCAGAGTGACTGAACGAAATGTAAACGAGAAGTGGACGCAAGTAAATGAGCTGTAACTTTAAATTAAATGATACCAGTGTCCTTGTTTCTTATTAGCTCCGTATTATTCTGATGTAGATAGTGGCTATGAGGTACATAAATCCAAACCCACCTAATACAAATGTTTGTGTCTTTAATACTTCAATCATATAATAAATTTTCTTTTTTTCTGATATACATACGCTGCTATAGTGATCATACAAAACATGGCAAGTTTAAATAGTGAGATTAGTCTGTCTACAAGTACTAAGTATATGCACTTGTAAGTACTAAGTAAATAATGTATCTACACAATAGTAAATGTCCTTAACATTATCAAATGAGACGCATACTCTGGCTGTGAGTGCAGAAACGTTCTGATTGTGAATCGATCCAATCAGAATGAAGTTAGTGTAAATATAGAGACGGTAAAAGTTTGCTTGAGGCAGGATGCACTAAGTGTGTAGACCAAGGCTCAGTATGGCATGCTAAGGTAAGTAAAGGGGAAACTGTCAAACATGCAGAACTATTCTAGCAGAATCCAAGAATAAATATAGAGCTGGGAATAAACAGAAACGATTCCCATTAAAGGAGCTATTAGTTGAGGACCTCCAGCATCACATTGACTTTATCATATCATTTATATACTCTCTGCACGAGTTTTAAGGTAAATGTCAACAATTTACTGTCATATGTTCTTGTAATATGTTTAAATGTTGATTTGTCCAGTAGCTGTATAGCGTTTTCATGGATTTCTTGGATGTCTGTGCATATTGTTTTCTTTTTACATTCTTAAATAGGCAATAAAGGATGGATAGATGATGTAATTTAAGTGCTGCAAAAATGAAACTGCAAAATGAAAAAAACCGCTCGGATAGGTATGATTTAAACCATGAGAGTACTTTGCCTTTAAGGCCAACTACATGTTCAAGTCTTGAAAGGAGAATATCATGGTCGACCGTATCAAAAGCAGAGGACAAGTCTAAAAGAACTAAAACCACAGGGCGCCCTGTATCAACAGTTACGAGGAGATCGTTAAAAACTCTCAGTAAAGCTGTCTCAGTACTGTGGTGAGGTTTAAAACCAGATTGGAATTTTTCATTGATTCCATTTGCCTCTAAGAAAGATTGCAATTGCTTGAGAACAATTTTCTCTAAGACTTTAGCCATAAAAGGGAGTTTCGATACCGGCCTATAGTTTGAGAGGACATTAGGATCAAGATTACTTTTCTTGATTACAGGTTGGATAACTGCATGTTTGAACACAGCAGGGACGCAGCCTGATAGTAGTGATGAATTCATTATAAGTAAAATCCAGGGTCCTACAATATTCAGGGCGTTTTTGATAATGCGAGAAGGGAGCACATCATGACGGGAATTGGAATTTTTCGTTTGAGCTATTATTTCCTTAAGGGTCGGAAAGGAAACAAATTCAAACTGTTCTAGTACCGACGAGGGTTCGGATGTTAAAGATGTGTCCTCAATGGGTAGATATGTGGATCTTAGTGCTATAGTTTTATCTGAAAAATAGTTTAGGAATTTTTCACATAAAGCTTGGGAGGTCTCGGTCTGAGTGGAGAGTGGATTTATTAACGAATTAAAAATGCCAAAAAGGACCTGCGGCTTATGACTATTAGTCGCAATGATCTCCGAAAGGAAGGAGGCTTTTGCAGTTTTAACAGCCTTCTGATATTTCTTCAGACAATTGTGGAGAATGTCAAAGGAGATCTGGAGTTTGTCTTTCTTCCATCTCCTCTCCGCTTGGCGGCATTCACGTCGGAGGGTACGAGTATAGTCATTCATCCACGGTTGACGGAATGGTTTAAGGCGTTTGGTCTTTAAGGGAGCTACAGTGTCTAAAATAGAAGTACAGGTGGCGATGAAGGAGTTAGCGAGATCATTAACCGGTGTAGCTGTATCCCAGTTAATTTCGCAGAAGGCAGTGTTGGTCAGAGCCATAGAAAACTGAGCAATAGTCTCTGAGTTAATCATGCGTATATTTTGCACAGGACCCTCACGTTTCAGCTCCATATTGCACACATTGACATTAAACAAAACCGGGAAATGGTCCGATATCCCAGGATTATAAATGTCCGTAATGCAAATGTCCAAACCGTAGGATAGTACCAAATCAAGCGTGTGGCCTTTAATATGGGTTGGTTTACTGACCCACTGAGTAAGGTTAAAAGAGTCTATAAGAGCAAGAAAGTCCTTGACCAGTGGGTCCAACTCACAACAGACATGAATATTGAAATCACCAGTAATGAGAGTACAGTCATAATTAACCAAGAGGTTTCCTAAAAAGTCAGCGAACTCATGAATAAAATCCTTATTGACTTTTGGTGGGCGATATACCACCGCACAGAGGATCGGGGAGGAGCAGTTCAACTCAAGTAACTGCACCTCAAAGCTAGAAAATATGGCTGGGGGAAGCTGTCGCACACGGAACTTGTTTTTAAAAGCCGTGACTAGCCCTCCCCCTCTGCCCGAAGTCCTAGGAGTACTGACAAAAGTACATTCTGGTGGAAGAAATTCCGATAGGGAGACAGACTCACCAGGTCGGATCCAGGTTTCTGTCAGGAATAGAAAGTCTCGCTCGGAGGAGAGAAAAAAATCATTCAGAACGAAAGACTTGTTCGCCAGCGATCTAATGTTCAGCACAGCCATCTTGATCGTAGTCATCTCATCGCTATTTGGAGCACGCCTCAGCGGACGTAGGTTGCTGTGGTTCACGCCACCACCACGCGCCCGTATCCAGCTTCTAGTGGGTTGGTGGACGATTGGTAGTTCCGAATTAGCGAGTTGTCGGATCCATCGATGGCGGGGTAATCTGATGGTGTGCTGGTCATGGAGAGAGGATAGGGGTTGGAGGATATCCGAAATGGCGTAGTAGTTGGTTACACCATGTAGTTTCAAATAAGTTTTGATGCGAATCCGGATGCCGCTCCGTTTTCCCCGTCGTCTGGGCCGTTTCTTGGCAGGGGGGAAAAAAGGCAGGCAATAAATGCCAGTAGTCGTGTCTATGGGAGACGGAATGTCGCTTCCCAATTTCAAAAGTGGATATGCTGGTTGATGTTTCAAAGGTCGGAGATGTTTCAGAGGTCGGAGATCCAGCAGCGTTTGACGGTCATAAACAATTAATGTGGTTCCATCCAGAAAACATAAGGAAAATAAAACAGCTAACAACAAAAGGAACTCGGAGGAGCGGAGACGGCTTGCCGTACACACTGGCGCCATCTTGCAGACCTCACGTGAGGTCTGCAAAACTAAAGTTACATATTTCAGGAATATTATGATTTTTTTTCTCCATACACCAGTTTTTCCATCATCTCTTTATTATTTATTATTTTATTTTCAAGGTTTACTGCCAACTAAAATTTTAACCACTAACTAATATTAGGTAAACAAATGACTCCATGAATTAAAGCCAGATGTGGAGGTCTGACATGTTAGCAGATATCAGGTTATTGCAGCATCATGTATGCTGCTGAATTTTAAAAGGAAGCTGTTAAGGTTATTTTCGTGGCCCAGGGAAACACTGACAAGATTGTTTTTCATTTGTGAAGTGCTTTTATCAGAGTGTACATTATCTTGGTCACCATTTGTAAACTTATTGGGTAATTCTGGTTTATTGCATCCTAGAGGATTTTCCATTATTGTGACTATTGTGGGTCTCTGGGTCATACTAGCTCAGCACTCTCAACCCCTATTTTAAAGATCTGGGAAATGAAGAGTATCATTAAACTGCATCTGAGTAAACTCAGAAATTACACGCATTGAATTGCTTTTTTTGCTAGCTGCGTTAGAAATCTCCCTCTGGGAATGCTTGTAGACTGATTGACCTAACTGTCCAAATAGTCACTGTTTAGTGTGTGTTTGTGCTGGAGTAAGAGTAGCAATTATATCAGCACACAAAATGACTGTTTTCTTGTTGTGATAGGTGATTTCAGAGGAGCTGAAACACTAATTTGTTCTTACAGCTCCACACCTTGGATTGCTCTCACACATGAACGCATGAAGCTTTTCCATGTCAGGAACAAACAGGTCCCAGTCAGTGCAGCAAGTTTTCCTCCAAAATCAGAGATTTTCTTTCAGAGCAGTTGTTGTCTTTCACAATTTCTTTGCTTCTGCATCCATCCTCCATGGACTCATCACTTTCTTCATAATGTTCCATCAATTTTCTCCCATTTATCTGGGTCCAGGTCGAGAGAGCAACAGTCTAAACAGAGACACACATATCTTCATTTCCCCAGCAGAGATGTTATCACTCCAGCGTGTCTCAGGTCTATTCCAGGGCCTCCTTCTGGTAGAAGTGAAAAACCTAACCTAGGGAATGCCCAGAAGGCATCCTAGTCACCTCAACCACCTCAACTGGTTCCCTTCGATGTGGAGGAGTAGCTGCTCTTCTCTGAACTCCTCATGAATGACTGAGCTCCAGCCATTCGCCAAAGGAGAGCATTGCCACCCTTTGGAAGAAGCTCATTTGCAGTCCTTGTACCCACGATCTCATCCTTTTGGTCACAACCTAAAGCTTGTGACCATAGGTGAAGGTTATTTTATGTGTTTGACCAATATGCTTTCAGATGTATTGGCTCAACAAGGGACAAAGACTGAAAATGACATAAACAAGAATAAATGTATTTTTAGATAGACATTTTAATGTGTTTGTCCCAGTTTTATCATAGTGATTATGTAAATATACACAAACACATTGTTTTATTCACAGTTTCCTACCAAGTAGGGTCTGAAAAAAGAAATGTGACATGCAGAGTTCCCCCTTTGTCATCTTTTGTTTTAATTGGAGTGAGCTCGTCCGTGAAGAGCTGTGCTTAAGCTGGGAAAGGCTGTCGCTGTTGTCCTCTGTGCTAACAGTTCAGAATAAGCCCTCTATCACATCACATCAAAAGACAACTATTCTGCTTTCATTGCTAACTACATATGGCAGAACAGGGCCAGAGCAGCAAATTCGCCCGACGGGGTGATGTGGGTGCACACCAACCAAAACACACAAGCCGAAATTTTAGATTAATTAATGCGTGCACACACAGACAGACCGTCGTTAGTGGGTGTAGAGCGGTGCTTTTACAACTATGGGGAATGCAGCCAGTGTCCCATTTCTTAAGAGTTTCAGGGATGAATGGCACTTCTCTGAGTCCCTCTTGTCCCATGTGATTATGTTGCTATAGAAAGGGAGCTGATAAAACGTGTCCCGTCACAGTTTTAGAGAAAGCACGGGGTACTGGCAGGATGTTGAATGAAGCAGATACTGTAGTTTGTATTCAAACTGTTATCAAATCCCTGCTCAGATTCCCTCTTGTACCATTCTTCCCTTTATCTGTTTTACTTCTTGAGTGTGAAGTTTACAGGAGAAGTCTCAGAATCCACTGTTTTATAGTTGCCTGGTCGCACAGGGAGACAAAAACTTTTTAGTCCTAAAGTAGAATAGATCAATTACTTACAGTTAAATAGGTTCTTACGCATTAAGGGTGTGTGGAACTGTGACACGTTCTTAACTACTTCAGCAGAAGTTTAGTTGAAGTTTGCTGAATCCGAATTCGGATACACCCTGAACCCAAAACCATAACTGTTTAGTTTTTGTCTGAAAAGTAAAAATCGAGCTATCCAATTAATGCTTAAAATCAGGGAGGTTTTAGGATTTAAACTCACTGGACATTTACTTAGTTACATCTTGGATTATACAGTTGCTGCAAATTTCCCTGCTGCACATCCATCATGTTAATCTGCTGTTCCACACATCCCAAAGGTGTAGTTCTATTGGATTGAGATCTGGGGACTGGGTACAGGACAATGAGTACAGTGAACTCATTGTCCTGTAAAAAACAAAACAAAACGGTTTTAGATTATTTAAGCTTTGTGACGTGGTGCATTATCCTGCTGGAAGCAGCAATGACAACACTGTGGTCAGAAAGCAATAATACTCAGGTAGGTTGTAGCCAGAGGATTAGTAAGGAGGAGGTGAGGGCAGCTATCAAGATAATGAAGACTATCAGGTGGTTTGTCCAGATGGCATAGCTATAAAGGTATGATGATGTCTTGGACAGAGGGCAGTGGACATTTTTGGTGAGCCGATGCAAACTGTAACCTCAGTTTTATGTTCTTGGCCGCTGTAGTCTTCGGCTGCTGTACCCCATATGCTTCAGGATTCGAAATGTTGCACGTACCTGGGTTGTAATGAGTGGTTGAGTTACTGTTGCCTTCCTGTCAGCTCGAAGCAGTCTGGCCATTCCCCTCTGATCTCAGACATCAGAAAACTGTCACTTACTGGATATTTTGTGGGAGAGTAAACTCAACCTGTGTGGCACCAGCACCAATGCTACTTGAAAAGTCACTAAAGATGACCTTTCTTCCCCATTTTAAAGCTGGTTTTGAACTTCAACATACTGACTACATGCTGAAATGTACTGAATTACTGCAATGCAACTGATTAGATATTTGTGTTACCCAAACAAAGAGGCTTGTGAGTTTATACCTCTTTTTGTGTTTTCATTTGTTTAATTTGCATTTGTGAAAAGTTTTAAAATAATAGGTAGTAATAGCTAGGAGCTAGGGTTGGGTGATACCCCGCTAAAAAGTTGGACACCTTGCAGCCTCAAAATGAATGAATGAACAGGTCAGGATGCCATGCTTTTAATTGAGCATTGCAGCGTGCTAACCAAGCTTGCTAGTGGCAGCTGATAACTTTTCTCGACATTCTCGTCTAAATGTGGTCGTTTCTGGCGGTGGCTAGTACAACACTGACGCTTAAAAATCAAAAATCAAAACCAGTGGGTGAAGCTACTCTAGCTATATGTCTTTTTTACAGAGCATGCCAGTAACCTTGTTCATATTGTCACATTGTCATCATTGTTTGTTGACACAGCAGCCCTGTTAGAAATATTGATTCTAACTTATTTCAAGAGCCACTGCAAAAGGAGCAAATTCAGCCACGCATGAAGACATTTCATATTGTAACATCATTGCAGGAACGTGAAGGGTTCAGTAAAAAATGGTGCAGCTATGTTCCATAATATTTTAGAAATAAAACGTGAGGAGAAATCAGATTTCACCCAAACTTTAGCTGAGTCCTTTTCCTGACTCAAAGACCTCAAAGAAAGTCTTTGTCTTTTGCTCTGCTGTTGCAGTCTATCCTCTGAACCCTTTTGAGCCAACAGAGTACCATTTAAGCGTGTGGCTGCTTTATTATGGTAATGTAACCTACATCTGTTGTGCACATACACACACTGCTGCAGAAGCTAGTACAAGGTTAGCTTATCCACAGTAGTAACCAAGGGCGATCACCTCCCTCCAGATCTGGCGTTAATCCACAGTGCAGCGGTCATAGTAGTGACCTCTCACTTACACAAGGGATCTTATCAGCATCTGGGAAAGACTTCTGATTTTGCCTTACTCCTTCTCATTGGTTGTGTTGTTCAGCCAGTCTCTAATCCTGTTGTGTTTAATCATGTGCTGCTCTGCCAGTTCAGGCTGCTTGAGCTCTTCCGATACGAGTTGAGCTGCCAGCACTGGCCATCCTTTTTTTTTTTTTCTCTAGTCCCTTTACTGGACTAAACACAAAGAAACGACACACAGTTTAATGAAAGAGGTGATATGGCAGCCTACAAATTAAGTCCCGCTATAATTGCAGTCACGGTCAGCAGCATAAAATTACACGTCGCTCACAAAGAACCTCTGGGCCATAACCCCTATTATTACTGTACATGCGTTCACGGTGGAGCTGTAATGTCAAGGTTGAAGTTTTAAACTTTAATTACCCCGAAACAAGGGGACAGAGTGACAATTCATGCAGAAAATATTTGAGTGCAGTTATTAATCTGCCATTGTTTTTCTTTAATCATTACAGTCGACTGCACTCTTATAGCTGTATTTTCATCTGAAAAGTTTAGGTTGCTTCAGTTTTTGACTGAATAGAAATCCTAACTTTCAGAAACACCGGAGTTATTCTCAGGGGTTTGGCTTAAATCTCAATAAAAAAAAAAACCCCCAAACGTCCATATGGTCCCTTGATTTGGGGAAAATACCTAAAAACTGTTGGTACCAAACTTGGCAATGTTTTTCTTCAGTAATCAAGTGCTTCTGTTTTTAAAGTTATTGCTCCAGTCATTTACCATTGCACACATTTAAGAGTCAGCAGAAGCAGTTGTAGCGGGGAAATGTGAGGCAGCTGGCTGCATCTGGATTTAGCACCTCCTCCTCTGTTTTTCTTTGAATGCATATCAAATTAGCTGTGTGGCAAGCATTTTACCAGTGTGTCACATAGCTACATAGATAAGTAACAGCACATGCTGAACACAAACACGTTCAGGACCTCTCGGACAGCAGGTCTGTGGGGCTTAAAAGGGTCACACGCCACTTCAGGATTAAGACTGGCATCTCAACAATTCACTGTCCACTGGGATTTTAACTTCCACTTGTAGATAACACTGAGTCAGTGAGTCAGAGACAAACCTGCCAAAGTGGCAGATCCTTGGTGGTCAGATGGCAGCATCCGGCCCTGATGGTTCCCTGGACCAGCTTTGGACTTTTGGGTTAGAGAATCATCCAGGCGGCCACCAGCCAACCTAACAGCAGCGTGGGAATGGCAAATACCGGATGGACATTCTGTGTATGTATGACGGCAGATTTGTCTCTGAGCTGTGAACACCTGCTGAGAGAGGCCCTGTCTGTGATTTGGTGAATATTCAGGTAGAGTACAGAGCAGAAATTAAAAGTGCTAGGGAAGTGAATCAGCAAGCCAGGTTTTAAAAAACATTATTATTTTCACTGTGATTTCTGATTAATTAAAAATGTGAATGCTCATTGTCATTCTCCACAAATGTAATCTTTCTAGCATGTATCATTTTGTCTGACCAACCCTCTAAAGTAAAAAAAAATGAGAAAAGAAGGGAGGATGAAAAGAACATAATAATGGATTGGATTTATATAGCGCTTTTCAAGGCACCCAAAGCGCTTTACAATGCCACTATTCATTCACTCTCGCATTCACACACTGGTGGAGGTAAGCCACGGTTGTAGTCACAGCTGCCCTGGGGCAGACTGACAGAAGCGAGGCTGCCATATCGCGCCATCGGCCCCTCTGGCCAACACCAGTAGGCGGTAGGGTAAAGTGTCTTGCCCAAGGACGCATCTGTGACCTTCCGGTTACAGATGCGCTTCCCAAACCCCTGAGCCACGGTCGCCCCAATATGAACATTACCCTGTCATATGTTATAGTCAGCAAATGTTTGGTAAAGTGCTTCTACTTTAAAATTACTTTTACGGTTAATCATCACATCACATGAATTCTTAATTTGAAATGAACTCCAGCGTAGCTCATTTTTAGACCTGCTGTAGGTTCTGTTTACAGTTGCACTGAATTGTCACAGCAGAATAACCACTGGAAACTCCTGTTCAAGATGTTTGAGTTCAGGTAAATGGTAAATGGCCTGTATTCGTATAGCGCTTTACTAGTCCCTAAGGACCCCAAAGCGCTTTACACATCCAGTCATCCACCCATTCACACACACATTCACACACTGGTGTTTATAAGGTGCTAATAAGCTTAAATCAAAGTTGAAACACTGGATTTTACAGCAAAACGAAAGTTTTTTGTAATTATCGTTTTTCAAGGAACTAATGTTTAAACTTTAGTGTTACGGTTTTCGAAAATGTGAAAACGTGTGCTCTGTCTTGTCTTCCATTATGTGATCTGAACCTTTTTTGTGTTTTGGACTGTTGGTCAGACAACAAAAAGGAGTGTAATTTGAGTAATTAGATTATACTCTGAAGCAATATGGCAGAACGGTGTCCTACACCTAGGTGGTAAATAGAACAGAACCCCAGAGTCACAGATGATGGTGGCAAGGGAAAAGAGTTAGCAGATGGTTGATGGAGACTTCAGATGAGTCTCTCTGAACATCCAGGATGAGGTGAAGTGTTGCAGGAAGGACGTTCGGAAAGGCAGGATGACAGATAAGCAATGAGGCAAGAAGATCAGTGGATCAAAGTAATGATGATGAAAATGACAATGAGTGTTAGAGAGAGTTTGAGACCAGAATTGACAAAAAGGAGGAGAGCAGCATGAATCGATCAGACACCCAGGAATGCAGACAGGTATTGGAAACCACCCTTTCTAGATTTAAACAGTTTAGTTTTCTGCTACCCTTTTCTTCCCTTGGACGCTTTCCAGCACTCTTAACCACAAATTTCTGCACAATTATCAGCTTTTAGGAGCATTTATTCCTTCAGTTTCAGTTGATTTCCAAGCATAAAGTGACAGAGTTACAGAGAGTTACAACCTACAGCCAGTTGGATTCATTTGAGCGTGTTGCACTATTGCTGGATTACATTTGGCAAGTCCCCGTCCGCACATTGTACGCTTGGCAAGGTCTAAGAGCTTGTTGTACTCTTGGCAAGGCCTTACTGCCTGTTGGCACAGCGGCGATCCAAAGCCCCAGAAGAGACAGATCAGCAGAGGCCATGTTTGGTAAGGAGTTATGCTCTCCATAGACTTGGATGCGGCTTAGAAACACTTCCCAAATTATAAAAAAAGACTCAAAGGGATAGTTTGAGGTGTCAGACTGAGTAGGAAGGTTGCAGGAATGAAGGAATGGTTCAAGTGTTGTTTTGCTGAAATATACAAAATACTGAAACTTGGTATTTTAGTATCAGTGGCTTGTTTGTACCTGACTCTGACCATACAGCTAGTGGGAGCAAAGGGGCAAGCAAAGTCCTTCTTCAGGGTATCAATTTAGTGGGGTAATTTTCTAAAATCCTGTTTTAGGTCACAGCTCGCATCCTTGTGGCTGTTCAAAAAATGATTTTGTTTTCATAACCTTCAATAACCCAAACCAGCAAAGCTGAGTTTGGCACAGGTTAGGCTCATCAGACATGCAGAATACCCTGGATCTCATAACCATACTGCTGTAATCCTATATGCATTTTCTCAACGGCCTTTCCACAGAGTGAGGTGGCAAGATCAGGCTTGGCTGCTACCCTGAGAAACGCCTGATTGTGTGCAGCTCGCCTTCAGCTCTCTGCGCTCCGCCCTTGAACCGAGCCTCTGAGCAAGCAGAAAATCCCTGTAATTGCATTAGTGTTGTCTAACTGTGAGCTGTGTGCCACGCCTGCTCCCGGGCAGACCAGCTTTTTAGCTTAATTTATTGCCCTGACATGTTAGGATTTATTTCCATCCCGCTGCTGAATTGTGGATGACATATACAGCATCAGATATCCTTGACGAATATCCTGGCTTTGATTCAGTTTCCCCTCTCATTGAAGTGTCAGGTAGAGCTATAAACTCAGTGATGTGCTCAGTGGGAAACATGTCTAGTCATAGTATAGGCTCTTTCCTGAGGGCTGTTGACCAGGCTAATAAAAGGTTGCAGCGCCTCTGTTATTATCCCCACTGGAAGTCCGGCAGTGCTCTGGACACCAGCGCTGGGAAGCTGATTGCCGGCGTAAACCGAAGAGGTTGACAGACACAAATAAAGCCTGGCGTTTAAGTGAGGGCATTAAATAAAGGCCAGTCTTTTTTTTGTCCCCCATGAAATAAAAACCGCCGGGTACTTTTATGTTCGCTTGTGCCTCCAAACTTTTGTTGTGGTCAGTGTGGAAAAAGGGAGTGGGCAGCATTTCAAAATGCCACTGTGCACTCTGGGTGATGTTGCATCTGCTCAGCGAGGCTCACTGCTCTCGTTCCATGTCGTGTTTGAGGTTCAGCGGCCGTTCTGTGATTGCTTTCTGTGTCCAGATTTGTATTTTGGCTTATTATTGATCTCCCTCACAACTGCAGCGTCGGGTGCTGTTTTTTTGTTGTTGACTGTGACACCTCTACCACCTCCTCCCAAACCTTCTCCCACACACTCACACACATTGAATGCCACCATTCTCCTAACACAGGGTGGCAGCTATCCACAGAGGCTTTGACAGACTTGGCAAACTTTATTGTTATTTTGCAGAGTGAACACCTGCGTGTGTCGCATAGCAGGCTCGTTTGGTGGCCTTCGATTCACCTGGCTGGGTTGTTTATTGTGTGCAACAGCCGCTCCACTTTAAGTTTCATAATGCCGTTAGTGAAGCTCTTAAAGCACCTTCACAATCTAAGAGGATTAATGAAAAACAAAGAGGTGTGCTTGCAAATCATTTGAGTGCATTCGCTGTTAGAAAGCTCACAGAAATTTCTACCGCTGTAAACAACGAGGGTGCAGCTGACTCAGATTTTCTCCTCCACAATAAAAGCTATACATGCTCAGGGTGAGACATGACTTAAAAATATAAAAATATGTCCTAAATGCAACACATGCTCTGTCTAATCCAACATATCCTATTTGTTCCACTGCTCAGAAAGATATTCCTCCACATCCGTCTTTTCTTATGCTCATTAACTTGTAGCTTCATCTTGACAGACGTGTGGAAAATGTTTCTGGCTAATGTACTGGGAATCTGCATTAATCGTTAGCGAAATGCAAGGATGCTGAGCAACACTAAGGGTGTTCATTATGAGTATCTAGTGTATCAGCTGAGCTTTCTGTGCACTTTCTTTATTTTTATATATATATCCTAAATATATATTTCTATATGTTGCATGTTTATATATTTTGGAGCATTTTAGACCTTTCTTACACAGCACAGAGTAGAGTAGATACGAATGTGGAGAGAGAAAGAGGGTGAGTGACATGCAGGAAATTGTCTGGGGAAGACTCAAGCCAGGCCACTGCATTAAGGACTATAGCCGTTGGTATATGGGATTCCTGCTCAATAAACTGATCTATAGGGGCACCCCCAACTGTGCAGTTATTGTAGTAAAAGGATCTCTCAAAGTCAAAGGCAAAACAAATCACTTTGCCTCTTACAACAATGCATTTGTCACCTCTAGGTATTGTAGTCGTCATCCCTCTGAAGGCTGAACTTCAAACAGGACAAATTCCCTTTTGATGCTGAACCACTTTAGAACTCTACATACATTCCTGCTTCCCCGTCTCCAGCATCCTCGAGGAGACATTTTCTTGTCAAATGCATTTCTTTAACAAATAACACCTTTTTAAAAAATCTCCGCAGAGGCCGAACTTCTGTTTAGTCAAGTGTTGAAAGAAACTGTCAGCGCTGTTTGCTCCTGCGTCCTGCAAATGATGCATTGCATCTGTCTTTCTAATCTTTCCACATTCTCAAATGTCTCTGTGTTTGCACTTTTGATAAATACATATACTCAGATTTCTGTGTGTGAGCAGTCATGCTGTGCATAATCACTTGCAATGAGATGAGGCTTTATTATGAAGTTATGGAGGGATCCTATTGAGTTTCAGGGGAAATATCAGTTGCTAAATGTCAGTAATCCTGCTCTGGCATTTGGCAAATTAAAATGGATTTTCTCTGGTCGATGTTTTTCTCAACAGCCAGATTCCCCCCCTGCCTTCGCCCTTCAAACACAAAGACAGGGACAATAATTGGTATTCTGCTGTAAAGAACTCCATAGAATTTCAAAGCTAAGTTTGCAGCCTCTGCGTTCTCATGCATGTTGTTTTTTCTCCTTTTTCTTTTTGTTTCAGTAAAGTTTGTCTTGCAAAGTGGTTGCAGTCACGACTTGTGGCCCAAATTTGGGACATTTGTGCTGGATGGAGAGCAACTGATGCATTACTGTACAGTAGCTTTGTCCTTGGCCGGCAGTGTGATCTCTTCTGCCCAATGGCCATCTGCGGCTATGAGAGCCAGCCCTTAAAAACTCAGATATGACAGAAGGATAAAGCTGAAATGACTCTTGTCATAAGTGAGCGGCAGAAGTCATTTTGTGCTCCTGGCTGAATGGCAGGAGGCATTTTGGCTCTCTCCAAAAATAACCCCTGACAATAGGAGTTATAGATGTTATAGACGAGGGAACGTTTAGTCATCATTTTTCCATCATAAAGCAAAAGTGAGCAGGTGGTCTGATAAATGGAGTTACTGTATCTTCATAGCCAGGCTTGCTCGGCTTCGCACTGAGAGCTATTAAGGTTTATTGATTTTTTGATCTACAGTTAATTGGCTTGAACCAGGTTCAACAAACATACATTAACACCTTGACTTTCACCCCTATTTTCCTTAAAGAAAAAAAAAGGCAAAAAGCTTGGAAGCATTTTGTTTGCTGAAGTTTTATGAGCAGTGGATCGAAATCCAACAAGTATATGCTCATACAGATGATAGAAAGTGTCATAAACTAACTTTTTGCAACGTGTGCACTCTTTCTGCGCTGTAAGGAACTGTTGTTGCTCTTCCGTTGGGATCTAAAGCAGCTTGAATTGTGAGGCTTTGTGCATTCAAACGATGTATAATCTGGGCCTGAACCATTTAAAACACAGCAGGAGAACACAGGAGAGCGTTACTGAAGATCAGTTTATTTAGTTAAAGATGCACATAACATTAACCACATCAAATATGTAGCGCTTGCTGTGTAAAACGAATGCATCTCTTTCAGGCAAAGGCAAACAACATTACTTTGACTAGGTTTGTACTTTAAATCATTAAAAATAATATCATATTCATTATAGTATAATAAATAGTAAAATAAATTTAAAGTACCTCTTAATTATTTTGTGATACAGTTATGTTGGTCTTAGGTTAGATAGTATTATTACAGTCATTAGTAAGGACTGTTCTATGTCCCATTCATACTGGATACACCTTCTTTGTGCATCCTGGGAGATGTTGCCCTCAGTACACAGGGCAGTTTTCAGATTGAGGATCTCAGCTGCTTATCTGAATCTGCAAAGTAAATCCTAAAAAAAAAAAAAATCAGTAAAGCAGAAAAATAAATAAGCATAAAATTGAAAATATAAACTTTCTGCTTCACATTGTTGTGTGTTGTGACCTTGAGACAAAACATCATCAAATGAGACAAATGGGCTTACAGAAGTGCTGCGGGGAAGAAAGTCACATAGCAGAGAGTCTTAATGGAGCACAATAACTTACTGCCAAAAATAATGAATTCTCAGAATGCTTTTTTTTCTCGTCCTGACAGGTAGACTCATTCACTCAGCGCACAGATATTCCAGTTTTCAGCTTTTCAAAGTGCCACAAAGAGCAGCCCCCCCCTTTCACTTTGACAAATTCTTCACTTTCTCAAGTGAGCAAGCATCAGCCTACGCAGCAGAGCATAGAGCATCACCAGACTGTTTTTTCTGAACATATGGCGCTCTTTTCCTCTTGTCCCAAAAGTTTGCTGGATCCAGAGGGGGGGAAGTGAATATTGCAGAGTGTTTAATCCTTCATACTTGTGGGGATTATATTCCATTTGATATCAGATATGCATTAGTCAAATGGGCTTTTGGTGCTTTCCTGTCGCAGGCACACATACAAGTACACGTGTGCTGGTGAACACATGTGCGCAGCGATTGACGTCATCTACTGATGACTGGGATTTGCGGTATTTGAGTTTATACAGAAAAAAAGGGTGTTGAGTCCTTATTGTTGCCACCTGCAGAGTCTCATCCACACAAAAACAACCTGATTTATTTTTTGGGGTCCAGATTAAGATTGTTCATGATGGTCTGTACCAAAACGATCCAGTTTCATGCCAGTAGACCAGATTAGTGTTCATTTGACCCGGATTTAAGGATTTGCTTTTCATATGTCGCCGCCGATAAGTGTGATACCACGGAAGTAACATGCTCCAAGGGCGTCATCAGGACATTTTGTTATTGTACAGGAGGAAGGTCACTGTGCCCATTATCGGGAATGAGTGAAGTTTCATTAACACAGCATGGACAGCTGTACTTAGTTGATAAAATACACAAAAAATGAGTTGGAGATTGGTGCACCACATATTACGTGTTTATCCCTTTTATCTTTTAAGAGAAATGATCGTTTCTGCTGCGACTTCATTTCCTGCAAATTGGTCTGCAAGCAGGAATGAGCATCTCTGAAATGAAAGCTGGATGTTCATCATTACATCCATTATACCTCTTTGACGAGCATGACTTCCTTACGTTTTGACTGAATACTGACTGCCAGAAGGAAAGCAGCATATAATGAGGTTTGTTTTTTTTTTGTTTTTTTTTTTAATTTTTGGTCATGTTTCCATCTGTAAGATGCTGGTTAGTTATTGTTTATTTTGTTTTTATATTATTTTGTAACCGTTGCTCCGGAGACTGTTACATGTATTTTCAGTTACACCTTGCCAGCACTGTCCTCTCACCCCCTTTGTCAAAAATTTACTGGAAACATTCTTTAGAGATTTTGGTCCACACAGTTGCAGATTTATTAGATGTGAATATCCCCTGTTGCATCGAGATCTGGTGACTGTTGATCAGATTTGAATACAGTGAACTCACTGTCATGTTGAAGAAGACAGGTTGAGATGATTTGAGCTTTGTGACATGGTGTGTTATCCTGCTGGAAGCAGACGTAAGAAGATTGGTCCACTGTGGGCATTAAGCATGCTAAGAAAATTTCCCTAACATCATTACAGTTTCATGAAAAGGTGGATGGATCCATGCTTTGTCTGCCCCTACCATCTGAATGTTGCAGCAGAAATCAAGCCTTATGAGATGTTTCTTCAGTCTTCTGTTGTACAACTTTGGTGAGCTAGTGTGAATTGTAGCCCCAGTTTCCTGTTCTTGGCTGGCAGTAGTGGAACGCGGTGCGGTTTTCTGCTGCTGTGGCCCATTTGCTTCCAGGCTTGACATGTTGTGCATTTACAGATCCTCCTCTTGGTTATAATGAGTGGTTATATGAGTTACTGTTGCCCTCCTATCAGCTTGAAGCAGTCTGGCTATTCTCTGACCTCTGGCATCAATTAGATACTTTTGGATAGTTTCTCTTTTTTTAGACCATTCTCTGTAAGATGGTTGTGGGAAAATCCTGTTCTTGCATCAACAACCATGCCATGTTCACTTAAATCACCTTTATTCCTCATTCTCAGTTTGAAGTTCAGCAGTCAATGCCTCAACAGAATGAATTGCTATCATGTGATTGGCTGATTGGATTAGGTGTACCCAGTAAAGTGGCTGTGCATATTACATACTATATATAAATCGTGACAGATACAGAACTAAGAAAATTTCACTCAATGATTGTTTGAATATTTTCAGTCATATAACATGACTGACATTACTCACTGGTAATAATAAGATTGGAATATTGGATTTAACATATGTCAGTAAATACAACCTTAGCCCAGAATGGTGACTATTTTTTAAAAATATGGTAGAAAGAAATTATTGTTTGTTTGTTTTTTTACAACTTCTCTGTCTGTAATTATTAGAGAGAACACCAAGAACCCAAGGTGAGGTCTTTAAATGTCCAGTAATATATAAATTGTATATACTAAATCTCTGAAAAGCAAGGACTGATGTATTTCTCTCATTTGTCATTCAAGAAGGCTCACAATATTTAACTAATTGTTTTAGTACTACTTGCATGTTCTGTGTTATTATATTTCCCAACTATAGCTAAGTACATTATGCCTCAAATGCCACACTTGTCAGCAAACTAATTGTGAGCGAGTAACAATTCAAATTTCTTTTCAATTTTTTTCTGTCAAGAAATGAAAGCGCTCACAGCCCAGTGGAGCTGTCATTTCGGTTGCCTTTTAAACCTGCTGCATACACATGCTCACTAGAAGTGATTTATTTAGAAGCGTGTTTTTTGGATTATGAGAAGCACATTACTGGGCACACCATGGCAAAGTAAATGAATGAAACACGTTGACTGGATTTGGTTCTTGGTGTTCATTCAGAAAATAAACCTTGTTCTTCTGGATTAACTTACTGTAACTAACCTAGTGAGTGTTTGGGGGGTTTCTCCAGGCCAGTGGCTTAGTCAGAGGAGCTCCACAGATCAGTTTTTAAGATGCAAGGCTGCAACCAGTGCTCTTCTGCTCCCATATGTTCTCCACATGACAGCTGTGTAAGGGGACTGCCCCCTCTGCTGGGCTTGGTTGGGATCATCAGGTTTTAAAACCCCCAAATGAGCAATGAACTTTGCTGCTGCTCATTCATTTTTACGGCTGCAGCTGTAGTTCATTAGGGCAGGGAAAATAGAAACAGAGATGTGGAGTGCATTTTACATTTATTTTATATATATATATGTGTGTGTGTGTATGTATGTGTGTATATATATATATATATATATATATACACACACATACATACACAAATCAGTCGTTTTTATTTTTCTTACTTTCTAGCACACCTCAACAACAAAGGAAATTTTACTTAGCAATAAACCAGTTTCTGGTTCTCATACAGTTTTAAAGTAGATGTGCTTTACTGTGAGCCTGTTTAAAGCAAAATAGAAATAATATACCCCCTCACTCTCAGCTCTGTGCCTAACTCAACCCTTCTGCATAATTTTGAAAATGCTAAAAAGTGTACAAGAGAGGAATGGATCAACACAGAATGGAAAACACCTCTGCCTGAGATTTTCCTGAGACGTCAGTGTAGTGAAGGACCACGTTGCTCCCACTCTGCATTAATTTGAGCTGTTTTCTCCAGCCTTGGTAATTCCTGGATCTGAACTCTCCTCGTCTCTCTCCGTCTGCATCCATTGCTGTGCCTGGGGTATGAAAGCAATTTCACAAGAGTTCCTCTATAGCTAACCAAGTCAACCAAAATATATAAAACCAATATATATAAAAAGAAAATACTACTTATAGGACCCAGCTCCCCAGCTGGGTCTAGACTGGGTCTAGAGAGTATTTTAAATTCAGGGAATTTAAAATAGAAAGTAGCTCGTCCACAGAAGGACTGGTAGCTCCCCTTACGATAAGGGTTCAGATCGCGCGAACAGGTGTGAAATGTGTGTGTTTAGTTAGTTTGTTTGCTTGTTTTAATCAATTTTAAATCATGCTTTTTATTTGTTTTTGTTTCTAATGTCTCTGTAAAGCACTTTGAATCACCTTGTTGTTGAATTGTGTTATACAAATAAATTTGCCTTGCCTTGCCTATTTATAGCGATCTACTCAAGGGCTTGGGTGTACCTCTAATAAAAGGATGTTGACTTAAGTTTTTTGATATGAATTTCACAATATTGTTAAATCTCAATCTGAATAAAACTGCAGATGGTGCCTTAAGCAACGTTCAAAATACTGGACAGATACATTCACAATCAACTCAGTAGTTTGCAGATGTTATTTTGAAGCCATAGTTTGGTGTTTTGGCTGATTTTAGAATCAGATTTTACCCTGTTCAGCTTGGTTGCCAAAGTGCATCTGCAATTCATATTAATTGGGGTGCTAGTCTTTAATAAGAGATTCATGAAAAGTATCATATCATCACTATAAAGTAATGATTTAGTTTACAACTAAAAAAACCCAAAACATATAAAACAAGGGAAGACACTGAATTCAGACTCAACACGCTGAATGCAGTTAGGAGATTTATTTTCACACAATGAAGAAGATAATGTAAAGGCAACTGTTTACTGGATCAACGATGGGTGTTCTGTTGAAGGAGGACAGAATGAGTTAGCCAGGGGTCCATAAGGGATTGAACTATGTCCAAGTGTGACAGAAAAAGAATGGAACAGTTTAACTTGACTTGAGAGAGGCATAGGTATGGGGTGATATCTCCGGAGGCAGGCGGGATCCAAGTGAGAAGTGGATGTTAGCAGGCAGGTGAGTATTCCAGGTGAGTTCTTCTCTTTGGAGGTTTTAGATATATTTGGAGCTGGGCTGGAGCCACCTGACACAGGACTGAAGTGATGCATCTTTGCCTTTACTTGATCAAGCTACTGTTCACAAAGCCTCATTGGAAATGGTCTGAGTTAAAGGGTGGCTGTCAAGAAGCCATTCTTAGGGAAGTGAAACTTGGAGCAAATTTTTGGTTCAATTCATCATCAGAATATTTGGATGAGGTATGAGATGAGGTGAGAGCTATCTGTAAAACACAGTAGTTTGGGGCTATATTTCAGCCAGTGGTCCTGGAGATTTTGTCAGATTTCATGGAATTATGAACACAGCAAAGCACTGTCAGAGTTTGAGCTATTTTGCAGCACCATCCAGAAAGTGTCTGATTGGCAGCATAACAATCATCACAAACACACAAACACTATAGGTCACGGATTGGCCTCCCAGAAACCATAAGTCTTTTTAAACAGAGATGAGATCAAAAACATGCAGCCATCATCCAAAGAAAAGCTTTGAAGAAGCTCTGGTTTTACCCCATATACTTTATTTAGCCCTGCGACAGACTGGCGACCTGTCCAGGGTGTACCCTTTCGCCCTATGACAGCTGGGATAGGCTCCAGCGTCCCCCGTGACCCTGAAAAAGGATAAGCGGAAGCAAATGGATGGATGGACTTTATTTCTATTTATGTTTGCACATGCTTCAATAAATCGCTGCACCTAGTTCCCATTTTCCTACCTTTCTTTAAATATAAAGAAATGAGTGGTGGCTAAGACTTTAAACCCATGTCAAGTTTAAATTCATAATGCTACTTTATACGATCATAGTTATGCCAACAGTCCATTTTTCTACAACAAAGCAGCATCAACTTCATAGTTATTCAGAATCAAAATGTTCAAGGGTATTGTAGTCAATAACCACAATACAACTATATTCATCTCTTGAAAATGAAAACTTAAGCACTACAAGGTTTGCCTTTTTGCACCTTTAAATATGAATATTATTGGATTTTTCCCTTCAGGTCTAGACTCTACAGTTTAGTTTGTGAAAAACAAAGGTGAAAAATGCTGTCAGTAGGCATGCTTACATTTTGTAACATAAATCTAAACTAGAATACGTTTGACTTGGCATACCTTTTTTCACACTTGGCACTGTAGGGTGATCTGATCCAACTGTCATATACTTTTCTGTAAGGTTGTAACCAGTACTGTTGTCATCCACTTATTATTGTAACTATCCACCCTCCTTGTTGCATAGCCCAAAGACAAAAATGGAAATGTGATACTGCTCATGAGAGAGCGAGACATGCACCAGGGAGTTCATTTCCCACTTCCAGCATTAATAGAAGGAACATAGGATATACTGGGAATAACAATGAGTGATTCCAATGGCAGTAATTAGGGACCATATGCGACAGATATCAGCTGAGCATGAAGTGGTTCTTGTCATAACATTTATGTTGGCTCTTTAGGCCTGTAGTTCTGCTAACACTGGAACTATCCCTCTGCCTGGAGAAGTGAAACTCTAACAGAAAATAATAAAATACCCTCTATATGTTTTTATCCCATTTTGACAAGATGGATCGCTATAGCCGCTCCACACATTCCTTTCAAAGACAGAAGTGAGAGCATGAACTTGTGAGTGTGACACACGTGATGCCTTCATGAAACTTTACTGAAGCAGATTAAGTTTAAACGTAGAAATAACTCCTCAATTAACTTGATAAGACAGTGATGAACCTAATCTAAATGCAGATACAGCTGCAAATTATATTAACATCATTTCTCAGTTCCTGTGGCAGTCTAGGCTCCCGTGGGTGAAATTTGAAGGGGAACCTGTGCGTGACCGTGTTACTGGCAGCAAAGACTTGGCCTCTTCCTCCGCCGGGAAAAGAATAGTTTGTTATCTTGTACTTGGATGGCTTTGAAGCGAGACCTTTGCTGGAAATATGACACGAGTGAAGTAATGTGCCTGGGCCCTCTTTTAATCTCAGGAGTGGTTCTTTGTTTATATTCCTGTCTTATTGCCTTGGAGAGAAACACTAGCACTATGAAGAGGAAGAGTGAGAGTAAGGCTCCTCAAATATTTTCTCAAACACCTTAATTGAAATTGGATTTTAACTGCTCGCTGGACCATGGTGGAGAGAATCAGGAGCCAGCGAGGTAGCGTTTTTGCATTGCAAATGTAATTTTCTGTTTTTTGCCCATTGCCCATGAGACACTCAAAAATAGCTACCAGATATGTTTTTTCATGAGGCATTTTCTTCAGGTTGAGCCTCTCATTATTCCAATACCCACTGCCATTAGCTTTTTGGATTGAACTACTGTGTGGCCCTGTTGTTTACTGAGCTGGAGCATTAGTCTTTGTGGGAAATTGTATTCTCTTCATGCTCAGATAGAGCCTGATGGAGGTGAAATTTTGAATGCACTATATATGCATGAGGAAATAAACAGCTAATTTGCTTTGAATTTTTATTCATCACACAAGTGAATTGCGCACGACTTGTTGATTATTCTGCAGTTTACAGATTTATTATACCTTTTTTGTTGTTTAATTAGTAAGAAAAGTGCCCTAGTGATTTACGTAGTTAGTAATATTTAGTGAAGGTATCAGATCTTTTTCATAAACAAAAGTGATAACACTCCATTGTAAGTAAAAATGCCTTCAGTGAAGGAGTGAGACAATTTTAAATGTTTACAGATGGGATGGGTGGTGTTATTCCAGGAATTCTGAAATCACCTCCTTGGTCGTGCATTATAAACCCAAATACAATAATTACTTTGTCAAAATGAAAGGATGGCAATCTTTGTCATATCTTATCTTACTATAAGACTGAGGACTGTGAAAACCTGAGTGGAAAAACTAAAACTACAAACAGAGCTCCCAACCAATCCACCACAACCATCGTGGCTAGCACCTCAGCAGGTGTGGGTGTTCTTTGGACATGGTCTGCTTTATCACTCATTTTTAGTCCAGTCTTTGTACCTGACCAATTTACCATTTTCAGAGGACTGGGTTTTTTTTGTGGTTAAGACACGGACCAATAAATCATTCAAGCATAAAAACAGACTCCTAACCCAAGGGATGAGCAAATATAGTATCTACACACACAGACAACCTAGTAAAGAACCAGTTTTAAGTTGTATCTGTAGACACTTTGGCACGGCAGCCTGTGTTGTACCTGAGAGCTACAACAGTGAGCGCCTACAGAATTGTACAAACTCTGTTTTTATCTTATGAACTGTATTTCCGTGTATGTGTGAACACATTTCAGTAAATTGCTGCACCTACTGTGCTTCCTATTTTACTAGCAAAACATAAAGAAATAAGAAATGCCTCAAAACTGTTGCACAGTACTTCATTTGAAGTCAGTGACACTGACTAATCAGCTAAAAATGTTTCTGAGGTTTTTGAGCCTTTATTATGAAGCTTTACATGTATTACTGTAGTGTTGTTACAGATGAAGTACTATAAGCAAATAAAAATGTGTTTGTGTGATCTCTAAAGCTAAAGCTGTAAAAATGTAAAAATAAATAGCATAAAACAGAAATACAGACATTTGATTGAATGTACTTTATAACAACACATAGCTTGCTATTGCTCAATTTCTGCACAACTGACAAGTCAGTTTGGTCATTGCCACAAATGGACAAGCTGGCCATCAATAACCTTTTGCTAGCTTCCTGTGTGCAATCTGCTCATACAGGCTCCCTGCAGGAGGGACTGGGGGGAAATTATGGCTCTCTCATGTACCAGAGCCCAGTGATCCCACACAGTCTGCCGGTGAACTGAGATCAATATCTCCTAAGAGTAGGTTTTAGCACTTTTAAAAATAGACAACTCAGAGCCTTCAGACGGCGCGCATTATATGAAACGTTCCCAGGCTACAGCCGTTAAGTGCCTGTGCCGTTAATGGCCATCATTGTCTGATCTCGTGATGGCAAACAAGGTCGTTGCAGCTGCATATGGAGTCATATTGCTCAAGCGAAATTTTTAACATTGACCGAAAGCTCTAATGTTGAAACTTTATAGCTGTTCTGCTGCCTCTATGATGGTGTTAATGGTCCCACTCCCCGACTGTACTCCTCCTTTGATACTGAGCCTTTCAATTTCTGTGTCACACGCCTCAACAGGCTGACTCGTGATCACCCTGATGGATGAGCAAACGAGGAGAGAAGTTGTGAGTCTTTCGCTCGAGCTAGTGGAGGTTCAGTGCCCCACAACGCCCACATGGAGCCCTCCAATCGCCTCCAGTCTTTGACACATCATTTCCCCTGTGATTTGTGGCCAGATTGAGGTTGAAGGAGACAAGGAAATTTTCTGTCCTCATGAGAACAGATGGATGCTGCAGCTCTGCAGACTGAGCCGAGGGTTGTTTTTTTCCCCCTCATGATGAACCCTCCTGCTTTATAAAGGATTGGTTTCATGCTCCATTATGGACTCTTGATGACTGGCTATTACAGCACATTTTCAGAAACCTCGACCTGCCACTTTTTTGTTCTTTTTTTGGGGGGGGGGGGGGTGGCATATAACTGACTGTTCTTTCAGGAAAGTGTTATATATTATTTTGTAAAGTACTGATCGAGTGGAAAAGGGATTTCTCATTGGTCCCCTTTGTGCTGTTTTCATGCCAGATCAAAGTTGAGAGTCTGTTTATGATCAAAGATGGTTGTAATGCCATGAAATGATGTATGATGCAACAAACATGCAACTGGTAAAGTGTGATAGGCTTGTCAGGGCAGCAAATGGTCGCCGTCTTTTTCAACCCCACTCCCACCGCACACCAAATGTTTGATCTCATCTCTGAAGAGCACAGCCTCCGGTGTCTCCCTTGGGATGTTTAATGTTGGAGATCAGAGCTTGTGGTGGTGCAGGCAGGCTGGCGGTGGGGGCTTCACCATTACCACGCGCCACATTCAATCTCCCCAACATCAGATAAATTCAAAGAATTTGCAAAACAGCACCTTCTTAAAAACCCAGACTTTCCTGCTGCCGTGTGTTATATTAGCAGCACATTATTAAAGTTTCCTGGAATAAAAGAGAAAAAAAATAAAGCATCTCTGGCTCTGCTGCAGTCTATCATCACCCTCTGGCTGAGAGCTGTTGTAGCATGCCTCAGATTTCTTTCACTACAGTCCGATTCTTTCTCTCTTGTATCTATTGATCTCCAGCTCTGCCCTGCCAATATCTTCTTGTCTGTGAGACCTTTCCTCGTCCTCTATCTTTTATCCATTATTCATCACTCAGCTCTTTCAGCCAGGCCGTAATACCTCTTACCTCCATATGATCGTGGGGCTGTTGTGCACTGTTTGTATTAATGCAGCCCCAGCTGTTGCTTCATTAGTAAAAATATTGAAACAGAAAAGAAGCTCATATCATTTATGCACAGTCAGTGCATTAGTGCAACCAGATGAAAAGTAGAACACAATCATCATCTGAGAGCCACGAACGTCTGTCGAGTAACCTCAAGCTGAGCTGTGACGCTCCTACAGAATTGATTACGACTTTGCCTGTGCCAGCTCAGCTTTTTCAAGGTGTGTTGGCTCAGTCACACTAGAAAGAGGGAAATTGCGTGTGTCAGTGAGCAGAGATTAAGGGTTAATCTCTGCAAATTGACTACATAGGAAGGAGGAGGACTTCACAGGAATCTTTTCATATTCGATGTATTTGAAGTGAAAGGAAGAGGATATTGTGACTCACAAGTCTGTAATTGAAAACATAATGATTGAATTTAACTTTCATTTTCTTCCCTTATAAAGTTTCTGACTTGAAAACATCCTCTCACAGAACGAGTGCTCATATCTCCGTGGGCCCTAGAAAGATGCACTTGTCACCCTTTTTAACTGAGTAGTCCAAAATCAGTCAAATCCACAGTAATCTGTCATACAAAGTCAAGGAAAAAAAAATATTTGAGAATCTACTCTTGTTGGGTTCAGTTAGGATCGTAAGGAGACTGGCAGTGGTAACTCAACTTAAAGAAGGAATATCCCTCCACTCAGAATGAGACACTGACAACAACTTAAAGGGAGAAAAGTGATTTGAGTGTATTCAACATTTAAATGCTCCAAAACATAGACATGAACAAAACATTTAGACCATTTCAAACATGTAAATCTCAACAATGTACAATATATCACTTAAAGTGTCCATAAATATATTAGGTAGGCTGTCCTTTTCAGTTCAGTGCACTTAGTATTCAGTGTTCTTAGTAAGTGTTAATTGTCTTTAGTCACAGTTTTTGCTTTTTGATGCATCAGTTTTTTGTGTTAAGTGGAATCAGATCTGACCCCCAAAAAAAGAAAAAAAGTAACAACATAAAGTGTCCTGAGATCTCAGAAAAAAAACGTTAATCCAAAAAAAATTGCAAATCGTTGTATCCTACCACCCTCCAAGGAAACAGGTGGCCTTCAGATTGAGAACGTCCTTTCTAGGCACCTCCAGTGGCATCCAGTCCTTAGATGGCACCGCTCGGTCCTTGCAGCAGATTTCTACCACGTAAACAAAAAACCAGCCTGCACACAACGTGCAGTGCAATCACTCACTTGTAAAATAAAACGTGTTTCTCTAGTGTTATCCCTTTTGTTCCTCACACATCACACATCTATACAGTTCTTATTGGCCAATAACAATTTATCAACAACAAAAATACATTTCACTGCAAATCATGAAGCATGAAAAGTGTCTCCGTGGTGTGTTAGCTAAAACTTCACATGTAAGCGCATTAGCCCAGGGAGCACATGTGGGTACGCTAGCATACTCTCCACAGGCTAACACAGCTAAGCAATCGTTAGCAGGTTCTAAGACAAATATCACATTTCCGACAAGCATTGTATCCTGACTGGTTTTATGCTCAGAAACTGGACTATGAATCACAACTGAAACTGCAACTGTGAGACTCACCAGGATATTCTTCAAAGAAAACATTAATTCCGTAGCGCAACACGTTACAGGACTGAATATCCACACAGCTTTGCGCATCTAGCTCCGTGCAGGCGGATGCAGTGAAAGAAAGTCACCACGCACGCGCTATGGTGCATTCACGGTACATGGGAAAACTCAGCATTTAACAAACAGTAACACTTCAAATTAGAATAAAAACAGAATACAATTGGCAATAAAATAACCATGGGTTACACTCTCCCCCTCTAAACGGCATGAGTCCCTTCATGCATCGTTGACCAACTGGGGCCTGGTAAAGGTGACATGACAGTTTTGGAGAATGCAACGCCTAAGGTTTGGAAAAAGGAGCTAATAGCCAAGGTCAGCGGCTCTCCTAACTCATCATAAGTGAACTTCTGAGGTGGGCGTCTTTCTCTGTCAGAGCGCCTCAACCTCACTGGTTCTGTAGCACCAGCATCAGTACTAACAGCATCATCATTAATGACTGCAGGCTCTGGTGGAGTGAGATCTGCATCAGTCATGGTAGGTGTCAAGTTGGGTTCGGGAATGTCAAGGCAAGGCAAGGCAAGGCAAGTTTATTTGTATAGCACAATTCAACAACAAGGTGATTCAAAGTGCTTTACAGAGACATAATCACAACAGTCAATCACAACATGGTCTGAAGACCTAGCATCGGAAGGAACATAGTCCACATGACTTGTGTTAGAGACTTCAGGTTGTGTCAAAGTAGGTTTTCCAATATCAGGTAAGGACGTTTCCGGTACAGCAGTGTCAGGGGATGATACAGGGGGATGACTGTCCAATTGCTGTTGGGCTTTAGGATGAGCTGACTCAGTTTGAATGTAAGGGCCTTTTGTGATGATTTGTGGATTCCATGTGCCAAAACATAATTCCTCTTCATCACTCATCTCATCCTCATCACTGTACTCTCCTCCATTATCCTTGTCGTTGCCTTTTGTGCAGTTTGGTTTACTCCTGGTCCTCATTTTCCTTTGATTCACATTTTGAGAGTCCGATCCAACCTGATCTTCAACAGGTAAGAACCCGCAAGGGAGAAGCAAATCCCTGTGCAATGTACGCTGGGGGCCGTCTCCGTTTTCCGGTTTGACAACATACACTGGGCTGTCTTTGACCCGTTTGACAACAATGTATGACAGGTACTTTACTGCTGGAATTAAAAGGAATGTCTACTAAAGCCGATTCAAGAAGCAATCCACCTGGTAACTTGTATTGCTCATGCGGCTCAAGGACAAAACTTGTGTTCTGGTTGTTCTTTCTTAACCTCACATTTCCCATTAGGCATTGTTTGTGTCTTGCAGGGATTGTCACTGCCCCTTTGCTATGCAACATGACAGGGCAGGAATGAGTATCATTTCTTTGTACTTGGGCAACATGTTGAAGGATCGTTGCAAACTGCTTAGAGTGTAGCTTACGAATGAACTTGGGACCATCTTGATGTACTAACTGTCCATAAACCCGTAAAAGCACATTTGTCCCTATCAACAGCGGAATTCTACTGTTAAAGTGACACTCAGGAACAACAAGGGCCAAGACAGTTAATTGTTGTTCTTTGCCTGCAATGTTTTCGGGAAATGTAATCCAAGTCTGAACATAACCCAAGTATGGCACGTTTTGCCCTCCTGCTCCTTCAATTTCAAGAAGAGCATGTGTTGGCTGGATGGGAAGGTGGGAAAGGTGCATCTTGTGAAAAGACTCAGAAATGGTCGTAACCTGTGAGCCTGAGTCCATTATGGATTCACAGGGTACCCCGTCAACAAGTACTGAGGCTGCACAGCGTGGGCCTATGAGACCTTGAGGGAAGAGGAAGTTAGGATCTAGGCTGTCTATGGGATGAATGGGTTCTGTGATTTGCACTTCAGGACCACAAGCTAATGTCTCGGGACTGGGGGAATCAAGGGTTTCAGCTCCTGGGTGTCCCACGACAGGAGCTGCCACTAGTTTAAAGCAAACGGGGCTGTGGCCTGTCGTGCAGCAAAATCAGCCTGTTTCTTTCTCAACTCTGCATGCTTTTCTCAGACAAGTGTAGGATTAGCGTCATTTGTGCAGCTTACTGCAATATGATTGTCTTCCCCACACTTAAAGCAAAACCATGCCCTAGGTGTGCCAGGAACTTTAGCAAATGTCTGTGAGTTTCTGGTGTTGACAGCTAGAGAATTTTTGGGCTCATATTTCTCAGGTTTGGTTGAATGTCTTTGGCTTTGGACAAGCATTTGGACTTGTTTGGTCAACTCGGCTATTTGACTTTCAAGCTTGGCAGTTTCATTTGGTTTTGGGTTCACAGATTTGGATTTAGTGCTTACAAGAGGTTCAGTACTTGGGGTGGTGCTCCTTGGCCTTTGAGTTAAAGTTAACTGTTCAACTTGCTTTGTGAGTTCATTGACTTTTTGTTCGAGTTTCACAGCTTCACTGTCGGTTGGAGTAGGAGTCGCAAGTGGCGCTTGGCCAAGGGTGGGCATACTAAAAACCGAGTGTGCATGTGCAGCAGCTTTTGTTGCACCCAAATGTTTCTTCATGCGGTCCAACTTGGCGAAACGACGCTCTTCCTCAGTCCTTAACATGAGGAGAAGCTCCGAAAATGAGGGTGGAAAGCTCTTTTTTGCTTCAAGCTGGAGACTTATTATCAAGCTTTGGTCCCAGCAACCTCTAATGAATTGCTTAAGAAGCAGTTCATTTACATTTGTAAGAGGGGCTCCCCCTCTAGAAATGACTCGTGTGAGAAGGCTGTGAAGACGGTTCAAGAAGGCAGATGGGTTTTCTCCGCTGTTTTGATTCGAGCCAAGAAAGGCAGTGTAAAGCTCTTCACCGTCCTCAACAACTCCAAAGGCTGAATCAAGCTGAGTGACATAAGTGCTTGGTGTCGCAGTGACCCCCAGAGGCTTTACAATTTCAGATGCGGGGCTAAGTAAGCTCTCAAGTATCTTCCTCACTTTGAGGGCATCAGTCAGGAAAGGGTCACTGAGTAGAAGATCGACTTGGGTACGCCATGTCTCATAGTCGACTTCACCGTTGGGCTGTGGAAGTCGGCCTGAGAAGGTACGTATCTTAGCGTGAGCAAGGGGTGCGTGACTTGGCTCATTACGAATAACATGTTCAACCACTACTTTCTGAATATGCGAAGGGTTGTAGATGCTCTCGTCTACATGTACTGGACCAGCAAAAGTGTCAGTATGTGGGCTGAAAGCACTTGTGGGTTCTACGGGTTCACTTGAATCAGTATTGGGAATGATGTCAGCTGTCGTATTAACGTTATGGTCAACGGGTGATCGTGTCTCAGTCTGGGGGGTAGGGCTGGCCTGCAATTCGCCTTGGAAAATACTGAGGAAGCCTGCCCTCCCACTGCCCCCCATAAACTCAAGTTCCTTCAGGTATCTACGGGCCACTTCCTTGCCCATTTCTTCTTGGGTGATATCTCTGACGGTTTTGGAAACCCATTTCACTGTAGGGTCTAAAGGGCTGACAACTTCCCCTAAGGTGGAAGGGTCTATCTTTAAGATAGCCTGTTCAGACTCATACACTATAAGTGTTCTGCCTTCGGGCTGATGTGGCTCATCAGGGACCCTGACAATGTTAGAGATCTTACCATTGACTTCAAAAACATTAGTTATATCATGTTCACTACGATGTCTTTCAATACCTGTAATAAGCAGGGTTTTCTGGCTATCAACTCTAAAGTGTTCACAAAGGTCAAGTGCCATTTTCGAAAATAAACGTATCACTCAGTGTGTCATATGAGTTGGAGGTAAAACCACTATGCCAATCTCCTGGCTGGCTCGCCACTAGTTGTCACCCTTTTTAACTGAGTAGTCCAAAATCAGTCAAATCCACAGTAATCTGTCATACAAAGTCAAGGAAAAAAAAATATTTGAGAATCTACTCTTGTTGGGTTCAGTTAGGATCGTAAGGAGACTGGCAGTGGTAACTCAACTTAAAGAAGGAATATCCCTCCACTCAGAATGAGACACTGATATAGTATCCAGCGAAGCCTAAAAAACATTTAAGCTCTTTGAAATTGGATGGGCGCGGCCAACATTTCAGAGCAGAGATCTTTTCGGGATCGGTGTGGACTCCGTGAGCATCCACAACATGCCCTAAATACTTCACAGATGTTTTGAAGAAGTGGCATTTTTCTGGGGATAATTTAAGACCGTAGTCTCTCAAGCGAGTAAGAACTTTCATTAGCCTGGATTCGTGCTCTTCTAATGTGTCTGAGAACACAATCAGGTCATCTAAAAAGACAAGCACTTCGGTGAGGTGGAGGTCACCCACACACTTCTCCATCAGGCGTTGGAAGGTGCTTGGGGCATTTGTAACACCCTGTGGCATCCTATTAAATTCATAGAAGCCAAGAGGACACACAAAGGCTGTCTTAGGCTTGTCCTCCTCGGCTACCTCCACCTGATAGTAACCGGACTTAAGGTCCATGACCGAAAACCATTTAGCTCCACTCAGAGCTGTGAATGTCTCCTCAATATTTGGCAGGGCATATGGATCTCGAATAGTTCTTAGATTTAGTTTACGGTAATCTATGCATAGCCTTATCGAGCCATTCTTTTTCCTTACCAAAACAATTGGTGAGGCGAAAGGACTTTGTGACTCTCGAATGATGCCTGCATCCAGTAATTCTCTTAAATGTTGTTTGACAGCTTCTCTGTCACTTGGGTGTATGGGCCTTGGCCGTTCTTTGAAAGGTGTTTCATTGTTCAATTTGATTTGGTGCTTCACAGCTGTGGTGTGGCCATGGGACATGTCATTGAGAGCAAAAACTTCAGGGATGGATCTCAGTTTTCCCAGAATTCGCTCTTTCCATTGCTCTGGGATGGGAGAATCATCAAGGTTGAATGTGAGGTTGTCGCTGTCTGGTTCATTTTGACTTGGAGGATTCCGAGTTTGACTTGATGCTAGTGGGGAAACGTGTTGGGCTGCACAAGCTTGAGCGACAATGCTATTTGACTGCAACGTAACAGCATGTTCACTAACATTGTGTACAATGAGCTTGTATAGAGTTTTTTTGTACTCTACACAAATAGGACAACTCAGTGAGTCATTGGACATTCAACAAGCAGCTAGTCTTGCCTTGAACTCAAAACACTGACTGACCCATTCAGATTTCCCCAAAATAGTCAAAAAATCCATTACAGAGGTTCTTGTGACTGAATAAGCCTCATGCACAAGGTTGTCTTCCTTCTCCAACCTAATGTAATACAATTAGGCCCATAAATAAAGTTCTGAACAGTAACACAATTTACCTCTTGCATACACTAAAAATTGCATTTTAAGCAGACAACCAAGATGTCATTAATCTGCAGGCTTTCACTTTTAATTCAAGAGGTTTAACAAAATTAGTGCGTCCTCACAACGTCTAACCAAGTCAAGAACACTCTCAATGAATTAGATGTACCATTGTTAAAATCGACATGAACATAGAGAAACTACAAAGGTGTGAACAAGAACAAGAAGGCCAAATTTGCCACAAAACATCTAAAAGAGCATCCAATTATTTAAAAAATCCCTCTTTGCATAGATATAACCAAGAAGAGGACTTTGATGCAATTTAATTAACATTGCATTAAGGCACTTTATATTGTAAGTTAAAGACCCTACAAAAATAGACAGAAGTCCCATCAGATGACCCCCTGCAAGCAAGCTATTGGCAAAAGTGGGACAAAAAATTCCCTTTTAACAGGATGAGACCTTCGGGAGAACCAAGCTCAGGGAGGTGCAGCTATGTTGTGACCGGTGGGGTATGAGGGGAGAGAGACGGGACAAATAACACACAGGTTAGAGTTAGAATATGACATGCAAAATGGTGTATATGTATAAACAACTAGAGTGAAAGGAGGGTGAGTGAAGAAGAGCTCATGGTCCAAGAAACACAACAAATCTGTCAAACATGGTGAAAGCAATGTTATTGCAAGAGCATGCATGGCTGCCAGTGGAACTGGGCCACTGGTGTTTATTACTGATGTGACTGCTGATAGAAGCCGCAGGATGAATTCTGAAGTGTACAGGACCCACTCTCTGCTCAGAGTCAGCCAAATGCTGCAAAACTGATCGGACAGTCCTGTACAGTGCGAATGGATAATGACCCCAAACATACTGCAAAAGCAACCCCAGAGTTTCTGAAGGTAAAGAAATGGGACATTTTTTTTAATGGTTAAGTCAGTCACATGATTTCAACCTAGCGGAGCATGTTTTTTTAGTTATCAAATACAAAAAAACTGAAGGCAGAGAGTTGCACAAACAAGCGCCAACTGAAGGCGGCTGCAGTAAGGGTGTAACAGAGCATATCAAAGAAGGAAACAGTATTTGGTGATGTGAACACTCATATTTAAAATCATGTCAGCCTATGAAAAATGGAGAATTTCCTAAAACAGTTGATGCAATACTTTAAATTTTTTATCATTTAAGCTACATTTTGTCATATATGAAGGCAAAATAACAAAAGCTGGGTCATAGTGCTAAATATCCGTGAACCTAACTGTATGCGGTGGTATTAGGACATTAAAATGCGGCATCATATTTAACAAAAATGAAGCTCAAATGCCATGAATTCCTGGTGATGTGCACGAGCAATCATCCTGGTAAATGACTGTCACCTTCAATTTTACCTATTTAGCTGTGCAAAATGCACACGCTCAGTAACTAACAAACAAACAGCAGAGCCTGACCTTGTGAGATTATCAGGAGTGAAAATAAATCACCACACAAAATTACAGTTAGAGAAATTTGTGTATATCATGTTGTATTCTAATGTACTCAATATATTTGTGTTTGTATGTCTTGTGATGTCTTGTTAAGTGAAATAATCAACTTAAAGCTTTAACTTTCAGTTTTGAAATCTTTGAAGAATAAGATTAAATCTAGTTTAGGGGTTTGCAGCGTCAACATGTATTGAGTTTGCTGAAAGAATCGTGCCACTGTTGGCTGAACTTGTTTTCACTGATCTTTTCCTTTGAGCTCAGTGTTATTAAATGTTAAAGTGTTGTTTTCCCCACTAAGTTTCATGCACAACTGTGTGCACTGTTGGCATCTGGAATCTAACACACAATTATCTTTTTAGTGTAAATATGTTTTTATCATGCTATTTTATTTTCAAAACAAATAGTTGACTTTCACAGTTACAGTTTTACGATGAAACTGCAAATCTTCTTCTCTGCTTATCATTCAGCCCAAGCTGTTAAACCACAGAAAATACTGAAAGGCCACATTTAGATTTGCTCTAACATATATTCAGGTTTTATTCTGTGCACTGGTCAGGCTTCTCATGAATGTGCTTTCTCTCCCTCCACAGAGGAAGTCCCTGATCGCGACCAGTCTGATTGTGGCAGTGTCGCTCTTTGTGGTGGTGGTGAACTATTCTGAGAAGCCCTCCTTCCTCTTTCAGCCTGTATTTGGCGAGACGTTGTTCTCCAAGCAGCCATACAAGCCTTACAAGCCCCACCTGGGATACGTCAGCATTCCTAAACAGGAGGTGAGGAACAAACACCTGGAACTACAGGGAAGACACACATAGGTTAAGCTGTTACATCTCACTAAGTGTTCATTTATTTGTAGATGCTAGATAACATTTGCACTTCTATTCTCATGTGTTTTTTCATATTATTCGCATAAAAAAAATCAGAAGACTGTCAATTGTTTTCGAAACTGTATGTAAATGCGATGAATGTTAAATTATCAACATATGCTGATAATAGATGCTGATGATTTCTATATGAAATTTAAAAAAAAATGCTAATTCAGTGGATTTCAAACTTTGAGGGTCAGGTGCATCTGCAGGCGAGGTGCAGCAAACTAAGCTAAATGTATCAAGTCAAAGTAAGGGAAATGAACTCGATTGTCTTTAGGCAAAATAAACAACAAAAGATTTTGATTCAAGTAAAATATATCTTTTATCATTTTATTTTTTAATCACTAAAGATTAACAATAGACCCGCCAGGATTCAAACTCTCTGGAACAAAATGATCCCTCTTGCAACAACAACTGTGATGGCAAAGACGTCATTTCTTAAAGAACTCAAACTTCTTTTTTATGTCTTTTTAATTATTATCCATCCATCCATCCATCCATTCGCTTCCGCTTATCCTTTTCAGGGTCGCGGGGGGCGCTGGAGCCTATCCCAGCTGTCATAGGGCGAGAGGCAGGGTACACCCTGGACAGGTCGCCAGTCTGTCGCAGGGCCAACACACAGGGACAAACAACCATTTGCACTCACATTCATACCTAGTGACAATTTGGATTGTCCAATTAACCTATCCCCACAAGCTGCATGTCTTTGGACTTTGGGAGGAAGCCGGAGTACCCGGAGAGAACCCACGCAAACACGGGGAGAACATGCAAACTCCACACAGAAAGACCCCGGCCTGATGGTGGAATTGAACTCAGGACCTTCTTGCTGTGCGGCAACAGTGCTAACCACCGTGCCACCGTGCTGCCCTTTTTAATTATTATTATTTTTTAATTTATCTTTTATCTAACTACAGTCCCCAATATATTTATTTCTTTATGTCTAGCTAGCTCAGCCTCATGTTATAGCAACCGTCACATCAAAATGTGTGAAAACAATCCAGCGTGCTGCAGCACTGATTTTGGGGTGTGAACTTCTTTCCAGCTCTTTGAGTTGGGAATTATTTTACTAATTAAGCTAAGTAACAAACTGATAAAATACTGATCAGTGCAGACTGTTGTACCACACAGCGGGATTTAATATTGTGTCAGTCAGTTTCATTAAATGCCCTCAAAAACCACCAGTACTGCAACACAGTGGAGTTCAGTGGCCTCAGTTAGCAGAGGTGAAGCCTTGGATTGACGTGATTGGCTCCAGCAACTTGTGTCTGCCCCCTTGCCAATCAAATTGGCCACACCCCACACATAAACACACACACTTTTAAACCATAATAAAAGCCAAAGGGTTAACTTCAAATGTGATAAAGAGCCAAGAAGTTCCCAGTAGGGCTGGGCCATATCATACAGTTCATGGTAATACCGGTATAATATTGGGCAAAGATAAGAAAATGAAATATCGCGATAGAATATGGGTTAAACGCGTATGCGCAGTGCCTTTGTTTTCATACTCACATGGCGGAAAAAGTATGGCGGCGACGGAGAATGAGAAGGGCGAAAGCAGATCGTTGAATGAAACGGATGAACCAGAACTGGTTTGTAAAAATGCTGCAACTTCAGTGGTGTGGAACTGGTTTAGCTTTCACCCGTCAGACTTTGCTAAGCTACGAACCCGCATCGCTTGATGGATTGTCGGAGCATTACGGCTATCGTAGGCAGGAGCCTCGCGGAGTGATACATACTGTGCTTCAACATAATATTACCGTATTGTGTGTGTATAACCTCTCTTTAAGTTTTGTGGATATTATACATGGTTATGCTGAGGATATGTCGGCCAATTTCCACCGGAAATGCCTTTTGGTCAGCAAGGGATTTACATTTGCACTGTTAAATTTTTATATAACTTTAATGCACATAAAAAACAGCTGCTTGTTTAAGTGAAAATACATTGATGGTTTTTGTTTTTTGCACTAATAAAGTTGTGGAGTTGTAAAGTGTTTTGTCTAGTGTCAATTATATCATCGTTATCGCAAATTTTCAAATGTATATCATGATAAATATTTTTGGTCATATCTCCCTGCTCTAGTTCCCAGTAAATAACAGAATTCAGGATTTCAGTAAAACTAACAAACAAAACCGAAGGTAAAAAAGTCATTTCAGCTATCAAGGCAAACTAAGAAGATTAAGAGAGCATAAGCAGATTAAAAGATGTTTTTAAATTAATGACAGAGGTGCAGGTGTAATTCTTCAATATTTGGCTTTAATCTTCCTAATATTAATAAAGTATCTTTCACATATTCTTACATATATTTTATTTTAGAGGAAAATGTTTCTGCTGCTTATGATAAAGGCATCTCACATTTTACATAGATATACATTAGGGGAAATAATTAGCTAAATGCCAGCTGAATTTGCTCACTTAAGAAGTGTACGTGTCTCTAATTTTTATGGCAGTTTAATTTTCATTTCATTTCTTGCAATTGGTCATCAGATTTGAACAGATCTCAGGAGTTTTTGGCCCATTCCTCTTTACAGAAACACTTTAGAGCCTTTAGGTTTCTTGGCTGTCACTTGCCAACTCATAGCTTCAGCCAACTCCACTGATTTTCTGTAGAATTGAGGTTTGGAGAGTGGCTATGCTACTCCATGACCTTGATGTGCTTCTTCATTAGCCACTCCTTTGTTGCCTTAGCGGTATGTTTTGGGTCATTTGTCATACTGGAAGACCCATCTATGACCCAACTTGAAGCTTCTGGCTGAGGGATGGAGGTACATGGTGTTAGACTGAGGGCAACTGATGTTTCTTTTATATTTCTTCCTTTTTTGAATAATTATTCTAACCTTTACAGTTCTTTGGTCTTCTCTATGCTGGTGGAAGAACTGGAATGAAACAAACGGATTCTGTGGTCAGGTGTGCTTTATACATGAAACAAGATGAGATCAGGAGTAACTGACTGATTGTAATCTCTCATCTGTGTGTGCAGGAATCAGGGATTGTAGGCAATCAAATATATAATCTGTTTCTGTCTCTCTCTATTAAAATGAAACAACCATAAAATTAGTGACTTTTAATTTCTTAGTAAGCAATCACACTTGCAAATTCAGCAGGGCATCAAATACTTATTTTCCCCACTATGTTTTTTTGTAAACATTTGATAATGCAACACATTTGTAATATAATAATACTTCATACTTGAGTAACCCTTTCTCCTGCAGTACATTTATATTCTATAAGCATTCACCTTCACAATGAAGGTGTAGTCTATTCAAAATAGAGCACCCCCTTAAGAGTTTTCTTAATTTATTATATCAGATTCTCTGTGATGGATCTGAAAATGCTCGTTTTAATGTCCCTTGTGAGTGTTATTTATTTTTAATCCCAAACACCCGTGTCCGTGATCCCATTCCTCTGCCTTCAAACAGCTTTGTGCTGTATATTCCCTGCACAATTTATGGAAATTGAAATATCAAAGCCTTTTAATTCCCACCACATCAAAATGTAAAAACCAAGCTGTGTTTATTGTTTGGGAAGGCAGCCTGTTTAAACACAGCCCATTGTGCTTATGCTATTGGATATTGAGTAGTCATGGTGAAAAAATGTTTTAAAAAATGTACATTTTACTAAGCATGAATGTGTGTAACATTTCCGGGTGAAAATGAGAATTCGAAGTCAATTCATGTGAAGTGGATGTCTTATATTCAGCAGGATGATACTCGCAGATTAATGCAGAGCGCCATCCTCTGCCTCTGGAGAGTTTCATCCACACAACATGGGCCCAGAGGCAATCACACTTTACACCAGTCTCTACGTCTGCACCTCCTTCTGCCTCCAGACAAGACTGCTTAAATCACTGCCCTCTCCCCATGGAGATTTATGTAAATCATCGTAAAAAAGACTGGCAGCTTCTACAGAATTAGGCCTCTTTTGGCTCAAATTCCCCCACCAGTGAGTTCTCTATATCTAATCAGGAAGGCAGTGATTGGCCTGAGAATGAGTGTCAAAAGTGCTCTGCACTCTTATGAAATTTCTGACAAAGGATGGATGAAATTGTGGAGGTCTGGTCAAGGCGATACTCCCGCGCCAGGTGTCGTAAGTGATGAAGTCGGGAATGAAGGCCTGCTGTGTGAGCTGTCAGCCTCTGTTAAGTACACAGCAGCACCTTTAGAAGCTGTAGCATTTCACCTGGACAGTAAGGCAATCTCACATGATCCCCAGTGAGGTGTCATTTGAAGTGTTATAAACCTCTCGCAAACATGTATAATGCATAACCCGGTAGCAGGGGTATGGCCTGCCTTATTTTATTCATTTGATTGAGTCTGTCTCCAGCTGTGATAAATTGTTCCTGCGCTGCTTTCGGGAGAAATAGAAAACATTTTTCTTGTGGCACTTTACATCCATGTGTCTGGTCCATCACAGAGCGAGGGAGAAACTCTATATTTTCATTTGGACGTGAGCATTTTAAATGCAGGCCTTTCTCACAACGTTTTCCACTGTGTGTGTTTCGAAAGTGGTCTGAGTTTTGGAGCACTTTGTGGATACTAATGGACGTTAATGAGAAAGCTTCTTGTTTGTGGCCCGTGTTGCACCGGCTAATAAAATATGCATTATTGTATGTAAGTCCTCTCTAAGTTGTTATCAGCTCCTTGCAGACAAGAGATAAAATAAAATTGCTTGCACCAATTAAAACTTGTCTTCATAAACATCTGTTACATAACATCCAAAACCATCTGCTTTGATTGTGCTTTGATTGCTCAAATAATGCCAAACAATTAAACCTGTGTTAGTGAAGAATTATGTGTTTCAGAGTTAGTGTTGGTGTTTAGATTAGAATGTCTGGGAAACATCTGGTTAAAATGCCTTTTTTTCTTATTTTTATTAGTTTATAATGATAAAATGTTTTTTGTATTTATTTGTAGTATCCAGGTTTACCTTGTTATGAAATAGGATTTGTGATTAAATGTCAGATAAGATGTCAGAAAGACATTTACACTCTTCAATCACTTTGCAACTGGATCAAACCTTTTGCAGTCAGAACTTCTTTAGTTCATTGTAGCATAAATTCAACAAGGTGTTGGAAACATTTCTGAGAGATTTTGGTCCATATTGACATGATAGTATCACACAGCTGTAGATATGTTGACCACACATGCGTGATGGGACGCTCCCGTTTCACTACATCTGGTGACTGTGGAGGTCATTTGAGCACAGCAAACTCATTGTCATGTTCAAGGAGCCAGTTTAAGATGATTTGAGCTTTACCTTCTATAGCAAATCTGCTTCAAGGTTTGATATGTTGTACACTCCCAGATGCTCTTCTGCATAACTGGTGACGTTTTCACCCACAGAACTGCTGGATATTTTCTATTTCGTTTTTTTTGTAAACCCTCTGTAAACCCCAAAGATGGTTGTGCAGGAAAATCCCATTGGATCAGCAGTTTCTGAATCACTCAGATCAGCCAGTCTTACAACAACCGTGCCACGTTATTTAAATCACCTTTCTTTTCCATTCTAATACTCACTTTGAATTTCAGTGGGTTGCCTTGGCCTAGTTTACATGCCTAAATATATTAAGTTGCTGCCATGTGATCGGCTGATTAGATATTTATGCTACTGAGCGGTTGAACAGGTTACCCTCACAAAGTGGCCAGTGAGTGTAAGTTAGCTGCTGCTACTTAGAAATATTGAGCCTCTAATTTGAAAGTAATTTGTAAGTTACCCAACCCAGAAAGCACTATAGGTAGGGGAAGCAGCGTAATGGTGCTGTAAACATTCATTTAGCACCATTTGTTGTTTAGACAAGGATTAATAGGATTAATTAAACATGTATAACAAAGCCTTTAATCTAGTGAGGGATGTTTGGTGACTCCTGGTCTAAAAGTTTAAAGCTTAAAATACTACAGCACGCAAGTCCACTGCCATGCTAGCAGCTCAAGGTTGTGCTTGTAGCTGTGTTGAAGTAAAAAGACAATGCAGGTTTCAAGCAACATTTTTTCTAATATCCAGCAGGGGGCGACTCCTCTGGTTGGAGAAAGATGTGTGATTTCGTGGTAGTTTGTGGGGAAAAAACAATCACCCCATTGCTTACTTGTTTATGACCTTGGGACACTTTGTTTTTCTTTCATGTTCTCAAGCATTAAATCCAAGGATTCATATGTTTCCATGTCGGATAATGTCACAGTCGCACTTTTTGAAAACAGTGTTGGAGCATGATCAGAATTATTGTAACCATGTGCAACAAAGTTGTGTTTTGTTGCCCTTGAAACAGTTGCTTTATAGACAGCGACTTGGTGTGTAATCACTCGCTGTCAGCTGCTGTCTTCAGGGTGCCTTTGTTTTGTTGAGACGGCCATAAAACAGCAATATGATGGAGGCAGTCTGCTATCAGTTTGTGATAACACAGCAATTAACTGTGATGAATTGGTTAAAATTGCAAATCTATTATCCATCTGTGTACACAGAAATTCACATTAACTACTTACATGCAGAATTCAACCAGACTCTCATAGATCTAAAGCAGAAATTCAGAAATTCCTCAACAAATAGTAATGTAGTTGGTGCAGGATGACGATTTGACTGCAAAATGACAGGTACTTGGCAGCCTTACTGTTAGAGAGGAATATAACCAGAATACAACCAGTTGGAAACTAGTTAAGTCAAGTCCCCTTAAGCAAAGAGACATGTCACAGGCGAATTGTGCATAGACCGATAGCAAATGTGTTGGCACATTTGCTGTTTGGAAACCTTTGCCAGTCTGCCTGTGATTTATTATAAATAGTTAAGTCTTTGATTGGAGACAGGTTGCCTCCCTCTGGGTGACCTGTGCAGTCGCCTCTTGATTAAAAGGGGTAAGAGTGTGGCATGCTTAAACTCTGGGCAACTAGCTGGTGACCACAACTCCTTCCAACCAGTTATTGAATGTGAAAAAATATAATTGAATCACTGGAAGACCACCCAATTTCCTTTGTCACAAGGAGTTTGTGGTCCTGCTTTCACTGTAGTGTGAGTGAGCCATGAAATGATAAAACTGGGTATGCTTTAGTAAGTGGAGGCCATGTATTTGAAAACCATGCCCGTGAGTAATCTCCTAGACACTCTACCCTTTGCATGCCTCTTCTAGCTCCAGAATCCCAAGATGGCAACAGCCAAAGGTCAGACTTGAGGTTTCAAAGCACAATTAGTCGACAAACACAGGGACTGCATGCTCACAGTGAGAATACTATGCTAAAAGCTATTATAGTTATTATGGTCACCACCTCCCTTTTGCCGTTTCACTCGGTTAACATGCTAAAAGTAAAATGTTGGGTAATTAGCACTACATCATCAGTTATGTATAAAAACAAAACAAAAGAATAAAAGCAGTAAAACAATCAAACAAAACATCCACAGAACTTTACCTGGTCCTATACTTGCATTATATAAAACAAACTGTAAGCTACTCAAGATTAATTGAACAAATAAAAAACTAAATCACTACAAAGAATCTAAGTAATCAAAGTTTCAAAAAAGGTTGCCTCCCACTGGACGACCTGTGGTTATTATTAAAAGAACTCATAAATAGCTCGTGCAGAACTAAACGTGGGGATATTTTCATGTTTCGTTAATGTACCTCTTAATCATTTGTTTCTGAGAAGGGGTTTCAAATGTGAACTGTACTTTTCTCCTTTATTTTAATGTAAACACCCCAAGAGAAGCATTTGAAATGAACCACTTTCCCCCATGGAGACAGCTGAAGCTAATTTTTTAAGCAGAAAGACTTCGAAGTCCCAGAGACATACAATGAAATATTTGGCAAGTTAATGTAATAATTATTGCTTATTAATTAATCGTGTTCAGAGCATTTTAATGAACAAGCCAAGGTTAAGTTCACACCCCAGTGCTATAATTTAATGATGGCTGTGTCCCCGGCATTAAGCCTGCTTTTTAAATAACCCACTTTATTTTTAACACGCTCATGCATTAAAAATCTAAAGCTTTGGTGAGTCGATTTCGTACTTATCAGAGTGCCGGAATTACTCGGATTATAAAAGTGCACTCTGTTTGCGATTACTGCAGGCCACACTGAAACAGCGCCGTCGTGAACATGGAACTGAAACATGAATCAAAGCGAGGAGAGGAAGAGGAGGAGGCCGTAACATTTTTATTGATTTATAGGACGTAAAACTCAGATTTATTGGGAGCCAGATTCCAGTGCATACTGAATAAAAAGTGTTCCAACGGGGTTTGTAGTTATTAGATGAGGTTTCCACTCTTCTGTAATGCATGTAAATGAGATTAGAAACAATAATGTTCACTGCTGGTTTTATTTGTGTGACTGTAAACTGCTCACATGCCTTTTAAAAACCAAAACCTCAATTTTTGTTTATTTGTCACTAAGCAGCTACTCTGCAGCAGAAGTATGGTGAAATGCCTTGCTCAGGGGCTCCTTGTTGGTAGGTTTCCAGTGACAAACTCATATGTTTCACATACAGTTAGCCAGTCAGTGCTCCCCACAGAGCCCAGCCAATCTGTGTGTGCTAAAAGGCATGATGGAGTTATGGGCTAGGCTGAGGGGTGATGATGGACGAGCTGCTGACGGCTCAAGGCTGCGGTGATGTCTATCTCAACCACCCAGTAAATGGAGACTGGGTCCAGAAATCCTTTCTTAACCCGTGATTGAATCCATACATGAAAGACAAGGCAATACCAGCAGCGTCAGCTGGAGTTATGTATGAAAGAAACATGTCAGATACAAAAGAAAACCAATGGTAGTTTTGTGTAGTTCCCTTTTGCAGCAACCGATCTTGTGTGGTAAGCGTGTTGTGAGTGCTGATAAGCCAGGAGCTGTAACAGTTTTTAGTGGATTGTCTTGTGCTTGCACTCTAAAACTCTTGTGCTTGTTGATCAAATGCCAAAGAGTTTTGCGTTCGAAACCAGAGTGCATTAAAAGTGCAGCAAAAATGCAATTTGCATTCAGACCAGTGACATTACAGTTATTCTCCATTAAGCAAATGATGAACAGGGTTTAGTCGTGACACAGTGCGTTTTCTTTTCCCAACTTTGCCGCGCATTCATTTACTTAAGTAAGTTTAATCTCATCAAAACAAACCAAGCATATTAGCTTCAATTAGGTAAATCTCCCATTTTGGATTCAGTGAGGGCTTTTTTCCTCGGTTGGCAAAGCGTAGCTAAGGGCTCTTACTGAAGATTCATTACAAATCCCCTTGCTCCTGTAACATATAATAAGATATATAAAATATATATATATACAGTAACAGTAAGATAAATGACACAGCTTGCTTGCTTCTCTGTCATCCTCGCAGCTGTAACCTCTGAGGTCCCATATTCAATTAACTTAATCTATGTTAGTTCTGGGCAGTGTGACATCAGTCTTGGGGAATAAAAGAAAATTATAGAGGCCCGTAAAACCCTGATTAATATTTTTTTATGAATAATCACCAAATGCATTTTGTTTAAAGTCCCTTGCCAAAACATCACTTTAATAATATTACTGAACACATATAAAATATATCACAACTCTAACAAAACAAGACGAAACTGCGTCAAATGCATTGTAATTTTGAAGGAAACCACTTATTCAGTATTTAAAACTCATTTAATTTAATGAAAGGGAATGTACACTCGTGGGTCCTTTTATTAGGCACAATGAATTTGAACATGGCAAGGTTGTTGACGCCAGATGGGCTGATCTGAGTAGTTCAGAAACTGATGATGTGTCCTTGATCCAACGCAGCTGATTTAAATGGCTAAATGACCTCCTCAACATGTCTTGAAGTTCTCCAGAGGGCCAATAATGAACTAATCATTTGATTCAGGTGTGTTGACCCAGGATGAGATCTAAAACCTGCAGGACACCAGCCCTTGAGGCCTTGAGGCCCTGATCTACAGGGATAGGAAGGCAGCAGTAATTCAAGGAACCACTCGTTTCTGCTGCAATAGCTTAATGGTAAGGTCAGAATTTGGTGTAAACAGCATGAAAACATGGATCCATCCTGCTTGTGTCAACGGTTCATCAGGGAAAAAGAGGGGTCCAACACAGTACTAGCAAGGTGTACCTTATAAAGTGGCCAGTTTGCACAATTTAAAGACTGAATATAAAAGTCTCCTCATTTCATGTGTTTAAGGTTTTTAATGTGCTTTTAATCTTTTAAAAAACTGCTGTTTAATGTGTTTTCAGGAGTTCGTTTCAGCAGAATATTTATCAGTAAGACAGCGATCATAGAGTTTTCTAACATCATTAAGATTCTGTAGGAGGACATTATTTTGTTTTGCCTTGATAATTTCAGTGTATTTAATATATTTCCCTGTCGGTTTTCATGTATTCGTGTCTTCCTGGTGATGGTGCATGTAAAGACCTTGTTCTCCAGCAATAGAAGCCGGTGATAAAGCGCTGCAGTATTTCGCACTGTGATAAATTTCCTTTCTGCTTGCTGGGTGTTCTAATTATCTTGCTTTCTTGTGGCTTTATTTTATGAACTGTTCCACAGTCCTGCTGAACTTGCACTGATAGAAACTGATGAAAGTTGCTGAGCGTTCTTAGATTATTTAACTCACACAAATCAGACAACAATGCAGGCCTAAACAAACTTTCTTTAACTTCTTTGGAAGTTAAAAATGTTCAGGCTTTCCTATGTTACCGTTAAAATTGATTCTTAACCTAAGATTTGCACAAGGTAAATGAACCTGGAACCTCAAACCTAAAGGAGCCACGCCAGTGATAATAGCAGTGGCAACAAAATTCAATTTTTGGTGTTGGGTTCTTTTAAACGTGGCTTCTGCGGCACAAATTTCACAGCGTGCACAGTGGGGTTCAAAGCCAAATGACTGAAGAATGAAGAAAATGACAAGATGGCGGCATTGACTTTGAACCCTATCCTGAAAATAATCAGGCCTTGGATGGATGTCAGGAATACAAAGTCTTAATAGCAGCCCATATTTTATTTTGATGTTTTGAATTGGTTTGGTAGTTTTATGGTGCTGTTTGTTTATGTTCTGATCAAATTATTTATGTTAATACATTTTAAAAACACATTTTTCCTCAATAAAGTTTTATTACACTCTAATAAACAGTGAAATATTAGATAAACTGAACTGGATTCATTTCAGGACCATGGACAGCGTATGTGTTGTTTCACAATGATCTTATGGACTGTGCTGTTTTTAGTAGTTGAAATGCACTAATTCAGCTGCATGCCCTTTGAAAATACGTAAGATATAGATCACAGGTGCTTCTTATTTGTCTGTTACCTTCATTAGCCATAATCATTGTTGATTCATTTTGGTCTTTGGTCCTTGCTATGAAAATGTGTGATAGGAGAGGCTGGAAGTCTAAATTTGGAAGCAAAAACTAAGTAGCCTTGACAGGTGCTCTGCAAGTGCCCTTAAAGTTCTAATGGACTTGCTTCCTTTCCTCCAGCCCTTGAAGCTGAACTGCGAACTGTGCAGCATCGTGTCCAGCTCTGGTCAGATGTTGGGCCAGGGTGCCGGCCCGCAGATAGATCGGTCTCCCTGCATCTGGCGGATGAACAACGCACCCACACGGGGGTTTGAGAACGATGTGGGCCAACGCACGACTCTGAGGGTCGTCTCTCATACCAGCGTTCCCCTGCTGCTGCAGAAGCCCCAGTACTTCTTCGGCCAGGCCAACGACACGGTCTACGTTGTGTGGGGGCCGCTCCGGAACATGAGGAAAGACGGGAAAGGCATTGTGTACAACATGCTGCGACAGGCGTCGGAAAACTACCCTCATGCCCGCATCTTTGTCACCACAGAGGACAGGATGAACCACTGCGACATGGTCTTTAAGAAGGAGACTGGAAGAGACAGGTGAGTCAAACTGCATTTGCCCTGTTTTTGTTTTTGGCACAGCATCACTGAATTCCACAGCAGACCTCCACTTTTTCACTCTGACAGATTTGCTGCTCAGCACTTTGACATCTACCCCTCTGTTTGTTGCTATAATATTGATCTTATCAGTACTGATGGTCTGTTCATTGCTCTGTGCTTTTCTTGTCTCAAATCTTCCCTCTCACGAGGCTTCATCAAAGTGAGTTACTTAACTTTGCCTCTAAAGAGGCTCTGCATGGCACTGGGGGCCATTTTTTGAAAAATGAGCTCTTACACAGCGCCTTAGAAGTGTGCTGTGCCTGGGTTATAGGCATCAGCCAAATGCTGGTCTGGGAGAAATCTGGTTAATGAGGTAGCATGATTCTGGCAGTCTTTCTAAGCACCCCCAGACACAGCTGGTCTCACAACTTCTCCGACAGCGTCTTGGCACATTCTGAAAAGCAGTGAATTGATTTAAGTTGCAGATCAGTTAAAGTTTTTAGGGATATTTTACTACAACCTGTGTTAAAACTGCAAACCGCAACTTAAAGAGAGGCTCACCTGGTTATTTTTTTTCCCTGTCAATTCCCCAGAGAGAATTGCAGGTTAATGAAAATGGGATCAAAGCTCGAGGCCTGCTTTTGTTTAGGATGAACCTAATTTCTCAGATTAGTCTCTGCTCATTTCTGCAGCGCTTTATACCTCTGCCTTGCCCACATGTCATCAAGACCTGCCTTAACTTCTTAAGAGGATTAACGTGTTTGGTAATGGGCGTAGCATCCATTCCATTTCGGCTCCATTGTCTCGCCGTTATTCATGATGGCAGGGTTAACACTGAATTTCATGTAGAGCATCCATGTTCATCTTGGCTCAGCTGTTGCGAAGGACCACAAAGCACAGATAGAAGCGTGGGATTAGGGAGGGATGTTCGGGGAGAAGAATCTCATTACGCAACATAATGCTCCTGGGTGAGATGCAGCACTTCAGTCGTTGCTGATTGGTATCACAGACCAAACTCAATGTGTAACAAGAACCCCGTCAAATGAAAACGTGATGAGCACTGAGAGGTTCGTCTGTATGTTTTTCGATCATTTTTTTTGTGCTTGCCTCAAACTTTGCTGCACTTATTTCAGTATTTTAATGTAATCACAGGTAGCGAAGGGGATAATTGCCGTTATGTTGAAATAATACACTAAGGCACTGCTCTGAAATTCTTTATTTCACTCAGACATGAAATATCTATTAAAAAACATGGTCCTTTCCTTCCCTTATCCATGCAAACTACATTTATTAATGTCTACAGCAATATTATAACTCTTAAAATACCACAGCAGCTTGTCTGCCGTTACCTTGTAATTTGTGCGTGTCTGTGTTTGCTGGTTTACTGTCACTGCTTTCTGCATGCGGGGATAATCATCAGCTTGGCAAAGATGGAACACTGATCGAACACAACTCTAATTATCCAGATTGCCGCAAGCAGCCTAGGAGACGTGCCGTCCCAGCTTCGACTTGCTTACTTGATCAAGGGGAGAGAGGCGTCAGCGCTGACTGATTAGCCAGCCAACCGTGTAACTGTCTCTCAGCCTTTCAGGAAGCTCAGTCATCTCTGGACAGAGGAAATTAAACTGTGGGGTAATTAGAAAAGCGGTTATGATAATCTAAATGGAGCTACAGTGAAGACCACCTCAATTAAGCTGATTTAAGTCAGGAGCAGGTCAAAAGGAGGTGCAGACTACGTCACGACCAGGATCACAGTGTGAGACAGCGCCTGGCATAATGCGCCACGTTCTTTAGTTTAGTTTTTTCCCGCGTCTTTGATGCTTATCTTCCCTGTTTGTCTTTTGTGCCCCGCCCTCATTAGTTTCATCCATCATCTCTCTGCCTTCCTAATCCTGTCTCTCCCTCTATCAGTTTGTCTGTTTGTTGTTCCATGCATTTTCTGATGTGTTTGTACATTGGACTCTGTATTTATCTGGACTGCAGTCAGACTGTAGTCTTTCCTTATTGGCTTTATTAACACTCACTTTTTGCTGGTTGTGCTCCTGCTTTTGTCTTTGTTTAGGTCTTTCTTTTGATAAACATAAGAAGATATTAGGAAACCAACGATGTGCTAAAGCTGAGCAGACTCTGTTTATATGCGAAGTGTAGATGAGAAATTCAAAATCTTCTAAAGTTGTTGGGCCCCCTTATTTACTAAGTGTATACTGTTTCTCTGTTATAGTTAAGTTAGGACGTATAGACCCTCTTTAATGTTGTTTCTGTATCTGAGCCTCGCAGATATATGCTAACTGAGGCTCCTCTTCTTCTTCAGCATGCTGCAAAGTCGTTTCCCTTGTTTGTTAAACAGACTCAAGTCCTTAAACCATCTACTTGTCATTCTACAACAGTAAAGCTTTTATTAGCACTATTCATGTGTAGCACACCTTTAAGCTAAGCTTTTAAAATCTCATGGTATACACTACAGCCTCCGGGCTCACAACGTCCAGGACACCAAATGTTTTACGCTTCAGAAAAGACGAATCACTCCTAGATTAGGGCTATTTTTTCAGCAAAATAATTCAGCCCTCAGACAGCAGCAACCTGGATGCATTGTTGTGGATCAGGTGACTGCAGGCACTCTGTTGGCTGCATTTTTGGGCCTGACTAGCACATCCATGGAAATGTGACACATTTTCTCAATGCAGCCCACACCTATTGTGATTGAGATTGTGTACTGTGGATTCCTCCTATGAATTTAGTGTTATTTTTTGCCACAGTTTTTGAATGCATCAGTCAGAGGATTGCCTCGATATAAAAGCCATAGCCTCAACATAAGGACTCACAGATGTCAGCAAAGTCCTAAGGGGGAGATTGCTGAAACTATTAGAATGATTGTGATGGAAAGTACAAAGACATAGTGGCTGGTATAAAACACTGTGACATGAGCACAAGGTAATTAACACATAAAAAAACCATGCAGAAGCATTAATGATGGTAATGATGGCGACCACTCACGGCGGCCAAGATTCACTGCAGAAGTCAAAATCAGTTGTCAGTCTAACAATAACTCACCAGGTGGCAAATCATTATCAACCACTTATGTTACTGAGTAAATATTCAGTTAAACTTTAGAAAGAAAAATAAAAATGAATTTTTCTGTAGTGAGGTGTCACACTGGAAGATTCAGCTTTTCTAGTATCCATGCCGTACACGTTGACATGTGGACTGGATTGAGGATAGAGTCGATTGTCTATTGTCGCAGAACGTGTTCCTCAAAGAAAATTCAAAGAGCTGCTCACAGCTTGAAAGAGAGTACAAATGGATTGTGGTGAAGCAGCAATGCATCAGAGAGCGAACAAATATAAATGTTTGGGGGAAAAAAATAAACAAATTTGTTCTTTTAGGATGTGCTGAGATGTGGAACATTCTGAGAGAGCTTCATTTTAATCCAATTATTGACACAAAAGACAAGTGAGTACATATTAATACATTTAAAAATCTTCTCACAGAAAAGTATCTGTTTGTCTCAAGTCTATTGGCATGATGACGTCTTGGGTTCAAATCAAGTCAAGACCATTAGTGTCCTCCGTGTCTCTCTCCTCATCCATCCTCTTCTGAGAACTAAGAGGTAATGATGATAATCTAAAAGCGATAAACAGGAAATGGCCAATCCAGCTTCTATCTGGAGCCATGATAATGAACAGTCCTGCACGTGAATGTATTTGACAGCCACTTAAACATATGATTCATAATTGCGCACTGCGGCTGGAAGTTGCACGAGCTGAGGCTGGGTGTTATCAGCAATACCTCCTGAGCTGCAGTCGCCGGCTGTCGGAGCGTATCGGCACTGGCCTGTTAGCGGCAGTAGATAACGGGCCTGACGACGACACAGGACTTTAATCACACTGTCACTTTATAGCACTGCCACCTAGGCCTGCGTGACCTGGGTCTCTGCTTCCCGGCCAGCTGCTCCTTCATGGCACCACCGTGTGTTTCTGTTCAAATGTGTGCGGAAGTAGATTGTGAAACGAATGTGTGAGTTTTCACAAGTGTGTCACCACCCTTCTGTTTATGATAGTGTGAGCAATGTTCTTTCTTCCTGTGAGTCTTTATTGCCTAATGCTGCAGACTTGGCTCAGGTGGCAGAGTGGGTGGTGCACTGCACCCAGGTGGCTTGGTGGTTTGATCGCTGGGAGCAGCATGGGCCACAGCCATCTTTGAAGGCCAAGCTCCTCCTGATGGCAAGAAGACGTCTTACTTGGCAGCTCTACTGCCATTTGTGAGTGACTGCTTTATAGACCTGATTTAAATATGTACAGTCACAACTGTATTTGTTTTAGCTGTGAAACATCTTAAAGATCAGACACATTTCAGCTTTTTAAAATGCTAATCTGACTTAAAAAAAAAAAGTAACACATTATCAGTTTTATATAATGTCTTCAATGGTTAAAAATGCTGCAGCTATTTTTTTCTAACAAGTAGAAAGATAATGGAGCACATTACAGCAGTGTTGGCCTGTGTTGGCTGCCAGTACAATTTAAAGTCACTATAAAAATTATAGTTAATGCTCATCAGCCTTGACATAGTGAAATCCCAAGATGTCTTTCTGAATTGTTGTGCTCGAGCCAAACCAGCATCTGGTGAGTGTGCAGGAACTCGACCTTAGGTGTCAGAAGGTTGAGCTGTCTCTATGAAGACAACAGCTACTGTTGACTGCTCCTTCATTCAGAAGAAGTCCCCACAGCAGGTAGCTCTGCATGTTTAATTTGGTGGTTTTTACCCCGATGCCCTTCCTGAATCATACCCAAAGGAAATTTGTGTTTTACCCCCAGATCGAACCGGGGATCTTGTGTGACAACAGAAATGCAACCAACAACTTTCTTAAATAATAACAATCAATAATCCAGTAATTGTTACATTTTTCAGAACTGCATTGGATGTTTTGTTGACCTTTTTTAATTCAAATTCAAATTTTTTATTTTATTTTATTTGTCACGTACACAGTCATACACAGTACGATATGCAGTGAAATGCTTAGACAACTGCTCGTGACCTAAAGAAAAAAAAAAGAGGAAAAGGCTATGAATAAGATAGGAAATAAATACGAAAAATTAAGTGTAAATTTAACTAGGAAGGAATAAAATATAAAAAGTTAAGGTTAAAAATGAAATAACTGTACAACACAAATTAGAATGAAGGGTAAATTTAACTGGGAAAGAATAAGATAAAATATATAAATTAAAGTTGAAAATAAAATAACTGTACAACAAAATACACAATACACAATATAGAACTATATAAGAATGTATGAAGAAATATATATATATATATATATATATATATATATATATATATATATATATATATATATATATATATACACACACACACACACACACACACACACACACACACACACACACACACACACACACACACACACACAATAACAGCAGCTGTACAAGTATTAACTGGAAATGAAGAATATAGTGACCAGTGTTGTGCAATCCACATTATGTCTTGTGCAGTGCAAATATGCTTAAAGTGATTTAAGTGATGAAGTGAAAACAATGTCCAGAATGTCCAGTGTGTGTGTAAGAACTATATGTGACTCCTAATTTCTTTGAAGTAGAATTCAGAATGTAAACTCCTTGAATTAGAAATTCATTGCAGTGCTGTTTTAAACTGTCAGTCTTTTCCAAGTTGTTGACACACACACACACGAAATCAAACTAGATGTGATGGAAAGTCGTACAGTGAAAGGTTTTCCACGGTAACCTATGAAATAGATATAAAACCTTGGTTACAATCTTCCTACAACATTACAACTTGACTTTTGATAATTTTACTTACTTTAAAAAACAAAACAATTGCTTTCATTTGATTAGTTCAGTTGATGCAATTTGCACGTTTTTCACACCTGTAACTGTTTTTTTTGTAAAGTACAAGAAAACTTTGAGGTTACTCAGAGACAGACTACAGATACAGTTTTTTATTGTTGTTTTTCAGTCAAACTATAATTAAAGCAATTTGCAATACACATATGTGTTCTTTCTGTTTGAAAAATACTGCAGTGTTGGCTGACTTAAAACTTGTTAACCACCCGCAGGACACTTGTTAAGATGCTTTTGAATAGAGTAGAAACAGCCATTCTCAAACTTTAGACTGCCACAGCACATTTTGAAATCAGAAAATCTTCTGTGACACTCCTAAACCTTAAACCACAACTCTTACAATCAGACGAGCACAAGAGGAAATCATGGTTTGGAAGTTTTATTGAGTTTACGTTCAAGTTATACATTTATCTAACTAACAAAAGATCCCTGGCTCGAGACCGGGTCGAAATACAAATCCCTTGAAGGGTGCATCAGGAAGGGCTTAAAAACCGTCTAAATAAAACATGTGGGGCCATCCACTGTGACGACCCCTTCTGAGTGAGGGAGCAGCTGAATAAAGCTTCTCTGTGATGATTGATTCTTGTGCTTCTGTCAGTTTTACTTTCTTACTTTGATGGTTTTCCTCTCCTTTATAATTTTCTGGCCCTCCCTCATCAGGCTCGCCTGAGGTTTCTTCCACACCTGTTCCTAATCTGCCAATCAGGGACCCCCGCATGTACACTTCACTGCTTCTCTTTGTTCGTGTGCTCTGCTGTAATTTTTTTGTTGTTCAGTCTTCCCCACAAAAAGTCTTTCATCCCACTCTATAGAAGAAAGACGGTTTTAAAATTTTGAAGCACAGTAGGTCATCTACTTATCATCAGTCCAGAGTGGGATTTAAAAAAAAAAAGGCAAGTGAATACAGGCAATTTTATTTCCATCTTAATAAGATTTGAAAATAAGAAATAACGGTCATACTGCAGTGAGTCAGTGATGCTGATGTTACTGAATCTCAGAGTTGCATAGAGTTGATAGTCGATAGAGTTGCAGCTAAGTTTTGATGCAGCAGGATTATAGCATAACAAATTCTACATCCTTTTGTTGTCATAGTAGATGAGCCGTGCCTCGGTAACTTTCAGAAAATCGATATTCAGATAGTTTTTACAGCAACTTAGGAATGCTATCCAGAAAAGGTGGCTCCAGGGAAGAAAATCTTAATAGACAGGCTGTGTTCATGCAAGATCTTGCAAATAAGTACTATTTGGGACTTAGGCTACATTCACACTGCAGGTCTTAATGCTCAATTCCAATTTTTTGATCAAATCCGATTTTTTTGTCTGCTTGTTCACACTACAAATAAAATGCGACAGCAAACGCGCTCTAGTGTGAACGCTCAAAGCGGCCCGCATGCGCAAAAGAAGACGTCACACACAGCGCGCTCGGTTTAGACCCAGAGCAAACAATATTGTTTGACTGATGGCCCTTAATATAAAGACTTCGGACTTCATGTTTCCCAATTTTTGCTTTAAGTTATTTAGTTATTTACATAATAATGTAGATAACCTAATAATTATCCTTATTGCTGTCTTAGAGGAGCGGTGCTTCAAAGGATAGTTGCAGATTTCTGTCAGAATCTGCAGGTTATGCAGTACAAATAAAATGTTAACGTTTCTCCAACGTTGTCTTCCCAGCAGTTTCACCGGATGGCCAGGAAGCGTTCGCGATGTCTTCTCGGGCGCTGATAATTGGCGTCTGTTGTGTCAGTGACGTAAAAGACGGATTTAATGCGACTTGACCATTCACACAGCAGTCGCTTTCTGAAACATCGGATATGTATCGGATTCAGTACCACATACGAAAGTGACCCAGATCGGATTTGAAAATATCGGATTTGTGCCGTTCACACTGATCGGATATGGGTCGCATAGGGTAAAAAAAAATCGGATTTGATGCGCTTTCGTCTGCGCTTTCGCCTGCAGTGTGAACGTAGCCTTAGAGAAAAGGCAACATTTGAGATCTGTTCCTTCCTGAGCTTTCTGTCATGAAGCTTTGAAGAGGCTGCATGTGACGACTGACAAACCCCTGCCGATGCCTGGAGATCCATATCCTTTCATAAACCACTTCCAAACTGAACTGATTTGATTTTCTTTGTAAGAAAAATGGAATTGTGTTTTTGTTCACGGAGGAACACAAGATTAAAATCAGCAAAACGAGATGGCGTATACATATTAAGGCCAGCTAGGGTGCAATGAACTCAATAAAAAGTAGAAAATTACAGGTTTCTTATAAATTTCATCTGACTGACAAGAAGCAACATTTTGACTCTGCTGGGTCTTCATCAGGCAAACAATCAGAGCGCAATATTCATTACATGGATCTGCTTATTAAACATTACCAGAGGTTAAAAAAAAACTTCATAAATAAGCTTTAATTATAATTTCACTGATTACTTTAATGCAGTTCTTATTTCTCTCCTCTTGCAATAAATCATGCAAGGTAAAAGATTAAAAATTACCTGTTATCTCTGTGCAGGCTTTACTCTAGAAGTAAGGGGCTGGTATTCATTTGTATTTGCAGGTGCACTTGGCAGAAATGTTTGTCTCAGCTTGTGCTGGTCATTAGTCCGCATATTAGTGCAGGGGATAGAAACTGTTTAGGTACCTTCTAATCAAAACATTAGTCTAACTCATGGCCCATGGTCAAAAACTCCAAAGGTGACCATTAATTTCAAGAGAACACAGGTGTCATTTAGTTATAGCTCATTTATTTTTGTGTACTCCAGTTAAAATGTTAAAGTAATCCCCAATCATGAAATTAGAGTCTTTGAGAGTCCGATCTGGCTCCAGCTCCTGCTACTATAAGAAAAGGAAGGACACTAATGGTAAAATCTCCAATCACGGGACTTCGGTTTCTTACTTTGGGCTTCAGATGAACACAAGCAATGCTCAGGGTGGTCAATCAATACCAACGATTCAAACTGGTCAAATGGGGATCGTATAAGTTCAGCTGTAACATTTGTCAGAATTGATTTCAACAAACATGAAGTCAGAAGTTTGACACAAAGCTGACAAGAAGATGTTGTTAATGCCTCAGGCACAAGAATCAAAAATGGATGATTCATCTGCAGTTCATCTTCAGGAATGAGTCACTCTGGTCACAGATGAACTTAATAGCAGATGCTCCACTCTCGTGTGCCTCCAAATATATGTTGAGAATTATATTTTAATCTGTTTTTATTAGTGTGAATGTCATAGCTGTGCAGCCATGCTTCAAAATCTCCAGCCGTCCACTTCACATTGGTGTGAGTGCCCCTGGCAGTCTGCACTTACTCATCCCAAAATAGTTTCAAATGAAACACCATTAAGTTCAACAGCTTCTCTTCTGTGTTATAATCACAGTCTACGAGATTCTCAATGCGAACAGCTCTTTACCGACAAGCCGTTTTGTCAGTTAGAAACACCTGACTTTTTTCAATAGAGAAAAAACTGGTAAGACATTCATGGGGATTTTCTGGGCTTTAAGGAAGATTTTTGTTTAATAAAAATAGAAAAACCTCTCCAGCTCTCATGTATGTAAACACTCAAATAAAACTGGAATTTAGTCTTCCATTTGTCTGTGAGAGAGCTAGATTTTTTGGGAGGATATCTTTGGCACAGTTGATCTGAGTTTTGGCTCTAGTTTCAACTTTATCAATCCCCAAACCTGTGGTTGGACTGCAACTGCAAAAATCTCATTTTACATTCTTGATTAATACAGCCGATCGTCCTGAAAACTTTGCAACAAAGTGCCATTCTGTGTCTGCCGTTGGCTGTAGCTGCTTTCATTTCATTTCATTGGTTAACCCGATAGAAAACATCCTAGAACCTGGTGTGGCTTAATCAATGTAATTGCTATTATTCTAATTATTAAAGAGCAGCGTCATAAAATGTGTGCACTAAGATGGTTCAAACTCAATACAGTCAATAGAGTCAAAGTTAGTACAGTTTACAAAGACACAAATGATTTTAACCAGTTAGTCTTCTAGAAAACATAATTGAAAACAATTTTATAGAATGAAAGTCTAATAATAATAATAATAATAATAATAATAATAATCACCAAAAAGTTGATTATGATTGAATAAAGCCTTTTTAAATAACTCATCCTTTTAAATAGACCTGCCATGAATTGGAACAAGTTGTTCTCCAGTGTTTCTGCTCTGCAGTATGACCAGCTGTCAGTGTCATGTCAGACTGACAGCTGGTCCATTTTGCAAATTGCATTTTGCAAATGGGCAGCATGCACACAGTGGTGCAGGTAAATAGTTGCTTCCACTCAGAGCCACATGCTAAAACATTGCTAGCGTAGAAGGTTCCTCAATATGATCAAAGAGGAACCTTCTACGAAAATGCTTTTAACTACAGACCAAATAGGATAGAAATCGGCCCCACTGAGCTGGACATAGATATTTTTAAAAAGCTAACAAAGGAAAAAGTAGCTAAAGCTATCCTGTGCTCAGAGCCAACCACAAGCTAGCAGCCTTGGTATGAGGAATGGACAAAAAAAGTTACAAGTTCGGTAACTTATTTTATTATGAACATAACATTTTGCATTTAGGAAGAGTTGGGTTTTTTGTTTTTGTCATTGATAGTTCTAGTTGTTCCCTGTCTGATACACTGAGACAGTTTATCCTTGCAGCTCACTAACCAAGCTTGCTAGTGTTAGCTAACAGATTTTCACTCCATGTCATCCAAAAACATTTGGATGGGAGGTTTTTTTGAGACAGATCGGCACACTCGAAACCGGGGCTTGACATAATAATAGGCTATATTATAATATCTATGGGAGTAAACATGTATATTCAGCACCTTTCTGTTCATCGTCTGCATCTTTTTTTTCTTTTTTTTTAATCTCAAGAATGGATTTAATCAACCATTGTGCACATTTCTTCATGTAAATATTAATGACTCAAAACACATTTTCTGACTGTTTTTAGGGTATTCCTGATGATAAACTAATTGTATTGACTTCAAATGCGCTCTTTCATCTTGTTAATGTCTTAAAGCTACCACATATTTATTTTGGTGTCTTGACAACAACAAAAGCTTAATTTGCAGACAGTATTGTGTAACCTGTTCTTGTCAGTCAGATTATTACATAGAAGATCTGTGATAAATAAGTAACTAGAATTTCACCTTACAGATGTGGTTCTCCTCTTTGTTGCTGCCTCAATGCATTGTGGCTTTGACAAAATACTTCCAGCACACAGAAGCTTTGAAGTGTGACAGACTTAAAAGCTGAGAATTGCTGTCTGACCGTGAAATATTCTAACTCAAATGAAGGAATGTGATTGAAAGTTTCAATTACTGAACTTTGTTGATGCAATCTGTGTCCTGATGCAATTGAGAGCAGCCACTGGCTTCAATGTCAAATAACTCTGCAGCAGTGCCGGTCTTGTGTTTACAGGGCGCGCAGTACGTGACTGTGTCTGTAATTGCTTTGTGTTTTGGATGTCAAGAGAAGAAACAGCAGATAGGATTGCTGCGGTCAGTTCACGTGGAAGATTGAATCGCAGTGTTTGCAGCATCACCACTTAACTGTAATTTCATGCTCATAACAACGAGCAGTTTAAAGAGAAAAGAGAGCAAGAGAATTCATTGTCTCGCACCACATAAAGTTGTGATTTCCACTGTACGCAGCCCTAAAATCAGCTCAGAGCGTGTTGCGCTTTGCCAACATCAGCATATAATGACATTACATTTCAGTTCTGAAAGCTTCTAATTGCTATGAAATTATCTTATTAAATGAAGCCACTGGAAACCCTGAAACACAAATAACATGGCGTTCCGGCTGGCTGTTCACTGGGTCAAAGGCTGCCAATTTAGAGGAACAGGAAAGTCGTTAGTGTTCCCTCCTAAAGGAAGAAGGGATCAGTGACTCGTGACCTCATCAGAGAAAGAAAGGCAATTGTTGACAAAAAGCAAACTATCAGCTGGAGGCAATGTGCAGTCTTCCTTAAAATCCATTTCCATTTCTGTGCTAGTGATGTAATCACATTTGGGTGATGCTAGCAAAGCTATTAGCAAGGGAGTGGACATTGGGTTTTCCAATGGATCCATCTGGAATGTCAAAAAGGCACAAATCCTTTTGTCCCATCTATGATAAAAGCAGTGATATCCCATATAATTAAGAACCTCCAGGGGAACACAGCTCAGGGTTTGAGGACAAAGCACCAAACAAACACACAGACAGACAGGAATTTAATGTATTATGCTAAGATTAAAGAATTGAGTTCTTTAATCATTTTTTGTGGCAAAGTAAACATTAAACCTTATGGCCACAAAATTGTCTAATCTCAAATATTAAAGCTGTGTAGTGGTAACACATTCATTAGCACGCTTATTAAACAATCCCTGGGCTGGTGGAAGAATAAGTGAATCCTTGGATTTAATAATTGGTTGCATCTTCTTTGCTAGCAGTAATGTCAGATAATGTTTGGGGCCATTACAGGTCAGCTTCAGTTAAGCCAGGTCTTTTTGTCTCTGGTGTGAGCATCTCTCTGGTCATTATCACCCACCGTCTATAGAAATCTAGCTGCGCAGGAACCCACCATTATCTTGTAAGATATCTTTATTGGTTATTCCCACTTATGATGGTTGTTTTTCGTGATGCATTTTCTTTAAAGCATACAATGTAATGTATGCTCCATCCGACCTATTCAACCATAATCTATTGAGTTCACAAAAGACCACTGGGTAGTGCCAAGATGCCTTCAGACCAACTCCTGCATTAAAATGCTTTTGTTGTTTTTTTGCTGTTTGGAGAGCGGTTGTTTTCTATGAGGTGACCTGCTCTGAGTGCCATAGTTCATGGTTGCAGACAAGTCCAATGAAAACCTTAAGCCTGAAGCCTTACTCTCATAGGATTAGTATTAGCAGTGGACGTGATTTAAAAATTAGCCCACAGGTCTGTGTTTTGTGCACCACATTTACACGGGATATGCGAAGTCTGTCTTTTACTTACATTTACAGATATGACCACAAGTATTAGTTGGAAAGTGTCTCCAAATCCAAGGTTTGAATCTTATCTGCTTGTTTTAGACAGGGAATTGAATATGATGAATGGGATGAAACAAAAAAGGAAAAACAAGAAAAATATTTTTTATCAGAAGCATTATCACTTAATCATGATTGGATTTTGAAAGAAAAACAAACTCGATTATTCAGTTCATTCTTTAGCTGGACAGTCTTTCAGCGGCATACCTGACTGGCATGCATTAATCACCACATCACTACACGGATAATTATCATGAGGAACAAGAGCACATGGCTAATTAGCATATTTTTAGTTCAAATCTGTCTTTTAGTGTTATTTTTCAACCTATATTTACAGATGTGCTGTGCACAGTAACATGGGTAAACACTGGGGCTATACACAAATATTCTGTCTCCATATTTGGGTAAGTACTGAGTGAGCAGCATCACTTACATGGGTCATTGTCATGTCTATATAAGTGTCAACATAATTTTATGGCCACAGGGTGTTTTCATTTTTTGCTTTTCTATACGATCTGATTATTCTTGGTAGGAAAATGGCAGACAGCTCTTACTTTCATGTCACCAACAATACGCTTAAAAATGGCAGACATTTGTCATACCTCCTTTTATAGAAGCCTCCTTGCTTTTTGAATAAAATCTTTCTGCAGTTGACTCTAACAAAGTCGTGTCAGGCTCACACGAATTGGTTATTCTGCCAGCTGGGCAGTAATTCAGGTAGACATGATGGTTAGTCCGCAGGCACATAAGCTTTAAATGCATTTTCTGCTCTTTTTTGCAGCTCCCGAATACGCTTCATTGGGTGAACACACACCCAAACACACACCTGCATCACTGGTCATGTGGCAAGCCAGCCTCATCTAATAAGCCTTATTAGATCAAATGCCTGTGTGGCCTCAGAAAATAGCACCCTAAAGAGATAAAACGTCCTCCTAACAGAAAGCTTCACAGTATGTCACTGTGCATTAGGAATATATCTGTACACCGGTGTCTCCAGCACAGTCTCAGCATTTTATTTGTCCTTTAAAGAACTACATTGCCCTTATTCAGGCATTCGAAGATAAGATAAAACCTCATTGGTCTTGGATGAGAAATTATAAAGCTGTAACAGCAAAAAGTAATATGACTCAGGAGGTAAGAATAACTGTAGAATATAAAAGAGAGCATTAGGAGCAGTAGAAGAAATGAAAATAGAGATGTAATAATAAAAATGTGTTTTTGCAAAGTAAAAAAGTCATTTGTTAAATCAGGTTTCTCCTTCACGGATCTGAAGATTTGTTGCTTTTTTATGCTTCATGTGAGATCCATGCTTCTTGTGTGTGTTTTACGCATACTCCACCTCTGGGCAACCAGTTGTTTGCCTCAACTGGTTTCAGCCAGTCTTTGACAACAAAAAAGTTGAATGCAATCACCAGACAACCGCTGATTTCTCTCAGTCAGATTTGACTCAAGTGTGACGGAGCATCTGAAGGATTAATCAGGTCTACAGATGACCATGAGCAATCCAGAAAGAGTTGTGTTTTTGTCTGAATCATTGCTGAGGAAAAAAGCAACTGATGTGACTGTCTCTGTGATTGTGTAGAGGCTGATTGTTTTGACGTGAAGGTGAGAGCCTGAAACTGCATGAAATGTGGTACGCTGTGGTCAGGCATGTAAATTTTTACCAGTCCTTCTCCTCACTATCCTCCCTTCTCCTTTTCCCAGTCCAGCGTTTGACATTTTAACTGCAGCAGGTGCTGAATTGTGAATCTCTCAGCAGACCAGATAACTTGCTCGCACAGATCCCCTAGCAGTGTATGACTCGAACAAGCTTTTCTGTGATGTTTAGGCTGTTGAACAACTTGGTTTTTTTGCTTTGTTTTTCTTTTTACATTTGCTGTACTGTTGAATTTCAATCAAATAATCTGCAAAACATAAAATACAAAGCGTGTAGCCTGCTGCATAATTTCAGACAACACTCACAGTGTGATCTTAAGTAATGCACTTACTGTCGCGTGGCTGACAAAGATGGATCGCCCATCATTGTCCTAAGCAAGAAGAATGAGTGTGACCATAATAGTCTATGCTGCCTCAGCTGTAATGCATCCTGTCAGTGGTGTTCTGTTATATGTTCAGCCCTAAATTGGATGTGAACTAGTCACTTCAGATTACAGTTGTACAGTACTGTGTGAAAAGGGAGGCAATCACCTCTTGGCAGCAGTATTAAAATCTGCTTGTGAAATTGTCAAGCCCTCATCTCCCCAAACAGAGCTGCGCTTTTTCTTCTGAGAGCGTCCCAGCAAGTGACAAATAATAATTCACCCTTTTCCTTTTTTTTTTTCTTTTGCCCAACAAACAACAGCTTCTGGGGCTGCAATTTACTGCTTTGCATTTTCTTTTTGATTTTTAAATGCATTGACACACAAATCATAGTAATCCCAGCACAAGGCTTTACAAACAGTTGCTCCCTCTGAGCCTACTGTTTTTAAGGTTTCAAAGTTGCTATACAGCAGTAAAAAAAAAAAAAAAAAAATATATATATATATATATATAAACTTGACTCATTGTATGATCAGCATTACAAAAACCCATGGGTTTAGCTGCTCATTAATGCAAACATCTAATTAGCCAGGCACATGTTAGCAACTCAGTGCATTTAGGCATGCAGACATTGTTAAGAGCACTTGTTGAAGTTCAAACTGAGCATCAGGGTGGAAGGGAAATAGGATTTCAGTGACTTTGAACATGGCATGGTTGGTGGTGCCAGATAGTCTCGTCTGAGTATTTTAGAAACTGCCGATCTACTGGGATTTTCCCACACAAGCATTTCTAGGGTTTACAGAAAATGGTTTGAAAAAGAGAAAATATCCAGTGAGCAGCAGTTCTTTGGGTGAAAATGCCTTGTTGATGCCAGAGGTCAGAGGAGAATGGCCAGACTGCTCCGAGCTGATAGGAAGGCAACAGTAACTCAGTCCAAAACAACCAAGGTATGCAGAAGACCGTCTCTGAACGCACAACACATTGAACCATTGAAGCCTTGTATAAATGGTGCGGACCGGTGATGGTGTGGGGGATATTTCCTTGGCACACTTTGGGCTCATTGGTAACAATGATTGTTTAAATGCAAGACCATACCTGAGTATTGTTGCTTTATGACCACAGTATACCCATCTTCTGATGACTGTTTCCAGTAGGATAATGCTCCATATCACAAAGCTCAAATCAGTAATTTATGTAATTTATGATTTAAAATGACCCTGAAATGGATAAGGAGTTGGGGAAAATGAATGCATGAATAAATTTAAAATGGCTTTTTCCAATCGAATGAATATTAAATAAATTAGTTTTCTGTCAATCGACTGACTGATCACTTGATTAATTGTAGCTCTAGCATTAACACTGGGCCATTTTAATGTTGTTAAGCAAATTTTAATAATTTTAAAGTTTTAGAAGTTAAAAACTCACAGATCATCTTTTCCCATGATGCTTCGGGGAGAATGTACAATAGATTTAGTGAATTGTGCTGAGGGCTACAACTCTTTTCTCATTTGTCTTAGTCAGTTTTAAGCTAATTAAAAAATGTAAAAGCAACTATTTGGTGTTTCTGGTTACATGAATGCACATACAGCGTGTACTGGGTTACTGAGAAGCTTAAAAATGGGATCATTGTCAGTTTCAGGGGCCTCTTTTTTTCTGTGGTTATGAGAGCGGCTCGGGAGGACTTAATAGTACCACAGTTATTGGGATTAGTCCCTATTGTGATGCCCAAGAGGACTCTGCTGTAAATTATTCAACAGTACCAGTCGGATTTAATTGATTATTAAGCTTTAAATCAATGATAATCAGTAGTTCTGTGTGTAATTCTTGGTTTTAGGTTTTTGTCTTGATCTCTGTCCCTGGAGAAATCTCATAAGTTAGTCCTCATCTGTTTTGCTAATCCATGGCTTTTACTCCCCGGACTTGGACAGGCATCCCATTAACATGCTGAATAGGCTGCGGAGCTTTCAGAGTCTGCCAGTTACCTCACACTGTTTTTCTACATTCTCCTTTCTGGAGTCATAAAAAAGGTGCTCTTTTAACAAACCTATTCAGGCTTCTGCTCACCTCTGCTGACCTTAAGCCATTTGTTACTCCGCTTTTTCTGCGCAGTAAATCTTCATAAATGGTTGATGGCTGCTGTGCACAGAGCCACAGAGACAGCATTGTTGCCATGTCTGGTAAGAAGAACATGGCACTAACACTGGCAGGCTTTGCTTCTCTTTGACGACAAAGACTGTAAGCTGTTATGTAGCAAAGCTTTTTTTTTTTTTTTTTAATGATAAACCTGTCAACTGGCACGAAGCTTTCAGTTCCAAGACGCTTCATCCTTCTTTGAATAATGCATAAATCAGACTCTTTTAGCAAAACAAATGCTGTTTTCTCCTGTGAAGTGAGTTAAGGTCTTGGCTCGGGTCATGGATAATGATGGGATTCTTTTGCTTGGGGCTGTTTGTCAGAGCTTTGATAAGTGGAGCTAATACGCTTATCGACCATGAAGTCTAGGTTTCTTTATATCAAGATATTGTTCCATGAGATGCAGAGAATTTTTGTCAGTGACATTTGAAATTAAATATTACCTTCCCAAAGTGAATAGTGTTTAATTAACTGCAGAAGCTATGAAAAAGACCTGCAGCGTAAGTTTGCGTTCATGTTTTAGTAATTTGCCAGTTGGTTTTGATTTTTTTTTTTCAGAGTGAAATTGTTAATTTAGTCAGTAAAAGCTGTTTAAAATGCTCCATTTTCCCCTTAAGCCGATGTTTGAAGCAGTACCTGTGTTTGACAGTACAATCACTGTTCTTGTAAACGCTGACGTCAGTACAGCGCTAGGCTTATACTGGGCTTGAGGTCTTCCCTTAAATAATGTTGTTGTTGCTAAGAAAAGTGCAGCGCTGTACCATTGTAATAGCAACAGAAGGTTTAATGTACAGGAGGTGCATTATTTAAACACAAACACAGCAGTTTCATCTATACCAACCTTTGCAGCCTTCTCCCTCCGTGAGCTCAGTGCCATCTGGGAGTCCTGTGCTCCCACACTGATGGATTGTAGAGATGCTTGTAGAGACAGACCTGCTTACAGACTTGTCTTGAACACAAAGTGTGCAGGGTTACCCAAATTAGAAGGAAAAACAAGCCAAAGCACACGACGCACCAGCAGTATTGATGCTTTTGTGTTTTAGCACAACGTGCAAGAGGGAATGAGTGGAAGTGAAACTTGAAAATTGTAGAGACTGAGACCAGTGGCCTTCAAAGGTAAAAAAAAAAAAAATACGTTTAAAAAAAAAGTAAGCCAGGAGTGCTTGTGATTGCAGATAAGGTGTCTTCTGTGCAGACTACAGGCAACTGTCTCAATTTGTCACTTACCAAAGCAACTACAAGGACCTTTGTGACCAATTTTCACTTAGTGGAAAATCTCAAGCAACCGCCCCAAACTGGTCAGGGAATACACATTTTTTTCCTATTGCCCACACTTTGCCATCCAGGCAGAACAACAGTGAATATTAATTTAGGCCTCAGTTACAAAGTACCCATCCAGCCATTGCTTATACAATTTAGGGTGCAAGGATACTGGACCCTATTCTAGTCATCATAGGTCAAGAGGCGGGGTAAACACCCATTTAGAATCAATTAACCTAGTTAACATAATCCCACTAACTGCATGTCTTTGGACCGTGGGAGGAAGATGGATTACTTCTTGCTATTAGGCACCAGTACTAACTGCCACAGTGCCATGCTTTCCCTTGCACTACACACTAGTACTGCTAGTGTTTGGTGTTCTGTGGCTTGTTTGTCTTCTAGTAGTCCCTCTGCTTTTTATAACCTTTTATAACCTTTTTATGACCTCCTTTTATAACTGAATTTCCCGGAGGAACCCACCCGAGGGATTAATAAATTTTCATCTAAACTAGTCTAATCTAACCTGGCACATGCGATGTTTGATTCACACGTCTGTGAGCTTTAAAAGAAATCTATCAATCTCAGTTCTTATGCTCTGTATTTTTATTTTGGGACTTGACTAGAATAGTAGCATCTCAGTCCATCTCCTTGACAACAGTATATTTCAATTCCTGTCTCTTTAAGGCCTTCCTCCCTAAAATCATGATTGGTCAGTACTTGTTTATGGTACCTTTTTCCCTTGATTACAGATTCTGCAAGTTTATATATTTATTTCAAGACATTTAAATTCAGGATTGTCGTTGCCTGGACAAATACAGAAAAGGTCATGTTAAAGAAATCTACTGAAAGAAATGACTGATGCATGACGGGTCTATTGCAATTTTTACTTATTTTGTTTCCATCACTCAGACGACCTTTTAATCAAGGAAAAAAAAAGTGTCTGCACACTGAATGAATTTTATTCGACTAAAAAGAGGCAACATTTACGTTGATATAAAAGGTACAAAATGTTGCCCATTTCAATCATTTAACATTTAGTGGAGCTGTAATTCAGTGTGCAGGCTCCTTTACCCACTGCCACACCTGTCCTAAATACTGTACAGGATATGCACACACTATCTTGCCAGTTGTTTATCAAGTCTGCAGATGTATCAAAAGTCACCACTTGAACTCCAGATGAACTGGAGCTTTAATCTTTTGTGTTTCAAGATTATCATTCTGTATGGATTAAAACAAGTCACGTCAGACCACAGCTCCAGTTTTTGCCACTTTCATTTGAAAGACAGAAAAAAAATATGCACACTGACTTTAAGGGAATTTCTCCTTGCAAATAAACCAAGAAATGCACAAATATGTATTGTCATTGTTGTTATTGTTACTTTATACTTAAAGTGACAGTCGTATTATATGGAAATGGAAATGAAAATAATACCAGTATTTAACCAGTCAAGTGTAATTCATATCAGCTTAATACATTTCTCACAAATGGTTCTGTCTGGTGTTGTACTTTTTTTTTGTTTTGGGTTTTTTGTGTGTGCAATTTTTGCACACTTGCATTTTATGTAGTCCTGTGTTAATTGACCGGGGCAGCACGGTCGCACGGTGGTTAGCACTGTTGCCACACAACAAGAAGGTCCTGAGTTCAATTCCAACATCAGGTCTTTCTGTGTGGAGTTTGCATGTTCTCCCCGTGTTTGCGTGGGTTCCCTCCGGGTACTCCGGCTTCCTCCCACCGTCCAAAGACATGCAGCTTGTGGGGATAGGTTAATTGGATAATCCAAATAGCCACTAGGTGTGAATGTGAGTGCGAATGGTTGTCTGTCCCTATGTGTTGGCCCTGCGACAGACTGGCGACCTGTCCAGGGTGTACCCCGCCTCTCGCCCTATGACAGCTGGGATAGGCTCCAGCGCCCCCTGCGACTCTGAAAAAGGATAAGCGGAAGCGAATGGATGGATGGATGTTATATGTAGCACCATGCTCTTGGAGGAATGTTATCTCGCTTCACTGTGTACTGTACTGCTGGACATGGTTGAAATGATAATAAAGCCACTTGACTTGAGATTGGTGACAGAAATGTCCATGACTGTGCGAGCAACCCTGATTTAACTTATCTTGTACATACATTAATATTTTTATAATATTTTAAGCTTGAAATCGTCTTTTTTTTGGCCAGGTGTGGGGGTGGTGTTTGACTACCTTCTATTAAATGAAAAACATGGGTTTTAATGTTTTTGTTTAAAAATTCTACATAATTTTTGTTTGATGCCCAGTAACTTTTTTAACATAAGGATCACTAAACTGACTAATTGGTTTGATCAAGGAAAGCCGATAAAAGCAATTTAAAATGGTCAAGTATTCAGCATGTGGTTTAAATATAAATAATAACAGGTGTTGAACATTCATTTAAAAATCTAATTAAAATTAAATTAAAAATCAACTGTAGCACTTAGGAAAAATATATAATTTCAAATAATCACAAGTCACCGATTCCTCACATGGGAGCTGAGGGTAGTGCAGGTAAAAAAGTAACTAAAAGTTTTTAGGTGTAAAGGATTTGTTTTTGTTTTAATCCTGTAGGCAGGTGTTAAAGTGGGAATGAATGATCCAGAATGGCATTCTGGGCCCTTTAGTTATTGAGCATTTAACTCTGATTGATGACAGGTTAATTCAAAATGCTGTCAAGGGACTTAATTTTTTGCGTACTGCAACCTGGTATTGCTTGAAGTTGACGACATGGAGATAATTGCTCAGTAATAAGAAACTAATGACATCCCACGGTCCACGTGCGATCCCAACACATCATTTTTTTCTGTCTTTCCTTCGTGTGATGCATTGATTGTGTAGATGGATTGTGGCCAGAGTACTTACATGTAAGCTCCTCTTCTTAGCGCTAGCATAAATGGAGTAAAGTTTTATTTTATATATCTGCTGTATTTCCCAGGAAAAGAAAAATAATGTTAATGTGAGATTCTTCTAATATTTAAAGACTGCTAGGTAAGTAGCATTTGGGAAACTGGAAATTTAAAGCATATCTGGAGTGTTCTAACTAAGGTTAGAGTTAGTTAATAAGATACAGGCTCTATAGATCAAGTTTTTTAATGTTGCAAACGTTCTTGAAAAACAAACTAGATAATTTAGTACAATTTAATTCTGGCAAATCTAGATAGATTGTAATATTGCAGTTTCCAGTAATGCTCTTTACCAGAGTGGTACAGAGCAGACTGGTATTCATGGTCAGTGTTACGTTACCTTAGCAGTATCAGACATCAATTTAAATTAGAGTTACACTGATTTATTGGCTAGGGACCAGAAGTGTCTGATTTTCAGCCTTGTGGGGACTGACAGCAGCCTATTTGCCAAACAGGGAAATGGTCATGTGCATTCACTTAGCAGATAGATTATGGTCACTTTATTATGGTCATTATGGTCAATTTGGGAATCTAGTTTAAATTCAAGCCAATGACCAAATCACCAAACGAAATAAGCCTCAATCTTCAGTTCAAATGCACAAAGGGCAGCAGCACAGCTCAGCTGATCACAGGCTGTACACAAAGAAATCTACTGCAGTTCATGATACACAATATTGTGACTAAATTCTAAATGATTGTTTTCCTGACACTGCAGCCAATCTGCCAAATCCCACTTTCACCCATGACTATTGAATACAGTGCATTTTTACAGGCTGAATCTTTCTGGTTTAATTCTTTAAATGATACAGTACTTTGGCAGTGGCTCTAAAATAAAATAATTTTTATCTCACAGGTTTTTTTTCTCTTCCTTCTTAAAGGACTTTTGAGTGTGGCTTTGGCATTTAGTTTCAAATTGCCATGAAATATACTCATTTTAAAAAGAAACTGAACTAATGGAATAAAGCTATGAGATTTAAAAATGATTCACTTAGTATTATTCTTCCTTTTCTGACATTTTTGAACCTGAACTTTTAATGGAGCTGTTGATGGAGAATCAAATTCAACAACTAAATCGGAGGATCAAAAAAGAATGAATGGAAACCGAAGGCTTAAAGGTTTCATTTTTTAGATTAAAGTTGTTGCAGAGTCAGAGAAGATTTTAACATTTCAAACTGGGCCATGGGGATATGTAGTTACATTACGTTATGAGTTTATATACTAATAATATATTAGTTAGCAGCTATAGTTTATTTAGGGATTGTGATTTATAATTTCGAATTTATTTTGGTTGATGAGCAATGTATTCCACGTGTAAATAACTTGGATACACATGTGCTTTATACCTGCTTTATATCACAATAATACAACAAAGAAATTTAGCGCAAACTTTAAAAGCTGAAAAAACAAACATGAGCTAGTAATAGCTAAAAATGCTAAAATTACTTGAACCCACCCATATGGAAAAGATATATATAAATCTTATAAAGTTTGTATCTGTCTTGTGTGAAACTTGTATGAAAAGCACACAAGAGTGAAAACAGATATAAAACTTGTATGTATTGGATACTTACTAAAGCAATATATGAAAGTAATGAGAAAGTGGCCACTTTCATGAGTAAATCATATAAGTTTTTACTGTTTCTTTTCCATATGGGCAAGTAGGAAAGTGTTGTTCTGCTCATTGTGTGACGCAGAGGATTAGCATGCCAGTTAAATGCCCTGAAATGTAACAGAAAATATGCTTAGCATGTGTGACACCCTTTGATTCAAGGCTGAGCTCTAGTTATCTAATCCGGCTTTGTCTTTTAAATTGAGAAACAAGGTTATACAATCGGTTTGAAGAAATGGGAGAGAAATTTGCTTTGAAGTTTTCGCTGGAGTGTTACTGAGACTGAGACAGCGACAGAAACTGTGGGTGGTAATTGTGTGAAACAACTATCTATCCTACTTTTAACTTTGACTCACCACTGAAACATTTAGGTGCAGCTAGCTGATACAAATGGAAATATTTCTCCATCATTCCACTTTTCTCCTTTGAAATATCACTTTTTTCTTTATCCTTGGGGCTTTAGGAAGGTTTTTTTTTAATTACGTCCAAATTTTTCAAATAATTTGTCAGTACTTTTTTTGGCAAAGGTAACTGCATCTGTCAGTGGTCTATTGTAGAAATACTCAGGGAGTTAATTATGATTTATTATCAAAGCTGTGTGCAGCAAAGCCATGAATTTAATCTCACTGAATAGTTTAATGAATTACAAGAAAGGCTTGACGCCATCCAAGAGGATAATAGGACATAATTCTAAATGTTTTTTGCTCTGAAACATGCCTGGTGTGGGGGTGCCTGTGCTGTTTGTAAAACAAACAGCACAGGCACCTTAGACCAGAAAGACACCGAGTAAGATGTAAGCGTGTTATCTTCTCTCCCTAAGTCTTTGCCTCGGAGTTGCTGGGGTGCTGTGAAATTAATGAGAGAAAACTGCTGGTGTTGTGGTGGGTATAAAGGCATCAGATGCCTTCCTGTGCTCTGAGAGAATTATTAAAGTGCTAGTTGCCAGGCAGAGACAAGGAGATGAGTGGAAACCCCTCGCCGAGCACTCCATGCATGTCAGGAGGGGGAAGGAGCGCTGCGAGGATGCAGGAGGGATGCAGAGAAATATGTTCTTTTTTGGCTTTCACTACCTAGCACCATCTGGTCAGTCATTTGGGTGTTTGTGTTGCTGTTGTTTTTTCTGTTTTTTGTTTGTTGCTCTAAATGTGACAGGGGACAAATGCACCGAATGTGGAGAAACTTAGGATGATGGATGTTCTCCACATGCAGAGTGTCAATGAACACAGCAGCCTGGACCGTGCTAGCAGCACGGCGCCTGCAGGGGAGCAGTGCCAAAAAATGACACACTGCACCTCGGCACTTCTTTTCTCAACAAATTTTTAGTTTGTGTGAAAATCTGCAGGGTTTTACTGATGTTGTAGTCACTGTCTTCACTTTTAATAAAAACAGATTAAATTAAATTAATAAAAAAACTAGTAAATTAATAAACAAGAGACCTGATTATAAAGGTAAAAATGATCATGGATCAGCCGAAACATTAAAACAACTGACAGGTGAACGGAGTAAGTCGTATGGTCTCGTTACATTGGCACCTGTCGAGAGTTGGGATGCATTGGGCAGCAGGTGAGCAGTAAGCTTTTGATGTCATTGTGTTGGGAAAACGTCAAGCGCAAGGAGCAGAGTGTCAGTCTGTCACATGTAATTAGGCAATTATGCACGTTTGCATTCTGTGTTTTCACCACGCATCCTGATCTAAAACCAAATCTTTACACCATTATTCCACACAGTGTTCACAGCACTATCACTTCACTCTACAGGAACGCTGGATTACCAGATTATTCCAGCCCGTTTTCTGCATTTAAAGTTAATTTTATCCAGTCCCACTAATAAAATCCACTGATCAAATCAAAAACCTATGAGTCATTCATCAGTGAGTAACTAAAATGATAAATAACAGTTTTGATCGGCTGTTTTTGGCTTCTAAATTAGTCACCACACCACCCGGAGCTCCAATGTGAACATGAAATAAACATCAAAAGATATGAAGTGTTGATCGATATGAATTATTCTGAGAAAAATAGCGGTATGGTTCAGACCTATGAGCCCAATGTGAAAGCTGAAAATATTGCTCTCTAGGTATAAAAAGTTCAACGTGGACTTTGTAATGTCATTTTCTATCCATCTATAGAGACATACATGGATAGAAAGAGTCTTATCGCTCATTCACTTCATGCTTTTACAAACTGATTTGAGCAGAATTTAGTCAGCAATGTGAGAATGATAATTAGCATAGGTTAAAAAATGTATTCTTGATAATATTGGTCAAAGTGCTATAAGCGACTGTCAACAATGACTCAAGGTGCTTGTATGATACTATAAATGCTATGCAGAGCTTTTTACAGTCACTGCTATTTTATTTCCTTAACTTTCTCCAAGATAGTATTATATAGTACTATATAGCTTGATAGTATCAGGTTGGATCTCCTTTTGGTTTCAGGACTGATGCAATTGTTCATGGTGCAGGAAACATTCCTCAGACATTTGTGTCTATGTTGACATGAGAGCAACAGTTGTCATAGAGTTTTTGTTTGCATGATGCAAGTCATCCATCGCACCAGATTAGAAAGGTGGGTGACGCAGACCAGCCAATCTGGTACCAACAACAGTGTCACATATAAATAATCTTCCTTCCTCCCATTGCGATGCTCAGTTTGGTCTTCACCAGGTGTTTTTAAGTGCGTGTACATGCCTGAATGCACTGAGCTGCTGTCATGTGATTGGCTGATTAGAGCACTGTCTTTTTAGTAATATTTTTTGATTCTCAGCTATGCATCTTTAGTATTTTTTTTAATATATTTGTGATCTTTTCTCTTTGTGATGAACCTATCTGTGGTTCCCCTTTCTGTTAAACCTTCAAGCAAGTCAACATTTAACCTTCAAATAGCCTCATTGCTGCTGGGTAACATGCAGTTAGCTTTAGCTAGTATTCCTAAAGCTAATGCATCGGTTTAATGCCCATAATCTTCTCACTGCATATCCAAAGGAATCTTAAGATATTGTTTTCTAATAAGGGAGAGGCAAAACATGTGATAAGAGATTGGTTCAAAGTATCCAAATATTTTACTCTAGCCTTGTATATACCAACATACTGTAGCACAGCAGCTAGCAAACAATTTTCTGCTGATGCACTGAACAAATTGGAGAAGAGGATGACACATCAGTAGCCTGGCTTGGCAGCATGCAGCTTGAAAATGTTGCTTCCTAATTAGCTTGCATTTCATAAAATATATAGATGCTACAATATTATATATTCTACTATCTTAAATTAATTCTAACTTGGCTTTAAATGCAACTTTGCAAAAAAAATGACAGATTAAATGGCACAAGAAATGCCTTCTGGGGACAGAAGGTAAGTAATCTTATATAAAACATGAGAAAAAAATCTTTAACAAAATAAAAAGTGCTCACTAGATTTTGGCCATAGGCCACGCTTATTATCTTTGCCATGATAAATCTCCCACCACTACTTTTGCACCACTGCCTGAGGTTAATCAGACATATTTTACTCTAGCACTCCCAATTTCAACTGATTGCATCTTTTTTGGCTTTTTTTTTCTTATATCGGTCATCTACCACCTTCAAAACTTGTTGAAAAGTTTGTTTTAGACCTAATTATCATGACATTTGAGAACATGAATGGGGAGACGTTTTTACTTTAACAGCAAAACATCAGCAAAACATCAAAATCAGCAGCATGCTTTAAAGCTCTGACATTTTCCTAGAACGTTTTCCAGGGAATGTTGACAGTCAGTGTTTGTGGTGATATTTTCATCGTATCATGGTTGACACTGCAGTATTCTCCTGTCATCACTGAAACAGAGCACAATTTGGCTTTGGTGGAGAAAATCTCCCTTTGCCCAGGATAAGCGAGTCTGTGGGTACTTCACTTTACAGAGTCCTCCATGCAAAATGTCAGAGCAGTGATATGACTGCTGGCTGTTTGCTAGGACATCAGCCTCGACACTGGGAGTTCAAAGCCTCTTTGTACCTTTTATACTGCACTCTGTCCCCTCACTGTGCTCGTATTGACATCTGCTTTAGTAGGAGTATGAGCCCATTAATTCGTGGAAGAAGGGAAGGTCGGACACAGAAGGTCAGAAGAGAGAGAAGCAGAGGAAGGGGGATGGGGAGAAAATAGTTGAAAGGGTCAGAGAGAGAATTGTAGATAGAAAGGATAAAACTCGTGAACAAAAGGGGTGACCAAAAGAGAGTTGAAAATTTGAAAACAGCAATGAATATTGAACCAGAAAAAATATAAAGCCATACTCGGGGGACTAAATTCCAATATCAAAAAAGAAGAAAGAAATAAAGAAGCCCAGCATGTCTAAGGACAAAAATAGAAAATGAAAGAATTTTTGGTGGGGTTTTTTTGGAATGCAGACAACATGTATAGAAAGTTGCTTCAGAGTGACTCTAAATAAAGATGTATTCATGTCCATTTAAATCAAAATTCAAATGAAAGGCAATTAAAATATACTTATAACCAAGCATATAATGAATTTTAAAAACTTAAGTATTATGTATCTTTTAATATTTAAAATTCTGATTCTGTCCAGGAATTCTGATATAGAATACAACTTGATACCTCTATGTTACAACAGCATCTGTACGAGAGATTCCTGCCAGTCGTCTGCATATTTTCAGTGAGTATTACAGGAAAACGGACTTTCCTGTTTTACAGCCATGTTAAGGAAGGTTTAGGGATGTGCGTTGTGCTGCTGATGTTGTTGTCTTTGTGATGCAGCATTTAAAGACAACAAACAATATATGTGAAAAGATCAAAATCTTACTTCAGGATTTTCCTGCTTGGAAATTTAAAAAAAAAGAAAAAAAGCATTTGTTCCTCTTGAACTTGTAATTTTCTAAAAGCACGATGTGTCATTGTTGCAGTTTTCTATTGCACTGTCTTGTGTTTGTGTCGTTCTGTTCTGTCTAGTGTCGCACTGTCTTGGTTTCGTGTTTTTGCAATTCTTGCACACTTGCACTTTATGTAGTCCAGTGTTGACTGTCTGTTATATGTTATATGTAGCACCATGGGTACTGTATCACTGCACATGGTTGAAATGACAATAAAGCCACTTGACTTGTTGGGGACTATTTCAGCAACATTTTACAGTGCCACTGTGGCGTTGACTCAAAAAACACACCCACCACTCAATAAATCTTTTAGCTGTGTGAAATATTGGATTAAAGGAAAGGTGTCTAGAAATGTGATGAAGCACGCAGAAACCCAGGTAAAGTCCAATTTATTTTACTTTTATGTTTCCTGTCATTTCAATCAATATTTCTAGTTTTACATGCAGAAGAAGATTTCATTTAAATACCCTTGTTTATTTTCTACAGTATGTCAAACTGTGTCTGTTCTTGGAATTATTGTGTTCCAGTTATTGCGTTTTAACAGTGCAAAGTCACTTGCGGCATGTTCATAAGTAAATACATTTCTTAAAAAACCACCAGTCGGGATACAACATCGACTGGTCATCAGCAAACACCACAGATTGTACAATTGCCACCATCATCAGAGGGCAAAATTTGTTTGTTGACTAGCCAGATCACACCTTGGACATGTATGACTGCACTCAGTGGGGTTTTCCTCTTATGGCTTAGCGATTTGTTGGATACGGATTTGGGGTAAAAATGTGTGGTTTATTTGCAGTTTATTAATCAGAAACTCTTCAATAAATGACATTTTTTGGACAAACACTGAATATATTTTTAAAAAGCTTAGTACAGGGAATCTGGATAAAACATGACTTGGATCAAAGGAGTAGAAGCTCAATAAAGGTTTTTAAATTCATGCGGGCGAGATCTACATTCAGTAAATGCTCTTTATACTTTGGCTTGAACTGTTGCACTGGTCTATGTTCGCTCATAATGAGCATAATTCATTTAAAGGAGTAACAGTCAAAAGAAGAAAATAATCAAAACTAATACCTCAAAATTAAGAACGAAACAAACCAAAACATCTGCAGCCATGTAGTTGATTGAAAGTGAGTTTAATTATGAGACATATCAGTGGACCTTGACTGTAGCCAGTGCTGCATGGATATTTTATGGTTAGCTGAAGTACATTTTCTGTACTGAATGCAATACCACAACAAAATGTTATCATTCTTCTGCAAAAGTTATTCAAGAATTCATAGCTCTGCAAGAAAATGAGAAACAGTAGTACTGCAGGGCTGGAGTTTCAGTTTACCTCCTGCTGCTATGAGACAGGAACATTTGATGGTGAACTGTATTAGAAACACACACAGTAAAACTTGGCTGAATTGCGCATCTACTGCACTGTTCCAAAAAATAGTAATGTCAAATTATTTTACTGTGTATTTTACAGTTGTGTACTGTTTTTCTAGAATATCATTACATTTACATAAGTAGACTGTGATCTGACACGTCAAATGTAAAATAACATAACATCACTGTAAATGTAATAAAACCCAATTTACTTGTTTGTTAAATATATTTTGTTGTACATATGCGTATTTAGATTGTAAAAATACATCCAGGAATGTCTCCCATCATGCCTTGGGACATGTGTTTAGATGTTCTTGTTTTATTGTTTATGGTTACGTTACTTTTAACTGTTATCTTGAATGTTGTGTTTACGACGTGGTGCAGTGTCACTGACAGTTGTTGTTTTGTAGCGAGAGTGCTGTACCATGAGTGACTTCTGTTGTGCTGTTGTTGAACCTTGAGGCACATTGTAGCACCGGCAAGTGTTTTAATAAAGAGCTCCCCCTACCAGTTTGGGGTTAAATAACAAGTTCTCTCTCTCTGTGAGCTTCTTTGTTAAGATTTCTCTGCATGCCACAATGTAAAACATTGCACGGATATGCTGTGCTAATTATATATTTTGAAAAAGAAATGTAGAGGTAGGAATTGCAATTAATACAAATAACATGACGCTAAGCATCGGCCAATGAATGTGAACTAACAACAACAAGGTCGCGGGTAACGCTGCGACCGTAGGAAAAAACCCTAATATGAAGGTAATTAACTGTGCATTTTACAGTAATGTTCTGTTCTTCTAGAATATCATTAAAGTTACGTAAATAGACTTTGACTTCACATTTTGAATGTAAATTAACGTTAAATCACTGTAATGCAATACAACATAATTGTCATGATTATTAAATGTATCTGTCTGCACATATGCATATTTAGATTGTTAAAATACATTCACAAATGTATCAGGATTTCACAAATATCTGTCCATTATTTAAAAGATTGAACTGTTGAATTCAAATGTAATGCTATGGAAAAGTATATAACATGATCCCTATAAGCTTGTGTTACATCACATAAGTATTATTATCATTGCTAGTTAGGGCGTTCGTGGCTCAAGAGTTGGCAGTTCGCCTTGTGATCAGAAGATTGCCGGTTCGCGCCCCGGCTCGGACACTCTCCGTCGTTGTGTCCGTGGTCAAGACTCTTCACCTACCGCCTACTAGTGATAGCCAAAGGGGCCGATGGTGCGATATGGCAGCCTCGCCTCTTTCAGTCTGTCCCAGGGCATGCAATCAAATATTATTTAAACCAACTGTTAACTGTATATTTCTGTACATTTACGTATTATGATTCATATTTCCACATTCAGTGACCTTGTTTATAGGTAATTTCATTGTTTGATCACGTAAAAATGTTCCTAATTTAATGTCTAAAAGCACTTGGAAAAGGCAGAATCCCATGTCAACAAACTCTATTTTCATTACTGAAAATAACTGTATTTTTATGGGACAGTTATTTTCTGTTATTTTACGGTCGTATTTTGGCGCCCCAGCTGCCGGAATATTACCGTTTTTTTAAGATGTTTTTTTTCCCTATTTATAGATGATTTCATTGTTTAATCACATTAACGTGTTCCTGATTTAATGTTTAGCGGCACTTGAAAAAGGCGAGATCCCATGTCAAATTAGCGCAACTAATTGTATTTTCATTACTGGAAATAACCGTATTTTTATGGGGAGTTATTTTGTTATTTCACGGTCGTATTTTGGCGCCCCAGCTGCCGGAATATTACCGTTGTTTTAGGATGTTTTTTTAACAGTGTGCTGTGGATGTACAACACGCCCTGTAAACTAGTATCACAGTAAAATCTCAATATGACCGTCTTAATTAAAGATAACATGTTTTACTAATGCATATATCACAGAAATAAGTATGAATTGTTTAGTTGCAGATAAAGGTTTTCAGAAGTTCTGCTTAGATGCATTTGTTCCCTTTTCAATGTTACTTAAATTGCCTTTCTTCCCCATTATGGTGCTAAATTTGAACTCGAGCTCATCTTGACGATGCCTAAATGCACTGAGCTGCATCCACCTGATTGGCTGATTAGGCATTTGCATCAATGAGCAGTTTAACTGGTGTACCTAACAAAGTAAGCGTAGGCCCGTTTTCAGCAACTGGCACTCTCATGTTCCAGTGGCACATTGTGTTACTGATGCACGTTTATTATTTTAAAGGTTTTGTGATCGAATAAAGCTTAGAACTTTTCTACTAATTTAAGAAGCAATAGCTGAGTGTCTGAGGCATCGGCCCCAGTGGGTTTGATTATAGTCTTACAGCCAAAGATATTTGTCATTCTCGCATCAGAATGTTATTGTTGTAAAAATGAAGGTTGTTCAATATCGAAAACTGCCAAAAACTGAAATGTTCATGAGACAATGTGAGTTTTCTCTTCCAACAAACCAGAATATTCTGGCACGTTCTGGATTTACTGAAGCCAGTCAAGGACTCGTGATGTGTCTGTTTTAAATTAGAGACCCTGATGCAAGTTTCCTACCACTAATTTTATTATTGTTCAAAGCCGGTTCTTGCATTAGGTAGCACAATATGACACTGGAACATTCCTGTGACCAGGAGAGAAAGTGAACCTTTATATGCCTACATGAATGTTAAAAATAAAAAGTATCAATGATTAACAATTCCATTAATCAGTAATTGCCACTTCATGCAGTACCGTACATTACTTGTGGCTTGAAATCTTGGAAAAATTACTGTTTTTAAGAAGACCACAGCAGTATTATCAGTTCCTTTTGAGGCTATATTTGCTTTTATTTCACCAGTGTAAGACTGACCGGCATTTTTGTTTGAAGCAAACCATGTGTATGTAAAAGGATAAAAATATAGCTCCCAAGAAGCGTAGCTAAACTACCTCAAAAATGGGCACTGTGATTTTATGCATGAAAAATCAGGAGGTGGGATGTTCAAATTGAGCTAAAAACATGTCAATTCTACACTGATGGTGAGGTCCTGGTTATTTTTGCCACACATAACAGACTTTTATGCAAGTAATTAATATTCTGGTTCTTGATAACACGTTAAATCTAACTAGATACCTGACAAGATCCATGGAAGTGCTTCTAAAAGGACAAATAGGCCTAAGGGACTTAAGTTCAAGCAGCAAAGCATTTTGATTGTGGTTCAGAAACAAACAATTTCAATGATATTAAAAAAAAAAGATGGAAGGAACCTCCACTCCACAGGTTCACAAGGTGCTGGCTTCCTAAAGGTGACAATGCTATTGAGTTATTTTCATAGCCATATAGGTTTACTTAAAAAGGTAAACATGGCTTTAAAAATTCATGCTAAGGGTAAAAGGAATATCTTATCAAATTTTCAGTCCAGCCAGTATTTACTGAGATATTAAAACCTCTGAACAATACAAGTTTATTATGTTGTTGCCTTAAAACATATAAAACAGAGTTCAGACTTCTGATAAAAGGTTTAAAAGGGTCGATTTTAACCCACATCACTATTTGCTAATGCTAACTAAAGTTGGACTTTTTCTTTCTTTGAAATTGGAAACGCTCCTATATGTTGTTTTAGGAAAGCTTACATGGGTCATTTTAGACTGCAGATGCAAACAACCAACATGGTCATTTAGCTTGAGGACTTGTTGGATATTTCAGCCACGCTAGCTGGTATGGATAAAAGCAAAAAACCCATTTCAGAGAGTCGTTGGAGAAAAAGGGAAAAACATAAAAGCCTTTTTTGTCCTGACATCATCCGAACAAGAGATGGAGCTTCTCTGCATCAACAGGCGTCTGCTCTCTGAGGGCCCAAATCATCTCCCTGGTTATTAATAGAGTCACACAGAAAAGTAAACAAAACTGGAATTATGGAAAGCAAATTGTCTTTTTCATAATGTGGGCTGTTGGAGGTCATCCCTGATGCTTCACATTGCCTCCTGGCAGAATTAAGAAACGCCTCAGCAAGCCCACACAGCTGCATTGTTCATTCCTATCGTTAAATTGCTGTGCTCTGCGGTCTGTATAAAAGAAAAATGTTGCCAAAATGCCCTGCTTTCACCTCGCGGCTCAGCTCAGGATTTTGTCACTGTTTTGTCCCAGGGGCTCCTCAGCTACTTCAGAGACACATGAAGACATGGTGTGCCGTTCCTCTACACGGAACTCGCCCACGGGCAACCGCAGAGACTTGTGTCACGGTCTCTTGCTGTATGAAGTAATCAATTAATAACAAACTCTCATTTGCATCAAGCTGCACCCTGCAGGGAGAAGAAAATTACATGCGGATGAAGAAATAGAGGGACAGAAGCAATGCCGTCTGCTGTTCATGTTCAGATCGATTTTTAAGGCTGCAGAGCGAGTGAGAAAGTCCTTCATGTAACAGCTTTATGTTGGATGGTACTTGTGCAAACCCCAGACAATACTGTATATTTGAAGCTCTGTTCGAGTGGCAATTTCTTTGAGCCAAAACAGAAGAGAGAAAAAGAGATTGAGAGAAATAGACGGTTGACTTGATGCCCACCATCTTTTCAAAGAGGAAGGAACTTGGCCTGATAAAATGCTCTCACCAGATTGTGTCTGAAGTAAATTGATAGAGGATGGATGTGTGGGAGGGTGTAGGTCTATCCACGTAAACCTCAAACCGACCTGGCTGAAAGAATAGGAAGTAGGGGAGACCGGGGATAGTTGTAACATTTTTGACATTTCTGTCTGTAAATTGGAGCTCTTTTAAGGTAGTGGATTCAAAATGTAATGCAAAGTATTTACATGTCTCGGCTATTAAATAGTACAGCTATTTTCTCTGCAGCACAATTACCCATTGCATGGTATGGTCTCAAACACAAAGAGTGAAATGTTACAATTAACCCCATAGTCTGGGTTAGTTGTAACATATCCTGGGGTAAAATGTAACACAATGAAATAAGGGTACTAACAAAATATTAACATGTAATCTTTGTTTATTCAACACATGAATGCACTTACATCCATTTATGTAGCTGTGTGTGTGTGTGACAGAATGCAGAAATCTAGCTTTTGAACATATTCCAACCCCCCAAAAAAGACAAATTATGGAATTTTCTGCAACTGAATATTTCATTAATTTTGGTTGGTCTTCCTTGAGTTTGGCCTCATTGGCTCAGTGGGCATTAGAACCTACAACTCTTGCACCAATTTTGAACATAACAATGAAGCTGAAAAATGTAGTTGTTCACCAGCATCGCAATTCCATTACTTTTTATCATGGCTTACCTTGGTGTGGTTTGCAAAGTGCTTCAGAAAGATGAGGAAATCTGTTTCTTGCACTCATCCTGATTTATTTCCACTACCAGTACTTCCTACTGGTCCATCTCTGACACAGAGGTCTGCATAATGTATGTGTGGGAACACAAACAGTGAAGTAATTGTGTTGCCAATGGCATTAACCGCATATCGTTAGCTTCATAGCATAATTGCCTAAGTCATTTGACTAAGTCAATGACTTAGGCACTTATGCTATGAAGCTAACGATATACAAAAGCGACTAGTGAACCTCTCTCTGCTGATGTCGTTGCCCCAACTTGTTTAATATAAGTTAAAGTAATAGTGTGGCAAGTTGTAACATCTGCATTATTGTTACAACTAACCCAGACTGTTGCTGTTACAACTGACCCAGACTCCTATAGCCATGAACTAGCTAACATTACAGCCAACGGCTAAAACATTAGCACTAAAGACCTACACAGAATATATCCCCATAGACATACAAATAACATAATTTAAGTTTGATGACTTTAACTGCAAAGCAGATAATGCTATTAGAAATTGAAATAAAGTAGAAAAACTTACTTTTTGGCATACAAATTACTTTTTTTGGTGTTAAATTGTCTGTTTTTGACAAAATGTGCTGATTTTTCACATGTGATAGCAGAACTGAATTGGGCATGCACAGGATGAGTCACATCATTTGAAACTTAGCCCTGATTGGAGAAATTTGAAGTGTTACAACTGACCCACGTTACAACTATCCCCGGTCTCCCCTACTTTACTAATCCCCATCTTTAACTCCTAAATACTGATATAACGTTAGGTATACAGCAGGTTTGGACGCAGAAAAACCAGACACTACTAGAGAAAAAATCACTGCAATGCTCCACATAATAACAGGTATCAGAAAGATGCTGATTGTGATGCAGAAGGAACGAGCTGGTATCATTTTGCTGATTAGCAAATAAAAACAACTCTAAATATCAAGGTTAAAACAATTCTAAATTTGGTCACACTGAGTTTTTTTTTTTTTATATATATAATTATGTTTTTTTTTTAAGAAATCAGGGATACATAGACTCATCAGCTGTTTAAGGACAGATTGCATTTCAAACATCATTTAACTAGAAGCGTAATCAAAAAGCATTATGTGGATATGAATTGATTTTGATGGACTGTGCTGTCAGGTCTCATGTAAAAAAGATTTTTTTTAAAAAGATAAAAGACTCCCTAGTTGGATGGATAACTAGCTAAATAAATAAATAATGTTTGTGCTATGGGAAGAGTTGCATAAGGTAAGTACAATCAGAGTTATCATAGGTAGTCACAGCCAGACTAAAAGCTAAAAGGAGGAGCACAATTTTAACAACAATTTAATTGACTTTACAGAACTAAGTAAAAGAATTGGCACATTTATGGGAATCCACATGATTGTGAGTCAACTGCCTACAAAGTGTTGTGTTTATTTGTAATAACTAATCTGATTTTGCAGACACATTGACTTCAGTGTTGCAAGTTAACTTTAATATGAAATACAGACCTGGCTATATGAAGTCCACATGTCTTAGGTATTCTGGACTTTTTAAATCTCTTGGGTAACTCATGTGTCAACATGATTCAATCAAACAAATGCAAACCTGGCAGAATAAGAAATAAACAATGAATAATACCCAAGTTATTTGGTCCATACACGTAGAATTAAAAACACTACAGAAAAGCCGCGTATGATGGAAGATTAAGGCTTAATTCAGTGAAGAACTTTGAACTGCAGCATTATTGAGCTTCACCTTTTACTGACCACCTCCAGTGTCCAGTATTAAACTTTCCTTTGGCTGTCTGTACACAGATCTTAAAAATCTTTGTCCAAAGGCCAAGAGCTTTCTGGTTTCTGTTTGTAGTCCATTCGTAATCCAGGTTCTGTTAATCAATCACATTTGAGCAGATTGTCCATGACAAACATTTGAATTTGTGGAACTGTAGTCTTGAAACAAGGGAATGTGGTCAGGTGATGATTTAGCCTTTTGTTATGTTCTTAACACGGTGAGGTTGAGATGGTTTGGACATTTGCAGAGGGAGAGATGATGTATTGTTCAAAGGATGTTGAATATGTAGTTGTCAGGCAGGAGGAGAAGTGAAAGATATTTCCTTATTGATTTATATTATCTACTTTGTGCATCAGTTTAGTATAGCCTGACCTCTTTTTGTACTGTATGTAGTTATTAATCCTTCATCTTTGTCATGATTCTCCCATGTAGTTACTTCCTGTTTTATTTTGATAGTCATTTGTCTCTTGTGCCCTATATTTAAATTACTTCCTCGTCTTGTCATGATTAGTTACAGCTGTGTTTTGTTCCTCAGCTCCTTGATTTGCCGTCCTTGTATCTCTGTGTGTATACCTGGTCTGAGGTTCTTTTTGTCCTTTGTCAAAGTGTGTGTTAATCCACCCTGTTATCCCTCTTTGTGTATTGCCAGCCTGTTTTTGGATTCTCTTTATCCTCCCTGTGTTTCCCAGTTCATGTCTTGGATTTTTTTGGATTCTAGTTGCTTTCTTTGTGGATTTTTGCAGCTCATGGACTTCCAACCTAAATAAAAAGTGATTTTTATGTTTACCTATTCTGCCTGAGAGTCCTGCCTCGGGGTGTTGTTCCTGCTGAATCTCGAAAGGAAGAGGACATGGGGAGTGTTGGTGTGACAGAGAAAGTGAACCTACTAAAATAGAGTTTGTGAAACTATTTTTAAATTGCACTTTATGGTTAGTACACTTTATGTTCATGAAAATTCCATGTTTTTTCAAATTGATAACATATTTTTAACTTCTTACATAACTTCTTGAAATGTCCTTGGATATCCACATGGTGCACTTAGTCATAATAAAAAGACCTAACATTAATTACAAAACTAGAAAAGAGTGATTAGACTTTTTTTTTAATCTTAGATATTTTCATCTTACAAGGTGTCATCTACAGAGACTAGGTTTTAAATCACATCTGATACTAACTGAAATAATAATTTTATTTCTATCCACCAACCAATAGTTTAAACTAGTTTTCAGGTGTATGATATCCTTTCACCTGTCCATTACCATTCTTTTGACACCATCATCATGACATTCTTTATTTTCTTCAGATGATGCAGACCCAAAGTGAGGACGTATGGTTGTGCTACTAAAAGAAACAAAAGGGCAAAAATAAAACCACAGTTCAGGGAGGATTCAGGCTCACCTGGTCCAGCCCTAACTATATGCTTTAGCAAAAAGGAACGTTTTAAGCCTAATCTTAAAAGTAGAGATAGTGTCTGTCTCCCGAATCCAAACAGGAAGCTGGTTCCACAGAAGAGGGGCCTGAAAACTGAAGGCTCTGCCTCCCATTCTACTTTTAAATGGCCCCTGGTAACCGTCAGTTGCTAGTGAAAGGGTTTTTGTTGCAGTCACTAGCAGTTCACATTAAAGGCGATGACTTCCTGCAAACACTTGCAAACTGCTTGCTAAATGATAGTGAAACCATGCAGATGGCAACAAAAATCATTACTTTAATGGTGGAGACCATTCACCATTAATTGATCATTGCTGTTGTGGTAAGACATACCTTTAGTTTGAGGACAAAAGTTCTCAATTTCTGGTTTGCATCATAATTTTTCCAAGTTTCACTGTAACTTGGAGAGCAAATGGTGAGTGTTTGCAGCCGGTATCTTCTAGTTAGCAAAGCAATATCAAGGAAGTTTGTGGTGCAGCAACTTTCACCTGGTATCAGCCAGCAAGCTCAAGCAGCTACTTGCCACCTGGTCACGGAAAACACCCCAACAACCAGTTGAAGACACCCCTGGAAACCTCTGGCCTAAGCTAACTACCCTAAACTAACCTGCAGGATACAGCTATACATTTAGGCACAAGAGTTGAATCAATGCAATAATCTAACTGAGTAAGAAGGTAAATGACCTTAATTAATTCCATTACATTTCTTTGTATCTTGAGTCATGATTTATGAGCTGCCAAAGGCAGTTATATCAGCAGTGGGTCGTGCATAATGAGAGCAGGTGTTCTTTTAAACATGCAGTCAAAGAGTGACACCCAGCCAGGCGATTATGTGAATATGTGCATTTGCCTGATATTACATCATTTATTTTTGCCAACTGTAAAACAGTTTTCAGAGTCAAAAGGATTTCCTCTCTGAGTAAGGATCAAGTTTTTACAATAGAGCTGAGTTTTATTCCACTAAGCACTTCTGACAGGTGTCATGTCATATTTGTGCAGCTTGCAGAGGCATTAGATAGCATGGCTCGACTGAATCAGTCGTCAGTGCAGAGTTTCTTGCACACGTGGACAGCTCTCTTGCTGTGAATGTCAAGTGTGAGTTATTGAACAGAGTCGTAGGTAGAGGAGTCTCTCACTGATCCTGGGCAGTTCTCCACCGCTCCTTAGCCCCTGGCGCTTGGCAGGTAAAGCACAACAAGCTCCAGATCAGTCCGACTTAGGGGATTATTTACTTAGACCCCGCTCAGAGCATCTGACTTCATTTCTCAAACACCCTTCATTTCGCAGTGCCAGTAGCATGGCAGTATCCTAGCATGTCAGTCCCAATCGCTCCCGCCTCACTTGTCTCAGGTCTGTGTTGGAGAGCAACAAAAAGAGGGATTTATCTGAGCTTTTTATGCACATTTTTTATTTCTTTTTTTAATCCCCATGGTTCATGCCCAAACCCAATTTATTGTTTTATTTTTCAAGAAAGCTGTCTCAGTGGCTTTAAAGACTGCTTAAAAAGCCAAGCAGTGTTGAGCCAGACACATTTTGTTTGCCGTCTTTGAGTAAAAGACGGAATTTTTCTGCCTTAACAAAACAAGCAAATTGCATTCTCTCTGTCCTCCGGCTCTGGATGTTATTTGTCGCCTGCCAAAGCAGCTTCACACCGTGTCTTATCTCTCTTAAATTGGCCACACAATAACAGCATCTTTTCTACTCTCTTGTCCCATTATAATTGTCACAGGTAAACACATTACTGGTTGTAGACCCTGAATTCAGTCGTTCTCGGCACGTCTTCACTGCCAAACATCTGCTTTGAAACGTTAGCCACCGGGTCAGTGGATCCCACCCCCTTTATTTATTCCTGACTGCCTTTTTGCTCCAGGACATCCAGCTCTCATCTGGGACGTGGTGTATGTGTGCCTGTATTCGTCTCTGTCTGCGTGTGTGCCGCAAAAGTGGCAAATTACTAATTAATAATGCAGGGTAATAGTGATGTGTTGACAACTCTGGCAGCTGAGAGCTGCCGAGCTGTGTATCAGTGATAATGTGCCATTTCCCTTCTGTGCTCCTCCACTCCTTTATTACAGCAAATTGCATTTTTTTTTTTTTTCACCTCCCCACAACCCCACTGTCTATGTGTTTATGAGGGTTTTGTTGTACCACTAAACCTCAAAAAACAAACTACTTTCTGTTCACATTTTTTATTAACTCTTTAGTTTAATCTCTGATTGGTTTCTGGATTTATTTTGGCTCGTTTGTACCCAGACTCTGGCTTTGTAAGATACTGGTGATTTGAGTGTTTGGCTTCTCATTTAACCACCTAATGAATTCACTAGAGAGTCACTAGGTCTTTTCCCTTGTTTGGATTTTCAAAGAAGTGGATTCATACCTAAATTGAATGGGTTCTTTCTTTGTCCTCTCTTGGTCCTGATAGTTCATCATGTTGTTAAAATACAAACACAAACATTCTAACTCTGATCTGAAAAATAAAATAAAAGGTTGGTGTTTTTGAAGTAGACACTAGAGGATATGATTTTAAATGTGTTTTAGCCTCGTAAATTTAATTTTACACTCAATTGTTTTGCTATCAATCCGCCATAATGGTAATTGTAAAGCACAGATGGAAACGCAGAGCTTTGTTGGCCAACAGAGGAAGACAACTGGGAGTTTATTTCTCACTTTACAACCTGTACTGACAAGAGAGCACCAAATCATGCTTATTGTTCACATATGGTAAAGAACTATCTAGCCCACCATAAATGGATGGATATCAGCTAAACAGATGAAACAATTGTAAATTAAAACATTTGCCTGTTTTTAAAATTTCTTTTAAAAACTTTTTTTTTTAAGTTTTAAAAGTTTTAAAAACTACAACAGCTAAATTAGTTAATATGACATTTTAGCACTATGATGGAAACCCTGCAAAATCCACTTGATGGTTTAATCTGTGTTTTATCCTTGTAAATACCAGCTCTGTTAGATAAAGATTAAAAAAATCATGAAAGATCTCATTATTAAAGTTAACACAGTATAATTTTTTACTTTATAATGACACTAGAGAAAAAGTCAGGGCGACTGGAATCGATAAGGGAATCATTTGCAAAAATGGCAAACAATTCCAAGGAATTGAAACAGTGGGAACCGGTTCTCAACAAGAACCGGGTTTCGATACCCATCCCTAGCCACACCTTAATGTTTGAATTCCTCTGGATTAACATCAGCACAAAAACTGTTTGCCAGGAGCTTCGTGGCTGAGGCTTTTGTCCTTATGGTGTTTTCTATGCAGATGTTTGTCTTTATACAGGGAGTGCAGAATTATTAGGCAAATAAGTATTTTGTCCACATCATCCTCTCCATGCATGTTGTCTTACCACAAGCTTTATAGGCTCGAAAGCCTACTACCGATTAAGCATATTAGGTGATGTGCATCTCTGTAATGAGAAGGGGTGTGGTCTAATGACATCAACACCCTATATCAGGTGTGCATAATTATTAGGCAACGTCCTTTCCTTTGGCAAAATGGGTCAAAAGAAGGACTTGACAGGCTCAGAAAAGTCAAAAATAGTGAGATATCTTGCAGAGGGATGCAGCAGTCTCAAAATTGCAAAGCTTCTGAAGCGTGATCATCGAACAATCAAGCGTTTCATTCAAAATAGTCAACAGGGTCGCAAGAAGCGTGTGGAAAAACCAAGGCGCAAAATAACTGCCCATGAACTGAGAAAAGTCAAGCGTGCAGCTGCCAAGATGCCACTTGCCACCAGTTTGGCCATATTTCAGAGCTGCAACATCACTGGAGTGCCCAAAAGCACAAGGTGTGCAATACTCAGAGACATGGCCAAGGTAAGAAAGGCTGAAAGACGACCACCACTGAACAAGACACACAAGCTGAAACGTCAAGACTGGGCCAAGAAATATCTCAAGACTGATTTTTCTAAGGTTTTATGGACTGATGAAATGAGAGTGAGTCTTGATGGGCCAGATGGATAGGCCCGTGGCTGGATTGGTAAAGGGCAGAGAGCTCCAGTCCGACTCAGACGCCAGCAAGGTGGAGGTGGAGTACTGGTTTGGGCTGGTATCATCAAAGATGAGCTTGTGGGGCCTTTTCGGGTTGAGGATGGAGTCAAGCTCAACTCCCAGTCCTACTGCCAGTTTCTGGAAGACACCTTCTTCAAGCAGTGGTACAGGAAGAAGTCTGCATCCTTCAAGAAAAACATGATTTTCATGCAGGACAATGCTCCATCACACGCGTCCAAGTACTCCACAGCGTGGCTGGCAAGAAAGGGTATAAAAGAAGAAAAACTAATGACATGGCCTCCTTGTTCACCTGATCTGAACCCCATTGAGAACCTGTGGTCCATCATCAAATGTGAGATTTACAAGGAGGGAAAACAGTACACCTCTCTGAACAGTGTCTGGGAGGCTGTGGTTGCTGCTGCACGCAATGTTGATGGTGAACAGATCAAAACACTGACAGAATCCATGGATGGCAGGCTTTTGAGTGTCCTTGCAAAGAAAGGTGGCTATATTGGTCACTGATTTGTTTTTGTTTTGTTTTTGAATGTCAGAAATGTATATTTGTGAATGTGGAGATGTTATATTGGTTTCACTGGTAAAAATAAATAATTGAAATGGGTATATATTTGTTTTTTCTTAAGTTGCCTAATAATTATGCAGAGTAATAGTCACCTGCACACACAGATATCCCCCTAAAATAGCTAAAACTAAAAACAAACTAAAAACTACTTTCAAGAACATTCAGCTTTGATATTAATGAGTTTTTTGGGTTCATTGAGAACATGGTTGTTGTTCAATAATAACATTATTCCTCAAAAATACAACTTGCCTAATAATTCTGCACTCCCTGTATATGCCCTTATTAGAAAAAAATATTAAATGTCTAATAAAAATCCAACATTTTCCCGTAAAATAATAACTACCTAAGAAATCTACACAAGTTCTAAGCTACACACATATACATGGACTGTATTATTATTGGCAAATTCAGCACATAACGAAAATACAATGCCTGCAAGCACGCTGTCTTTACTTTAATGCTCACAGACACTATTATTTTCTGGGAGAGCCAGTGATGATCTAATAATAAGCGTTCACAAAATAAGCAAAGACCATACAGCATCAGCTATGCACCGACTATTATGAAAATATCTCCAAGCAAAAATATCTAAAAACATTCACTTACACATTATTTACAGACAAATAAATTGCACTGGATCACCAACTTTCCGTTAATAACAGGCTGATGTGCATTTTTGGCTACTGTGCAGTAGTAGAGCAATGAAAAACTGGTCTTACCTCACCCTGATACTCCAAAAGTGTTTTTTTTTTCACATGGAATTGGCTTTGATTGTTGGAGTTTTCTATCACAACTGAAGGATTTTACCTTGCAATATAAAGCACCTTAAGGTGACTATTGTTGTGAGTTGGCGCTATATAAAAACCCCCCAATTGAGCTGAATTGAAGCTGTTCATCATGCAATGCATTTTCAACTGCTGCCTTGACAGATGTTAGCTCCGAGCTCTCAAGCCAGCAAAGAAATTGTATTTGGGCTATGAGCCTACATTCTGCTGTGGTCAGGGGTTGATTCTGATGATCTGCTCGGTGTTGCTGTTTTTGATTGCTTCGTCAGAGGTGCCATAACAGAGAGAGCTATTATGCTGTTAAGCTGTAGCCCATGGAGCAGATACAGATAAACATTAAAACATTAATTCAGCATTCATACATTTAATTTTGATTATTTTATATGCATATAGACTAACAGTCAAAGATTTGTACATACCTTCTCATTAAAAGTTTTTCTTGATTTTCATGAGTATTTTACATTGTAGAGTCTCACTGAAGGCATCACAATTATGAATGAACACTTATGGAATTATGTGATAAACAAAAGAGTGTGAAATAACTCAAAACATGTTTATATTTTAGATTCTTAAAAAAAATTCCACTCTTTGCTTTGATTACTGCTTTGCACACTCTTGGCATTCTCTCGATGAGCTTCATGAGGTCGTCACCTGAAATGGTTTTCCAACTGTCTTGAAGGAGTTCCCAGAGATGCTGAGCACTTGTTGGTCCTTTTGTCGTCACTCTGTGGTCCATCTCATTCCAAACCATCTCGACTGGGTTTAGGTCAGGAGACTGTGGAGGCCAGGCCATCTAGCGCAGCACCATCACTCTCCTTCTTGGTCAAATAGCCCTCACACAGCCTGAAGGTTTGTTCGGGGTCATTGTCCTGTTGAAAAATAAATGATGATCCAACTAAACGCAAAATGATTGGGATTGTGTGTCGCTGCAGGATGCTGTGTGGTAGCCATGCTGGATCAGTGAGCCTTCAATTTTGAATAAATCCCCAACAAAGCACCTCCACACCATCACACCTTCTCCATGCTTCACGGTGGGAACCATGCATGTAGAGACCATCCATTCACTTTTTCTACGTCAAACAAAGACACCACAGGTGGAACCAAAGAAGTCAAATTTGGACTCATTACACCAAAGCACAGATTTCCACTGGTCTAATGTCCTAGTGTTTCTTGGCCCAAATATATCTCTTCTGCTCGTTGCTTTTCCTTAGTTGTGGCTTCTTATTGATTTATTTATTTAGCGGACGATCTATTATTTTGTATTGCAACTGAATGATGAGAAAATGACCGAAGTGGTGGCCAAAATATTAATTTCCTCGGGAGCTCACTATATCGTCATCATCAGAAAATAGAGAAGCGTGAATGAGTGAATGCTTTTGGATACAACCTTTATCTCACATGGAAAAATCAGACTGTAAATCATCTGCAGAAAACAAGCAACACATAAGAAACCCTTTTTAAAAGATTATCTCAGTATTTACTTCAGAACACAGCTGGTTTTGGTTGTGAAGTTTAATTAGCACAGTTCCTGCTTGTCAAGATTTTCTGACTCATTTTGTGTACTGGCTTCTTGCATGTAGCAACAGTAGTTTTACTATAGTTCACACTGTGTGCTTTAAAGTCTAGTGAATGGAATAGAGTGCTGTCCATGGTCCTAACCCTGAAACAGTATCTTCAAAGTATTGTTTGCAGGTTTTGCATTTGTATTTTAATTTGGAGACAAAAAAGGGTTTAATTAACATCCTTCAAACAATATGGTTTAATGAATTAATTCAATTAATTCAAGAAGGATGTAATATTTGTTTGTTTTCTAAGTCTGTCTTTACACATACTGATCTACTAACATTAATAACTCTGCAGCTTTGGCCTCTTTAAACAGAAATAGAAAGAAGTCATTTGTCTAGAACTAAATAATCTGAACTTAATCTTGAGCCCACACTATGAAAGCTCATAGCAGTCGCAGTAGTAGTCTTTACTGACCTTTTGGGAATTCATTTGTGTTTGTGACAACTGATGGATAAATATAACCACAATAAAGAAGAAATCACAGGTGCAGACGTTATATCCCACATATAAAAATAACACTGATATATAATAACAGCAGAAATATAACCAAGAATCAAAGCACACCAATGTTAAAGGAACTCAACTGTCATATAAGTTTTGTGCTTTTTTTTGTGGTTTACAGAAGGTAAAGAAGTGTGTTCAAGACCACTACATCTCCCTTTCTGTTGTCATGCTCTACATTTATTGTTTTTGGAATTATTTTTTCTTGATCACAATATCCACTTCTGAAAGCTAACAATAAGTCTTTTTAGTCATCTTTAAATTAAAAATTCCAGCTTTTAATTTTTTTTAAATGTTATTAAGCTCGTCTTTGTCCTATGTGTTATTGAACTGAATGTCCTTGAAGGTTTTGTGCTGTTGGTAAAACAAAACAAGCCATCTGAACACACCTCCTCGGGACGTGCGTAACTATAACAAACACCTTCCACTGTTTTCTGACAGTTTTTAAGAAAAAAATAAGCTGAAGTGAACAATAATGAAAATAATTTGTAGTTTCAGACCTAATTTATTCATTTGTTTATTTTAATGATGGTGTCGTATAATTGGATGCTCTAAATGAATTTTCATTGCACCTCTCCGTACTGATGCTGCATTACACGGTGGTCATGTCCCATTTCATTTATCATTATCGGTGTCATGCAGTGCACTGCATTTAATTTATTCACAGTCTAAGGCTCCTGGTGGTGTTTTGCATTGCAGAGAAGAGTTGCCCTCGGGGTATGTGGGGGGCCCCCTGCCTGGAAGAGGCTAGGGAAGCACATTTTATGACCCGCTTCAGGTGTTACTAATCAGGTTTCTTAAAAAAAATCTTGAGTCTGTGTGCTCTGTGTTTGAAAATGATCAAAGCTCACTTTTTTTCAACTTTGATGGGTCAGAGCTCACAAACTACGGGTCTGATGATGATGGTGATGAAAGGATAATGCATGTTGTTATTGACCGGCCTGCTTCACTCACAGGGGATGACTGCTGTGAATGAAGCTAATCAACAACATCAAGCATTTCTCAGCCCTCAAATTTTTTTATATACAGCCACTGTGAATGTTACAACCCCCTAAATTATCACTGTACATAATATTTATTTGGTCTCTAAAATTAGAAACATTTCTCATGTGAAACTTGACATATGGTTATGCATCTGCCAGCTTTCTTGCTGTTCTGTAGATATATATACATTTGAGCTGAGGCTCAGATCCAGAGCAGCCTACGCTAAGAACATCTGTTAGGATAATTATAATTCTCAGATCACCTGAATTACAATCACACAAGAGAGAAGTGTACAAGGGGCTGAAAAATGGCATACTTAAAACTTTGTGCTTGTTTTTATTTTTTTATATTTCAATGCAAATGATTAGGATTTTTATGCAAATGAATATTACAGTGCATTATCTTTGTGTGTTGCAGGATCCAGTCCGGCTCCTACCTCAGCACGGGCTGGTTCACGCTCATCCTCGCCATGGACATGTGCAAAGAGATCCATATCTACGGCATGATAAATGACACCTATTGCAAGTAAGACATGAACTGTCACACTCTCGCTACCCGCTCCCACATCTTCCTTCCTCTATACTTGCATGAAAAATGCACGCGTTCCTACAAAACTTTGAAAACTCCATTCACATTCACCCCAGCGCCGGCCAATCACAACCTCCCATAACCACGGTCTGCCCTGTTACATTTCCAATGCCTCAGTTTGGATTTAATGGCTGAGTTTCTATGCTGAAATCCATATTGGGTTCTCTGTGCCATGAATACCATTATGTTTCCCTGCCTAGAATACCCAGCAGGCAGCAGTCTCTCTTTGGCTGCGGGTGGCTGGGCTCCAGCACCCCAATTCCTCCTCTGCTTCGAGTTTTATTTGTATATCGGGCCCGTCGTCTTCTCTCTGACTCCGGGGTGAGTGATTACTGTCTGACTGCGAGGCCATGGGAGGGATGACAAACAAGATGCTCTTGCTCTGGGCATGGCTGCTCAGTCTCAAGTCATCTCAGCCTTGATGATCTCGCCTCCTCTCGCAGCTCTACCTGAGCTCTCTCTATCCCCCAAATCAAACACTTTTACCTAATGCACACTGAAAATCCTGCTTTTTATCCTCTCTGTGCAGCCCGTGCACAGCAGGAGCTGAAATAAAGACACATGGCAGAGCGAAGCGATAATTCAACCAGCACGGAGGCAGTTAAGGGCCAGTTTTCTCTCCCTGCCTCTCTCATTTATTTCCCTCCATCCTGCATAGGACAGGAATATATTGTGTTTCACCAAGTTTCTGAATTGACAGTTTAGAGTCACGCAAAGTGCTTCTGTCAGCTGGATGCTCCAGAACAACAAGGAGAAGGAAACTTTTGTGTGGCAATATTCATGGTTTTAGGTTAGGATTGACCCCAGTGGTTCTGTGGCAGTGGTGCTTCAACAGGTGCTGCAGAGAGGGTGAAATTGAATTTATTTGTCAACACTGGTGCACACTGTGTGACACAGAGGAGAGGCAGTGATTGGGCTTTGTATTACTGTAAGCTGGCAGACAGCCACGGTCGCTTTCCCGCTGTGGAGTCACTGGCTGCCGTGATGGCTGTTTCCCTTCTCTCTGTATTCATTCTCTCAGTGCAATTGTTACACAAGTCATCCTCCCATAAAGCTGTCACTCGCCATTAGAAACCAGTGGCAGAGTGCACAATGAACCTTATCCATTGCTCCAAGCTTCCTTCTGTTTTTATTGATCCCTTCTTTTGAATGCAAACTCTAAACCGAGCGACGCATCGTGAAATCCATTACTGTACATTACTGAGCTTGCTGCATGTTTTCAGATTTACTTTGTCTCAGAATAGAAGTGAATCTGTTGTGATGTAAATCAGAGTTTAATTAAAAGACTATTTATTGAATAAATGCGGGCGCCGACAGCAGCCCCTTTTTTCAAATAAGGTAGACCTGCCGAGTAGAAGCCTTTGCTCGCGGCAGAATCAGCTCGAATTACTGAACACCGTCTCAAAGGAGCTTCGTTTTAATGGTTTAATAATTGAATTTGTTTTCTTACTTTGGATTTTTATTTATTTTAAGCCAAAACCAAGAACGCTAAATGTATTCTTAACTGTGAGAAAGAGAAGATTGAAAATTTTAACAATATATATTCATCAATATGTTTATATATTTAACAATATGTGAATACTCAAACATCAGTCATGGTTTTAATTTGATATGCAGTAGAAAAATAAATACCTATATGTTTGTTTTTTTTAAACCTGAGTGACTAGTGCAAACACATTTTCTCGGGGTGCTGTGGTTACACACACACATGCATGTTATGTTGTGAATCTAAATTGGTCCTAGCTGTGAATGCCTGTCTCTCTGAGTTAGCCCAGCGATGAACTAGCGACCTGCCCAGGATGTACCTTGTATCTGTGAGAGCTGGGATGGGTTTGTGAGCTGTGACCTTAGTTGGATAAGCAGTTAAAAAGCTGGCTGGATAACTGGATGGATAGACATTTGACAAATAGTCTACTACTATAACAGTCTCTACTTTGCAGGGCAGCTTTTTCACAATTTTTGAGACTTTAGGCAGGGATTTGCTCCCATTTATACACGACAGCATTAACAGGATGTAGAGTGATGAACTCTGGCCTGGAGATCCTATTCCAATTCATCCAGCTGAGAAAACCTTTTCTTTACTGACCTCGATTTGTGCCTGTGGGATTTGCCATGTTGAAACAGGAGCAGGCTGCCATCAGTGTCTGCCATAGCAAATTAAAAATGTTCCCTGACAAACATGTGTACACCTGGATAAATAAAATAGCTTAGCATATGTACAAACCCAATTCCCAAACAGCTGGGACACTGTATAAAATGAAAAACAGAATGTAATGATTTACAAACCCATGAACCCATATTTTACTCACAATATAGGGAACATATGAAGTTTTCAAATTCTGGGAGAGGAATGTTGTCCCATTCTTGGCTGCTCAAGAGTCATGGGTTGCATTTGTCATGTTTTTTGTTTCATGATGCTCCAAATGTTTTCAATTGGTGAGATATCTGGACTGCAAACAGTATGTACCTGTATATACCTTTCAGCATTAATGGTGTCTTTTCAGATGTATAAGCCGCCAAATCTACAGACTGTGATGTTCTCATAACATCAGACTTTTGAACTGAACACTGATAACAAGCCAAATACTCCTTTTCCTCTTGGAGTCACAAAACATAAAAGTGGAAAACTGCTCTGGGGTCAGATGAATTGAAATTTCGATTCATTTTGGAAAACATGAATATCTCGTGCTCTAGACTAAAATTTATGTATGAGATATGGGACAGAATCACGCCTGTTTTTAATGCTCGGCTGTGAGGGTCCAAAGATCATGAGCATCCAATCGATTTCTCCAGATGAGGAACATTACTCTCGGGTTAGGGTTAAATCAACATTCAAAGGTGTACAGAGGTGAACAATCTGTTACCAAAGTGTAAAAAAGTAAACAAAAAGATTTGTACTTAATGGATAATTCAAAGGCAGGCAGACTGACGTAACACGAAGCTGAACATGTCCCATCAATACATCAGTTAAATTGAAAAGCAAGATTAGGACCCCAAGCATTTTCATATTAATAACAAGATGTCAGTATTTCAATTCCAAATAATTGATACACACATGGTGCCTTTATCACAGTTTCATAAATGTTCATAAAGGCTACAGTGCAGTTAGTTTACTCAATTTTTAATACTATACTACCACAGTATACACTTTTGTTAGACGTTTGTATGCTATGTCGGTGCATTTCTCCAACATCAGAATTGACACAGCAGAACTAGAGATCATGTTTTTTTTAACACACTCATTCTTCTTCCTTGTCAAAACCTACCGCCCACAGTACTCACAGTGCAACTGAACCACTGACAGGTCAGCTGGAAATTCGAATGTAATATGTGTGGTGGCTAATGAAGCCTCAAGCTGATCTCAGACACAGATGAGGAGTGGGCTGAATTTTTTTAATAGCTTTTTTCCCACATATGCAGTGCCATCCCCAAGTGAAGAGGGTGTACTGAGAAAATGGAACGAGTGCTTTGAGGAGCTCATGAATGAAGAAAATGAGAGCAAGAAGAGGAAAATTGGTCAATCAGAAAGTGCTGAGAATTAGGAAGGAGGAAGTGAGGGCAGATGTGAAGAGTGGAAAGCAGCTGATATGGGTGTGACATACCTGTGGAGGGTATGGAGATGTCTAGGAGAGAGGGCAGTGGACTTTTTAACCAGACTGTTGGAGAATGCCCGAAGAACAGAGAAGTCTATTGGTACTGATTTTCAACAGCAAGTGTCATGTGCAGAGCTGTAGTAACTACAGAGGTATAAAGCTGATAACCCATATCATGATGATATAGGAAAGAGTTGTTGAAGCTAGACTGAGAAAACAGTTGACGATCAGTGAGGATGAGTGTCAGGGGTAATTTGGGACTGAAAGAAAAGACTGTAGTAAGAACTGCTATGGTTTGGAGACAGTGGCACTAACAAAAAGACAGAAGGCGAAGCTGGAGGTGGCAAAGTTAAAGATGTTAAGGTTTTCACTGAGTGTGACCAGGATAGCCAAAATTAGAAATGAGTTTATTAGACAGACGGCTCAGGTTGAGCCGTTTGGAGACAAAGTCAGGGAGATATAGCAGAGATGGTCTGTACATGTGCAGAGGAGGTATAGTGCCACTCCCAAACAATTGTAGATGAAAGTTTGTCTAAATAATGTGTAAATAATCTTCTTCTTCTTCTTCTTTTTAGGACAGAGGATTACAAAAAAGTTCCCTACCATTATTACGAGGCGGGCAGCCGAGACGAGTGTGCTGAGTATCTCCTGCATGAGAGTGCCCCATATGGAGGACACCGTTTCATCACGGAGAAGTCCGTTTTTGCCAAGTGGGCAAAGTCTCATGCCATCAAGTTCTTCAACCCACCGTGGCAGCTGTCGTGACCCTGGCTGAAGCAGCATGGAAGCATCATTATCATCATCATCATCATAACTATCATCCACAGAGACAAAATGAATCTCTGCAGTTACACTAACCAACACACAGCCATTTTTGCCCAAATCCCAGCCCATATCTATTAATAAAGGTTGTTTTTAAAGTCCTGGTTGGGTACACATGGAGCCTCATACAAAAAAAAGAAAAAAAATTACATAAAAGTTTGACCAATGTGAACAGCAATGACACATCTCCTGCTTTTTTGAATTTAAAGCCCTCTCCTGAATTTTAGAGCTGAGGCCTGCTGCTGTGCACTGACTAATCGATCCGCTCGCTGCTCTGTGAGTCTAGCGAAGGATGGTTTGAACTTTAAAAAAAGGAGAAGAAACAAGCGTCCGTCAACTCGCAGTGACCTCAGTGGCTCAGATTTCCGTATTCTCTACACATCACAGAGGCCGAATTTACATTTTCTCTCAAAGCTGTAGCAGAAGAAGCGCTTAGCTGCCACCGTGGAGGCGAGTGGCATCAGCTTGGACGTCTGACAAGCTCGTCCACTTTGTTTCCTCTGCGTGTCTGTCTTCTGTCAGGCTGTAATTAATCTATAACGAGTATCATTCAGGCCTTCATCTCTGACTGAGCGAGTGGTGAAGGCAGATGCTCTGTCAGATTCAATTTTACTCCGTTCTGTTCAAAGACGCTTCAAAACAAGGTCACGAGAAAAAGACAGCACTAGCAGATTGCAGTCAAACTTGAAGGTAAACCAGAGGTGGAGATGTAAATCAGCTTTTTTGCTTCTGTGTGGTCATACATGCAACTTAAAGGTGTCCTCTTTATGTTATTTTTTTTTTCTTTTTATAATGCTGTGAAATTGACGATTAAGACACATGTTGCGGTGTTGGCCTGATGTCCTGATAGTTTGCTAATGTATTCCCGCGGAGATAAATTGTTAATTCTCTTGAACAGTGTGCCAATCGACAGTGTGAGTATCACAGCGCACAGAATGATGTGCAATTAGAAGCTTCGTCTTTACGGAAGGAGTTAAGTCATTTGTGACCCTGCGGAGAGAGAGATTTATATGTGCAGTGAAACCATTTGAAGTTAATTGTATTCTGTTATCATTGTGCCTGCAACATACTCTGAAGTTCATCGTATAGACACAAAGGAAGATGCTCTCTCTCGTACTCTCATCCAGCTTTGTGCCTCTTTGTGTAAAGCTTTGCTGCGTGAACGCATCTTCCCATTTGTCTCTGGTTGGAGCGTGCGTGTCTCTTGGCTCGGGCCATTACATTTGAATACATCTGTTCCAGGACGGTGAAGAATAATCAGTGAAGTGGTGAGGTGTGTATGCTGGCTGGTAGCTGTGGATGTGACCAAGACTGCCTCTCCCGAGGCTGTGATTAGTGTCCTGGTCAGAGCGGTGGCCCAGAGGGGAGGACTGGACCGACTCAAAGACTTTAAATACAGACTGCTCGATGCAAACACTCCCTGGTGATTGCAGCTGAGATCCAGAGTCTCAGAATTGCTGCAAATCAATGCCTAACAACACACGGAGGCTATGCTGTTTGTCTGTGAGCACTGATGTGGTGATTTGCAGGTCAAGTTTACAGGTTAAAACTTGACTGAAAATAAGCATGAAATCCATTAGATTTTTTTGAGGTCCATTTGTAGCTTTTTCTAATACTTTCACTTAAAAGAAAAATGGGGGTTTGGGGGTGAAAAGTCACATTTTGACATATCAGCAGAGTTTCGGCAACTCTGCACTCACTGCATTTCATTTGAAACCAGGTACCACCTACACATTGAAATTCAGTGCTTCAGATTCTCTGTAAGTTATTTGTAACCTAGTAATCTTGTGTGAGAACCCTTCTAGACCCGTAAAAACATAGAACATGGGTGTCTGAATGTACTTGCTGATGGCACAGGAACGATTAAGAAGGTGCTTAATGTTGCTAAAACCTCATGGCAGCTATAACTTGAATACATGTATTCGGATAGTAAGTAGGAAAAACAATTGTAACGATGCAATGACCATATAAAAAACTCATTTTTGATCTTAACTTGTTGGCCTTATAGCCCCCCCCCTCCCCCCCCAACATCTAAGCTGCTTTTAAGGCCCATAAGATGTAGCTGGAGACCTTGAAAAACAAAGGTATTGGATGTACCTCAAGATTAAAGGCACCTTGTGGAGTTTTTTTTAAATCAATAAAGAACATTTAGATTTACATTCAGAAGTCATTGTGCGTATCCTTGAGGTTTAACAGCTACAATGAATGGATTCCCTACTCAAAAAACACTCTCATAGCCCCATTTTGTGACAAACAAAATGTGGAGCCACTCGTAGAAAAAAAGAAACAAACAAACATTCAATATCAGCAATATTAGAGGTCACAAACTCCACAAAGTACTTTTAAAGGTTTTTCTTTTTTCAGAGTTTTCTACTTTGAAGAGGTACACTAAAGGACTTTAAGGCTCCACCTCTAACAGTTTACTTTGTAACAGTTTTCTAAACTCTCTCTGTCAGTGTTGTTTGCCTGAAGCCGTTTTTCACACATGCACTTTGGACAATTTTGTGAGAATCAGGTTGGGATATTTTCCACAGTTGTCTTTCCTCATATGTATCGCACAGCAGGAAATAGTCAGTTTTAGATGCGTTCGCCATCCTGGAAATACTCTGTGTTGTTTAGGTGAGGGAGCTGCCTAAATAAGACTTCCTGGAGGCATTACACATGATGCACTCGCTGCATGTAATATTAGATGCTCTGCTCTCACATCGGCACACGTCATACAGCCTTTGTACAAGTGAGCTGGCGGGTTAAAGACCAGCTAATGGCTGATTTAATTGCATTAGACATTTGCAGTCTCACCTCCACCTTTGTTGGGTTAGTCCTAGAAAGGTTCTGTGCAGCAGTCCATGCGTGAAAACTGCTTTTTGTTACAATTTTTTGTGTTCAAGTTTATTTATTTGAATCCCTAAATCAGTCAAAAACTAACAAAGTAGTTTAAGTTTTGAACGAAAGTTACAGTAATGGGGTCTCCTCGGGGATGGCGCGTGTTCAAGAGGTGTTTGGAATCCCAGCACGACGGGTAGCAGTGGATCAAAGTGTCCTCCACATGTACGTGAAGTATTAGAGCATGAAAATGAAATCTGGGCCGGCAGAGTTGGAAATCATGCTTCTTCTCCTTCCCGTGGGGAAAAAACAGCCATAGACACTGAAGCGTGGATAGGTACAGTAGGCCATGCATGTTAAACATTTAACATACATGTTTTATACATCTCGCTCAGCACGCAATTGTGCAGTCATCTGGCAGCTCTCCAACAGGCAGTTGCATTTCTGCTGTAGTTTTCAACCTACATTGTAAAGTGCTTCACATCAATACAAGAAACAGACTTGCTGTGAGACATGTTTGACGTGTTTTTAGGGTTTTTTGATGAATTATTTGAAGGCTTTTTGTTTGTTTACTCACAAGTGGAAGAAGAGTGCTGTTTTTTTCTGTTTATCTCCAATCCTCCTTTTGTGGCATGTTTTTAATTTAAGCATTGATGCCTTTTTTGTTTGTTTGTTTGTTTTTTGTTGATGCACTCGTTTGTGTGCAGTCGTTTTTTTTCTGCTGCTGCAGGCCACATAGTTGGTTATTTCCTGAGCAACAGACACTGCATTGTTCTCAGCTGGAGCACACTGGATGAAAACCCAAGGATGCATTATACAGTATATTATGAAGAATACATCCTCTTATGGGCTCTCATGAATCATCTGTGGCTCGCAGGAAGGGGACTGAATAAAAGACTGGGCTGAGATGCAGGCAGATAATAAGGTAGCTTTATTTCCAGAAGTTCTTTTTTTCAAATGCAAGAGCTTTTTTTTTGTTTTTTAAAGAAAATATGAGCATTCATATCTGCCAGCTAAATATACAGCCAGCAACAGGTTACAGTAGGTTACCTTAGAATAAAAAATGAAAATGGGTCATAAAAGGTAACAAAATCCACCGAATAGCATCTCTGAATTTCCCCTATTAAAATGTTTTATATCTTATTTGTTTACAAAAACGCTCTTTTACATAATCATTACTAGTTGGCCAGCTATGAAGTGGTTTTCTCTTGTTTGCAGCTTTAAGTCGGGGGCCTGAAGCTTCATATTTACTGTACAGATATGAGAATGGAATTGATTTGCACAACTATTTTTTTGTGTCCTAAAATTTTGAACTATTTTACCCCTTTTGTTCTTATCCAGACCTTAAAGTATCCCTTAAATCAGCGGTCCCCAACCTTTTTTGCGCCACGGACCGGTTTATGCCTGACAATATTTTCACAGACCGGCTTTTAAGGTGTCGCGGAAAAGTACAACAAAATAAAACTAGTACCGGTACCGAAAAAAAGAAGATTTAATCTCTACACACGTGAAAAGACCCAGGAAAACCGAGTTAACGATAAAAACGATAACAAAATAACGCTGAAAACCGATAAAAACCCTGAAAACTATACATTTCACACCTGGGCCTCAACTCTCGCAGCCCGGTACCAAACGACTCACGGACCAGTACCGGTCCGAGGCCCAGGTTTGGGGATCGCTGCCTTAAATGACCTCAAGTCATGTTCTGAGCAGTGCTGTTTAATTTGAAAAAGTATAAACTGTCGTTAAATCCGAAGAAAAGTCTGCACTCGAATGAAAACACAGATCAGCTACAACATTTAGACTGGCTGCTAAATATTGTGCCGTCCCCCTTTCTGTAGCAAAAACAGCTCTGATCATATGTGTAGGTCATCCTGTAGACTGGGTGTGTTGTAGGGCATCTAACACATGCTGCAGAAGTTTGGGGGCTGGATCACCACCTTGGGATCTGTTTCTGGGCAGTTTTTGTCTGGAGTAGATACCCCTACTCTTGCTTTCCTAGCTCAGAATTTATTAGCACTAATCCTACATGATCAGGTCAGTTTTACAGGGAAGAGCAATGCAGACACACTAGCACATGCCTATAAATGACAATGTATCACTAACCATAGCATACGACAGGATGTAAGTTTTCTAAGCGGAACACCACGTTGTTGACAAGATGATAAGTGTAATTAATTTCACCTGTCAGTGTTTTTAATGTTGTGGCTGATCAGTGTAAATAAAAATTAGGGGCAAATGTTGAAGTTAAAAGCAAGTCCTGATTAAAACATTTGAGTCTCGACATTTGCAGAACAAAGACGTGAATTTCATTATTCGTCACAGTTTTAAAATACAGTCATTATTTTTTCTGGGTGTCCCGCTGTGATAGTCAAAGTAATTACAGTTTGGAATTTAGTTACAATTTGACAAAACTTTTGATTGTTTCTTTATGTAGCACATTATTTATTCCCTGCTAATTATCGTATTGCCATTTCAAACTCTTGAAGTGCTTTTTTGCATTGAAAAGTTTATTATGACATTCATAATTATGTCATCTCCTTTCCTCTGTGCATGTCTTACAGTTTTTTTGTGTCCTGACACATGTTTGTTTTTCGTGTCCAGGTTAAGTGTCCTTGTGAAGTGTGTAACTTTGCGTGTTTAAGTTGCATAGAATGTAAAATGACACTATGATGAAAAAAAAGTGGTTTTGCTAACACAGCTAACACACCTTTTTTTTAATCAGTGGTGAAATAACATCCAAATGCTGCATGGATTTTTGCAGGTTATTGAATTGTACATTTCGTTAAAAATAATAATAATTGTGATTATATGTGTTACTTCTGTCATTTGCTGTCTGCATATTAGCTAAAATTAGATATATTGTGAATGTTCTTATTTTTACCGATGTGAAGTGTGTCCTCTGTCTTTTATTCACTGTGGGGATTAAAGAAAACCGTAAAACTCCTTTTATATGATTAATTTCTTTTCATAACAAAGCCGAGTAAGGAGGATAAGAATATAAGACGACTGGTGAAATGTGTTCATGTTATATGAATGGAGCGCCGGCTGAGCTGTCATCTTAAATCTGGTGTCTCATGAGAATTTTAAAACGTCAGTAGAGGAGCAGAGATGTGCTGAGTCCAGACACTTCCTGGGAGTTTTTGGTTTTTATGTAACCTCTGCATAAATGATCATAAGTTTGAAATAATAATGCCTACACTTGTGCTTTTTATGCCACAGTAATGAATAAAGAATCAAGACAGAAAATTAAAAGGCCACTGCAGCAGTATGTTAATGCAGTTTTGTTACTTTAGAAACAAGAACAGCTGAACTTGAAGCACACAAAATGAAATATCCTGACTGAAAACAGAGGAGTTTTTCTTTCTCCTCTCTGTAACCTAAATACTACATTGCCAAATTCAGCACCACCTGCTCAACTCCTCATTAATGCAAATATCTAGGCAGCCAATTACATGGCAGCAACTCAATGCATTACTGGGTTTACTGACAGGAAGTCACCAGTAACTGAAATAACAACTCATTACAACCAAGAAAAGCAAAAGAGAATCTCTCAACAAACATCATGCCGAAGAGCTACAGCAGCAGAAGACCACATTGGGTGTGACTCCTCTCTGCAAAGATCAGGAAATGAAGCTACATTGTAATCGGCTCACCAAAATCGGACAATGGAAGATTAGAAAAAATGTTTGATGGGTCTGGTCTGATGAGTCCCAATTTCTGCTGCAACATTTGGATGGTAGAGCCCGATTTTGGTGTAAACAACATGAAAGCATCAATTCATCCTATTTTAATCAACAGTTCAGGCCTGTGGTTGTTGTTTAATGATGTGGGGGATCGTTGTGTCAGAAAAAGCTTAGATCATGGCCTTCACAGTCTCCAGATCTAATGTCTGGTACTTGCTCTATGGACACTAAGCTAATGTATAGCTTTGTTTGGTAACAATATCCAGTGTAAATATAGCATATTGATTAACATGTGGATAGGCTACCCTGAAACTCACTGTAATAGGCTGTAATTGCATCGAGTTTGCTCAATAATGCACTAGTTTGTATTCTGCCAGTGCAAACATCCAGTTTTTCTCATTCTTATAGTTTAAGATTTATAAAACCTAAATCCACCATGATGAGGTCAGTTTTAGCAATAGAGATAGACAAGCGCATGCTTACAGATGGCAAAACAATCACTACCAACGACATCCGGGCAGTACTATAAATCAACATCCACATCAAGATCACGATGCAGGGTTTTTAAGCAGAACATTACATTGTTGACAAGATGATCTATATTATTAATTTCAGCTGTTTTAATGTTGTAACTGATCATTGTAATAACAAATAGGGTTCTTTTGAACATGAATGCATTCCCAGTACTCAAATGGCCTCCAGAGCCTGCAGATCACAATCAAATAGAGCACCTTTGAAATGTGGTGGAACAGGAGATTCACATCATGGATGTGCAGCAGACCAATCTGAAGCAATTATGTGATGCTGACATGTCTCCTTTTTGCTGTCTTTTTACTTGATTTTATTTATTTGGTACATTAACTAATGTTTTAATGAGCGTGTTTTCTAAGTTGCAATTTATTCATTGACAGTCTTCTTCATTTGAGCTTGTGGCAATTTAATTAGAAATGACGCTTATAATAATGCAACTCACATCATTTTGGGAACATCAGAAAAGAGATTTAGTTAAATATAGTTTTCTGGTTAAATATAGAAAAAAAATCCAACCAAGATGAAAAGCAGGAATTTATTGTAAATTATGTTGTTAAATTATTAACAACATGGGGGAAATGGAAAAAACCTGACATCCATTGCTACAATCCACCGACTGAGAAAAACATTACCACTGAACACACACATTCAGGAAATTACCTGTCCTTCAAAACTGTTCAGTACACTGTAAACATGACATGAAGGCATCAGGGGTAGCGTGGCCTCTCAAGCCCTGCTACCAATAGGAGTGAAAGTCTTAGTTCTTTAAAAAAAAAAGAAGTGTATTTTCTTTTTAAATATGAATCGATTGAGCCGTGATGCTCAATGTTTTCAGCTCACGTACGTGCTGGTGTGTTTGAATAGCACATTTACATAAGTTTAATCAAAGAGTCATGTAGTGTCCAGGAGGACGCCAAGCCACAGCACAGAAAAGTATGTTTGGATGTTGTTGTTATGCTCCCTCTGGCTTTAGTTTAATTAACTGACAGTTTGAGTTGTTGTCTGCTTGAGCTGACCAGCGTCTGTGTCAGCAACGCTGTCCCGAGCCCTGTAGAAGTCAGTCGGTCACATTAGTGTATATTCCAAATGAGATTTAAAAATCATTCAGTGCTGTGCTTCCAGCACTACTTTTACAACTTTTCCCTCATGGCTTAGAAGTCCTGTTCTGACTTATTGGATGTACAAATGTGCACAGAGACCAACTGCAACTCAGAGAACAAACAGGAGACTTTAATGAGGATCCATCTGTGACCATGCCAGGAGCACATCTATAGTCTCTATCATTACCATAAGGTTCTAGTTCTATTGTAATGTCCTGAGGCACCTGTGGGAGGACAGTGGGAATTGTGCACTTTTTGGCTGAACCAACACATTTATAATTCACCACCCATCACACCTCCTATTTGCCTAGTTTGGGTTATTTTAACCGTGTTCTCGTCCTGGGAATGATGGTTGACTTTCTGGCTCAACATTTTGAAACACGGGAGAAAATTAAAGGAGTTTAACAAAAATATCGTTTAAACTTTTTAGGAAATACAGACATTTTTATACATAGTCCCTATAAATAGTTTTCAGATGCTCAGAAGTAATTAGAGAAACTCGGGCAATTAACAGTTGTTTTTAGTTCTTGGATTGAAAACCTTTGCAGTTAAGTCCAAAACCTGCAGATATCGCCAAATGCTGTTCCTCCTTTGAGATGCTCTGTCAGGCCTTTGCTGCAGTCCTCTGCAGTTGCTGCTTGATTGTTTGTCTTTCTGTATTTAATTTTGTATTAACTATCTGGAAAGCATGCTCTTCTGGATTGTGATCACATGACTGACTTGGTCATTGAAGGATGTCCCATTTCTTTGCATTGAGAAACTACGGAGTTGTTTTTGGCTCATTATCCGTTTGGACTGTCAAGCACCATCAGTTTTGCAGCATTTGGCTCAATGTGGACAGAGAGTATTGCCCTATATGCTTAAGATTTATCCTATTACTTCTGTCAGCAGTCATGTCACCAATAAACACTAGTGACCTGTGGGAAGTTCTCTGTGACACTTGGAACAACCTACCTGCCGAGAAGAGCTCTGGACCAGTGCAACTAGGAGAATTGGTTTTCTGTTCTAAGATTACTTAGCATTAAGCACTGTCCCTTCTAAACACACACACACATTAATTTACCTCCCCATTGTGCTTTGTCACAAACAAATATGAGTTACATCGCATCAAATAATAAACTAAGGTGCCTGGAATCCATATTCAGAGCTGACCACATCAGCTCGGCATGCTCTTCAGTCTTCTTTATGAAATCCGTAGACAGTACAATGACACGGCTGATGTATTAACTAATAACTAAATAGCTGCAAGCTCCACAGCCCATTCATTTCTCTGAAGTGCTGGGTGGAGCCATACAGGGAGCTTGCTTTCTGAGCAATGGAAGTAATGGACATGATGTAATTTGCACAAGCTTACAACAACAGAGAAACTAATGAGCCGTTGGGTAAATGTAGAAAATAACTTTTTCAGTCTACCTTACCCTGAGGAGAGAGAAACAATCTGCCATTATCACTTCACTTACCTTCACTGTGCAAGAACTCAATTAAATTCCAGTCTGACCCCATGCTTACCTGATTTTTTTCCTGCCTTCATTTTTTTGTTGTCCTGGCAGCTGGTGCACATTAGCGTTTTCTGTTATGTGCACAGTTCAAACTGCACAAGGTCAATGACACAACTGGAATCTTTTCAATTTGGTGTTTGCAAATTTGTTCTTGCAGAGCGTTTGACCTCTGGAACATATTTGCAGGAGGATGTGCTCTCCAGGGCCAGATGGTGCTGCAGCATGTACCATTACCGTGGCTCAGGGACACGCACAGTGGTAATTATAAGGGATGAAGTGGAAAAAAAAAGAAAAACAGATAAAAGAAACAAAGTCTAAAGTAGCTCTGTCTCTCTCTACGTGCCTCTAAAAAAATGTTGCAGCCTAATAAAAAATGAGACTGACATATTTTATGTTTGAATAAATACACCGACTGTGCACAAGCCCAGTACATACTACATCTCAATCAAATAGAGCACCTTTGGAATGTGTATTCAAATCAAGGATGTGTAGCCAGTAAATCTGCTTTGACTGTGTGATGCTGTCATGTAAATGTGGAGCAAATTCTGTGATGAATGTCTCCAGCACCTCCAACACTCAAAGAATTAAAGCAGTTCTGAAGACAAAGAGTGTAACCCAATATGATCATTCTTTTTGTTCTCCAACTTTCAAAAAAGCTTTGGAATTGTATATTAGATAAAAAAAGCCATAAACATCTGCCAAGCTATATTAATGCATAAATTATTTTTTTTTACTTCTCATAGTTGTGTGGAATCACTTAGGCGTTGGTTTATTTTTCAGCTCCAGACTTTGCCACTTTTGCTAAAATTTACTGACAAACAGAATACCAACAATGAATGACTTCTTAATTAGAGCATTGTTCTTACTGAGAAATATTTACAGCACATTTGTTGCTATGAATTTGAACATTGATTAAAACCTGCAGGTAAATATTTGTTAGTAGATATGGTGCTGATAGGCATGACAGGAGGCCGAGCTGGCAGTGCTGAAGATGCTAAGATTTTCTGTGGGCGTGACAAGGATGGATAGGATTAGAAATCAGCACATCAGACGGACAGCTCAGTTTGAGATGGTTTGGAGGTGTAGATAGTAGGCATGTTAGGTAAAGGATGTAAAAAATAGAGCTGTCAGATAGAAGTCAAGCAGAAAGAAGATTCATTACTGTAATGACAGGACAGAAGAGGATGCAAGAGTGAGACGTAGGCAGATGATCTGCTGTTGATCAGCCGAAAGAAGAAGAAGACCTAAGGTAGCACTGTACACGAGTGGTATTTGTCGCTGATCTTTGGAAAACACAAAAGGGAATAAAGCCTGAAAAAAAACATTTTTTTCATGGTAATTATCAGGTAAACTTCCCATATTAAATTCATCCTATTCAGCATTTTCTGTTTTTAACAAAGGATTTGAAAATCAGTTTTCAATCACATATAGTCACAGAGCAAGGAGATCCATGCTACTGTGGAATATATGCCGTGGAAAATAACCAGTTGTGGTTTGCTGGCTCACTGAGTTGTTTTCTGCAAAATGTTATCATGCCGATCTTTTTCTAGCCTGCAGGCAAAGATATCTGTACAAATCTCTACTTGCATCACATAAATTTTGTGCCCTGAATGCGAAAGTCATTTTTAATAAGTAACTGAACCAAATTACCATGTTTCTGACACTTGTTTCAGTCCAGCCGTCTGCTTGTCTCAAATGAAAACTCCTCTTATGTCTTCCTCGTGTTTTACTCCTGCGCTAATGACCGTTTTGTTGTTTGTTGACAGATGCAGCCAATTAGTCAGGTGTGTGTGTGGGGAAAACATCAAGCCAAAACACATCACAATATATCACCTTCCCACGAGTGCTGATCTCCAGCTGTGTAAAGCTCCTTGTTTGCACCTTCAAATATCTGCAACCCCGTCTCTGCTCATTTGTATTTTTCATGTGGACTGAACGGAATGGGAGTCATGATTTTTGGACTCTCTCCTGTCCACTTGGCGAAGCACTCGTGTTTTTGTCGCCAGATCCTGTTAATTGGTGTATTTCACTGGTTTCGACGCAGCCAACAAGTCTAGAAGCTGTGTCCAGTTTTTAGCAGAAAGAAATGAGAGTCCCAGTGGGAGTAAGAGTCCAGTCATATGTTCCTTCACTGCCTGGTAACGCTTTTAAAAAGACTGCGAAGCGAGTGAAAGACTGAGCAGGAGCTCGTGTTTTATTTAATTCCATACAGGTTTCTTAAAGGCTCTTTAACATTATATTCCTGTAGCCGCGCTGGTGCCTCATTAGTGACTTGCACGGAGCACACATCACTTTGATCGCCACATTTTTACGCCCACCTCCCTAAAGAAATATGAGTGCTACACTAATTACCTCATGTCTATATTGATTACACCCACCTCCTCCAGTAGTCCCTCATCCCCCTGTCTTCGTTTTCTCCGCGCATATCGAGCCTGTCAGGAATCGGGAGGATAAAGTGTATGGGCTGGCACTAAATGTCAACGATTTTCAGATTATCTGAGGCAACAGAAAACATTCAACTGTGACTAATTGCAGCCGTAGCGCTGACAAAATAAATCTCTGTATTGTCATGCATGTCGACAGTATATTATTTTGTCTGTGCTGGTGCTATTTCAATAATCTTGCGCAATTATTCAAGCACTATAAAAAAGCAGAAATAAGTGGTTTGCATTGACTCGAGTAAAGACTGAGCAATATATGATCACAAGCCATAACATTTCAGTTAATGTTCCTGTTTACAACCCTCTCCACCTATCCTTTCACCTGCCTTGATGTAATCAAAGTTTATAGCAACCCACATTTCCTGTGGGCCTGAAGGTAATGGAATTGTTCTAAAAGGTCTTCTCCCTGGAAATCCTCCCTTTGCTCATCTCAATCAATCACACCAACCTCAGATGCCTATTTATATTTCAGCAAATACACGAGCCACAGGTTTTCTTTATTCATTTTCCATGTTTCCATTTCTCAGTTTTATGCAGATGACGCCCTGGTGTGTGTGACAGCCGACAGACTTGATTGACTGCTCTGTCAAATCTACTGCTGGGAGGCGTCAGCTGCTTTCAAGGTGCATGAGGATCAAGGGGAGCTCTTATTGACTGAGAACGCTTCCTGGAAATAAACGCTTCTCCCCCGAACACCCTGCTTCACATTCATACAGTCTCCCCTGGGAGCCTCCCAGCACACCCACAGTGTTCTGCTGTTGGCTACCGAGTAGCTCCACTAAACCCAGTAGGTGGTAACCGTTTACTGAAGTACAACATGTACTACAATTTCAAGGTACATTTGATTCCATTATATTTCAGAAAGAAATAATGTTTTTTCTCACTTCACTATCTATATTCGTTTTGATTGATTAAATTCCTGCTTCCACTTCTATCTAACAGTGATCCTTTTTTTCAGCTGCCTATTTAAGCATTCAGCATAGCTTATAGAAACTCTTCATGGGTCCTCCTCTTTTATTTGTGTTTTCATCAACTATGGACATCATCTTGCTTTTAAGTTGAAAACTGCTGCTTCCCTTTCCCTCAACAGCAAGTGCATAGGTAGCTGTAATTGCTATATCTATTGTTATTATATTATACCTATTGTTGTATAGGTAACAGCTTCCTCCCCGTGTAATTCCTGTTATCACAAGTATGTGCCCCAGTGTATCTACTACAAGACCAGATGTGTGTTATCTTAAATTTTTCTTTACTGGTATAAAAGTATGAAAAGTAAAAGCTATGTAAATTAAAAAAAATTAGCTTTTTAACATTTGGTTTCATTATGAAAAAGAGGGTTGTTCTTCTTTTGTAACCAAATAATTTTACTGCCAAAAACTAACCAAGCAGCAAGTGAGACCAAAGCTGAACAGCAAGAAAAATGATCTGAGTCCAACAATAAAAGAAATGTGGAATAAATAAATAAATAAATAAATAACAGCCCCACGTGGGAATGAAGCCAACCCCTTTGGCTGTAAATCATCTGATTTCTTCCACCATCTTTCCAGCATCCTTATGTTGACTTTTGTTGCTGTTCCAAAGTGAAACTCTCCTTCTATACATCTTTTTAGCAATGCAGTACCACCCTGATTAAATGAGTTCATAACTACTTAGTGATATCTCCAGCTGACGGAGCAGTCTGCCTAAAAGCTATATTCGTTTGATTGATATCATTTGATATAAATGGAGGACTTATCAAGCAGTTATCAGAATCAGAATCAGAATCAGAATACTTTATTGATCCCTGGGGGAAATTATTTTTTGTTACAGTGCTCCATTTTAAACCAACATTAAGACAAGACAGACAATACGCTAACTAAGAATAGTACAATATATACATATATATACATACATACATACATAAGTCACTTATAAATAAATATTTGGAAAAGAAACATGTAGTTGTAGCAGCAAACAGTGTGTTAAGTGGATGCGTTGTACAGGCAGATGGCCACAGGCAGGAATGATTTCCTGTGTCGTTCAGTGGTGCTTTTCGGTAATCTCAGTCTCTCACTGAACGAGCTCCTGTGACTGACCAACATGTCATGGAGTGGGTGGGAGGTGTTATCCAACATTGTCTTTATCTTGGACAGCATCCGCCTCTCCGACACCACCTTGAGGGAGTCCAGCTCCATCCCCACAACATTGCTGGCCTTACGGATCAGTTTATTAAGTCTGTTGGCATCTGCGACCCTCAGCCTGCTCCCCCAGCATGCAACAGCATAGAGGATCGCACTGGCCACCACAGACTCATAGAAAATCCTCAGCATTTTCTGGCAGATGTTGAAGGACCTCAGTCGCCTCAAAAAATAGAGACGACTCTGGCCCTTCCTGTAAAGTGCTGTGGTGTTTTTAGCCCAGTCCAGTTTATTGTCAATGTGTACTCCAAGGTATTTATAGTCCTCCACAATGTCAACACTGACCCCCTGGATTGAAACAGGGGTCAAGTGTTTCCTGGTCTTCCTGAAGTCCACGATCAGTTCCTTGGTCTTTGCCACGTTGAGCTGCAGATGATTCTGCTCACACCACGTGACAAAGGAGTCGACCACAGCCCGGTACTCTGTCTCATCATCCCTGCTGATGCATCCAACCACCGCAGAGTCATCAGAAAACTTCTGAAGATGGCAGGTCTCTGTGCAGTGGCTGAAGTCTGTGGTGTAGAGGGTGAAGAGGAAGGGGGAGAGGACAGTCCCCTGTGGTGCCCCTGTGTTGCTAATCACAGCATCTTCCGTGCATTCACTGCAGTCTTAAACTTTATCCTGCCAGTTCTTGATTCTGTCGACTATCACATGGCACAGGATGGAGGTCCTGGACAATTTCCAGATTTAATGTCTGAAAACATCTTAAATTTACTGGCATGTAAACCGTAGATTATACTGTATCATCAAAAGTTGCTGAATGAGGTGGTTGAGACATCTGACTCAGACTCCTCCTAGATGAGGTATTTTGGGAGTGTCCTACACAGAAGTGACCGCTCTGTGAACCTGGGATGCGCTGCAGAGATTATGTCTCAGTGGATTTGGGAACACCTCAGTGTCCCCCTGAAAAAGCTGGAGGACATGGATGGTGAGGGAGTACTGGGTAACGACCAATGACCCGGATCTGAATAAATGGCAGAAAATGGATGGATGGACAATTGCATCAGCTGAGCTTGAAATAAGTTTCCTGCACACTTAGTTTTAATTGTTTTAGCAAGACCACTAGTGCAATAATATGACAAACACACAAAAAGTAAAGAGCCTGAGGTAAACAACATAAATTTACATACTAAACAGAAGGACAAAAAGATGCTGTGCAAACAGTTTTAGGTGGTAGTTAAGTGTGCAGTGCTGTTCTGTATATTATAAGAAGGCTATGAGGAGCACATAACAACAGGGAGGAGAAAATATCACCAAAAAGGTGGAATATTTAAGAATCTGAAATGCTTCACATGGATAAATACATGTACATGTACACAGATCCGTAGGTAGTACGCTTGCTCACTGACCTGTCCTCATCATTTTGAAGCCCGTAGGCAATGATAAGCGAACAAATCTCACCTGCCATTGCATGACTTGTGCACCCTGAATCTCAAAGATGTTTTTAAAAAAATGACTCACACTATATATTCAATGGAAATGTTCGAATTTCACAAACCAGCTTTGCCAGCCATTTGACTGCAGTCGGTCATGGATATGAAATTGCAGAGAAGAGCTGCCTCCCATCATCTGAGCGACGATTTTACAAGCAGTGAGAGGAGATGTTCACAGCGTATTTGCAGCCGTGGCAAGCAGCTGAAGACATGAAAGATTTCACCAACTGTGCTAACCCAACTTAGTAAAATTTTGGAATACATTGACAGTTTGATGAATCCCTACTCTGTTGGATATATACTACCAGCAGCAGCTTTTTTTTTCTTTTCTTTTTTTTTTTACCCTGAAGCAAAGTAAAGCAGAACAGCCACACACACACTCGTTGTTCTCCTTCTAGCCAAACACGATGTGAGCACACTTATCATGCCTGCTTCAGAAACCCACCGTGTATGTTGAGCGGTTTGCTTGTCTGTCCAAACCTCAGAGGCAGCACTGATCTCGCTGGGAATTCTCGCACAACAGAGACAGAGGAGCTTTCAAAAGCCTCCTGAAAATAAGATATGTCCAAACCAATCGCGTATCGCACAAGAATATTTCCACAAAAGAAAAAAAGACAGCAGGACAAGGAAAGGATTCATAGCTCTTCAACAGCTAGGTTGTCTATCTGCCCCAGTGCTCAGTGCAGCCATGCAAACATTCATGACAAGCTGGTACATCTGCACTATGATCCTGCAAAAAACATGATATCTTGTTTAAAAAGTCTCATCTGTGCTTTCAGAATGATTGTCAGTGAGCTGCTTTTCTTTGTTAGGGCAAGTAAGAAGTTTAAAGTCGTGTTTTAAGTGGTGATTCATCCAAATTAGGGAATAGATTTTCTCACTTGCTACCTCTGCTGTTGCAGATATGGAGTGCGATGGAGAGCTACATGTATAGGAGAGGTAAATAGGTCATTCTTTGACTGCAGCTCTACAGGGACTACATGACTTATATATATATACACAGTTGCTTCAGATCTGGTGACTGTGGAGACCATTTGAATACAATGAATTCATTGTCATGTTCAAGAAATTCTTTTGAGATGATTTGAGCTTTGTGACATGGTGTGTTATCCTGCTGGAAGCAGCAATCAGATCATGGGTACACTGTGGTCACAAAGGACATGGCTAGCGACAATACTCAGCAAGGCTGTGGTGTTTAAACAAAGCTCATTTGGTACTAAGGGGCTGAACACGTGCCAAGAAAATATCTCCCACACCATAACGCCATCAGCAGCTTGATTTTCTAAATAGGTGAAATTAAATGTTAAATTCTCTGCACTTACATAGTAGTTACAGAGCACTCTGACATCTTTCTTTAATCTGGTAGACCAAAAATTATTCAATAATTTAATACACAGAGATTTCTGAAGTGGTTACAAATTATATTTGGGAAAATAAATTAGGTTTATAATGTGTCAGCCCTGCAGTTAAATTGGGTTTGGCATTAAAAAAGAAAAAGTTGGTTAGATTTAGGGAAGGTTTCAAATGTGTCATAGCTTTTTAAATTGTGTTTTTTTTAAATACGTGTTCTCATTGTGGTTTTTCCACAACAGGCAGCTTAATTCTGCAAAAATAAAACTTCACTCGGTGTACCGGCAAAGCAACAAACAGCAGAGAGACACAGATAGCAACTCAACGATGAACACAGAAAATTTAGCCGTGGAAGAGACAGATATTTTCCACAGGTGTTGGCAGAACCCAAAACCAGAGCTAAATGAGCGCGGATATTAGATCTTCACCAGGTGGCCAAAAACTCAACAAGTAAATGAGCAGCTGCTGCTAGCGAGTTCACCACATCCACTTCAAAGGTCAAACTTGTTTCTGCTGCTCCAGAGTTGCCACTGAACCCATTATTGGACCCATTAAGTTTCATGGTTGTAATCATGGTCGTAAACACTTGCAGTATGAAAATGGAAAACAGCAGTTTGCATTGTGCATTGTTTCGTAATATTACTTCCACTTTATAAGTTTTTAGCATTTAAAGGACTTGGTCCTTTTAAAACTGTTGGTTTTGGTAACTTGATCACAAAACTGCTGTTGTTTTTTTGTTTTTTTAGGGTGTAGATTTTAAGGTTAAATGACGATTGGCATTTGTCTTTAAAATTTAGTTCTATCTCATTATTTATTTGAAGGTAAACTATGTTGCTCCTGTAACATATTTTATTAAAATTAACCACTGTTAGGTTGTTTGGCTTTGTCGCAAGCTGCAAGCTTTGTGTCATGTTGCATTATAGTTTTTTGTGTTGGAAAAGTAAATATATATGTATGAAATTACAGTTAGATTTGCATCACAGTGGAAGCAGAAGTCTCCAAATCTCTCTGATTCAAACCAGACTCCACTACAGGTACAATAGCTTGTCACTGGGGCGCACTTCTCTAAAACACTCTTATTTATACCCCCATGGTTTGTACCTCACAGAGACCATTCCTGAACCTCTGGTCACAATTTCTGTGTACGTTAGTGGAACAGTACAAAAAAACATTTTTAAAAGGATGCAGAATTGAATGTTACCTGTTATTTTGGTGTATATTTGAGCTTGAACTCTGGGAGACATCTGCAGTACCGAGAGAAAACCCACCAGGCACAGAGAGAACCGGCTACAAAATGAAACTTGTCATAATGATGTAAAGGAAACACTGAACCGTAGAATCTAAGCTCAAACTGCACATATGCCATCTCCTGCTACTTCACCTCAAAATCTAGACAAATTGCTGCCAACGTGTGCCTTTAGCTTTTTCTGCATAGTTAACTTGATTTCCACTAATTAGTGATTTCTAGAAGTGTAAGTGAGAAAAAAGAATTATAATTTGAGCAAGTGCACCCTTGAGGACTTTACAGAGGAAAGTCTGGATATATAACAGTCCTAACCTAAGTATTTACAGTGCCATTATTATATTACCCGTAGTTGAATAAGTCCAGAGGATGAAATTTGCCATGAGGAAAGCTCCACTCAGTCTGATATGACAGGGCGTGTGTCATGAAAAACAAACTACACTAAAAAGCTCTTTTTGCCCGTTAGTTACCAAAGTGCAAAGGCTCAAGTGACATATTTAGCACTGTTATATTTGTTAAAGAGTAACAGCCATTTAAAAGGGGGCACTGCCATGGCTTTTGCACTCACTGACAGCATTATAAATGATTTCAGCCTCGATGTTTTGCAGTCCTTCACTCCTGACCTCCAATGGCTCCCTTGTCATTCGCTAGCATCTGGCCCACTTGCTTCCCCCCACGAGAGCGAGCATGTCGGGGCAGACAAGTGTGCCTCCCTATGGGCCCAGATGATGAGACAGTGCATTTACATTAGCCTAGTGAAGCAGGAGCGGTGGCACAATGCCAGCACTGAGGCACAGACCTTACAGCAGAGCATCTGGTACATTTGCACTATTGTCAGGAGTGGACTGGCCTGACTGCAGACAGACTCATAGACGACACTCAGGCAGAGAGGCAGACAAACTGGCACACAGTCAGATCATAAAGTCAGATAAACAATCATATTCAGACAGTTAATTAGCCATTACTCATTCAGCCAAAGAGGGAGATAGACTCCTGGCCTGTATCTCAGCCAGTTATTACCAGGGAGTGGAACTAGAATGGAGAAAAGACGCCTTCATTTATGGGATTCTGGCCTCCAGTCACTTGGATGGTAGGTTGCTATGTCCACAGGGAAATTAGGATGGCGAGAGAGTCGCTGAGTGTCGAAATTATCTTGGACACAAACTGTAATCTTCCTCCTAACCATGAATTTTCTTGGAATTTCAGCACAACTTTCAATAAAGATTCAAATGGAGGGGGCTGAAAATGGCACATTAGAGTGGCACTTTGAAAAAGGCACTTAGGTGCACCAAATGTAAATTTCCATTAGCTGGAAGGTGGATGGACACATTAATGGCAGTGAGGGCAGCAACGTTTTCAGAAGGGTTGCATTACACCGAGATTTGGTGTAACAGAGAGGGGAAAACTGCTGTTCTTTAGCTGAATTGGGTTAAAATTCATTGTGCACTAGAGCTGAAATATGCAATAAAAGTAGTTGCAAGAGGCTTTTTTTTTAAAAAAATAAAATAAAAGCTGCCCAAGCAGCAAAACAGAAAAAAAAAATCCATAGAACAGAAAAGGAACAATCATTGTGGGTGATGATAAGAAAGGTTTCCCAGCCTTTACATCACAAGTTAGGGCCTGTGTACTTTCCCAACACAGTTTGTTTCATATTAAGACTTTTACCTTTACATAAAAGGAATTGTTGTCAAGCATTAATAGCCCAAATTTGTATGCTTAAAATAGACAATACATAAATGCAAAACTCATTTGGTAAGAGATATAGAATAATACAAAATCCATAGCTTTAACAAATATTATTTTCCTCATCATTATTTCATTCTTCAGCTCCTCCCGTGTCCTGTTTTCTCTGGAACTTCATTCTTTGTCTTGCTTTCAATTTATTTCTGTTATATTTTGAAGGTTATTTTCTTGGGTGGCTTTCACTAACCTGCTTTGTTACCTGGGTTCACGTGTGCTTGGTTAGTCTCCCTGTCTGTATGTTTGTGTGGAACACAATACTAATGCTGAGAGCTAATCTTACACATCAGGTATTCATCATATGAAGGATAAATGTGCTTTATTTGAAAGCAATTTCCCTCATGTCCTCACTAAGTTAACGCAATAAGTAGAAATGAACAGTAAAGTTTGTTTTAGTGGTCTTATGCAAAAGTCCTTGGACACACTTTTATGTTTCATTTAAAATAAATTGTGACAACTCTCCAAATCATTAGCTGCTTTAGCTGCTTTTATGTCTACCAATCATGCTTTAGTTTGATCAGGAATTCATCTCTGTTATAACAAGTCTTTCAGAGCCACATTTCAATGTGAAACTCATGTTTTGAGAAATCAAAATATGGAAAATTGTCATAACACGTGTCTCAACATGTGAAACTTGAACAAAGTTAATATAAAAGTGGGACACCTGGCTACCCTATCGCCCTCATACAGTCCAGCTTCCTGAGTTTCCAGAGTGCTATCCCCTCTTCTGTTTCAGTTCTTATCTGAACGTGGGTCGACTTTGTGAAACTTTATTGCCATTGTGACAGAAAGAAGAATTTTTTTAAAAGGAAACCTTACAATTGATATGTCCAATTTTACTGAGATACAAATACCAACACAATTCACCTCTTATAGACATCGGCATGTCTATAAGAGGCATGTACATAGTCTAATATTATAACATTTGACAATGCAATCACAATATAGCTACAACATAGGAATCGCAAAATTGTATTTGTAGTTTATATGTCTGTTTGCAAATCCAGAAGCTACGTCTTGAGATGAAATTGTGGAGTACAATGCATATGTAAATACTAAAAAACAAACAGGAAGGCCACAGAGAAGGTTTGTGGATATAGTAGAGGAGGACATGCAGACTATTAGTGTAACAAAACAGGAGGCTAGGGATAAATTGAGATGGAAGCAAATGATTTGCTCTGACTAGCCCTAAAAGGATGAGCAGAAAGCAGAAGATATGAAAAACAGTACTGAGCAACCTAAACATTATAGCTCCAGATGCTTCTCAGCCATGGAAACGCATGCCACGAAGCTCCCAGCACACAGCTGATGTTGATGCTAGGAGAGGTTTGAACCTCTGCAAAGTGTTGGTAACTTTTACGCACTGTGTGCCTCTGTCATTTATTTAAGATTCATTGCCTTTTTACTTTCACTCATTAGTTGGATGTTGGCACACACAGACACACACACAGACACAGATCGATTACATAAGTTCTTTACCTAACAACAAAACAAATTTCCTTGCGAGGATAAAAGAGTAAAAATATCTCCTGATTCATCACCAGGACGTTGCTTTAATTGTTGGTGAAGTTATACTGTGAGTGCTTGTCTGCTCGTCTCCCCTCCAATAGAGGCACACAACAAAGCCAGACCTGTACAAAGCACCAGGTCTTCATCCGTGGCCCAGTCACCCCTGAAACTAGATTCCCTCTTCCATCATGCCTGAGGGAGCAATTTAATTAAAGGCTAGCTCAGAGCAAAGGACACCCATCACCCTATTCTTGATGTTTCCACAGTCAACAAATATGGAAAACAAACAATCCCCCAGTGGACGATGTCCTGGCCTAGCTACACCAACTGTAAATACACACAAAGTGAACAGATTGTCATGTAATGACAGCAGTTTACTGGGTAAAGGGGTAGGATTAAGTATTATTTGGTCTTTATTTTCATTTGAATGGCCCTAATGATTGACGTTATTTAATTAAATTCAGTCCTGGAAATCTCTTTTCTAATTTACCTGCATGCCATCATGAATGGGCTTCATTTTTTGGCCCATCTGGTAATATAATTCATTAATTTCCCTCCTAATGGCCTGTCAGCTATCATTATCATGTTAACAAAGTGTTTGTTACAGAAAGAGCTAGACCCCCATTCATGCAAAAATGAAAGGGGTCAAACTGTTTAAGTTTCAGCTGATCAGGTTTTTGGCAACGTTTCGGTCATTTACTTGTAGTAGCTTTCCGATTTACATGTCAAAGTCTGCATATGAAAAAAATAATAATAACAGTTATAGGAGTCACAAAACTTGTGACAGTGTTGTTCCTCTCTCGCCCACCCTTCACTTCTGCTTGAGGCTAGTAGTTGTCAGCAACATCAGCCAGCGTCTGTAAATCTGTGACTGAACTCCTGGCAGTTGGTTGAGCTGCACCGAGGATGTGTAGGGAGGCTATGACAACAAAAAGGAATAAATATAAGAGAAAAAGAAGCACAACACTTGTTCTGATAAGAACTAACTCAGTGAGAGTGAGAGAGAGAGCTCACACCTTGACTAACTGGATTTGACTCGCCTCAAGAGCTTGTAAATAGTTCACCGTAAATAAACTCACTTAAAATGACTTGAGTCCAGCCTGCACATTGGTTATGATATAAGGTGTGCTTCACATGACTGGTAACCATTTCTGAGGGACTTTTTTAAATATTGTGCCACAGTATGAAAAGCAATTTTACATATAACCATAAACATAATTAGTAGACCTAAATCCTTTTAACAATGGCTGGGTTCCATAATTAGTAAATATGTTCCCTCCAAACTTCAAGTCAATTGTATTTACAGCATATAGCACATTTAAAAAAACCAAAAAAAACAACCCTCACACACACTGAGGTTTCTGAAAACCTGGTGTCAAAACGTAAAACTCATGCCAACATAATAAAACTGTAAACCAAACAAAGAAAATCATTATAAAAATGTAACTGAATAAGAGAAATACTTGGATAAACCTGAAAAAGGAATTAAAAATAAAAGCATACATAAATGGATTTTTTTTTCTAAACATTTAGGGGGGAAAAACTAATAAAATGCTCACATTGAAAATCACGAGACACAGACTTGACTAACAGCAAGTGGGGGGGGGGAAGGGTATGTCAGTTGTCAGGTTTTTACATTGAATGGCAGACTGTTCCAGAGCCTGGGGGCAATAACAGCAGAGCCAGTTTGCCTTTAGCTTTTCGGCAAGAAGGGGGGCCACTGAGAGAAGTCTTTGGCAGGGTGACCTCTGTGACCTGGAGGCAAAATATGGAGTTAAATGATCTGTGATATATTGTGCAACTGATCCATCGAGGGCTTTTAAACTGGCTTTAAACTGGCTTTAACTTAGCAATGGTTTTCAAAGACATTGCTGACTTCAATAAAACCATGAAAACAGAAGGATTTCTGCAGTTTGGACACATGTGGATGAAGCACCAAGTGTTTTAGAATAAAGCATTGTAGAGTTTGATGGACTAAATAAAATAATTTCAGTTTTGCTGTTATTGGCAGGTAAGTGAGTGTAACCAGGAGTGATACTGAATATTGTGTATCTGAAAGACAGAGCTGAGGGGGTAACATGTGTAATTACAATGCAGTTTTATTCAAAGTTCAGATTTAGATTATTGGCTTTCATTTGGCCACCTGGAATATGGGACCAAGAGCAGTGACACAAAATTAAAATGGTGCAATTGGAAAAATCCCAAAATTATGAGCTGCAAGAAATGCAATTTAATGCAGAGAGAAGCTGCAGTTGGCTCTTCTGTACACATGGGACCTACAGTATTGGAATTCTCCCTTACAGTATGGGGGGGGGGGGGGGGGGGGGGAGTCTTGAGCCACCTATCATGTAAAGATAGATCTATCTATCTATATCTATATATAGTGAGGAAAATCAGAAATAGGTGCAGCGATTTACTTAAACGTATGCAAACATACAAAACTAGTGTATGAGGCAAAAACAACGTTTGTCCGACAAATTCGAAAGTCCATATTTGGTCTGACCACTTGTCTTCTTCAAAACAACCTGAACTCTCTTAGAGTAGCTTTCTTGTTGTCTGTGAAGATTCTCAGTCATCCAGGTCATCATAGTCTAAGGAGCTTAGAAAGAAAAGCGTCTGGACTTCTTTGAGTTGCTTGAAGACGTTTCACCTCTCATCCGAGAAGCTTCTTCAGTTCTAAGGTCAAAAGGTGGAGAGTCCCAGATTTAAAGCCAGTGGGAGTTTCCCCCCAAAGAGGGACAAAGGACCCCTGATGATCCTCTACCTAATCACATGAGCCAAGGGAACTCAAAACTGGATTATAGATGGCAGACAGTTGGTGTCGTAAACCACCGTCTCTGTTCAAAGATGGTCGCTCACAGTGGACATAGATGGCTTCTTTCACTCCTCTTTCAAACCATCTGTCCTCTCTGTCCAAAATGTGAACGTTGGCATCTTCGAAAGAGTGACCTTTATCTTTTAGATGCAGATGGACTGCTGAGTCTTGTCCCGTGGAGGTGGCTCTTCTATGTTGTGCCATGCACTTGTGAAGTGGCTGTTTGGTCTCTCCAATGTAGAGGTCTGGGCATTCCTCGCTGCACTGTACAGCGCCGGCCGCGCGAAAAGCAACGACAGCGATCCAGTTTAGGAGGCCGTCCACAACGCCAATGAAGTCCAGTCAGCAGCCTGGAAGGTGGCTGGCGATGTTGAGGTACCGGACGTGGACCGGACTGGACCAGGCGAGGCAGGTGGCTGGAGAGCTAAACGAGTCCCATGAAAAATGCGCCCGTAGTCGGGGGAACACTATGGAACACAGAACAGAACCCAGAAGCGCAACTCTGACAAAGAAACCAAAAGACTAGAAATGATAAATAAAGGCAAAAATCAAAGTACAATAATAATGAAAACTCAAAACTCTGGGTCAATGACTCAGGCACCCCAACAGTAGTATCTCTCTTTTGAAATCCTCTGACCAGGATTTGAAACAAAAAATTTGGAGTTATCAGTCCTTGTATACTTTGGCATACCTCAGCTTGTTTCCTTTCCTTATGAATGGCCGCCTGACAGCCGGCCTTCCACAGAGACCATTTCTGATGAGGCTTCAGCGAACAGTAGATGGATCAACTGAAGGTTCCAGAGTCATCTCTCAGGTCAGGTCAGGTCTGTCAGAGATTTATTGATTTTTATTTATTTATATTTTGATGGATGTGACTTTCAGATACTGTTCTTCCACTGTAAATTGTTTTTTGGGCCTGCTACTTCTTCTTTTGTCCTCCACTTGTCCAGTTACCTCAGTTTTTAAAGAGAACTACACATAATCCCAAAGCAAAAGGGATATAATAGTTAAAAAGAAGATGAAAATATTCTTTAAGGATAATAATAATAATGTTGATTCAACAATCCAATTATTTAGCACATGCTTATACATATTATTACATGCATTTTTCCCACACCTTTTTTATTCTGTAGAATAAAAACGGTGTGGGAAAAAATGCATTGAAAACAAAAACACCCACCAACAGCATAATGCAGTTCAGCAGTATAACAAGTCACATCATCCAAGATCAGCTGAATCCCCATCACAGCATTTTTGAAGGTTCTGCTCAGATCTAGCGAGGAGAGTCTTTTAAAGTCACGACAGAATGCATGTTATTTATAGCAAATGTGAAAAAACATTCAAAGCGATTCATGTAGTCCTTTAAATCCTCCCTGTGTCTTTATTCTCCTGGTCAAACATGCAGCTATTATCTCAGTGGGATGTTGGATGAAAATAAGAATTCCCTATTTTTAGTGTGATATGATAAGTACCTTGTGAATGCATCTCCCATCTCTCCCGCTCTTGTATGCACTGTTGCTCATTCGCCCCAAATGGGGCAGTGTGCCTGCATTAAAACACGCCTGCTCATCATTTGTCACTGGGCCCAAGGGTAATGAACGGGGTGAATTGGATGTACTCTCTAATTATGGAAAGGACAAAAAGCCAGTATGATTCTCTTGTCAAAGTCCCCCTCCTGCAGCACCGTGGGGAGCAGCTTTCACTCATAAATCAGAGGCGGGATTCAGATCTGCATCGGATTAGAGACAACATAAAAGGGAGAAATATAGTGCAGATGTGGGCCACAGACAATCAGACATGGCATGGCCTATGGCAAGTAATAACTAGGCGACTGAGCATGCCCGCACATTGAAGAAGGCAAACACCTGCCAATCAGCATCCTTCATTGTCCGCATACTCAGCAGCATTACAACTACCATCATCATCATCATCATCATCATCATCGTGCTGGCCCTGACAATCAGATTTTGCAGCGTCATAACCTCAGTACTCCAGGGATCATTGCAGTCGATCAACATGCTCCAGCTGCTGCTGGCATGCTAGATTGCTTGCGGTGGTGATTACATTTTAAATTTGTATGGCTTCTCATGGTCTGATGGTGATGGTAAGAGTATATAGAGCCAAAGCGCCCACACAGCAGAGATCTGCACTGGCCCCTCATGAATACTCAGTGGAACTTGTTTTAAAAGAGAGCACAGTTAGAGTTCACAGAAACCAGACTTTTTATAGCACGCAGGGGGGAAAAACCAGTTACTACTTTAACGAGAGCAGCTGCAACAACTGACTTCTCTGTTTCTGGCTTTATAACAGTTTCTACAAACTCACAGTGGAGGTTTGATCCTTTTATCTTACAACAGATTCATGTATAATGTAAAAGCACCAGCATAACATCCAAGCTGTAGTAATCCTGGTCGTGGCATTTCCACAAAAATAAATCCGTTCATTTAAATCCTTTGGAGAAGTATTAAATGCCGCAATAGGCTGCACTAATAATGAAGATACAGAAGAATTCATTAAATCCATCTCTGTAAAGATGGATCGAGCAAAGCTTCCTCGTGTTCATATTATGCTGCAAATTTTCATTATTTTCCAGCTTTCAGTTTGAGGCATCACTCTCCTCTCGGGACTGTAGATAAAACCCGACTCGGGGGGGAATTAAAGTGAAGGTGTTGCACAGACGTCCTGCTTGCTTCTACGTGCTTGTGTAGACTTTTGTAACACTTTTGTCTGGTTTCCCAAGAGGGAATATGAGCACAAAAAATCAGACCGTGTTGTCTTTTAATCCCCTGGAAGTTGAAGTCAAATGTCTGTGGACATTGTTATGGGGCGTTACAGTTTTACGTCACAAATATGATTGGGATTTTAAAATTCACGACATCAGCAGCAGCAGTGGAAAAACAGCCGCGGAGTAAATAATTTGTGCTCCTGAGAATGCTTTGTCGATTTGCCAAATTGCCCACGTTTCCCCAAATATCCCCGCTAAAGCTCAGAGATATGCATGCCCTCTAACCACGCAGCAATCGGTGCACTCTTCGAAAACAGACTTTCTGTGAAAGTCCTGTTCTCATATGCTGTTTTTGTTATTGTTGTTATTGTTCAGCCTTCCAACCTTTCGCTGTTTTATTGCATATTTTCCCCCAGTGACTCAGATGGCAACACTGATGTGAGTTATTGCTTCTGGGAAGTCTCTCTTGCATCTCCCTTGGGGATCTTTTTTTCATAAGCAGATTATACACAATCACTAGCAAATGGGGGTGAAACATGCAGCCACTCCTCTCTATATTTAATGCTGTCATATTGTCATATGTGGTGCTTCGTGCAGAATGGAATTGCTGGAAAGCTGCTTAAAGCTGGTTATAATCTGCATATATATATTTTTTACCTGAGCAAAGATTAAAACTATAAACAAAATGAGCCAACAAGTGCTGCCCGTGTTACTAAAACCTTACATGTCTTCTTCATCTGTGCCATTGAACTATTTTGCTGCTCAAAACATATTACAAAAACATTATTCAGCCACTCTGTTGCTCTGGTTGACATCTTCCTTTATTCCAGTAAACAAAGATGTAATTTATGCTGAGTCATGAATTGTAATTGAGTTGTTTTATGCCAAAGCCACACCGCTGGTTTTTTATGGAAGTGACAACCTCTGAGGCCAAACATTTAATAATTTAATAATAATAACCTTTATGTCCCTAACGTTTTCTAAGGCAGAGTTAAAAGGTGCTTCAAAACAGTGACCAAAAAGTGGATTAAGTGCCAAACATATACATCACTAAGATATATGCATAACAAGTTGTAATAATATGAGGAAATGATAGATTTTAATGTGTTCAGCTACAGAGGAGCATGGCAATGTTATATCGAGTCAAAAGGCACTTGTGAAATGCTGGTTAAAACTGAGATGTTAATCAAAGATGTAAAACTCCGATTGCTTCGGATCAGTTACTTACTGAGCAGCACCGTTAGAAATATGATCAGGACCAAGAACAAGGACTTGAACATTATTTGAGTTCAGGTACATAAGAAATAGCGTGAGGCAGAAATGCTGTGAACCCAGATTTTCTTCCAGACTGGCTAAGTTATACAACTGGCAGTAAATGGATAACAGTGCTAGAACACTTTACATGGGCAAGGGGCGCCAGACAGAAACTGAACAAGATCGGTCCAGTGACTGAGATCTGTGGGAAACCACGAGCATGAGGACATTTTGTGGAGTAAAATTGTAAATGGTGACTATGCTGTGTGATAATATGAAAACCTGTAGATCATCTACTTAGGCTAACCCTGTTTTCAAAGTGCTGTATGAGCCAAAAACATCCTCAAAGGTAGGCAATACTTTCTCTTTAATACAACTGTACATGAGGGGAATTTAAAAAATAATTCACCGAGGCCTCATCTCAACTAATTTGGATCACTGAACTGGAAATCTCAGCTGCAATTTGTCCTGTCTTTGTTTTTTTTACTAACAACTCTTCCAGGAAGCCCATACTCTAGTTATGGTGAGTGAAAATCTAGTGTTGCGTTTTACCTGATATTGGTTAACCAGTCTGTGTGCATTTATACCTGTACAGTATATATATACACCTTGCTAATCATGCTTTAGATCAGTCCAAAAAACCAAAGGTGACCACGTCCATCTTTTCCAGAGTATATACGCCACACAACTTAAGCAGTTAAGCAATGACTCTTAAGTCAATGACTTAACTGAAATCTCCACTTTATTAGCTGGCAGACTTAACAAACAAAGGCAGAGCAGAGCTGGAACAGAATGACTAAAAAACTAGTCTTGGCAGACCCACAAACAGGAGTACACACAATATGAGAGGAGATCACCACAACAAACAGAAGAAAACTTAGAGCTTAAATGTACACATAAGGAAATCAGGAGATGGAACACACAAGTGAACAGAGGTGAACTAAATCTGACTAATGACACATGGGAAGCAAAAGTGAACATACACAAACACGATAGGGGACTAACAAAATAAAGCAGGCAGCAACGCATAGAGACTCAGGTGAGGCTGACGCTGGGACTGGGGAATAATCAGACATGGAGACATGATAGATGGAGAAAACCAAAGAACAAAACAGACGTCAAAAGGAGACGCTGAAGACAGAACACAGAGACGAGACACGAAAAAGAGAAGATATATGAACGCAACCAAGAACCAAAAACTAGAAATTTAAGTTACAAAACTCAGAGGTTCTCAAAAAGTGAACATAAGTATTTCATAATCCTACAGAATGAATAAAACAAATTATTGACCCGGGATTGTGATGAGGGCATGGAAATAGAAAAAAAGTACTTTAATAAACAGATGACATTTTTAAAACAAGCATATGATATATATTACATTTTATTTTCTGCCAAAATATATTCTGCCTGCCTGGATTTTGACCTCTTTTGAGAATTCTGTTGCTTCTCGTCTTTTAAGATCAAGACATAAGCAAAACTTGTCTTCTTTGGCTTGTGAGGCCAGTCAGTAATATAACACATATAAAAACATCCTCTGAGCTGTAGCACTTGCAGCACTCCATGCCAATAAGATTAGGAGGGGTTGAGTGCAGATAAGTGAGGGAGGGCGGTCCAAGATCTGACACAACAACTTGCAGTCACAGAAGAAAGAATGGCAGACGACAAGATGAGACCTTGTTTATTGCTGGCAACTTTTGTAAAGATCTAATCAAAAGATGTTTTTCTGTGTCATTTGGCTCAACTGTCTCATTTTAACCCCATTCAGTTTTATTTCTATAACACGTTTAATGCATGCATAAAAAAACTAAACTAAATAAATAGAATGTCAAAGAAGTGTAGCAAAAGTCAAAACACCAAAGTAAACAATTGGAAATAAACAAAACAATCACAAACAACAAAATGTGGAATATGTCTTGGTGTCAAGGCAAAAAATTATGGGGCACCTAAAGTAAAAGCCAAAAAGTATCTTGAGGTTTATTTTGAAAAAGATGGCTGTGTCCTTTAGATTCTGAGTAGGGCTGCAGAAGAGGTCAGCTTACAGGGTTTGAGGAATGTGCTAGCTAGAACTAGTTAGGCTGGTAATTTAATTGGCTCCAACCAGAGAATTTATTTTTAAAAATCTGTTATTTTTTCTTTGTCAACTTGAATTAGAAATGGTTTAACATTTGCAATATTCTTTTTCTAAACTGACTTTTGTTCTGTTTCTTATTCAAATGTTCAGTGATTAAAGATGAACCTCAGATATTATGATCTCTGCTTTGTGTTGATTTAACTTTCAGAAGTAGCATGACATCCATACACTTATGTAATTAGCAAATAATCTATATCTAAAAAAAAAAAAATCATCAGAGTATGCAGTAGGTTTTTTTTATGTCTTTAATATTTTTTTTTCCTTTTTTAAATGGTAAGTTTTCCAACATTATATGTTAATGAAAATAAGACATGCTAAGTTGCATAAATGTTCAATAGATGATAAAATAAAAGCATAAATGTGTATTTTAGACATTTCACCATTATTCTAAAAGATGTGATAGAAAAAATGCACTAAATCTCAAAATAGATCCGTGTAGCAGCTTAAAAAAAGCAGCTTCTTTCTTCTTCTTTTTGTGACTTTGTGCCCTTTGTTAATGAAGTTATCTTCACTTCAGCAGATCAAAATGCTGACCATAAGAAGAAAAGGAAATATCCGAGGCCGTATCCTTGAGTTGATTCTTTCATTCCAGAAAAAACATCTCTCAAATACCATCTTCTCATCTGCTGCTGACTTGAGCGGAGTGAAAAATGCTCTTAAATCATGAATATTTTTAAACTCTATCCTTCTGTCTGAATGTGAATGTTAGTAGATGCTGCAAGACTTCAAACTGCATCCGTAGGACGTGACTGCATTGTATTTGTTTTGGTCCAACTACATCAGCTGACTGTACATTTTAAAACTTTTTTTTATTTCATTGATCACTTTTTAAGTTTTGGACTAGATGAGGACATAGCAAACATCTTTGGCCTGTGAATAATTAATGAAAATGAAATTCTCAGGCAGCATAAGGTGCTGCTTTCAGTTGATCCAAAACTCAGGTTCTGAATAAAGAAGTCTGACCCTCTCTGAGTGTACTGCACCAGCGGTATGGATGAAGCTGATGAGCTGACTCCATTCCTGTTTCAAAGAATGATGGGGATGGGGAGGGGAGGTTTCTTCCATCTGGTTTGCACAAGTTATTTTTTTCCGCTGTTACTATTTTACTTATATTTTTTGGATATGATATATATATATGTATGTGTGTATGCATGGACATGCAGTGCATGTATGACTGCCTATGTGTATATTAGTGTGAAAATATCAAAGCAGGTCCATGAATCTCTCTGTTTCTCTACTTTATTGGTATATCCTGAAAATATAACTAGCTGTTAACAATTTATTTTACTGGTCTTATGATGTGCCCAAAAGGAACAGTACCATTTGCCCTCTGATTGTTTTCAAAGGCATCCTAGAGTCCAGAGAATCTTAAAACAAATTGATCTATAATTGCTAAGAATAATATGGTTCTCCCGGCACAGTCTGTAGAGCATGGAGGTGATACTGGGAAATAGGCAGGAGTGTGGAAATGCATGAGTCCACCAGCAGGACCGGTGTCTGCTCCTTTGTGTGCAGGGAAATGAGAGGAATACAGCCAAAGTCTCACAACATTACTTCCAGTGGGTTATGTGTATGTTTCTGACCAAACTGTTAGAAACCAACTCCATAAGGGCCCAATATCTTTCAGTGGTACCTGTGCTTATACACCAGCGCTGTGCAGCTCAATTGGCATTCACCAGAGAACAACAGGACTGGCAGGTTCACTACTGCTACCCTATTCTTCTCATAGATGTTGCAGGTAATATAATGTTTTCCATGGTGTCTCCAGGCCACCCATTCTGGTGTTTTCTGGTGAATTCCAGGCACACTGCAAGGTGCTGGGCTGTAAGCACAGGTCCTGCTTAAGGGGGTCATGTCCTCATTAAAGCCTCTGAGGTTATTTTGTAGGCATCCAGCAGTGCTCCTAGTGTTCCTCCTCAAACAAAAGACTTGATCTAATACCTGTCCAGTTGTCACTTTAATTTGAATCAAAGCAGGTAAAACTGATTGATGATGCTTGTTGGTTTCTAATAGGACAGACCAATTTCCCTAAAGTTTAACAGAATTAGATTTCTACTGGGATGATCAACTGCTTCTTTATGTTTTTAACAGTGTATCATTCCTGCAGACACGCTCCATTCATTAATGCTCGTTGTCAGTTCACTGGATTACTGTACTACAGATTCAATTTGATATGATATTGATGTAAAAGTATTTAGTTTTAGGTTATTTATTGGTTTCAGTGTGGTGGCATTTTACACCTAGCTTTCAACAAATTTTAAAAATAAGAGAAAATTAAGTAAAATCAATTATATTTTTAAAAAGTGTGGAAAACTCAAAAACAATGAAAAGGAAATAAAGATTTTAACTGTTTTTAAATCTGTGTTCTGATGCGCTGAATGGAGAAGAGGAAGGATTCATTTACTTAAATACAGCTTTACAGGTTAAAGCAGTTCAGCAACAATGGTGGGTAAAAGTAAAAAGTGTCCTTCACGATTATAGAAATGGGCTCTTTTTGAGTTTTTCATATCCTATTGCTGGTGCAGTAATGTGTGCAGCTTATGGTTGGATGTGATGGAGTAGTTTAATAAGTAACACCGCCTTAAGAGTCTAATTTCTTAAGGAAGGACGTGATGAATGGGATTCTTTGCAGACTGGAGTACAATCTACAAAGAATCTCTAGTCTACAGTGGAAGTATGAGGAGATCTAAAAACTGAAATACTCGAGTACAGTGTAGTTTGAACATAAACACAGCGCACGAATGAACATGTGGTTTCACCACTGAGTGACAGACATTCAGGGAGTTGTGCCAGATAACGTCTGCACTGTAAAGCCATAACTTCTCTTGTCTTTATAATCCATCCCATGGATAATGCAGCAGACGTCAAAAGATGACAGAGTGGGCTCACTGTACTCTAGTTTAATTGCGCAGATTTACATCAAATATGCCTCAGCAGGAAATAACGTTTAGCAAATAGGTCTTATCACTCTTTTGCAGTAGTCTGTTTAATTAAAAACGCTGCGCCTCCACTCACCGGCTCCTAAAGAACTCGGGGGGCATTAAGACCCAGCAGAGGTACAACAGTGAACATCTGTCGCGGTCTCCTCTGTATGAATTGCGCTTGGGCTCCAGTCTGAAGACACACGGGCAGAGGCAGGCGGGCTGGTACAGCGCGGACGGACTGGAGTGCATTCGGGAGGCGAGCAGATGACGCTGGACCATGAGTGAAAGTGGAGCCTTACGCACTGAACCGCAGCGATAAGACAGCGCGCCGCAAAATGAAGACACCTATGGTAAAGGGTTTTGCCATGTAACCCCGCAGTCAAACTGTTTGTGCTCGCTTTTAAATCCAGCATTGTTCCGTCAAGTGCGCTATAATCGACATAACGCCGCTGTGGCGTACAGTGTCGGATCAAAAGATTAGGATCAGAACAATGGGCGTCCAGCTGTGCGCTCTGTTTGGCACTAAAGCTCCACTACAGCACAGCGCGCTGGATGCTTGATTTGTCTCCGTTTAATACGGATACACTGTAGAAAGTGAACAATATCCGTGTTGCTTTAATATTAACTGATAAGCATTAATTCTAAACTATTTTTTTAAAGAAATAAAGAAAAGAAAACAAATTGAAAGTGCCGTGAGCTGCTCATCCTGTTCATGTACGATTGGCATGAATTCACATAGGTGATTTATTTTTCTTTTTTATTAGAACTTTTACTTAAAAGCTGTTGGTGTCCTCTGAGGTGTGGCACCTACTGTAAATTACAGTACACATGTGCTCCTCAACGCACCTGATGATTAATATTAATGCATGCAAACTAAGTAAAGAAGATAATTAACAGCCTGACAGCGTCATAAACATTAGCTGTGCCCTTATCATAGTTCGATAAAAGCTGTTTTTAAGTTTTTGGTCGCACGTGACATGCATTACAGGAAGTTGGGCTTTTACTGACAAACCAGCGCCTGCTGCTGCCGCTCATCTTGCATGAAGTCCGTAGGTGCAGGTTAAACTCAGTCCGGTGGAACTCGGCTAATTTGCCCGCATCTGCTTGTGTCTTTGTGTCAGCGCCATGGGGTAGCCGTGCTTCTCGTGCTTCTCCTGTGCGCCAGCTTGTTCCTCGTGTACAACGGCAGCTTCAACGGCGCTTCCAGAGACGCCAACGACACGCGCATCAGGCAGCATGAACAGCTGCGGCGGCCCACCGAAGCCTCCGTCGGGGTCGCCAAGCCTCACCCCCCGATCCTCCAGGGATACAACAGCATCATCGACCATAAGGTAAACAGATGTGGCTGAGTGCGTGTCTCATAACGCAGAGAACGGGCGCGTGGTTCGCTTTAACACGTGGTGAATGCCCAGCAGAGTAGGCATCAAAGCTTTTGAAAGTTTTACTTTTCTCCAAACCCCTTTTTTCGGCACTGAATCTTTCCCAGCCTGAGCCGCACTCACGCAAATTTCCTCTTGTCCTGACGACCAGTAGCTGTCTTTAGAGAGAGAGAGAAAGAGAGAGAGAGAGCATCCTCTCTGTCATTTATCACAATTTTCTCCGGCGCTGCGTTGCGCCACATTCAATACCCACCTGTCGTTACTAATAACAGCTTAGGCTACAAATGAAATCCTCGACTGCATTCTTAAGCTCTAATTGATAAGCCCAGGAGACCCGCAGCTAGGTGAACTCTGACGTCATTGTGGGGTTGTATTGACTGCCATCTGTTTACCAAGCCAGGAGAAAACAATCAATGAGAGTACCGGGGAGCGAAGCCTCTGCAAGTAAAGCAGACCCATTCACCTTGTGAAGGCGTTTTCAGTAAGCGTGCAGGCACAGCGTACTACCATGCAGGCGGTTTGGCTGGTGGGCTCTCGCGACTGTCTGAAACAGCTGGATTTAAGAATGACAAATTTGGAGAAACGTTCTGGCCACAATCATTCATTCAGATGTGCAGGAGCAAAACACCAATATGATTTGTGGCTATTTGTAGTTGCTGTTTCTTTAAGTAATCGCTTTGAGTTGCTGTTCTCATTTTGTATCCCTCTACTGTCATATGCCTTATTACTCTTATTACTTATTACTTCTTTTTTTTTAGCCGTGATTTCCTTTTTTTCTTTACTTCCCTCGCATTTTGCATCGATCTGTGCTCATTTTGTGTCCATATAGGCTTTTTGCATCCCTTCACTAGTAGTCATTTTTTTATTGCTCTAGTGCAATTTAGGCTCCACTCATTATCATTTCACATCTCTCTGTAGTAGTCCTCTTTTTCAACTGAATTTTATCTTTTAGTCTCTTTTGCACTGCTTTACATTGATTTTTAGCTATTTTCTTTCAGTTTTGAGTCATTTTGTGTGTCTTCTATCATTTTTGCATCCCTGAAATAGAATTTTACCTGTTTAATTGTTCTATGCCTCTTTGATATTTTTTGCATAATTGCCCATTTACTTCTGTCTAGACATTTAGTATCTATTCTTTTTCATTGTAATTCCCCTCATTGTTTTATGTGTCTCTGCAATCAGTTTGCATCTTGCTTTACTGATTCTCACTCTCTCTATAGACATTTTGCATCTATCTAAAGTAATTTTACCTATTTTTGTAGTCATTTTGTACCTCTGTTGTTATTTTGTTTCAGTAGTTATTTTTGCATTGGTCTATTGCCATTTTAAATATATTTGATGTCATTTTTAGTCTCTCAGCAGACACGTTAAATCTTTTTGTTGTCACTTTGTGCATCTGTAGTCATTTTGTATCCTTTCCTTGTCATTCCACCTCTTTCTAGCAATTTTACATCTGCAGTCATTTTGCATCTGAGTGGTTGTTTAATCGAGTTTTAAACAAGAACAGTCACTTCTCTGGCCCCTGAGCTCTGCTGGGCTTGTGTCCAGACGGTGCATACAGTAATCCGTCAGTGGCAGGACTGAAGACACCATGAGTGACAGGCCAATTTGTGCTGCCATCTCTGTCTTAAAAAACAGTATCTGCTACCTGCTAGAAAACGAGCATTAAGTCATCAGATTATGTCATAGGCTGATTTACATATGAGTAATTGGACCTGCTCTTAGATGAGGCTGTGGCTGTACAAATGAGACAAATATGCAACGTGAGTATGTTCCAGCCACATCTGGGAGTCAACCCACTGTTCCTGAACATCAGAAAAAGTAGCCGGGTTGGTAAATGAACTTCTTTTAAATTAAACACCAGAGGATCTGAAGAGTCATTTAATCTTGTGACAAAGTAATCGAGGTCGGCAACAGATTGTAGAACTATTATTCACTAAAAGAAATCTCACCGGTGCAGAAACCAACAAGTGTGGAAACCTTTAATGCTGCCTGAAAAGTTCAGCTGGCAGTTTTCTCAGGAGACATGCTGCTTGTATTTCTTCGTGAGTTTTTCCTCCGAGTAGCTCTGCTCTACAGAAAATGCACGTTTGTCACCTTTTGGGTGTATTTACTTTACATGTCATCATGGTGATTTCCGATCTGTGTTTCTAGTCAGCCCATGTGTGGCAGGAATGAAGACAGCATGACTGACATGCTGATTTAGGCTTCCATTTCTCTCTATATATTTCTCAAGGGAAGGATGTATCGGCTGCTTTTAAAAACAAAAGGGTTTTAAGTCATTATGTTTTAGGTTGTGTCAAATTAGTATCCCAAAGTTATATATATTATCATATTTTAAATGTTTTTTTTTTATTAGATGTGATGAAATTTTTCTCAGTTGTCTAAAATTAAAGGTGTTATTTGGTTTTCTGGTTATGCTGTTAAAACTGAGCAGAACAGCAGTCAGATATTTGGCCAAATCTACACTTTCACCATATTATCCAAATGGCTTCAAAACAAAACAGGAAATTAACATTATGGCTGAATCTGTTAATAACACATGCAAATTTTATTTGTTTAATATGCAATCACTGTTATTCACACTTTTTCTGTGTCTGTGGTATCTCAACATGAGTTTTACACCTTAAATTTGTGGACACATTTAGTAAAAGGCTGTTTCTTTTCTTGTAGTTCATGTTTAGTATTTTGGATCTTTTCTTACCTTACAGTGACAGTAAAGCGCTGGCAGGAAATTTGTGACATGCAACAAAGATCCCAGTTAAAGAGTTTGAAGCTTGTAATTGGCTTCCAGGGTGGTTTATATACAGAGGGCCTTTTTGAGTCATTACTTCTTTAACAGTGGTTAAAAAACTTGGTTTTAGAGTTAAGGTGAGAAGACGATTTTGTAAAGAGAGGGATGTGTGGTTGCAGCCTTACAATACACCTCTCTATGCAGAAAGCTAATGCAGTATTTACCAATACTGCAAATGTGATAGTTGTCCATGTCCACTCTGGAGTCCAGACCACAATTTGCATGTAAGAAGTAGGTACATTTGTGCCCGACACTCCTATTCTGCTTTGGAGTCCAACCTTTAATTGTATTATATCTGTGAGATTTGTGCTAAATATGCTTCTTTCAAATATGGGAAAACTTTTAATGTTGTGAATTTGATTTAACCAGTGTGGGTTATGGACCTCGTTTAATAGAAAACATTCAAATGCAGTTAGGGTTAGTATTTACCCAGAGGTGCAGTCGATGTGCCACTGGCTATTTAGCTCTTTGACTCTGACTTGGAATTATTGTGCAGCTAGGTCACATAGATCTCTCCAAAGTCAAGCAGAGCAAAAGTAAATACGAAATGAGTCATTGCTGTCATATTTTCGGAAACCCAGGGCACGCAGCACCATCTTTTTTTTCTCGCGGCCTCAAATGCCAATATTCAGTGACCATGCATGTTTTGATTTGATGAGGATTTGTCTGTAATGCGTCAGTAAGCCCAGCTAGGGATGAGAATTGATTTTCCTCGAGTGAACTGGAGCAGCCGAGCATCATAAGTAAACTACTAATTTATTTTTTCTCTTGGCAATAGATTTTTTTGACATTTTGGCAACAAGGGATATCAATTAGGGCCGGAGCACCACTGAACATCATTTATGCTGCTTGAAACCTGCTATTATGTCACCCGTCTTGTTCTCTCACTGCAAACTCCAATCAATACTCTATGATCTGAATGCGCAGGCTACTATAGCGTGCAGCACGGTAAAGTCTTCAAAAACTTTCCGTGAACTTTTTATGTACCTGAAAACGTGGCTGAGGTTTTTCTGTGTGTATTAAAGTGTAAAAGTTGTTGGCCTTGTCTCAAATGTGTTCTCCTGCAGTGTTGAATGATCATTGTTTGGGGAGAAAAAAACATACTGAGTCGAACATTTGTCTTCCTCATCTTTGCTTGCTGACCTCGCCGCCATATTGATCTCTCCAAGATATCAGCTGGCTGGCACACGGGCGCAGTGTCAGTCAGCCTTTGACCGCTTCACTTTATCTTCCACCAGAGTATTAAACTCATGACAGCCCAGAAACCATTTGGAATCTTATATATCTTCTGCAGACACTTGGCCAAGATGCTAAATCATTTGCCAGAGTCCTTAAAATGATTTTCTCTATGACTGTTTGAACCATCTTTGAAATAAATAGATGAATAAATAAATGCATGTATGCATTTGAAATCCATTAATTCTTTCATAGCCAGAAGTTTCAACACCACATGTTTGATTCAGTTCAGAGTGAAAGATAATTTATTTTGAGCTACACAGCAGCATTGGTGGGCCTGGACTTGTGCTGTGAATGAGAGTGACCAGATAAGAAAGCAGAGAAAGAAACTTAGGGTGGAGATGAAAAGGGAAAGAAACTCTTGTAGAGTAAGGGCAAAGAGAATGAGAGAAAAGGACAAAACTGGGGAAGGGGAAGGACGAAGAGAATGATAAAAGAGAATATAGGAGCCAGGAAAGGTTCAGCCTGAGAGAATGAGACAAGAGAGTGAAGGAGGAGGCAGAAACTGACACAGAAGTGAAAGATGGAGTGAAATCCCTAAGGGTTTCCTTTCTTCTTGCACTATCCTGCTTTTTATTTTCTCAGTGAGAAGGTGGAGGAGGAGGAGGAGGACTGGAAACCACTCTTGTCTGTCTCTCAGTGGAGATAGGAGGACAAGAAAGCGTCTGTCTTCCTCTGATTGCCTTCCTGACACCAAAAAACATGCAAATTTTGTAAAAAGTGATATCCTGCATGTCAGGTGGAGTTAAGAAAGGGAGGCTAAGGTCCTTATATGTGGCTGGAGAGAAAGGAAACAGGTGGATTTTTCCTGTGATTAAAGGTCAAAACCAAGAGAAGCAGCCTGGTTGCTGAGTAGCTGATGTTCTCCAATATAAACTATTTGTTTCTTTCATCTACAGTTAAGTGACACCTCTCATTTCTTTGTATTTTGCTCGTATTACCTTGTATTTAAGTGGTCTTCAACAATAGTTCATTAGGCTTTCTGGAAGTCTCTTAATGTATCTTTGGACATTGGCTGCTTTTCCCCTCATTTTTAGTCCCAGCCTTGTACTTGACCATTTTTACATTAATGTTTTTGTTGATTTTTATGGCCACCTAATAATGACCATTCAACCTTTAAAAAAACACATAACTCCGACAATGAAGAAGTGATACATCTTCAGGAACTTGTTACTAGCAGCCTGTCACAATTTCTTTTAATGAATTTACTAAAAATGACAAAGATAACAGTCTGATGGGCATATAATAGTATTTGTGCACCAAAATGCTGCTTTGTAAAGGACTATGTGAAGTGCGTCCGTAAACTGCACAAGTAGAGGACAAAGGAAGAAGTGGCAGGCCTAAAAAACTATCTACAGTAGGCGAACCTGAGAGATGCATCTGACCCTGAAGCCTCTTCAGAAATTGTATCAGTGGAAGGACCATTAATAAGGAAGGGAAACGGGGTGAAAAGGCTAAGGTATGCCAAATTACACAAGAACTGGACTGAAAATCAGGTCTCACCAAATTGGATGTTTTTGGTTCAAATCTTTGTCAGTATGTACAGACGATGTCACGGCGACGGATGGCCGGTACTGAATAGGACCCAGGTGCAGGAACCCAGAGCGGAGACGGTAGATGATTTAATAGTTTATTACGGTTAAGTGCAAGGGGAACAAAAAAAGGGAAACGTGGCAAAGACAGAAAATGACGAGACGTGGAGCCTTGGTGTGGCGTGCCCAGGGGAACGTGGCTAGGGCGAGGGAACGAGGCCTGAGAAGTGGAACGGAGCTGAGTGGGGAACAGTCACACTGAGGGGAGAGGATATAGAAGTTAGGCAGGTAGTGAAGGCAGCTCAGAAGTGGCCAGTATAAGAGCAGCAATTCTTACTTTGCAGTTAGGGACCTGGAGTGTTTGAGAGGGGGATGATGAAGATCCAGGGGAGGCTGAGTGGCGTGGAAAGGCTGACCTGAGATCCGGGGCTCCAGATGGAGTGTGATGGCAGGAGGGCAGGCAGGTGAGGCACAGAGGGATTTCCAAAATGATCGCTAGGTATTCCGAGTCCGGAGGTGGAGTGAGCCAGGGTGGGTACAGCGACTGTAGCACAAAAGAGTCTTAGTTAGTAAGATGAATCACAGCGAGAACTTGAAACACAAGACCTGTTACCAACATGGGTTGATGACGAACTGGCAGTGAGTGAACATCGATGTGTGGTTTAAATCCCTCTGGCTTGATAGCCTGCAATAGGCTCCAGGTGTGCAGGAGCTGGAGTTGGCCCTGCCCAGGGGCGGATCCCAGGTCAGTTCAGGAGCCTAATGGAAACTCCAGCCACCCACCGTAGACCATGACAGACGAGGTCAGAATTGAGGTACAACACTCAGTGTCTATACTCATCTGTAAAACGTGTCACATTATAGGGCTGCCGTTCAACCAGTGGTGTTGGGGATCTTATCAAAATTGATGGAAATATGACTGCAGAAAAGTGCCATCAGATTTTGATCCACCGTAATAAAATGATTGGCAATAGCTTAATGTTTTAAAATTTCAATGAAACACACTGCCAATGCAACCATGCCTGGACAGAAAAACCCACAGTGGAGCGGTAGCGGTATGAAAAGAGAAAAAAAAAAGAACGTTTGGACTCTGCTAGCATAATTGACAGGTTTTTGACAGGGCTTCCACACAAACGCATAGCAGGATATGAAGCATCGCCAAATATGTTTCCAAAACAACTTCCTTCCTAGAAAATATGGTGAAGCATATCTTCCCTTTGGCTTCACCTGCACAAGTGCCAAGGTAGGTTTCCCCTGCAGAATTGGTTTTCCCTGCGTCGGGAGCACACACTGGGCTCTCCAAATCACGGACAAACAGTATCCCACATTCTTGATTTTTAGGCCCAAACATTTTTCTTTTAAAACAAAGGGGGGCCTAGCAAAAAAAAGTTTGGGAATTTTATATCCACTTGCTCAAGGGCTATTATATTATGTAATAGCAGCTTACACAGATGACCTATTGAGTGAACTTGTTAGAGAAGCAGAATCTCTCATTTCCCCATATTTGTTGCCTGCCAGCATTTTTCTGAAATCAAGGTAAATTCCCCCAAATGATCTTTATTTAAAAAAAGTTCAACCTTGACTTCTTCAACAGGAATTTTAGCAAATGAAAAAGGTAATTTTTCATTCAGTGTGAAATTCAATGGAGTCAATATTAAAGTTGAGAAAATGCTTAGCAAAGTGGCATTCATGAGGCCCGGTCTCCTCTATAATGATTTAAAACTATTCTGTCAATCAAGCTTGCTGGGGAGCATCACGCATTTGCGCCCCGGGGTCTCTAAGCTGATGATCTGGACATGTCAATAGCTGATGTTAGGTTGGAGGTTGTGCTTGTTGCAGTTAATGTAACCTCCACCTGCTCACGTCTCAGCTCTGACTTACTATACCGCTTTTTTTTTTTAAATTGATGTTATTCATCGCCACCTTCACCATCCTGACAACATGTTGAAGTGCAAATCAGTGTTCTGCTTAAGACAAAGAAAAGTAGTGTTTTGATGACATTTTAAACCTATAATTTAATGTCATTTCATCGCATGCTTTCTGCCTCTCCTATTTACACACTCAGCAGTTTTGGTGTCCTGACCACAGACTGTACATAAAAGATGTATGTACCCACCTTGATGTGAGAATTTATTTTTGAAATTTGCATTTTGGATTTCCACCTTTTAGCATTTTGAACATTGTTGGGAGCCAGCCTTAAGAGGTAACTGGAAAAATTGTAGATTTTTAGTACTTTTGTGGTGGCTTTTTTTAAGCCCCAGAGGTTCTTACTTAATTGGAAGTTCATCAGTTTTATAAGTCATAAACCAGTGTGTTGCCTTATGGTGGTCTGTGATGAAATTCAAATAATTGGGCAAATTAATGAGGATCCACGTTCATTAAAATTTATCCAAAAGCTATCACTGACTTTCACTAACGACATAAATGTCACCGCTTATGTGGCAATATGTGATTGCTCCTCAGGGAATCATAATAGCTCACCAAATCTTGTAATATTAGTATTTTTCTTTTATTTGTGCCGCCCTCAGAGCCGCAGCTCCAGTATGGCCAAAAAAACAGAAACTGTTGTGCGGCAGCAGCAAGCAATCCCACTGAGACAGAACACGAAATTTACAAAGCAGATTGTTCAGCACAAACTGTGGTCAGAGTGGATTTTTTTAGACATATCAGGGCTGGAAATACTCTGACTAGGTACACTTCGCTTGAAGGCATGAGCATGCGAAGCCATCTGTGCCAAGGAGACATGACAAGGCATCCTTCCCCCAAACGCAGCTTTAGTGACAGCTGGAGAAGTGAGACGTTTGAATATTTCATCTCAGACAGCCACATCTTCGCTGCGCAACGAAGCTATTTTTCACTGTTCATTAGGATTTCGCTCTGCAATCAGCCAGCTGGAAAGCAAGACAGAAAACTCCCCAATTAGGCCGTTATGGCCAAGGACTCTGTAGTCATCTGATGTGAACTAACAGTGTTTGTTAAGTCTGCAGGGCTGTGTGGAAAAAGAGCACAAACGTGTGTGTGTGAGAGAGTTCTGTCTTTGTGCTTTGTACCATTCACAGGGTTTAAATTACAACACAAAATGAAGGAAACATCAGTGACAGATAACTGCTATTTTTATGCAAAGACAATGTTGGAATACTAAAACGGCTCTCCTGACTGAAGAGAGGAGAATAGTGGTTTTGTTATGCCACAGTAGTCCCAATTGGAGCATAGTCTTGGAATTCAACTTATCTCCAGAGTATTCTGCTCCCGCCAAACATAACACAGCTCCAGGCTCTTTCCGGTGCAGGCCTGGAAAGCAATTACTGGTGAAGGGTGGGGTGGAGGGGAGAGGAGACTGCCTCTCGATAAGCATTCCCTCAATGGAGTAATCTTGCATTTCATGCCTTTTGGCATTCTGTGGTTAGGGAATCACTGGTCAAGTTATACATTTTTAACATAAAGGATGTGGAGGGAAGATTTCCCGAGGCTTATGCCATGAGCCGAATGGTGATTTAAAGCTTCTCTGCGTTTTAATCTTTGGTAGATGATAGGCTTTAGCATGTGGAGCACCTTCGTCATTCAGCGCCAGAGAGAGCAGCAAAGGATCTGAAAAGGTTAAACTATGATAAATGGATCATACCTTGTGGCACAACATCAGGAGATAGATGATAGCTGCTGCCGTTGTCATGGTTAAGAGCAAATGGAAGACGACGGCTGGCGAGAAGCACTACAATAAAACCGAATTTCTTTGCTTTTCCGTCATCTGGCTCCACAGACACACGAGGCCCGCAACATTACTCAGCTCTTTAGGCGTGATTAATGAGCGTGCCCTCCATGGTGCGAGAGAGAAATGATCCAACTTTTTTTTTTTGTATTTGGCATAGTCTCCTTCTCTATGCCATGAGCATTCCTTCTCCAGATTAGAAACATATTGGATGCCAAGGTTATTAATTATGGAGACACGGGGTTTGCCTAAACAGTGTGCTTCTTGTCCAAAAACAGAGCAAAGGAGCAGAGCTCTGTTTTAAGTTTATAAGTGAAACAAGAAAAGACAAAAGAAAAGTTGCAGAAGAAAGTTTAAGTTTTAAGCACCAGACGGCCGAGAAGACAGAGGCAGCTTCTGTAGCCCTGCGGTGTTTTGCTGATGTGATATTAAATCATTTCCTGTACCACGTTGTCTGCCCTTCAGTCGAAACACTCCCAATTACAGAGGCGACTTTGATGTATATCCCATCATCCCCCCCTCATTGAAGAGATGGTGTCATGGCTGTTCGACAAAGGCTTTCTTTGGTATCCCGCTCACTGATTACACTTCCAGAGGTGCCGAAGAGTAAGCAATTTTCCCGGGTGCATACAGAGCTGCTTCGGGCTCCTTTTTCTTCCTCTCTGATGGAGGAGCTCTGCATTAAATCAAATTATATCAATACCAGCATCTTGTCATGGGAACCTAAATCTCTGTAGTGCAAAAGAGGCACTGCAAATAGTCCAGCCCATGTCAAAAACAATTTAAGATGAAATGTTGTTCACTGAGCTGGAAATTGTGCATATGATCCATATCACCCGGCCAATATTGGGCTTTTTTCTTTGCCGTTTTATTATTTGTCAGGTTTTCTAAATGAGTGAAACACATCAGATCAACATGCACATTTTGTCCTGAATCTGATTTGTCAGGGTCACTTGGTCAAAATTGCTCAAGTGTGACTAAAGCCAGTTTAAGCTGGTAATTTAATGCAAGCTGAACAGCTCTGATGGAACAATTGGAATTGAACCTGCAGTATGAATTTAGTCTGGACACCAGAGGCATTCTGAATGTTCATGGTGGACGTTATCCTGCTAATGCTCAACCAGAACAAGTTGCCGAGACTTTGTCTGTTATCGGACCGTATCAGACAAACGGTCCTGAGCTGCCATAACCATAATCTGAGAGGAAGATGCATCTTATTGGAAAAATGGGATTCAGTCTCCTGAAACAGTGTTTGAGTCACTGTGAAGGTGAAAGAAATGGCTCTATCAAAAAGGGGGGGGAAGAGCAAAAGAGATACAAATCCTGCCTCTCTTGTCTTTGTCCCTGCACAGCTGACCGTGAATGGGCTGTGAATGTCAGGTTTGGAAAGTTACAGATTGCTTATCGGCAGTCAAATAGCTTAGCAATCTCTAACCACTTCATGCATCCAGAGGGCCAACTGGATAACTATCAGATCTAAAAATTGCAGAGTGCAAATGCAGCCAAGAAGCATTCAGACTTGAATCCAGTCACTGAAAAGGTGTAAATGCATCCATCTCGTTGGCGTTCTTTCACAATCTTCACACCTTTTGAATGTGACTGTGTAACTGTTAGCAGAGCTGCTCTGGGCAGCGTTATGGCACGATAATCTTAAGGGAGAATAAAAAGTCGACACACATATCTCATTCCTGACGGAGGACTCTACCACTACACTTCTCCAGTGCATTCACAGAGTTGTTGCATGGTAAGACCTGGATGGGAAGTGGGCGGAGCCTTTTACCGTCATTTTATTACGGCGCAAAGTACAAACACCTGTGGACACACAATCCAACACCCCCACTTGTACACAGGTTGGGGAAAAACAATCCTCCGGAAAAAACATCTTACATTCCAAACACAAATACAGAGAATTTTTCTAACTTAGACTTTGAAACTGGTTTCGTCATCATATCTGCTACCATTGACTCAGTTGGACAGTAATCAATGAGCACTTTCCTTTCATGTACAGCTGACCTTATAAAATGATACATCAATGTGTTTACATCTTTGTCTGTTCACTGGATCTTTTGACAAAGCGATTGTTCCCTGATTGTCCTCCAATATCATAGGTATTTCATACTCAAACTCATCAAGATCTTGAATCAAATAAGTCAAATACATACATTCCTGAACTGTTGCTGCTAATGCCATGTATTCGGCTTCACAAGTTGATAGTGCTGTAGTTGTCTGCTTTTTGGTTTTCCATGATATCAAAGGACCATTTTCATTTAGGCTTACACAATAACCTGTCATACTGCGTCTATCAGAAACATCGGATGCCCAATCTGCATCACTGTATGCTTGTAGACCTAGTTTTCCACTTGAACATTTCCTAAAACACAGTTCTTTTCCTCGACTACCTTTTAGATACCTCAGAACATGTTTCACTGCTGTCCAATCATCAACAGTTGGCGCATTGAAATGTTGTAACAGTTTGCTGACAACATAGCTTAAATCAGGTCGCGTACAATAGCTCAGATAAATAAGACATCCTACCGCTTCACGATATCTCCTCACATCTGGTAATGTCTCGAATTTATCAGAATGAGTCCATTTCTGTTCACAGGGTGTTAACCTTGGCTTACAGTTTTGCATGTTAAATCTCTTTAAAATGTTCTCAATATATATTTTCTGTGACATTTTGACACATTCTTTTTCTTGAAGAAAATCTATTCCTAGAAAATGGTTAAGTTTCCCCAGATCTTTCATTTGGAATTTAGAAGAGAGCATTTCTTTCACGCCTGAAAGCACATTTTCATTGTTAGCTGCAATGAGTAAATCATCCACCCACACTATGATGATTACTTTTTCACTTTCAGTTTCTTTTGAATACACACAATGATCAGCAATATTTTGTCTAAATCCACAACTGCTTAAATAGTCATGTAAGGTTTGGTTCCAGTTACGACCCGATTGCTTCAGCCCATAAAGTGATTTCTTTAGTCTGTACACCAGTTTATTAGTCTCACTTGATTCTGTCTCAAAACCTTCTGGTTGTTGTATATATATTTCTTCATTTATTGGTGCGTGTAGATAGGCGGTTTTTACATCCATCTGGTGAACCAACATATCATCCTGAACCACTTTCTGCATCAAAACTCTCACACTCGATAAGTTAGCAGTCGGTGAAAAAGTCTCCTCATAATCAACTCCTTTTGTTTGACTAAAACCTTTAGCCACAAATCGAGCTTTATATCTGTCTGATCCGTCTGAGTTCTTTTTAACGGCATAAACCCATTTACCCCCCACTGCTTTCTTACCCTCTGGTAAAGTGGTTAAAGTAAATGTGTCATTCTCCTTAAGGGATTGAATTTCTTCATTCATCGCTTTTTCCCATTCTTTTGACTCACTTGACACAATAGCTTCGCTAAATGATGTGGGTATTTCACACAACAATCTGTAGCAATAATCAACACTGGTTTGCATCTGTTCATTTTCACACTCTTTCACATCCGTGATATAATCACTCAAATAATCAGGTCTCTTTCTGATTCTGGATGGATAACGTGTAGCTCCAGCATCTACTTTATCATCAGTTTTAACCTCGGACTCAGTTTGACTGCTTTCACTACCATCTGGAATATCCTCATCCTTCGTCTGTTTGGGTTCACCATCTTTTCTGGATTCATAAACCTCATCTTCATACATCTGATCACTCTGTGTTTGTTGATCCATTGTCGCGGGATTTAGTATTTTTATCAATCTGTGCTTTTCAACTTTCCCAGTTTTTGGGAAATAGATCAAATATGCTGGACTATTTTTGTCATATCCCAAGAAAACACCTTTGTCGCATCTTGGATCCAGCTTTCCCCTATTTTGTTTATAAGCATAGCACAATGATCCGAATTTTTTCATTCTAGAAAGATCAGGTCTTTTTCCAGTTAACATCTTATACGCTGTCTGACCTGTGCGTTTGTTAAAACATCGGTTCCGAATCACTCCCGCGGTTTGTACTGCATATGGCCATAAAGACTTTGGCAATTCGCTCTCAACTAACATGCATCTCGCCATGTCAAAAAGTGTACGCCAGTTCCTCTCTGCTGTTCCGTTTTGATGAGGCGAATATGGCGCCGAAGTTTCCTGCCTAATGCCGTGTCTACTTAATAAATCTCTGAACTGTCTGCTTGTAAATTCAGTTCCATTATCAGAACGAATGCACTTGATTTTCCCATATGACGCCACCTCTGCAATAAATCTTTCAGTTGCTTGAGTTGTATCACTTTTGCTTTTCAGATTATATACAAATGTTGCACCTGAATAATCATCAACAAACGACAAAACATACTTAAACCCTTCTTTCGAGTTCGGCGTAATCGGACCAGCTAAATCCGTATGTACCAACTCTAATGCTGCCCTGGCCTTTTCATCTGGTTCTCGGTTCCTAGTTTGAGTAAACTTCCCTTGTATACAGGCTTCACATTGCATGTTTTTGTTGATTTTACCCTTAATTTCCATTCCATCAACGACATTTTGCAGATTTTGAACATCCTCATAATTACAGTGTCCTAGAATTTCATGCCACGTTTGCATATCAAAACATCCATTACATTTCTCTTCAAACTCTTGCACAGTGTTTATAAAGAACAGTCTCTCATGTTCATATTGTAACGATGGTTAAGTGTTATTGTACAGTGACATGTTGGTGATCTCTGCACACTGTTGTTGTTCCTTTAAGATTCATGTTTGGTTGTGGTGTACAGGAAGGGGTGGGTGGGACCTGGTTGTTCTGTGTGTGTGCCAGGCTGAAGAGAGGTGGAGTTCGAGAGCGCTTCCCCCTGAGTTAACAACCCGCTGGCTTATGTGCCAAATAAACGGACAAACTGAGACCCCAACCGTTTGGTTCTTGTGAACGTTACATTGGTGTCAGAAGTGAAGAAAGAAAAAAGAACCCCAGAACGCCCGACGCTTGCCGTTACGAGACGAGGATGTTGCCGGGCAAGATTAAGAAGGAGACGGAGGAGAGGGAGGTTCGTCCGCGCTCGCCCGCCCATGGAGTGAGGGAAACGGCGCTGCGGCTGTCTGCCGAGGCTGGATTTTCTCCAGGTTTGACTAGGCTCGGGAACTGTTCGCACAGCGGCCGCGATTCCGGCGGGAAGGAGTCGACCTCGCTTGGCGCGCCGTCACGTGATGTAAACAAACATGGCGGCGCCCAGCAAGCTGCAGCGAATATAAAAACGCCTAAGTTCAGCGGCAAGACGCCATGGGAAGTGTTTATCACACAGTTCGAGCTGTTAGCTGTCGCAGCTGGCTGCTCGGCCAGCCACACTCAGTGCAGCCCTGGAGCTAGCGTTGGAGAGGGAGATGCTTGCAGGATCCTCTGGGGGCGCTGATGACGCACACGTGGTGAGGGCTGTGTCAGCACCTGTGGAACAGATGGAGACGCCAGCGGGCTTGTGCAGTTTGGTGCAGGCGGCTTCGCTGCAGTCGCCTTCCCCTCGGGCTGGCCCACACCGCCGACCACAGAGCTGCTGGGGATGTGGACAACCCGGACACCTCATCAGGCAGTGCCCCAAGCTTGCAGCGGTTCAGGGAAACGCCCACGGGCCCGTGTAGGCGGGAGTACACGGGCCTGGGAGAACGACATCCCCACACCACCGCCACCTCCACCCGGTGCGGCCATCGCTGTGGGCTGGACCCAGGTTGGCGGCTTTTGCCATGTTCCAGTGACGATCGCGGGGGTGTCCTGTACGGCCCTGCTGGACACGGGGTCCAATGCAACGCTGGTCCGACCCGATATTGTCCCAACCGGAGCTGCTGTGCAACCGACTAATGTGCAACTTAAGACTGTGACCGGTGATCTGGCCCCAATGAGAGGGAGGGGAGTGTTCCAGTTCAAGGTGGGGGACCTCGGTGTGTCTTATGCTGCCTGGGTGGCTGACGTGCAGGACGCCTGCATCCTTGGGCTGGATTTTTTACGAGCCATTGGTGGTGTACTGGACTTAGGCAAAGGCTTCCTCGTAACCCCTGATGGGAAGAAGGTGCCGCTTATTCCTCCCCCGGTCTGCACAGCATCTGCCGCGGCGTCCACCTCCACCGCAGAGACCGCTGCAGACCCGCCAGCAGAACAGCGAGCGGAGGAGGAGGAGGAGAGGCTCTTAGCAGTGAGGAGTATCTGGTCAAAGAACTGTGAGGGGCTGACTCCACAGCAGCAAGAGAGTCTATGGCAGGTACTAAAAGAGTTTAGTGACATTTTTGCCCTGAAAGAAAGTGATGTTGGCTTGACACACTTGGTAGAGCACGTCATTGAGACCGGGGATGCCCAGCCTATTAAAGTGCGCCCACGCCGCCTGCCCCTGGCTCATCAGGAGGCTGCGGACAGAGAGTTGTGTGAAATGATGAAGGCGGGCATCATAGAGCCATCTGATAGCCCGTGGGCCTCCGCGGTGGTGATGGTGCCTAAGAAAAAAAGTCCTAGGATGCGTTTCTGTGTGGACTACAGACCACTCAACAAAGTGACGAAGAAGGACTCTTACCCCCTTCCCAGGATTGATGAGTCTCTCGACTTAGTAGCCGGGTCCTCCTGGTTCTCCACCCTGGACCTGCGGAGTGGCTACTGGCAGGTGCCACTGTCCCCGGAATCCAGACCGAAGACAGCCTTCTGCACTAACAGGGGACTATGGCAGTTCAAAGTCCTGAGCTTTGGTCTTTGCAATGCTCCTGCGACCTTCGAGAGGCTTATGGACAGTGTGCTGGCTGGCGTCCCACGGCAACGGTGTCTGGTTTACCTGGATGACCTTCTAGTGCACGGGAGCTCCTTTGATGCTGCCCTGGATGCCCTGAGACAAGTGTTGGAGAGGGTGGCAGCTGCAGGCCTGAAGCTGCACCCCGACAAGTGCCACTTCATGAGGAGGGAGGTGGAGTTTCTGGGCCACAAGCTGGGTCGTGAGGGCATCAGCACGTTGGAGGAAAAAATTCACACCATTACCGAGTGGCCCACACCAGCAGACCAGAAACAGCTCAAAAGCTTCCTAGGACTGGCGTCTTATTACAGGAGGTTTGTGAAGGGCTTTTCCTCCATAGCCGCACCACTCTTCCACCTGCTGCAGAAGGACCGTGACTTCATCTGGACCCGGGACTGTCAGCAGGCGTTCGACACCCTCCGCAGATCGCTGACAGAGTCTCCAGTCCTTGCCCCCCCTGACCCCGCCCTGCCTTTTGTCCTGGACACTGACGCAAGTAATGTGGGGCTGGGAGCGGTGTTGTCGCAGGTTGGGCCGGAAGGGGAGAAGGTGGTGGCGTACTTCAGCCGGGTCCTGAACAGGAGTGAGCGGCGCTACTGTGTCACACGACGAGAGCTGTTGGCTGTGGTGGCGGGGGTGAGACACTTTAAGTACTACCTGTGCGGCACAGCATTTGTTATCAGAACTGATCATGCTGCCCTTCAGTGGCTGATGTCTTTCAGGGAGCCAGAGGGACAGGTGGCTCGCTGGCTGGAGGAGCTCCAAGCCTTCAATTTCACTGTGGAGCACAGAGCAGGGACGCACCATTCTAACGCAGACGCCCTCTCTCGTCGCCCATGTGCTGCAGCTGGCTGCCGTTACTGTGAGAAGCGAGAGGAAATAGAGCGGGAACTCACGACAATAGACGGAGCAGCACAGCTCGCCTGCAGGGCTCTTCTGATGGTGGATGCAGCGGAGTGGAGGGCACGGCAGGAACAAGACACGGACCTGCTGCCGGTCCTGCAGTGGCTGGAGAAGGGGGAGCAACCCCTTTGGGATGAGGTCACTGGGTTTTCCATCTGTACCAGGGGGCTATGGGCCAAGTTTGCAGCTCTCAGGCTGAAGGAGGGGGTGTTGGAGCATGCCTGGAAGGATCCTGCCACGGGGGAGGAGAGGTGGCAGGTTGTGGTGCCAAGGTCGCTGAGGTCAGCTGTGCTGGAAGCCTGCCATGGGAGCACTGGCTCCGGCCACTTTGGGGTCTCCAAGACTCTCCGCCGCCTCCGCCAGGGCTATTACTGGGGTCAACAGCGGAGGGACGTGGAGGACTTTTGCCGCAGCTGTGATGCATGTTCCTCACACAAAGGGCCACAGGACCAGTCCCGGGCTCAGCTTCAGCAGCAACCAGCAGGAGCCCCAATGGAGCGAGTAGCTGTGGACGTCATGGGCCCATTTCCTCGCACAGACAGAGGAAACCGCTATGTTCTTGTGGCCATGGACTATTTTACCAAGTGGCCGGAAGCATACGCCATCCCAGATCAGGAGGCTGAGACGGTCGCTGATGTATTAGTGGAGGGGATGTTCAGCCGCTTTGGAACAGCAGAGACCCTCCACAGTGACCAGGGGCGTAACTTTGAGTCCAAGGTATTTGCTGCCATGTGTGAACGCCTTGGGACTAAGAAAACCCGCACCACCCCACTTCACCCCCAAAGCGATGGGCTGGTGGAAAGGTTTAACAGGACGCTGGCCCAGCAGCTAGCCATCCTTACCTCAGAACACCAACGGGACTGGGATTACCATCTTCCCCTTACCCTCATGGCCTACAGGTCGGCAGTACAGGACTCCACCCAATGTACGCCTGCCCTGCTCATGTTAGGGAGAGAGCTGAGAACTCCTGCAGAGTTGGCTTTTGGGAAGCCCCCGGACGCGCCAGAGGCACCACCGGGCCGGGACTACGCAAGGAAGCTGCAGGACCGGCTGGATTCTGCACATTCCTACGCCCGAGAGCAGCTGGCGAAGGCAGGCCTGCGCCAAAAGAGGAATTACGACATCACCACTAAGGGGAGGCACTTCCATGCTGGGGAGCTGGTGTGGGTCTACAGCCCAAAGAGGAAGAAGGGACGGTGTCCTAAACTGGATAGCAGCTGGGTGGGGCCTTGCAGCGTCCTAGAGTGAGTAGGGGAGGTTGTTTACAGGGTGCAGTTGCCTCCTAGGGGGAGGATAGTAGCGCTGCACAGAGACCGGATGGCCCCCTACAGAGGGCAGTCCCTCCCCTCCTTTCCAGAGGGACGTGTACAGAGCGTCCGTGACCCTGCTCAGAGGGACCCCCGACCGGGGCTGCGTTCCCCTCCCTCGGACTCTCCACCCCAAAGCCCCGAAGCTCCGCGTCCACCTCAGGGGCTCAGGAGGTCAAGGAGGGAACGTAGGCTACCACCCCGCCTCAGAGACTGTGTCGTTCCCTCGGGGACGAGGAACTTATTCCTGGGGGGGCAGTGTAACGATGGTTAAGTGTTATTGTACAGTGACATGTTGGTGATCTCTGCACACTGTTGTTGTTCCTTTAAGATTCATGTTTGGTTGTGGTGTACAGGAAGGGGTGGGTGGGACCTGTTTGTTCTGTGTGTGTGCCAGGCTGAAGAGAGGTGGAGTTCGAGAGCGCTTCCCCCTGAGTTAACAACCCGCTGGCTTATGTGCCAAATAAACGGACAAACTGAGACCCCAACCGTCTGGTTCTTGTGAACGTTACAATATATAGGGAATTTTGTTCCATCAACATGTTTAAGAAAACTGTCCCCGTGTTTGAAAACCACAGTGGCTCCGTTACTAGTAGCTGCTTTTACTGACAAAATGTCCTGTGGAAACGATGGAATGTAGAGTGCTTGTTTCAATGTTACCTTGTGACTGCGTCCTTTACTGTCAATCATACTTATCTTTGCAGCTCCTCTGCTCCGCCTTCCGTCAGCCAACTCTACACAATGAGCCTCGGGTCGAAATGTGTCATCAAAAGTCTTAAAACTCTCGATCTTCGTAAAGATATGTGACGTGGCTCCCGTATCCACCAGTAGCTGGTTATTCAGCATCTCTTGGCCGCCGTCCGGGACCCTCTGGGGTTCGGAGCCCGTCCTGAACGCGTAGTCCTTCTCCACAACCCCTCTCGCTTCATCCCGTCTTAGCTTCCTTCTACAGGTCGCATCTTTGTGTGTACTACTCCGGCAAAAACTGCACCATACTCTGGATCGGCACGTTCTTGCAGTGTGTCCCTTTAGTCCACATTTAAAACACACAATCTCATTATTCTTTGATCTTCGGTCATCTGCTCGCCATGAAGTAGAATCCTGGTCTAATTGCACTTTTGTCCTCATTACGTTGTCATCAGTTACAGCCGCACGCATTCTCTCGGTTTCTTCATAACTTCTGAGTTTTACTTTAAACTCTGAAAATGTGATTTTTGCTTCGCTCTGTGTAACGTGCACAATCAGGGGTTTAAACGTCTCTGGTAGACCTCTCATTATCATTGCGATCAGAAGTCCATCAGTTAATGACTCACCCGCATTTTTTAACGCTGTGATAATTGCTTCTGCTCGGATAATATAGTCCGTCACACTTTCATTCTTTTCATTTGTGAGAGAAGTAAGTTCGGTGTACAGACTTATGATCCTTGGCTTGCCCACTCCTGCATAATGACCTCTCAAAATTTTTAGGGCTTTCCGTCCGTCATCAACTGCATCTCTCATAACTAACGATAAACTTTTGTCATCCAGAAATTGTATCAACTCTGCATATGCTTCTGCATTTTTGTCATCATCTTCACCATCGGCTTCTTCATCACCCTCAGCCTTTAAGATGACATCTTTCAAACCTTGTAGTCTGAGATGACCAAGGAACTTCATTTCCCATATCTCATATTTCCTTTCATCTCCATCAAACTGCAAACGGGAATATCGACTGCCCGACTCTGCCGTGCGTCTGCTCATGATGCACAAAAACGCTTACTCACTCAATCGTGCCAAACTTTTAACACCTGCCGGTAACCTGCGGCTTTCCAGGAAACGCTGCCCTTCCTTTGGCAGTTACAGGATCTCTAGGATCTCTTTCCTGCTGCTCTGGGCCCATAACCTGTTAGCAGAGCTGCTCTGGGCAGCGTTATGGCACGATAATCTTAAGGGAGAATAAAAGGTCGACACACATATCTCATTCCTGACGGAGGACTCTACCACTACACTTCTCCAGTGCATTCACAGAGTCGTTGCATGGTAAGACCTGGATGGGAAGTGGGCGGAGCCTTTTACCGTCATTTTATTACGGCGCAAAGTACAAACACCTGTGGACACACAATCCAACAGTAACAAAGAAACAAATTGAAATGCCAAAAATGTGTCTTCAGTCAAATGTTTCCACCACAAAACCTGCACTGTGGTTATGAAACAGACGCCATAATCATGGCACTGTTTCCACATCAGACCCTGTTACAAAGCAGAAAGTGTTAATTATGTTATTGCATAAAAAAAGCAAACTAAAAGATTATGTGTCTGTCTTTTAATATGATCTTTAACTGACAATTTGATTTGGGTTTGTTGCTGTTAACCTGTACATAATATGCGAGTTTACTCTCTGCAAAAGTCAAATCAAGGTTCAGTATGAGTTTATCTGCTTCTGAGCCGAACAATGCCCAAAACAATGAACAAAAGCTTACTAATCAGCGTTCCTCATTCCTAACAATAAAACAAAAGGCAAAGAAATTAAAAGTCTGCAATCTAAGATCTGGAACAAAAAGAAAAAAACAAAGGGAAACGTGTTCAATAAAAAAGGCTTCTCAATCCTGTTAACTGCTAATAAGTGCTCGATATTTACTCTGTACTGTTTGCAATTATAAGCTCACAACTAACAAGGCTATCAAAGTACAACGTTATGTTGCTTACACAGAATTCTCAAGGCTATACAAAGAACTGAACATCGTGTCATTCGTGGCAGCATAAGACTCTCTGCATCTCTCACTGATGAACCATGATTTTTCCATAAAATGTGACAGCTGGAGTCAGAGGAAGAAAATCTACCTTTGTGTTTTTTTTCTGAAGGACTAGATTTTTACTTGTTTGGCTTGCATCTAATTGATTACAACCTCATGTACAACTGTTATATTATGATTTTTTTAATTTAAAAAGTCACATCCAGAAAGCTTCCTTTTGCTAAGAAGGAATGATGTCCGGCTTACATTTATGAAGCACGCTGAGCAGACCTCATAGAGGTGATGTGAACTCTGGTGCTATTTTTGAGTCATTGCGAAGTGTCTCAAGATTGACAGTCAACACAACATCATTCAGCTCCAAGATGCTCACTGGAAAGGAGTTTGTAAGTAATAAGTAATCTTTTCAGGAGCTGTCACCTGAGAAGCGTAAGTTACTAAAATTAGATTGAAGTCAGACACTTTTCTCCAAGTCTCCGTAGCGACAAAAGCAGCAACAAAAAGGCATTTTTAACAAAGAAGAGCATTTTATTTGATGCCACAACTTGAATGTGTCATGGTCCTGGGTCGTGTGACCCAGTGTGTTATGCTTAACCTATTTTGATGTTTATTGTTTGCTTAGGTTCTTTAAGGTAGTCCAGCCCTTTTTGTAATTATGTCACCCTTGCATTACGTCTCCCTTGCCCTTCATGTGTTTATGTCTGTGTGTCTTGTACTGTCAAGTTCATGCTGTCAGTTGTAGTACAGGGGGAGGTGACATGTCTCCCCGGTTCATGTCTCATGTTTCCTGTTTTACTTTGAAGGCCTGCATTCACTGTCTGTGTATTCAGCTCACTCCTCCTGTCCTGTCGTTAAGTTCATGTGTGTCAGCTGCGTTCCCATGTGTGGCCACTTCCCCTGATCATCCCTCATGTGTATTTAGTCTCTGTGTTTCTTACAGTCTGTGTCGCGTCGTCTGTGTTATCTCCCCTACCCCTTGTCATAGTTTCCCAGCCTTAACTAGTCCTAGTTTGTACTTTGTTTAGCCATAGTTTTCCCAGTCTATGTTCAGGTTTTCCTCAGTTGCTTTGCTGCCTTGTTCCTTAAGTTTTCGGCCCTAAATAAAGGCTCGCCTTCTGTTAAGTCCGGTTTTTGTGTCCTCACCTCTGTTTGCTCTTGGGTCCTCCACTCACTCCACACGGTCTGCCCCGGTGGCCTGTGACAGTACGACGCGACCAGTATGGACCCAGCGACACAGAGAAGGGAGGTCGTTCAGGCAGTGGAAGCGCTATGCTGTCAGTGGATGCAGCGTTCCGGGGAGGAGGATACGGAGGAGTTGCTTCACCCATTGCGGGTGAGCGTAACCGTGTTCCCCTGGCTATGGGAGGCGCTACCCCCCCTGATTTCTGATTACCTCCGCACCATCCTCCAACCCCATCCTCAGGAGCAGGCGCCCAGCGCACGGGCTGCGTCACCACCGTTCCGCTGTCACGCAACTTCCCCATCACCGCCTCCACCATCTTGCGGCTCCGGGGTGATTAAGGTTGGCTCACTGAGACTCGGGCGCAACCTGGGGTCGCTACCATCCATTCCTTCGTACACGAGCCGCTCACCCTCGCCGTTTTGTTCGGACTTCGCTTCTCCAGCCTCCTTTCTGGCACGGATGTGGTCGGAGGACGAGGAGCCAGCCGTCACGGCTATCAATGTTGTGTCAACAGCCGTTGCTAGGAGGAAGCGGCGCCCTCGTCGCCGCCGCACGTCAGCGCAGCCAGAGTCCGGGGTGTCGTCAGAGCAGTCGCCTGGGCTGGAACCGCTGGCCGAAGTCGCCTCCGAGTCCGCGTCAGCAGTGATTTTCGGCTCTGAGGAGATGTCCCCACAAATCACTGCCCAGGACGTTGCTGAACGGGAGCAGGTGGTTCTCGCGGAGCTGGAGGAGAAGCTCCGGTGGAAGCCGTGGCTGACCCCCGACTATGAGCAAGTCTTTCGGGGAACGCGCCTGGCTCTTGGGGGCCCGCGGAGCTGCCAGGGCCTGCCCCCTTTCACTTCCCCTGCAACCGGAGCTTCCGTCACCGCGTCGCCTTCAGGGAAGAGGCGACGGCGACGTCACCGTGGCGCCGCTCGGCAGCTGGAGGTTGGGGAGGGTCTCGTTTCATCTCGTGCCCCTTCCGACATGGAGGTGAGTGACTGTGCTTTTGCTCCACGTGTCTTTTCCATGGGCGAGATTATGCCCACTACTGAACTGCTGCCTTGTGGGCTCAGCCATAAGAGAGGCGATCGTATCAAAGAGCCAGAGTCCGTGCAAATATCTGTTTTACCGGCCAAGACTAAAGAGACTGTAAATGGACCAGCTGATAGTAACACTACGAGCAGCAAGACTGAAATTAAACAGCTAGAGAGGCCCCCCAAGGGTTGTAGAGTGTCTCAACATGAATGTTTAGCGTTTCCATGTGTGACCTGTGTTAACCACCACTCAATCACTGATGATGAGTCTGGGGGCATTCTTGTTGCTGGAAATGTGAGCAACACTGAGCGTGAACCATTAAGTGGGGTTTCCAGGAATTTTGATGTAGAAGCTCTTCATGTGGCCGTACAAGCGCCAACAGAAACCCTGCCAGTGTCATGTAGCGAGGATGGCAGGGCTGTGTCTACCTGTTCTGAGGGAGCAGATAAGGAAATTCGATACCATGTTAATGATTTAGAGAAACCAGAGACTGTTTCCTGTGTGGCTTATATAACTGAGCCTTTTGACTCCCAGTTGAATGCGTCTGAGAATTGTGACCATGAACCCACTCTAGTTGGTGAGGACGCCACTGTGAATTCTAGGCATGGGAACTTAGACCCAGTAATTAACCCACCTCCATTCCGTGAGGGCAGGGCACCTGTTTCCACCTCTGCCAGGAATAATTCAGTCCAGGACCTGAGACCAGGTGGCGAACTGATAAACAGTGAGTACATGGGCACGTTAGCCAAGAAGGTGTATTGTGTGTCTGAACATGCTCGGCCTGAGACAGTCATGACTCATGCTAGAGGGTCTATGGATAACCTGGACTGTGTTCTGGATGCTGTGGGAGATGAGCAAACTGTGTTAGCTGACCTGACTTTTTCCCTGAGCGACACTCTGTCGAAGTCATGTTATGAGTCAGAAGAAACTGTGTTTAGCTCCACAGCGAGGGCAGCCAAGGGCAGCAGAAGCCACGTTAATGGCTTAAAAGGACAAGGTTCTGTTTCAGGTGTTGCTCCCTCAGCCACACCCCATGAAGCTAATGTTCCCAAAGCTGAGATTGAAGTGCAGTCTACTTTGGTTTTCTGTGACATGACGAATAACATTGTATGTGTTACTGATCTTGACACTGGAAACGTACCCCTAGGCAATAATTCCACTAGCAGCCATGTGAATGTCGTCCATGTGACCAAGTTTTCTCACATCAAGCCGGAGACAATGAACTCTGAGTTTAAAGATTCTAAGACTGTTGACTCAGGAGACATCGTGTTCTCAGAGTCTAACGCCGGTACTGTGAACATTAAAAGCGTTCACTTTCTTGACCCCTGTTTGAAGATTGCGGGTGCTAAGGACAGTTCTTCACCTGCCCTCTCAGAGCGTAGAGTTATGTCCCAGCGGTCTGTTTCGCCACAGGCTTCAGCCCGGCTACCTGCTCAGCTTCCAGGTCGGCATCCCGCTCTGATGTTTGCTCAGCCACTTGTGCAGGCCCTGACACAAACACCTCCATGTCCACTTCAGCTCCCTGCCCGGTTAGCGGCTCAGCTCCCTGCCCAGTCAGCGGCTCAGCTCCCTGCCCAGTTCGCAGCCCGACCTGCACCTGTGGCTGGATGCCTGGGTGTGCCGCCTCGGCACCTCGCAGCACCCCCGCTGCTTCGTGCCTCGCCAGCTGGAGGGCCCGAGGAGCCCGTTCAGCTTCCTTCCACGTCTGCTGTACAGGCTGAGAAGCAGCCTGCTAGGAATGGCGTGAGCTTTCTCTCCGCCTCAGGCTGCCTTCTGCTTCAGCCGTCTCTTCCAGCTGGAGGGCCCGAGGAGCCCGTTCAGCCTCACGCCGTGTCAGCTGGAGGGCCCGAGGAGCCCGTTCAGCTTCCTTCCACGTCTGCTGTACAGGCTGAGAAGCAGCCTGCTAGGAATGGCGTGAGCTTTCTCTCCGCCTCAGACTGCCTTCTGCTTCAGCAGTCTCTTCCGGCTGGAGGGCCCGAGGAGCCCATCCGGCCTCAAGCCACGTCGGCTGGAGGGCCCGAGGAGCCCGTCCAGCACCATGCCACGTCTGCTGGGGGGCCCGAGGAGCCCATCCGGCCTCACGCCGTGTCAGCTGGAGGGCCCGAGGAGCCCGTTCAGCTTCCTTCCACGTCAGCTGTACAGGCTGGGAAGCAGCCTGCTAGGAATGGCGTGAGCTTTCTCTCCGCCTCAGACTGCTTTCTGCTTCAGCCGTCTCTTCCGGCTGGAGGGCCCGAGGAGCCCATCCGGCCTCAAGCCACGTCGGCTGGAGGGCCCGAGGAGCCCGTCCAGCACCATGCCACGTCAGCTGGGGGGCCCGAGGAGCCCATCCGGCCTCAAGCCACGTCGGCTGGAGGGCCCGAGGAGCCCGTCCAGCACCATGCCACGTCTGCTGGGGGGCCCCGAGGAGCCCATCCGGCCTCAAGCCACGTCAGCTGGAGGGCCCGAGGAGCCCGTCCAGCAACCTTCCTTGTCAGCTGGGGGTTCAGGAGAACCGCACCGGCCTCGTGCCACGTCAGCTGGAGGGCCCGAGGAGCCCGTCCAGCCATCTTCTGCTTCTGCTTCGCCTGATCCGGCTTCTGCTCCTGCTTCGCCTGGTCCAGCTTCAGCTCCTGCTTCGCCGTCGTCTGGTCCTGCCTCGACTGGTCCTGTGCCCACCGGGCCTCGGCCAGTGCGCCTGACACTGGAGAGCCACCGCTGCCTTCCGCGCGGTCGGCCCCCTGAGCTGCTCCGCCGTCCCCTTCGCCGCCGCCGTTGCCACCCACACGGCTGGCCTCCTGACCGGCTCTGTCACCTGTGGCGCCCGCCTGGTCGGCCCCCCGACCGTATGACCCTCGAACTCTTGTGCCCGCGGGCTCCGGGTCGGCCTCCTGAACCGCACCGCCACTGCCTCTCACATGGACGGCCTCCTGATGGGGGATGGCGTGGCCTGTTGGGTTGCCAACCCCCGGGTCGGCCGCCTGAACTCGTAAACTGTGGGCTGGTGTGTTGCCGCCCTCCGGGCCGACCCCCTGAACTATGTCTGGCCTGTTGTCACGTGCTCCAGTGTTTTCTGTTGGCTTTTTTTTTTTTTTTCTCTTGTTCTGGTCCCTCCGTCCTGGTCCCCCGTCGCCCGCCCGGGCTCGGTGGTCTGTTTCTTTTGGTTTGGGCTGTCTGGAGCCAGCCCTTGGTGGGGGGGTGGTGTCATGGTCCTGGGTCGTGTGACCCAGTGTGTTATGCTTAACCTATTTTGATGTTTATTGTTTGCTTAGGTTCTTTAAGGTAGTCCAGCCCTTTTTGTAATTATGTCACCCTTGCATTACGTCTCCCTTGCCCTTCGTGTGTTTATGTCTGTGTGTCTTGTACTGTCAAGTTCATGCTGTCAGTTATGTCACCTCCCCCTGTACTACGTCTCCCCGGTTCATGTCTCATGTTTCCTGTTTTACTTTGAAGGCCTGCATTCACTGTCTGTGTATTCAGCTCACTCCTCCTGTCCTGTCGTTAAGTTCATGTGTGTCAGCTGCGTTCCCATGTGTGGCCACTTCCCCTGATCATCCCTCATGTGTATTTAGTCTCTGTGTTTCTTACAGTCTGTGTCGCGTCGTCTGTGTTATCTCCCCTACCCCTTGTCATAGTTTCCCAGCCTTAACTAGTCCTAGTTTGTACTTTGTTTAGCCATAGTTTTCCCAGTCTATGTTCAGGTTTTCCCTCAGTTGCTTTGCTGCCTTGTTCCTTAAGTTTTCGGCCCTAAATAAAGGCTCGCCTTCTGTTAAGTCCGGTTTTTGTGTCCTCACCTCTGTTTGCTCTTGGGTCCTCCACTCACTCCACACGGTCTGCCCCGGTGGCCCGTGACAGAATGAAAGGGATCAAGCCAGCAAATGGACGTGATTTCTATCTGAGGCCCAATTCTGTGCTCATGTTAAAAAAAAACCGATAGAAGGTAGAAAATGGAAAATGTTATCTGTGTGTAAGAGTTGATCACATGACAAATAATCCCTTTTGATAATACGAGGCATTTCCACAAACATGTGTGATGCCTGTGTCCTTTTTCTTTCAGCGTGGATAAAGGAGATTTCATAATGCAGAAGATGCAATCTCAAAATCATAATAAAAGCAACTAAAGCAGCAAAAACTGGTCATTATACAAAGGTAGGGTTAAAAATACGTCTTAAACCATATCAGTAAACAAGTTCCAGTCATCTCCTAGTGTGATCTTACTTGGAAATCCTCTTTTTGTCACGTCTCTGATCACACGTTGTCTCCATTCCTTTGAAAGCCAAGGTGTCTGCAGTGAACATGAACAGTAAAGGAGGGAGTAATTTTAGGAGTGTGGAGGAGAGAATTGTCCTTGCAGCTCTCCCTGTTCTCACACTTCTTGTCAATCCTTGAAAAAAGCAAGTGTGACTGTTCGTTTGTTTGTGCGGGAAAGTTCAAACCGAGGCATTTCACCACTTCACGATTGTCCAAACATCAGCTCCAAAGTGGCTATACTGAAGCCTGTAAGAACGGTGATGAACCACTCACCTCCATCATCCTTGAGAAGTCAGTAAATGCAGACTTTAACTATCCAAAGGTCCTGTCTAAGCCTCAGCGGTTGCAAGTGGGTCATGCTAATATATAGGGAAACAGCTGAAGTTCCCATAATTGTCAGTGTGACTAAACTGATTTTGAAGGTGTAGTTGGTGTGGTCTTTTTCCTAGTGGTTTTGCAAAATTGCATTAAAAAAACAACGCAGTTTTAATCATATCAAACACCCACCCAACTCAGCAAAGTCCACTGAAAATAAGCAAATCACAAAGAAGCTTTTCCTGAAAAGACTTTTAAAAAAAATGGAGTTGAAGCTGAGCACCGCCAAAGGGCACTGAACAGCTTTAAGAGGAACTAAAAAAACAAATGTGTCTGCACAGTGCAGCGTATTTCAGTCTTTAACATGTACCTCACAGCTGCACTAAATGTGCAAAGAACAATTAGTGCTGGTCTTATTATTTATATTTCCTTTTTTTCTTGGTGGGTTTTTGAGCCGTTAATACGTCAGAACAGTGGAGAATGGACATGAAAGCTGGGACAGAGCAAGGGAAGACATGCAGTAAATTACTAATAACTTCACTTCATTGGTGATGATCAGACGTTATTGTCTTTTTGTAATAAAAATTTCATCAGGGATCAGTGAGCCCCCTCATCATGGCTGGGTGTGAAATACTTTTAATACTTTTCATTTTTATTTTTAAACAGATGCACACAGGTTATCCTTTGGCATCTGTGCTGTGATGCATAGCAGTAAACCAGTCTAACCACCAGCTCCTCACACAAAGATGCTCAGGCAGGACCTGTTTGGATCACATTGTAACACATCAGGCACCTGGTGTAAATGCGCTACCCTTTTAACAGGGATGATGGAAAAGTGATGATGCTTTAACCCGAATTACATTATTTTTTCCTCCCTACACCTAACCCAGTAGGTGAGTGAAAACAAAACTGAACCATTAGTGAAACTGCACTGCTTCTTATGACAAGTAACATTAATTTTAATGATCCAATGGCTTTTATGGGAATAGCAAACCTGGTTTTGTTGTGTGGGTGTGTTGTGTTCCTGTTGCTCCTCCTCTTGTCTTTAGGGCTATCTACACAGGAAGCGACAGCAGCAGCATGGTGACCAGAGACCATATGAAGTCAATGATTTTTGGCAACTTCAAATGATAACAGATGACATAACCACTGGCGATGAAAAATGAGCGGGTCCTGAGCTAAAATTTGTTTATTTGCAACTGACTCTACTCAGTAGTGTTTAAGCTGAGTGGATGGTCTGCACCACACAGCCACAGCTCTGGGCAGAACTGTGTGTTATCAGTTGCTTAACCTTCTAGATGAAGGAGCGATTAACTTATTGATGTAATCCTTTCTATCGATCAGTTTTGTTGCAGTGTTTCTTTTCTTTTTCCTTTTTTTAATGGTAGTAGTGGCTTAATATTAGTTAAGACTGGACTGGACTCTCACACACGTCACCACACGCACCACCACACATTTCCTATAATTCCTATAATTTATAATCTTTATAATCTCTTCTGCTATTTGCACATTCTTTACTGTAAATTCCTAAGTTAATTTGTAAATTCTGTAGTAAACTGTAAATTGTAAATATTGTAAAACTTTTCTTCTGTCATTTAATGGTCGGGCATTGTACAGCTACAAGCATTTCACCCCCATGTCATACTGTGTATGGTTGTGTGTGTGTGTGTGACAAATAAAATTTGAATTTGATTTGAATTTAAACTGGTAACAAACATCCATTTTCTGGTATGAAGTTTGCCTCCCGATCTCCTTGGGAAGGAGACAAAGGCCTTTAGTTTAGGGATAAAACGCTGAAACTTTACCTCTCAAGTTCACTTAAGTCCAGTTCCTGAAGATTGATAGGTAAGTAAACTTTAACAGATGTAGGGACCAGTGAACTTCCCTGGCACTCTAACAGTAGCCAACTAAATAATGTGTATAGTCACAAGCTAGTGTACTCATAGTGCCAGTCCCAAGGAAGAGCACCTGGTATAAAATCTTGAAGATGTTGTTCTGTCTTGGGAAATAAGAGAGAAGCTGTAAAAGCAAGTACCCCAAATACATAGTATTTATTAATTTTGTTATGCATTGTTGACTTTTGTGAAGCACTTTGTGATTGTATATCTTGAAAGGTGCTATATAAATAAAGTTTTACTTGCATATTATCTATTTACATAGGGTTTTTTAATGTTTTTCCTTTAGAAAGCTAACAATCCAAACTACTAAATATAGTGTAATTAACTCTCAGTGTATCATGTAAAATCACTGGTTATTAAAACATCTTAAAATAAAACAACCAGGCTTTAAGCAGTGGCTTTAATGTAGAATCAGTGGATGTTTGTGCTTTAAGGTGAGCAAAAAATCTAATGAGACTGTGTTCACAGTGAGCCAGCAGATGGATTACTCTTTTTTTTTTTTTTTAATGTGAGAAAATATAAATTGAATGAACTTCAGCAGTAAAAATAAAGCAATCTAATAAAATATTCTCAAGTCTTTAAAACAACACTTTTTCCTCTGAGATTGTATTGAGTCATCTCATCCCACTGTAGTTATCTGCACTCGAGATAACCAAATGAAGCTAAGTTACTTCAGCACATGTACAGTAGTTATTTGAGTCAAATTGCTCTTCTTTGATTGATAGAAGTGCAGACGTTTCCTCCTAGACCCAGCTGATTCATCAGCAAAGTTTATCCCATCAGCACTGAGCTCAGAGTAAAGTTCTGGAACAAAATAATGTTCACATTTCAAAACTGGAAGCGCTCCTAATTGTCATTTTTGCTCTGAAGAAGAATGATATAAAGACAGCTGGTTGCGGCTAATAAAATTAACAGATACCGAAGCTCATTTCAGCAATGCAAAAGAGTCTATTTATGAGCTGAAGATGACTCCATTTCCACAGCTCATAATCCGTGTTAATTCCTCCTCCTATCATCATCATCTCATTAATAATGCAAAGAAAGCTCTGATGATGATGATCATCATCATCATCATTATGGCATCAGATGCTCAGCTAGTATCTGAGAAGAACAATATCGACCGCCTGAGCATTAGACAAGTTTATTTATATCACAATCAGTTTACAATCAGTTTTATTGCTTCTACAAATCCATTCAGAGTTACAAACTTCAGCTACTGAGAAGATGACTGTGCAGTGCTGGAAAAATGTCTTTTTCTCCCTGACTGAAACATTTTACTTTGTGTTTATCCGAAAGCTGCAGTCAGCTGTAACCTGTAGGTTAAGACTAAGATTTTACATTTACAATAAATGTTGCATTTTAATGAAGCTCTGGATTTCTACGCTGTGGTCTTGAATGCTAATTTTTTAAAGTTAAAATGGTTACAGAGGTATCTTCTTTTAAACCACGAAACACTAAAGCACTATAAAACTGTAGGGATGGGGATCAAACGGCCATGAAATTGTGACATGCTTTTTTTTTTTCTGAAAAATTCAGAATGCAAAACATGCCATCATGTTGGGCTCATAGTAGTAAGCTTTTGCACACCTGAGTCACATAAAAGCCTTTATTCTTCCATGTCTTCTGTTTAGAGTTTAGAGAAAACCCCTCTACTCTAAAACTGTGTCCACATTAGAAGTGATTTCCTCGTTGGGTGATTTGCTTGGAAGCTGACAGCTGGCCCCTTGCAGACCTTCCAGGCCCTGTGTCATGCCTCCTCAGCATCCTTCTCCATCTCCCTTATCCCTATGCCAGTTTGTGAAATGGCAGACTGTCCTTCCTGGTGGGATCAAATAGGCATTTCCCTCGCCTGTTTCTGTCAACTGGGGCCAGCACACCTGTTTTCCATCTTCAATTACCCGCACATAGAAGGATCAGCTCTTCATCCTCTCTTATTGCCAGATAGAGCATACTGTGTGGAAACCAGTCTAGCTTCAGGAAAACTTTCTTGTAGTTAATCTCTCAGTGAAATTACCTCTTCCTCTCCATCTGCCTATATCCCCCCCAGTGTTCCAGCCTCCATTCCTTCAGTCAAGCAAACAAACACCCGCTGTGGAAAACCTGTGTGGAGGAAAACCCACCTGCCTGCCTGCTCTCACGCTACCTCCCCTTGTTTGAACAAACCTTCCTTCTTTAATGAAAGTTAGAGGCTAGACACTTTGGTTGAATGGATAACCCTCTAACATATTTACTGGTTAACATATTAACAGGTCATATGCCAGTCAACAGAGTCCTGCTCTCTCATTGGTAGTCGCTTCAGTTGCTCAAGGGGAAAAGCTTCTCGTCATCAGCAGTTTTTCAACCATAGTTACTTGAAGTTGTTGAATGTTATTGACTTTCTGTGGTCTCAGGTCACCACATCGCACCAAATCCATTCTGGAAATAGCAGTGACATCACGACCAGAGACCACAGAAAGTCAATGACACTGTGCAACTTTCAGCAAGCAAAGATGAAACAGGCAGCAAAATAAACTCTACTCAACATCCAGGTGAATGATTGAAACAACCACCAATGAGAGTGTAAGATACATGTGATTGGCCCATGACCTAATAGTAAAAACATTGGATGGTTACCAGTCTGTACTGGAACTGTAAATAATAAATTATGAGCAGCCTATCCCTGTTTTAATATCTCATAATAACACTCAAAGATATAAAAAAGTTTAAGGCGATGAATACACATTAATGGAGCAGAACTTTGCTTTTCATCTGTTTGGAACTACTTCGAATCGGTGAGTCATCAGTTAGTCTAATAACGTTCCATTAGTCTGGGCCATTTATCTGTAAACAAATACTTTTTATTTGCGGTTGTTTTTCAAGAATTGCATTAAGTGAAGTCTTTGAATGCTTCCTCCACTTCTGCAGCTGTGAGATGCTTACCTTTTCTTCATCGGCTGATCAGGGCTCATTAAGGGATAATACACTGTGGGAGCCTCTTTCTGAGAGGACAAGACACAAACATGTGTGCATTGTTTGTGTCTTTATGAATTCCTGCTAGGCAGAATACGCTTAGGGTTAGGCTAATGAGCCTGCCGTATGTGGGGAGGCTCATCACCTTGGTGAAAAAATCAGTAAAGAGACAGAAAGGAAAAAACACAACAACTCCCAAACCCTTGTTTACTGACGTGAGCCGCTTCCAGTGTCGCTGCTAAGAATCATTACTTTCATTGTGAAGATCAAGGTGTGTAAATGTAACTCATTCGTACGTTTCTAATCACCGGTTTTGTGATTGTTGCATATCAGGTGTGCATCCATTGACTAAATGAATAGGCATTAGCCTGGCAATAAGCATTAGCATTCGGATTCATTTCATTAGCATTTTCCCATTAAGATGTGTGTATCTGTGAATGCAGCAGAAAAATGCATAAACAGGCTCTCCTCTATGTGGTGGAAGAATCACTTGGATTCTTTCCTTAAATACAAGCACCAAAATTGTAGTTTAAAATAATACTTCAGTAAAACAAGACAAGCATTAAGTCCGCAGCTGAAACTGCTTGTTTTTTTTTTCAGAAAAATGGCTCAGGGATTCATGTTTTCCACTACACTCAATCCTTATTTTATTAGGTACAACCTGGTAGTAGAGTTGACTTTTTGCCTTCAATACTGCCTTTATTCTTCAATGCATGCATTTGTGAAGGTCCTCGAAGCATTCCTCTGAGATTTTGGTCCATGCTGAAATGATGGTATCAGGCAGTTGGTGCGGATTTCTGGGTATCACTTTCATGATTCCTGTAATTATTTTGTTCCACCAAATCACAATAGTGCTCTGCTGGATTTAGATCTGGTTAATGTAGAGGCCTTTTGAGTACAGCCAGCTCGCTGTGTTCAAGAAACCAGCCTGGGATTATATAAGCATTGTGACATGGGGCATTATCCGGCTGAAAGTAGCTCTTACAACATGGCCGTAAAGGACTGCAGTTTAAATGATACTTGATTGGTACAAAGTGTGCCAGGAAAAAAACATCCTCCCCACATCTTTCCACCACCAGCAGCAGATACCTGAGTTGTTGATACAAGGAAGGAAGCTTTTGTGTTTTTTCTTGCCAAATTTTGACCCCTACCATCTGAGTGCTGGAGCCGAAATTGAAACTTATCAGAGACCAAGAAATGCTTTTCCAGTTTTCTATTGTCCAGTCTTGATGAGCATGCAACCACTGTAGCCTCAGTTTCTTCTTTGTAGCTGATTGGACACATGTTGTAGTCTTTAGCTGCTTTATGCTGGCTATAGTAAGTGTTAAATGTGTACCTGTTTTCTTTTTATCAGCCTAAACCAGCCTAACCATTCTCCTCTGACCTCTTCATCGTCCATTTATTGTTAACAAGAGAAGTGCCACTAACTAAGAGATATTTTTCTTTTTGTTTTTCCCTTTTCTGGACATTCCTCTGTAGACCGATAGTTAAGGTGAAAATAAGATCACCTATCATCACTTTCCTAGATGCTTAAATCACATTCAAAGTCACATAAATTCTGTTTCTTCCCAATTCTGACGCTTCTAACAACATCGACCTCTGCCTTCTGTCAAATCAGGAAGCAGTCAAACAGGAGAACGTGATAAAAGCCAGTGAATGGTTGATACAATACTGAAAGTCCTGTCAAAGGTCCTTTACTATTATGTGAAGTATTTAATTTGATTTGAACTTTATTTACATTAAACCATCTAGTAGTTTAAAAGGGAAAGTCAGTCACATTTTCGTCCCACTTTGCTGTAGATTTTAACATAATTTTGAGAAGAAGAAGGTGAGAATTAATGTGAGTCTTCGTCTGCTCCTGGTATTTCGCTACAAGGTGCATTGAGATAAACAGCTGGTGGTGCTTATCTTCCAGACGGATGATATTGCCGCTCAAATGCAGGTGTGGAAAATATGGTGTTTCTGCTTGATTCATTCATTAATTTGAGAAATGTTTCCCCATTGGAAGGATCAGGTGGGTTTTTTATGTTGAGTATGTGTCACAGCAACTTTCCCATCTCACCCCAGACTTTTTGAGGGTATGTGTTACTGACCGATGGTCTATTGGCAGTAAAGCTGACTTTACTCTTTATCTGTTGCTCAAGAAACACAAGTTCTGCAAAGGCTAAATGTTCAAAGATGACATGGTTTTCTGTTTTTTTATTTGAAGATTCAATTCATTTTATGAGCCGTCTAGGGGCCAGGCCATAACACGAGTGAAGCACTCGCTCCCCGAAGACCCAATCAGTGACAGGAAACAAATCCGTTCGTTACAAGGGGATTTATTTACAATGTGATGCAAGAGGAACAACAAAACGGGTGTGTCAACACTTCGGGGTGAGCCAAGGCCAAAATAACAAACAAAACGAAGCTAAACTGATTCCCACACACCTAACCTTACCAAAATAAGAGCCAAAACTAAAGACAGAGTCTGACCTTCTTAACTTACTCAAAACAGGAGAAAACGGGTGATCAAAAGAAACGGCTGCTCACCCCTACCTACTCCACTTCCTCAACTGTGACAAAGTGACTGTAGCCAGCGGCTGTCACAGGCATACTGCTTGGATGTTGGGAGAAACGCAAGAACCAGCCTTGATTTAATGGGCGAGAACTCCAGCTGGAACCAGTCACTCTGGAGCTATATCCACGCACCAAGCTATTGCCTCGATTTTTAATAACTATTCGCAGAATTTCCCTTAGGTTTTCAGTGTTTTGAGCACAAATTAACTGATGGATGGAAAAGCAAGCTTCAAAAGACTGAAGGTCTTTGCACTGGTCTATAACATGAGCACAGTGATGCCTCATAGCAAGAAGGTTCCTGTTTCGAATTCCTGACGTGGGCCTTTCTCTATAGACTTTACGAGTTCCTTACAAAGACTAGAGGCCACTTGGTAACCAACAAACAGAAATGGAGACCATTTGCTTTAAAGTAACTGTGGCATCTTTTGAATCCTGCTACTATGAAAGTAAGCCCTCCACTTCCAGTTTGCACTTTTTCAAGTTTCAGTGTGAAGTTGGATAGTATTTGCAGGTATTTGCAGACATTTCTTTATGCAAGCTATGAGCAACTGCAGCAATTTGCTTGTGACCAAAGCAATCACAACGAATTAGATTTGTTTCATCGTGCAACAGCCAGCCACTACCTGCCAGCATGGCAGTTAATTGGTGACTGTAAATTGGCTGTGGATGTAAGGCAGTTGAAGTGCTTGATGAGCATAGAATACAGGACTGTATGAATGAGCGATTAAGATGCGACTTGTAGTCTAAAGCGCTTTGAGTGGTTAGTAAGATTGTATATACATATATATGCAAGTACTTTTTCTTAAATAAAAACCTTCTTCAGCTTTTAAGTAGTGACAGATGTCAAAGACAGTATTTTTCCTCTGAAACGTAGTGGAGTGTCATAGCATAGAACGGAAATTTTCAATAAAAGTTCATGAAACCTGTACTTGAGTTCAATATTTGAGTAAATCTAACAGACACAGTGATGCACAAAGCACAGAGAGATTGAAAGACACACTCACGTGTCCTGCTTGCCAATATGAAATCTGTCTTCCCAGGAGATTCTTCCTGCCTGACAAGTGTAGTCACTGGCAGCTGGTGTTTTATACACACACATCCACACACGCACACACACCCCTTTTGGTTACTGTCTCTCATTATCCTCTGTTCCACCACATAATGGACACACTCCAAATAGAATATTTAGTACAGAAAATGTTTTCACAGGGAAGCGGAGCTTTTGCCCACATACGGCTTTGCAGTATTGCCGATGTATTATTGATGTGTTCTTTTTGTTTTTCTCGGGCTTGTCGTTATATTGCTACAACACAACAATAATTGCTCCTATGGGATTTAGCTTGACGTGATTTATCTTTTTGCACTCCAAGATTAACAGCCCATCTCCAGTCTGGAAGACGTTGTTTTTGGTTTCTGTAAAAATTGCCAATTTGCCCTTGCTCACAACAAACTTGTCATCTCAAGTTTGACAGTTAGCAGTTCGTCTGAGTGCCGTATTCAGATTTCCTCCCGCCGTCCCTGCCCATGCATATATTCGGTTCCACGCTAAGATTATGCTGCACCTTTTTATCTTCCAGTTTCATTTTCAACTCTCTGTATCTTGTGCAGAAAAGGGACTTTTGCAGTGGAGGGGCAGACGTGACGGGAAAGCGAAACAGCGGCTTACAACTTGCGCTGAGACGTCTCCTCCGAGTCATTACTCTCACCAGACTTCTCTTAACAAGATCATCTTCTCGTTATTGATTCAGCCCATTGTTTACCACACTGCACTGGGCAATAACCATGCCTATCACTCTCAACAAACTGATCTGAGAGGATTATGGGAACATATCAGCACACCACATCCATAAATGGTAGGATGATCACGGCAACCGTGAGCTCACTCGCAAATGTGAAATCTTCTCGATCTTAGAATTAAACTCTGGTGTCTGGAGGCATTCAGAGAGGGAAATCCTGCAGATGTTTTAATGGTGTTTGCGAGGCTGCTGCTTTCTCTCGCATAATGACCCTTTCAGATATCATAATTTCGATAACGGTCTGAAGCAAGTGAGTGTGCATTTCTAACTTTTCCTCATCAAAGCAGGCCCCTGAAATCCCTGCCTTTTCTCTGAAGGAGCTGCCCTACATTTCTTGGTCTCCAAAGTGCTTCTTTCTCTGACAGCCACTCCTTTTTCTTGCTCCTCTTTTTCATCTATCAGATTGCCTTTCATTTTCTTCCCCTCCTCAGCCCGCCTCTGTCTGTCACAGCAACCCCTTTCTCTCTCTCTCCTTTTTTGCCTTCCTCCAGTCTTTCTGCCTCCCTCACTCTTCCTAATGTCCCTCTGTCATTTCCCCTTGGCTTTTTCCTCCTTTATCTTCTCCACATGGCACCTCCTGGTGCAATTTTGGAGCAAAAAGGGGGCGCAGGAGAGATTCTCTGACCTGGTAAATTGCACCTCATCTTTTGTATTCATGCCAAAGCAATCTCTCCTACAGGGGTGTATTGGTGTGGTCCTCTCCTCATAGCAGTATCTCTCCTCTTCTATTTGGGTGGAGGGTAAAGGGACAGGCAATGGCTGCATCATTGTACAGTCTGTACCAGTGGCAAACAGGCTGATATGGAGCCAATTAAGTAAAAAGAGTGTGTTGTAACAAGGTGCAACCCGACAGCCTTCACACTCCAGCTCGCTGTTCGGGTCCAGTCTTTCCAGCTCACGGCAGGAAGAGGCGTTTATTGTCTTTTCCAGGTCACCCACACTGGACAAGGTGAGGAACAGGAAGAGGAGGAGGTGTAGGTATTATCGGGGAGAAAAGAACAAGGCAGAAGCAAGGTGCAGCTTTGTTCTCTTCACCTTTTATGCAGGTGGTGAGGAAAGTTGAGGTTTAATGACACAGAGTCCTGCCTGCGGGGCTGTACAAAAGCTGCAGAGGTGTTTGGGATACAAGGGCATTTTTTGATTGGGGAGGCAGAGAAGTGAGTACAGCCAGAAAAAAAAACGTGTGGGTGGGAGCAATAATAGCATCACCTGTAAAGCAGAACTCACTCCAGTGTAGCAACACTGTGGTTACGGTTTCTCGTTCAACTTTGAGGTAACTTTTGAGGATGGGGTTTATTTGTTTGCAAATCATAATTTGCAACACGAGAGCATCGCAAAACCTTAAATTTGTACAACTCCACACAATGCAGAGAGTATCTACTATTTTTTCTGCCTTATCGTCATTGTAATGAAAGCCTTTGCAAAGCAATCACAGCATTTAAAAAGAACATACGACTCCTGCCAGCAGCTTTCTGCTCGATTAGTTTGCAGCATTAACACTTTAATTCTACTTTTCAGTTTGTGGTCACCGAGAAGGAAAAGTTTACTTTGCAGAGCTGAAAAATCTTTGCTCATGCCATCATAAAACACTTTGCAATGTTTTGGCATGTGATAATTCCTCAAAGTAATGGATCTATTTCTCAAATGTATTTCTCTGCCCCAATCATATTTCATTGTCTCACTAGAAACAACACGCCCACACTAATGCAGTTTTTTTAATGCAGCATTGTTAGACGTCCTATATTGAAGCAGGGAACGCTGACTACTTCACATAAAACATAAATATTGCAGCTTGGCAAAAACTAGACTGGACAGGCATGAAATTTTGAGTATTGAGGGTTTGTTGTAGGTAGTGTAATGCTTTTCTGAGGATTCATCAGTTATTGCATGACCCCAGACGGGAATTGTTTTTGTTCTCCTAGCTGAGATCATCTTGAAAATACCTTTGAAACACATTTGATAATGCAGGTAAACTACAATTGTGCTATTTTCCATTTTGAGGAAAGCTCTAAACCTAAGCGATGTTCAATTGTGTGATTCAATCATCAAAAAAGTGTAACATTTTTGTGGAGCAGATCTTTCACAAATAGGAATTCATTGTTTTCCTCCAGGATGAAATTTAAATCATTGTAGCATTGTAAAGACCTGTCATCTGTCTGTTGCTACTCTCTCTAGATACCTCACTGCTGATAAAATAGTGACTTGTAACTTGTGAGAGACACAATTTCAGTTCTTAACTGCTTTATCCGACTGCATCAGTTGACTACCAATTTATCTGTAGCCTTTTTGACACATGATCTCTGGAAAATATCAAGAGAAACGGTCTCAGATGTAGGAAAAGAAAGATGTGTGTCACAACTGGAAACACCAATTTGGTTCAGGTCTGAGTGTTTCCTGGGTAGAGCGTGCAGTTGGCAGCAGACACGACGCCCACTCTCTTGCCTTTGCTTGAGCTGTTCTCACATACATGCTATTGTGAGCTAGCTTGTTAGAAGGTTTAATATCTGATCTGACTGTATCGGACATTTGCATTCTCACATGCACCTCTGTCAGGTCACATCCAGACAAGCTTGTGTGTGTATGGCAGCGCTAATGCACACTCACGATTAGATGAAAGTTCACCTTCTTTTAGTTGTAATGTTTAACGCGTCGGGATATAAAATCATCAAAAATCATTTGCTCCTGAGCAGGTCTTAAAATTAGGAAAATAAACCCTAACCTTCGGATGAACTACAAAACATGACATATTACATCGTGTCATTATTTATTTATGAAAAAATGAGCCAAGATGCAAAAACAGGGTGTGAAATATTCAGCACACTTGTGACTAAGTCGCTTTTAGAACCACCTTTAGCTGCAATTAATTTTCGGTATGATTTTATCAGCCTCTCACTTCATTGTGAAGGAATTTGGCCTAATCTTCTTTATAACGTTGCCTGTGTTCGTTGAGATTTGCAGGTATTCTTTTATCCACAGGCCCCTTAAGATCCTGTCACAGCATTTCATTCAGGCTGAGGTCTGGACTTTGACAGAAACATTGCAACATCTTGATACTTTCTTTTTTTTTTAGCTATTCTGTTGTACACTACTAGAAAAAACAAGATCTCAAATCAGAACTCAGTGGGAAAAATAATAATGCTGGGCAACATCTGTACTGATGGATTGGGTGATGGGTAGAAATGAAAGGATGGCCCCAGATGCTTGCATGCCTGTTTAACAGTGTTGGGGCATGCTCCTAGGTGATGGATAGTGTCCTGGAGAATCTCCTCCCAGATCTGGAGCAGGGCATCACTGAGCTCCTGGAAAGTCTGATGTGCAAGTTGGCAGAGTTAGATGGACCGACACATAATGTCCTAGAGGTGTTCTTTGGATTCAGAGCAGGCGAGCGTTGGGGCCCCTGCCTGGAACTGACTGCATACTCTTGCCACATAATGTCTCATTAAAAAGTGCTCTTTTAATTTCTTTATCAGAGAGGATTTGCTGCTGTAGATATTTTCCTGTTGCGTTACCTTGTTTCAGTCGAGCTTTAGTCTCACATTTGACTCTAGAATACTTTGCTATACAGAGGACTTCTTGGTTGGCTCAATGACAGCAAGGTGTCCAGGTCCCATAGCTGCAAAACAAGCCCAAATCATCCCTTCACCACTGACAGTTTGTATGAGGTGTTTGTGCTGATAGACTGTCTTTGCCTTTAGCCAAATGGGCATTATGGCCAGACTTCTTCACTTTGGTTTCACTGGGTTTTTTTTTTCAGTGACTCTAAGCATTACACAGTCTGACCTTGAGGTGAATTTGTTTGGAGACCGATGACCGTCTTGAATGTTTTCCCACTTGTGAATAATCGTTCTCATTGAAGGAGGACAGACTTCAAACTGTTTGGAAATTGCCTTATAACCTTTCCCAGACTGATGGGCAGCAACAATTGCTTCTTTAAGATCACTGTTGATGTCTTTGCTCCTTGGCATTTTGTTACCGCACATCTAAATGCAATAGAGTTGTTCAACACTTGCAGATGATCAATTAATTAAGTGCATTTCATTAGCAGTATCTGGCTGCTACTTACTCTTTTAATTCCTGTGGAATCAGTGAGGGTACACTTAGTTTCCCACACGCTGCTTTTGCATTTTGGCTTAATTTTTGTTAAATTAATAATAACATAGTGGAATGTGTCATGTTTTGCACTTCATCTTATGCCGTCATGTGCCATTTTTACAAATTTAAAACGGCACAAGGTTCTGATTTTCACTTGCTGGGCTATTGAGGTGTGGGTTCAGTAGCTCAATTTGTGAGTCTGAAGTATTTTTGTTTCTGACCTTGATTTTTAGAAAGCAGCTGCTGCTGCTGTTATGTGAAGGCTGTGTGCAGGCAGGAATAGGACCCACAGTGCAGACACTCGGAGGCGTAACGTGAACTCAAAACAGCTTTAATGCTAAACTCAAAAGGGTAACAAAACTAAGACGCCAAGGTAAACTTACGCAAACAAAACACACAGCAAGATAAGGGTGGATCACGACATCGACAAACTGAAACACAGGGCTTAAATACACAGAGGGAGCAATCAGGGAATGGGCAACAGGAGGGAAACACAGCTGGGGCAAATCAGGCCTAACGAAACAGGGGAAGCAAAACCAGATACATTAACATAAGACATGGACCTTCAAAATAAAACAGGAAACATAACACAGACTGAACTTACAGACACAGACTCACAGGCAGGCACTACAACAGAGGGAACAGAGACGTGAGACCAGGGCAGACACAGACACTGACTGGACACGGGGATATAGCAGACAGGGACAGCAACTAAGGATTACACAGAGACAGAACTCTTAGAAATCAAAGACTAGAAATGATAAATAATATAATAAACTCAAAACCCTGGGTCAACGACCCAGGCATCCTAACAGCTGTTTAAAAGTGCTACTGAAGCTTTTTGTTGCTGTTGGTGTTTGCGTGACTTAGAACAATGTCCTCTAAATTGTTGCATCCCTCTCCTACAGCCGTACACGTTTACGGTTACTTTGATCGCAAACACGCACGTTAAATCTCTGCTCTGTAGACACTGTAAGTGTTTAATGCCCCCCGCCCATCCCAGCACATACACACACACCACACAGTAAAGGGCTCTCTTTACACTACTGCATGCTTTGAAGATCAGAGCTCCGCCACCGGTGCCTTCTATTCTTCAAACACTCTCGATGATATCAGTTTTCATTTCAACTAGTGCTCCTCTAACAAGATCATCAGCCACGTCACTTATCCCAAAAAAACCCCACTCTCAGGCTTCATCAGTGAATTTTCATTACTCTCTTTTTAGGTCAGATGTTGGTTTTCGTTTTTTCTGGAGTAGATAATTGCCCTCCATCAAAGGCGTCTTCTTTAAAGATCAACACTGAAAACTCTGCCCTAATTAAGACTAGAGCATCAGAGCCACAGGAGCTGTCAACCTGGAGTATGACTGCTGACCGCCGGATTCCCTAATTGCTCCTGTTTCGTTATCCACTCTCTCCTCCTCTTCCTCCTCCTCCTCCCGTCTTCATTAGTCCTCGGCTTACTTCCCACCTCGGCTCTCCCTAATGACTGGTCAAACGTGCAAGCCAGACAAACAGCTCCAAACAAGCCCTCCTACATCGACTCTGCCCTGCAGCTCTCAACCTGCTGGAGTGTCTCTTTTTTCCCAGTGTATGTGTGTCAGCGCACATCAGCACAATAGAAGCAGGTTTGATTTTTTTTCTTCCCCCTCTGAATACACAGCCTTTACCGACATAACTGAATTCGTTGTTTTCCACTCTGCCGTTGCCTGCAGCTGTTGAGATTTTACTCTAATTGGTAACTGCAGCCGTACCGCCCCTCTAGTCCGCTCCTCCTTTGCTCCTACAGGCTCTAATTGGTGTTTCTCTGTTCGCTTATGCTCTGTTCACTCATTCTTTTATGCTCACCATCCCTATTTAAAAAAAAAAAAAAAAAAAAGATTTATTTATCCTCCCAATTTCTCCTTCCATTTCTGCCCTCATCGGTTTCTCCTTCTAATCATCCCATATCATAAATTGCACATTTTGGTGCTCGCAGCAGAAACAAGCTTTGAAATGAAGCAAATTTTAGGGTATTTTTCTTGTCGGTTATCAGATTTATTCATTTATTTTAGGCCTTTTTCATCGGCTATTTTAATGAATGATAAAATTATGTATTATCATTTGTTGTATACACTGGATTAATCCCAGTGAGATTTATTATTTCTTTAGCCCAGAACAACTGACTTCAGATGGCTTTTTTCTGTTTGTTTTGCTTGGAAGATTATTTGTAATGGTTTGTTTCTGCTGCATATTTAGCCATGGCTGCACAGATTCCAGTGTCATTTTGGCTTTCGGTCTCACATAACTATTTTACCATCTAGTGAAAGATTTTTTTTCTTCAGTGTTTTCCTTGCTATGACTGTAATTGGACTGGTTTTTTTTATAGTGCTTTTCTTTTCTACTTTGATTTCCCTAGTCTAGCTATCATTCACATACATTCAATAATTATACAGGCTACACAGATACATGCAATAGGTCTAGGATGCCAGCCTGGTTCTGCTGGAGGTTTCTTCCTGTTAAAAGGGAGTTTTTTCCTCCTGTTGCTAAAGCATTTGCTTATAGGGGGTCATATAATTGTTGGTGTTTTCTCTCTGTATTATTGTAGTGTCTTTGCCTTATAATATATAACACCTTGAGGTGACACTTGTTGCCAAGCATACTTTGATATGCACATTGAAGCAGCCAGGTATTGAGCCCCACCTCCCTACAGCATCTTTACCAAATCAGTGTTTCAATTTCTCAATTATTAGCAAAACCCCTAGCAGGTCTTATTACTTTAATTGGTAACCGTTAGTTAAAATGTGAAAAAACAAATGTGCTATTCATTTCATGTGCTATTGGCAAAATCAGTGTCAGAGCCTTATGATACTAGTGTTAGCAGAGCTTCTATACAGAGGATTTGATTTCCTATTAATTCTATTACTTCCTATTCATTTCCAGTTTGCTATTATTCCTGTTTTATTGGAAATGGCTTCAGTTCACCGGGAGACTCAGGAGGTAGTTCTCAATGAAAAAGAGAGAATGGAGCTAAATGGCTAAAATAATTATTTTCCCACTCACAGCAAAATATTTATTCTAGCTTATTCAGCAATATTACTCATTAATTATCAGAACTGCAATAAAACAGTTGAGACTTGTATTTGTTTTTCTTTCAGAAATGTGCTGACATTCTGCCAGTTTGTGCTGATTAAAATTACAGCAGGACACTCGGTGGCTGGCCCTCTTTAAACAATAACTATAACAATACATTAGGAGCATGCAGTATATTCCAGCTGGCTGTGGTGACCAGTAATGTGAAATCAGTTTTTATGACCTGCAGTTGTGTTTTAAAGTGACTGAATATGCATTTGTGATGTCACTTATGCATGGGTCAATAGTTGGCTCCCTGGTCCTCTGTAAATGAAGCTTTCTATGAGGGCCCCACAGGGAACGGTTCTGGCTCCGTTCCTCTTCACCATCTACACTGCAGACTTCTCCCACAATTCCACCCAGTGCTTCCTGCAGAAGTTCTCTGATGACTCTGCAATAGTCGGCCTCATCACTGATGGGGACGACAAGGAGTACAGAGGTCTGACCCAAGACTTTGTGGACTGGTGCCAGCTGAACTACCTCCAGATCAACGCCAGTAAAACCAAGGAACTGGTGGTAGACTTCCGCAGGCACAAGCATTCTCCACTGCAACCACTGAACATCCAAGGTATGGACATTGAGGCTGTGGACAGCTACAGGTACCTTGGTGTTCATCTGAACAATAGACTGGACTGGACTCATAACTCAGACGCCCTCTACAGGAAAGGGCAGAGCAGGCTGTACCTGCTGCGGAGACTCAGGTCGTTTGGAGTGGAGGGCCCACTCCTGAAGACCTTCTATGACTCTGTGGTGGCTTCTGCTATCTTTTATGGTGTGGTCTGCTGGGGCGGCAGCATCTCTGCTGGGGACAGGAAGAGACTGAACAGGGTGATCCGAAGGGCCAGCTCTGTTCTAGGATGCCCTCTGGACCCAGTGGAGGTGGTGAGTGACAGGAGAACGGCGGCTAAGCTGTCATCCCTGATGGACAACATCTCCCACCCCATGCAGCAGACTGTGACAGCACTGAGCAGCTCCTTCAGTGGGAGACTGCGGCACCCACGGTGTGGGACGGAGAGATTTCGCAGGTCTTTCCTCCCCACTGCTGTCAGACTCCATAATAAAGACTTTAACTGATCAAGCACACACATCCATACATATGCAATAATACTAAGTGCAATAATCCTTTCTGTCATCGTTGTATTTTTACTCAGTTGTATATAGTATTTGTATTTGTATTCTATTTTTATCTATTGTATATTTATTTTATTTTATTCTACTGTATATAGTATTTTATTTTATTCTATTCTGTACAGTTGTGTACTGTATTTATTCTTATTGTATTCTAATTTTTGCCTCATAACTTTTGCACTGTCCACTTCCTGCTGTGACAAAACAAATTTCCCACGTGTGGGACTAATAAAGGTTATCTTATCTTATCTTATCTTATGTATCTAACTATGTTTTCTCGTTGTAACCTATCAGTTTTGGAATAAATGTGAAACTGGCAAAATTCAGTATGTGTACCAGCTACACACAGTCTACCTTCAAAAGCTGACTTTCTTGATCCTCAGGAGTAAAAACACTCATATATGTTGCTTGAGGAATGCTTATGTGGGTCGGTAGGACGAAAGCAAGTGCTATGATTCTTTAGGTGGTA